>NC_137783.1:111853827-113053827 GCF_963455305.1 Plecotus auritus | reverse complement strand
CACTGCCTAGAGAGGCCATAGATAGACCCGGAAGTCAATCCAGAAACACTGCCACCCAGGGGCTGAATCACAAATTGACTCTTGTGTAATCAAAAATAAAGGAATACGAGAAATTAAGACACACCGCCTGCTTAAAATCAGGACTGGCTTACAACACCGAAGAGCAGTGGATCGCAGGGAACTGCAATACTGTCTGGACTGAGAAACAGGCGTGCCAAACAGAAAAACAGAGGAAGTGAATGACCTTCACTACTCCACATTTTATTTTTACCTTTTATTTTTTTTTATTTTTTTTATTTTTTTTTAATTTTCATTTTTTGCATCTTTTAATCAAGAAACTTTTTTTTCTTTTTTCATCACTTGATTTTACCTTTTTAATGATTACATTTTTATTTTCAATCCGTATTATTACTACTGCTATTTTATCTTTTTTTTTTTTTTTTTTAAGTGTCATTTTATTTTCTCTTCATTTTATTTTGGGATTAGGGTTCTACATTCTATTTTTTATCTTTCCTTTAGCATCGTTTTACTCTATCTCAACTCTACCTTTAGGCCATCACTCTCTTCCTAACCTCCCCCTTTTCAGTGTCCTGTTTCTCTTACCCTTTTACTGCTTTAGATTTTCCCTATTCTTTCTGTTTACCCCTTGTTAAAATTTCACCCTACTTACATATCTAATCTCCAATCCCCTGCTCCAAGTTCACATACACCTCTCCCTTCGCTGTCTGAGTTATCCATAACTTGTCCTTATCTCTGTCCTTTTGTTGTTGTTTGCTTGAATGTAGATTATATCCAATTTTTATGCTTTTTTTGTGAGATTGTTTTGCTTATTCTTCTTTTGTTTATTTTTTTGTTTGTTTTGTGCTTCAGCTTTCCCTTGCCTCACTCCATATTAGTTGGTGTTGTAGTTTGTACTAATCCCCAGGCACTTGTTGCTGGCATTTGCTGGGATTAGTGATTGTTCTATTGGAGTTTTATCCCCAATATATATAGTCTGTTCCCCTTTCTCTCTTAGTCAATTTCTTGTCTCTCTTACTTTTTTTTTTCTCTTTACTTTCCCTTTTCCCAATTTCATTTTCACACTCCTTTTTTCTTTTTTTCTTTCTTTCTTTCTTTTTTCCTCTTATTCTTTCTCTCCTATCACCTAATTTGCCTTTCTCTGGTGGTCACCTTTATTGGAGGTTATTAATATCGTGAATACATTCCTGTTCAGTGCCTTGTGAGTTGTACCTGGTAGTGCTGTATTTTGTGCCTTTAAATCAACCCAGGAGAGAGAGAACTACATAACCAGACACCCAGAGAAGAGAGACCATGGGGAGACAAAGAAGCAGCCCGCATATGAAAGAAAAGCAGGCATCACCAGAAAAGGAAGTAAACGAAATGGAGGCAAGCAACCTTCCAGAAAAAGAATTCAGAGAAATGGTCATAAGGTGGCTGAAAAGAATGGAAGACAAATTCGACAATATGAGCAAGAACCAAGAGGAAATGAAGAAGAACCAAGAAGAAATGAAAAATGACATCGCTGCTGTACAGAACTCAATAGAAAGCATCAAGAGTAGACTAGAAGAAGCAGAGGACCGCATCAGTGAGCTAGAAGACAAGATGGAAAAAAATACCCAAGAAAAGCAACTTCTAGAAAAAAAAATTAAAAGGCAGTAGGAGAGTCTAAGGGAACTTTGGGACAACACGAAACAAAACAACATCCGCATAATAGGGGTTCCAGAAGGAAAGGAAGCTGAGCAAGGAATAGAAAACCTCTTTGAAGAAATAATGACAGAAAATTTCCCAGATATAGGGAAGAAAAAACCCACACAAATCCAAGAAGCTCACAGAGTCCCAAGCAAAATGAACCCCAAAAGACCGACGCCAAGGCACATTATAATTAAATTGGCAAACACCAACGACAAAGTAAGAATCTTAAAAGCAGCAAGAGAGAGACAGAAAGTTACATACAAAGGAACCCCCATCAGACTAGCAACTGACTTCTCAACAGAAACTCATCAGGCCAGAAGGGAATGGAATGAAATATACAAAGTCATGCAAAGGAAGGGGCTGAATCCAAGAATACTGTACCCAGCAAGGCTGTCAATCAAAATTGAAGGTGAAATCAGGAGCTTCACAGACAAAAAAGGACTAAGGGAATTTATTACCACCAAACCAGCAATGCAAGAAATGCTAAAGGGTCTACTGTAAAAAAAAAAAAAAGAAAGAAAGAAAGAAAGAAAGAAAGAAAGAAAGAAAGAAAGAAAGAAAGAAAGAAACAGGAAGCGAAGAAGTAACACAGGGGTAAAGAATAGGAATGGCGACAAATAAGTACCTATCAATAATAACTTTAAATGTAAATGGATTAAATGCCCCAATCAAAAGACATAGGGTAACAGATTGGATAAGAAAACACGACCCATATATCTGCTGTCTACAAGAAACCCACCTCAGAAAAAAAGACGCACACAGACTGAGGGTGAAGGGATGGAAAAAGGTTTTCCAGGCAAATGGAACTGAAAAAAAAGCTGGGGTAGCAATACTTATTTCTGACAAATTAGATCTCAAACTGAAGGACATAACAAGAGATAAGGAAGGCCATTTCATAATACTAAAGGGAGCAATCCAACAAGAAGAAATAACTCTGGTAAACATATATGGACCCAATACAGGAGCACCCAAATACATAAAAAAACTCCTGGAGGATATCAAGGGAGACATTGACAGCAATACAATCATAGTAGGAGACTTTAATACCCCACTATCACCATTGGACAAATCCTCTAAACAAAACATCAGCAAAGAAACATCAATCCTAAATGACTCACTAGACCAGATGGAATTAATTGACATCTTCAGAACATTTCACCCCAAAGCCACAGAATAAACATTCTTCTCAAGCGCACATGGGTCATTTTCAAAGATAGACCATATGTTGGGACATAGACAAAGTCTCTTCAAATTCAAGAAGATAGAAATCATATCAAGCATCTTCTCAGACCACAGTGGCATAAAACTGGAAATCAACTACAATAAAAACAACCCAAAGAAATCAAACACATGGAGACTAAACAGCATGCTATTAAACCATGACTGGGTTACCAGAGAGATCAAAGAAGAAATAAAAAACATCATGACAACAAATGACAATGAAAACACTACAATCCAAAATCTATGGGACACAGCGAAAGCAGTCTTGAGAGGGAAGTTCATAGCTCTACAAGCCTACTGCAAAAAACAAGAAACAGGGGTAATAAATTACCTAACCCAACAACTCAAAGAGTTAGAAAAAGAGCAACAAGAAAAGCCCAGTGTAAGCAGAAGGAAGGAAATAATAAAGATCAGAGCACAGATAAACGACATAGAGACCAAAGAAACAATACAAAAGATCAACAAAACTAAGAGCTGGTTCTTTGAAAGGATAAACAAGATTGATGAACCTCTAGCCAGGCTCACCAAGAAGCAAAGAGAGAGGACCCAAATAAACAAGATCAGAAATGAAAGAGGTGAAATAACAACAGATCCCGCCGAAATACAAAGGATTGTTAAAAAATACTACGGACAACTCTATTCGAACAAACTGGACAACCTGGAGGAAATGGACATATTCCTAGAAAAATATAACCTTCCAAAACTCAATCAGGAAGAATCTAAACAGCTCAACATGCCAGTAACTATGGAAGAAATTGAAGCAGTCATCAAAGAGCTTCCGGCAAACAAAAGCCCGGGGCCAGACAGCTTCACAGGAGAGTTCTACCAAACATTCAAGGAAGAACTAAAACCTATCCTCCTCAGACTATTCCAAAAAATTCAAGAGGAAGGAACACTTCCAAGCTCCTTCTATGAAGCCAGCATCACCCTAATACCAAAACCAGATAAAGACAACACAATGAAAGAGAATTACAGGCCAATATCCCTCATGAATGTAGATGCCAAAATCCTCAACAAAATTCTAGCAAATCGGATCCAGAAGTACATCAGAAAGATCATACACCATGACCAAGTAGGGTTTATCCCAGGAATGCAAGGATGGTTCAATATCCGCAAATCAATAAATGTGATACATCACATAAACAAATTGAGAGATAAAAATCACATAGTCATATCAATTGATGCAGAAAAAGCATTTGACAAAATCCAACACCCTTTCTTGATAAAAACTCTCAACAAGGTGGGAATAGAAGGATCATACCTCAACATCATAAAAGCTATATATGATAAACCCACAGCTAACATCATACTCAATGGGCAAAAACTAAAACCATTTCCCCTAAGAACAGGAACAAGACAGGGATGCCCACTCTCACCACTCCTGTTTGACATAGTACTGGAAGTATTAGCCACTGCAATTAGACAAGAAGAAGAAATAAAAGGCATCCAAATTGGAAAAGAAGAAGTAAAGCTGTCCTTATTTGCAGATGACATGATATTGTACATAAAAAACCCAAAAGACTCCATCAAAAAACTAACAGACTTAATAAATGAATTCGGCAATGTAGCAGGATACAAAATTAACACCAAGAAATCTATGGCATTTCTATACACCAACAGTGAACTTACAGAAAGAGAGACTAAAAAAGCAATCCCATTTTCCATCGCACCAAAAAAATTAGGATACTTAGGAATAAACCTAACCAAGGAGGTAAAAGACCTATATGCGGAAAACTACAGGACACTGAAAAAAGAGATAGAGGAAGATGTAAACAGATGGAAGAACATACCATGTTCATGGATTGGTAGAATCAACATCATTAAAATGTCCATACTACCCAAAGCAATCTATAGATTCAATGCACTCCCCATTAAAATACCAACGGCGTATTTCACAGACCTAGAAAGAACTCTCCAAAAATTCATCTGGAATAAAAAAAGACCCCGAATAGCCACAGCAATCCTGAGAAAGAAGAATAAAGTAGGAGGGATCTCAATACCAGATTTCAAGCTGTATTACAAAGCCACTGTCATCAAAACAGCCTGGTACTGGCACAAGAACAGACATATAGATCAATGGAACAGAATAGAGAATCCAGATATCGACCCAAACCAATATGCGCATTTAATATTTGACAAAGGAGGCATGAGCATACAATGGAGTCAAGACAGTCTCTTTAATAAATGGTGTTGGGAAAATTGGACAGATACATGCAAAAAAATGAAACTAGATCACCAACTTACACCATACACAAAAATAAACTCAAAATGGGTACAGGACTTAAATATAAGACGGGAAACCATAAAAATACTAGAGGAATCCACAGGCAGCAAAATCTCAGACATATGCCAAAAGAACTTTTTCAGTGATACTGCCCCTAGGGCAATGGAAGCCAAACAGAAAATAAACAAATGGGACTACATCAAAATAAAAAGCTTTTGCACAGCAAAAGAAACCATCAACAAAACAACAAGAAACCCCACTGTATGGGAGAACATATTTGCAAATGGTATCACTGATAAAGGTTTAATTTCCAACATCTACAGGCAGCTTATACAACTTAATAAAAGGAAGATAAATGATCCAATAAAAAAATGGGCAACGGACCTAAATAGAAGCTTTTCGAAAGAAGACAGAAGGAAGGCCAAGAGACACATGAAAACATGCTCAAAGTCACTAATTATCCGAGAGATGCAAATCAAAACAACAATGCGATACCATCTCACACCTGTCAGAATGGCTATCATCAACAAATCAACAAACGACAAGTGTTGGCGAGGATGCGGAGAAAAAGGAACCCTCGTGCACTGCTGGTGGGAATGCAGACTGGTGCAGCCACTGTGGAGAACAGTATGGAGTTTCCTCAAAAAACTGAAAATGGAACTCCCATTTGACCCAGTAATCCCACTCCTAGGAATATATCCTAAGAAACCAGAAACACCAATCAGAAAGGATATATGCACCCCTATGTTCATAGCAGCACAATTTACAATAGCTAAGATTTGGAAACAGCCTAGGTGCCCATCAGCAGATGACTGGATCAGAAAACTATGGTACATCTACACAATGGAATACTATGCTGCCGTAAAAAAGAAGGAATTACTACCATTTGTAGGCACTTGGATGGAATTAGAGAACATTATGCTAAGTGAAATAAGCCAGTCAATGAAAGAAAAATACCACATGATCCCACTCATTTGGGGATAATGAAAAACATTATAAACTGATGAACAAAAAGATAGTTACAGAGGCAGTAAAGCATCAAACAGACTGTCAAATTACAGTGGTAAGGTTAGGGAGAGGTGGGGGAAATAAGAGATCAACTGAAGGACTTATATGCATGTATATAAGAGTAACCAACGGATGCAAAACATTGGGGGGTGAGGGCATGTATGGGAGTGGGGTGGGGGTGGGGGGCAATGGTAAGATATGTACACATATAATACCTTAATAAAAATTTGAAAAAAAAAAAAAGAAGAAGAAATAAACAGGTAAGAAGAAACACAGACACAAAAATAGATATGACTACAAACAAATACCTTTCAGTAATAACTTTAAATGTAAACAAACTAACTGCTCCAATCAAAAGACATCGAGTGGCTGAATGGATAAAAAACACAACCCATATATATGCTGTCTACAAGAGACCCACCTCAGAACAAGAGACTCACACATATTGAAAGTGAATGGATGGAAAAATATCTTTCAGGGAAATGGAAATGAAAAAAAAAGCTGGGGTAACAATACTTATATCTGACAAAATAGACCTCAAAGTGAAGGCCATAACAAGAGATAAGGAAGGCCACTTCATAATACTAAAGGGATCGATACAACAAGAGGATATAACCCTGATAAAAATATATGCACCCAAAGCAGGAGCACCCAAATACATAAAAAATCTCCTGGAAGATATCAAGGGAGAGATCGACAACAATACACTCATAGTAGGGGACATTAATACACCACTGACATCACTGGATAAATCCTCTAGACAAAAAAATCAGCAAAGACACAGCAATCCTAAATGACTCACTAGATCAGATGGACTTAACTGACATCTTCAGAACATTTCACCCCAAAGCCACGGAATATACGTTCTTCTCAAGTGCACATAGGACATTTTCAAAAATAGACCACATATTGGGTCACAAGCAAAGTCTCCCCAAATTCAAGAAGATTGAAATCATACCAAGCAACTTCTCAGACCATAATGCCATAAAATTAGAAATAAACTACAATAAAAACAATCCAAAAATCTCAAATGCTTGGAAGCTGAATAACATGCTATTAAATAATGACTGGGTTACCAAAGAGATCAAAGAAGAAATTAAAGCATCCTGGAAACTAATGACAACAAAAACAAAACAATCCAAAATCTATGGGACACAATGAAAGCAGTCCTGAGAGGGAAGTTTATAGTTCTACAAGCCTACCTCAAAAAACAAGAAAAAATGGTAGTAAATCATCTAACTCTACAACTCAAAGAATTAGAAAGAGAGCAACAAGAAAAGCCCAGAGTGAGCAGAAGGAAGGAGATAATAAAGATAAGAGCAGAAATAAATGACATAGAGACCAAAAAAACAATACAAATGATCAATGAAACCAAGAGCTGATTCTGTGAAAGGATAAACAAGATTGATGAACCTCTAGCCAGGCTCACCAAGAAGCAAAGAGAGAGGACCCAAATAAACAAAATCAGAAATGAGAGAGGCGAAATAACCACAGACCCCACAGAAATATAAAGGATTGTTAAAAAATACTATGAACAACTCTATTCCAACAAACTAGACAACCTAGAGGAAATGGACATATTCCAAAAAAATACAACCTTCCAAAACTCAATTGAGAAGATTCTAATAATCTCAGTAGGCCGATAACTATGGAAGAAATTGAAGCAGTCATCAAAAAGCTCCCAGCAAACAAAAGCCTGGGGCCAGACGGCTTCACAGGGAGTTATACCAAACATTCAAGGAAGAACTAAAACCTATCCTCCTCAGACTATTCCAAAAAATTCAAGAGGAAGGAACACTTCCAAGCTCCTTCTATGAAGCCAGCATCACCCTAATACCAAAACCAGATAAAGACAACACAATGAAAGAGAATTATAGGCCAATAACCCTCATGAACATAGATGCCAAAATCCTCAACAAAATTCTAGCAAATTGGATCCAGCAATACATCAGAAAGATCATACCCCATGACCAAGTAGGATTTATCCCAGGGATGCAAGGATGGTACAATATCCACAAATCAATAAACTTGATACATCACATAAACAAATTGAGAGATAAAAATCACATAATCATATCAATTGATGCAAAAAAAGCATTTGACAAAATCCAACACCCCTTCTTGATCAAAACACTCAGCAAGGTGGGAATAGAAGGATCATACCTCAACATAATAAAAGCCATATATGAAAAACCCACAGCCAACATCATACTCAATGGACAAAAACTAAAACCATTTCCCCTAAGAACAGGAACAAGACAGGGATGCCCACTCTCACCACTCCTGTTCAACATAGTACTGGAAGTACTAGCCATTGCAATCAGACAAGAAGAAGAAGTAAAAGGCATCCAAATTGGAAAAGAAGAAGTAAAGCTGTCCTTATTTGCAGATGACATGATATTGTACATAGAAAACCCTAAAGACTCCATCAAAAAACTAACAGGCTTAATAAATGAATTCGGCAACGTAGCAGGGTACAAAATTAATGCCAAGAAATCTATGACATTTCTTTACACCAATAGTGAACTTATAGAAAGAGAGACTAAAAAAGCAATCCCATTTATCATCACACCAAAAAAATTAAGATACCTAGGAATAAAATTAACTAAAGAGGTAAAAGACATATACGCGGAAAACTACAGGACACTGACAAAAGAAATAGAGTAAGACGTAAACAGATAAAAGAACATACCATGTTCATGGATTGAGAGAATCAACATCATTAAAATGTCCATACTACCCAAAGCAATCTATAGATTCAATGCACTCCCCATTAAAATACCAAAGGCATATTTCACAAACCTACAACAAATTTTCTAAAAATTCATCTGGAATAAAAAAAGACCCCGAATAGCTGCAGCAATTCTGAGAAAGAAGAAGTAGGAGGGATCTCAATACCAGATATCAAGCTGTATTACAAAGCCACTGTTCTCAAAACAGCCTGGTACTGGCATAAGAACAGACATATAGATCAATGGAATAGAATAGAGAACCCAGAAATCGACCCAAACCACTATGCCCAATTAATATTTGACAAAGGAGGCATGAACATAAAATGGAGCCAAGATAGTCTCTTCAACAAATGGTGTTGGGAAAATGGGACAGATACATGCAAAAAAATGAAACTAGACCACCAACTTACACTATACACAAAAATAAACTCAAAATGGATAAAGGACTTAAACATAAGACAGGAAACCATAAAAATACTAGAGGAATCCACAGGCAGAAAAATCTCAGACATATGCCGAAGGAACTTCTTCACTGATACTGCTCCTAGGGTAATGGAAACTAAAGAGAAAATAAACAAATGGGACTACATCAAATTAAAAGCTTTTGCACAGCAAAGGAAACCATCAACAAAGCAAGAAAGCCCACCGCATGGGAGAACATATTTGCCAATATCATCACCAATACAGGTTTAATCTCCAACATTTACAGGGCACTCATACAACTTAACAAAAGGAAGATAAACAATCCAATCAAAAAATGGGCAACGGACCTAAATAGACACTTTTAAAAGAAGGAAAGAAGGAAGGCTAAGAGACATATGAAAACATGCTCAGTCACTAATTATCTGAGAGATGCAAATCAAAACAACAATGCAGTATCATCTCACACCCGTCAGAATGGCTATCAACAACAAATCAACAAATGACAAGTGCTGGCAAGGATGCAGAGAAAAAGGAACTCTTTTGCACTGCTGGTGGGAATGCAGACTGGTGCAGCCACTGTGGAGAAGAGTATGGAGTTTCCTCAAAAAACTAAAAATGGAACTCCCACTTGACCCAGTGATCCCACTTCTAGGAATATATCCCAAGAAACTAGAAACACGAATCAGAAAGGATATATGCACCCCTATGTTCATAGCAGCACAATTCACCATAGCTAAGATTTGGAAACAGCCTACGTGCCCATCAGCAGATGAGTGGATTAAAAAACTGTGGTACATCTACACAATGGAATACTAGGCTGCAGTAAAAAAGGAGTTCCTACCATGTGCAACAGCATGGATGGAACTGGAGAGCATTATGCTAAATGAAATAAGCCAGTCAGAGAAAGACAAATACCACATGATCTCACTCATTTGTAGAATATAATGAACAACATAAACTGATGAACAGGGACAGATCCAGAGGCAGAGAAGCATCGATCAGACTGCCAGACCTCAGAAGGAAGGTAGGGGAGGGTGGGGGAAAGGAGGAGAGATCAACCAAAAGACTTGTATGCATGAATATAAGCCTAACCAATGGACATGAACACCAGGGGGGTGAGGGCATGAGTGGGGGCGGGGGGATGGTTGGGGGGTTAATGGATGGATGAGGACACATATGTAATACCTTAATCAACAAAGAAATTTTAAAAAAAGAATTAGATTAAAAGGCTTCTAAACTATCTTCAGCTAAAGGAGAAAGGAGGGTAGATGTCTAGGGCTTTAAAGGGAAGGAAGACAATTCACATGAGAATGGAAAGAGCAAATGTTTGATAAACAAATATTTGCTGGGCCTTACAGAGACAATAGACACAAAGAGGACTTTGATCTCCAGACCCTGCCTAACTTCCTCCACCTAGCCCATATCTTTTGTAATAATCTCTGAAATAGTTTTCTTCTTGGGACAGGCCCTTTATCTAAATTATTCCAGGCAGCTAAAGGGGAAGTTATAAGCTATTCCTGAGTCTATTTGGGCCTTGATTGTCTATAGCTCAAAATAGTCCACACACCACCAAAGTGGCACATTCTGGGGAGATTTGTTCTGAATCCCTTCACAGGCTAGTTTATCTGAAAGGGCTTTGTCAGCACTATACAAAGTCAACCTTAGTTCTCTAGAAGTGACCAGTTATATGTGATTTAATGAGCAACACTCACAAGTACAACATTCGAGGAAAGGCCCTGATTGTATAACTAATTTTTCAAATTATATCCTGATTAAAAAGAGGAAAGGTTCTTTTCGTAATCCTCATCCAATGATATGTTTATATGTTTATTGATTTGAGAGAGGAAAGGGGAGAGGGGGAGAGAGAGAGAGAGAGAGAGAGAGAGAGAGAGAGAGAGAGAGAGAGAGAGAAACATCAATGTAAGAGAGAAATATTGATGTGAGAGAGAAGCATCAGTTGGTCATCCCCTGTATGTGCCCCGACTGGGGATCGATCCCAAAACCCAGGCATGTACCCTGATCAGGAATTGAACCTACAACCTTTTTGGTGTACAAAATGACGTTCCAACCAGCTGGGTAAAAGGACAGTTTCTTATTCTACCTGTGCAAATAACACATTGTCATAAAAAGCAAGGACACTCAAGAAGAGTTTCTGGACTCTAAGGAGTCAATGAGAATCAGGTCTGACTTTAAAATGTTTTATTTCCTTATACAAAAGCTGAGTCTACTAAATTATTGGTTGAAAATATCTTAAGAAAGGAAAACCTCAACATATATTCAGAAAATAGAGCATAAAACATCAAAACTATTACAAACATAATAAAATGTTATCCATCAATTTATTCAACCCCATGTACTTTTTTTTTTTTTAATATATATTTTTATTGATTTCAGAGAGGAAGGGAGAGGGATAGAAACATCAATGGTGAGAATCATTGATCGGCTGCCTCCTGCACGCCCCCTACTGGGGATCGATCTTGCAACGCAATCTGGGCATGTGCCCTTGACCAGAATAGAACTTGGGACCTATCAGTCCACAGCTCTATCCACTGAGCCAAACCAGCAAGGGCCTCATGTAATTCTTATTACACTGGATCTTGGATTAACAGGCCCATGGAACTACCTGTCTCTTGACTAAAAATGGCCCTGGATATCATGACTCAGCCCACTGGAATACAGGCATAACTCATATAATTGTGCATTGCTTCCCTGCATTTCACAGATATTGAGTTTTCACCAACATCGAGGCAAGACCCTATACCAGCAAAAGAATCACAACTCACTGAAGGCTCAGATGATGGTTAGCTGCGAGTGTCCCCCCACGTCCCGCGTGGTTCAGGCTTCAAGTTCAGGGTTCAGGTTCTGGAGGAGGCCGCACACAAATGAAAGAAACAAGACAAGAAAATACTAACTTGGGAATTGGGGGCCAGGCAGAAGTCCAAGAGAGGACTCAGCTTTGCTCTGGCCTTGCAATCCTTTTTATTCAGGTTTGGGATACACCCATAGCCCTTAGGCAGGCAATTGGTAACAGCAGACTATCTTATCAGTAAGGATTTACATAAGACTAAAAGGTGGAAGATGCTTCAACTACCTTTGTTTCAACTAGACAGTGGGTATATGGCTTTGATCCTTGCCACCCCTTTCTGCTAGTGAAGGCAATGGACAGCTTCCAACAGTTAGCATTTATTTTTTAGCAATAAAGTATTTTTTAATTAAGATATATACATAGACATAATGCTATTGGGCATTTACTAGACTACACTATCGTGTAAACATAACTTTTATCAACACTAGGTAACAAAAAAAAATTGTGACTGAATTTATTGCAATAGTTGATTAATTGCAGTGGATAGAGCCAGACCTGAGCTATCTCCAAGGTATTCCTACTGTAGTCTGAAAAGGTACCCAAGAGTCTCTTCTTTGAACTTTGAAGAGTTGGTGCAGTCCTTTTCCCTGGGCTCTGACAGGATTCATCTCTGTTGAAGAGAAAGCTCTGGCCTGTTACTGATTGCAGAGGCTTCATGAATGCATCGAGTCAAACAGAAACTAATGTTTTAAGCCCTACCAGTGTGGCTCAGTGGTTGAGCAAACCAGGAGGTCACAGTTCAATTCCCAGTCAGGGCACATGCCTGGGGTGGGGGCTTGATCCCCAGTGTGGGGCATGTAGGAGGCAGCCGATCAATGATTCTCTCTCAGTATTAATGTTTATATCTCCCTCTCCCTTCCTCTCTGAAATCAATAAAAATAAATTACAAAGAAAAAAAAACTATTGTTTTAAGATAATTAAGCTAACTTAAGAAAGTTAAAATTATCTTTAATATGACTATTGTTAATTTGTTATACCATTCAATGTAAAAATTCTGATGAAAGTTGATAACACAATACAACTGACAAATAAATTTAATTGTTTCCATGGCATGCAAAACAAGATAATGAAACTATTACAAAAAGAAAGTTTTAAACAAATGTCTGTGAGGATAATGATATAACCTATATTCAAGGACAGTGAATGTTACATCAGATTTATAAAAAAATATGTAAGCATAATTTTATACTGGAAACAATATTAATATGTAACATAATAATAATGAGAAATATATGCATAATATATCAAGAAAATACCAAGATAAAACTAAAAAAACAAAAACAAAAAACATCACACATCAGTTAAAGAGATTCAGTGAATCTGGAGTAGGACTAGAAAGCTGCATTTTTATAAAACTCCATACTAAAGTTTGATGAGCACCCCAGGTTGAAAACCACTGTCCTTTCATATGCTAGATTAAAAATTAAATTTTCAAGACTTCCTCAACTTGTAAAAGAAAACATCCATAAGTTTAAGGGAGTAAAATCTAGTGGAGGAGGCATATGCATAAAGATGTAATTATCATACCCTGTGACACTGCTCTAATATTCACATGGTGCTCTGGTATGGTCTGATAGATGACACGAGCATAATTCTGCCAGAGGTTGCATGTGGGGGAGCACAAGAGACTTGGTTGGAAAGTTTGTAAAGAGGAAATTTCAACCTAGGGAAGTTGGCTGAAGGTGACCTGCCCCTGTTTATCAGAATTCCAATTTAGGGAAGTTGGTCAAAGGTGGCCACCCCTAATTGTTCCTTGAATTTTCCTAACAAGAATGTGTACATGTGGACCCTCAGGTGTTTACCAGCATCTTTATGCTTAATCTTTAGGTGTCCTTGCTTAAAGGACATCTCAGGCACGTGTGTCCTCCCAAGATTACTTAGCTTACTGATTGTATCTAAAAGATAAACTTTATCTCAAACTGCTGTTACAGTAAAAGCTTGAAGAGGCAGGTGATTTAGGCTGTCTGGTTCCTTTAGCCAGGCAGTCCTTTAGCCCTCTCTTTGACAGCAATCCTGTGTCAGAGTAATCATTCATCTGTCGTTCAGGGTCTGCTGGTCAGCCCCAGCAGTAGCAAAGAAGACAAAAGGGGTGTTTTCCTCAAAGTATTAATTATTTCCATTTCCATTTCCATTTCCAGACTCTCCTTGTCTCCAGTGCCTTTGAGGGTTCACCACAGGGAGTTTTGTTTTTCTCTACATAGAGTCTGCTGAGCTGGAAATTTCTTAAGTTTTCTGGACCAATAGGATAGCGTCAGGATGGCAGGACTCAATTTCTAAGGTCAGTATAAAAGTTGTGCCTGCACAGCATTGAAGTTCTGGTGACTACATGCCACCTGCATTTTTCTCTTCACTCTGACATATGGTTCCAACAACTTACCAACTTACTGGTAAGTTTCCTGATATTCAGAGCTACCATTTACCTTTGAAGCAGCTCAAGCAAAAAATCTACATAGTATCTTTCTGACTGTGGTTGCCAAGTGATGAAAATGAATATCATCACCCTGACCCTCTAAAAAGTCCAATGATTCTGTTACTGCATGGTAGAAGCCTAGAGTCCTGCCAAATAATGCCAATCAACCAAGTATTAAGCCAGAATCACTGGCTGAGCACAGAGAGAAATTCAAAGCCAGGTACCTGGACTTGTCTCTTGAGTGACATACTTTCTGAATGTTGAATGTATTGCCTTACTTGTTAATATAAATTGTTTCAGGGTGCAGATATTCAAGACCGCTGAGTTTGCAGTGAGAAGGCAATAGTGTCCACTAGGAGTTTCTTTCTCCATAGTCTGTCCTAAGTTGGAATGTTTTTTATTAGGTTTATATTTTTGCTTTATATTTTTCCTCTCTTGATAGATAAGAAAGCAACCGGGTGGTGGTGTGTGTTTTTTTTTTTTTTAAATAAATTCTACTTAATTATTTAATTTAAATATAGAGGCCTCCAAATTGAGAGTATAATATATCATTCGTTCAATGTATTTCAGTGTATACCAAAATGATATATATTTAAATGAAATGCTATGCCAGTAGAGAGAGAATAAAAAGCAACAAAAATGTCAAGGAGAACACACTATTCACTGAGTTACTCTTACAATCATTACTGAGTTAGATCTTGACCAAGTATTTGAGATTAATTTGTGTTTACTATGTAGACAGGGTAGAATCAAAAAACAGTTACCAAAACAAACAGAAAAACCTACAGTATTGCAAAAAAAGCAGAAACAACAGATGTTGCACAAGTTTTGTTATATTGAAAATGTCAAATCTGTCCTAGGTTCCTTTTTATTAAAGGGAAATAATTCATACTTTTTATTAAAAAAAATATATGTCCTTTGAACAAATCACTGCTTTGCATTGATCACTGAACACTTCATTTTAGATTGTCTTCTGGAGTCAGAATAAGAAAGCAGGAAGCTTTATGGTGTGTGTGTGTGTGTGTGTGTGTGTGTGTGTGTGTGTGTGTATGTGTGTGTATTTAGGAAATAATGGAGCCATCCTTTAAAAACAGGGGGTGTAAGTGAGGGAGTAAAAATGTTCTAGATGCTGGAACTGTGCATAGCCCTTAACAGGGGAGAAGGCAGGTATTGCATTTGGATCAAAGTGTTTGACAGTGGGGATCTTTCTAAGACCTTTTAAAAGAAGACAATGAACAAACTATCATTAGAGGAAGACAAATCTTGCACTGGGCACAAAGGCATTTTGTAACAACTGTGTTCACATAGGGTCTCCTTTGATTCCAGTAGTGAGTAACTTGCAAACTTGAATGTAAAGCTATTCAACCAATTGCCTGTAGCTTTTTATACTCCTCTAATTGTATTCAGAAATTTCTTTATAGTCTCTACTATTTTATCCTATCATTTTTGTCCATCTATTTCTAACTTTATTTTGCTGTGGATATGTTTATCACATATGTTTATCATATCCTTATAAGGAGTCTAGTGATAAACATATCACAAAAACAAAGCAAGAAAATTCAACCTACAGAAATACAGTAACTCATAGGAAATCATTCAAATCTCAATACAACAGGCCACAAAAGTAGCAGCTCAGAAATACATCAGCAGGCACATGCTGCACTTACAGATTGTGAATTAGAGAAAAGAGAAAAGACACGGGAAAAAAGATACAAACAATCTCTCTCTCTCTCTCTCTCTCTCTCTCTCTCTCTCTCTCTCTCTCTCTCTCTCAATATATATTTACATACAACCCTGCTGCTTCCAAGGGTCCTTTCCAGCCAGTTGTCCTTGCTTCCATTTCCTGCACTTTCTTCACCACACACACACACAGCACCCCCACCCCCCATCATAAATCCGACCTTCTCTGCAACCTGCTGTATTTACAGGAGTGGGCAAAAGTAGGTTTACAGTTGTTCTTATGGAAAGGACACTCAGAGGAAACAACCACCCCTATATTTACCACATGGTCATTTGATGACTATTACAACAGTAAAGAGTAAACTATTCTCATTTTTTATTATATAAATGTCTCATGATAACAAACCTTTGAAAAAGTTTGAAGAGTCCGTGGACTCATATTGATATTTAAATTTTAAATAAAAATTAATCTGACTCCCTTAATTGTTTGCTAATGGTTCTTAGAAACCATTTATTTTTTTCCTTTAATACATTTCCGCAAACTCATTTTGAAACATATAGCAGTCTGAAATCTGGAACCAGACTTTATTTTCTGTTCAATACGTGGAAAAAAAATTCCACATTATTAATTTTCCTAGTAAAATTCAACAATTCCTTGTGGGAGAGCAATATACCAAGAGTTATGCCTTCACCATATACCAATGGTATTCTACAACTTGAGTGTGAATTTTAAGGCCCCATTGAGAATAATTGTGGATAGTATTATGTTCAGCACCCCAAACAGTAATACAATCAACTCATTATAAAACTTTAACTGTGGTTCTGCTATAACTTTCAAATCCTTTTTTATGTAGTTGATTCATAAAATCTTAGATTTATTTAGACAGCTAAAAATACATGTCTCTTTGCCACGCTAGTCTATATTTTCTGCTGCAACATAACAATACAATAGGCAGGGGCTTAATTTAAAAAAAAAAAAAAAGATTTGCCTTTGGGTGGTGAATACCCAATGCAATATAGAGATGACATATTATAGAATGGTATACTTGAAACCTATGTAATTTTATTAACCAATGTCATGCCAATAAATTTAATTTAAAAATAAAAGAGAAAAAAATTAAGAAGAAAGGAAAAAGACAAGTTTAATTTATTTCCTCCTGTTACTTCTTAACTTTTTTAAATGTATGTTGTTCTTTCCTAGATCTTTGATGGAAACTGGGGCAGGTAAGGTGAGATTTTAAATAATTCTTAGGTAATAGAAATTCTTAAGGTCACTTTAACTGGAAAAAAAAAGTTTTACTTACAATAACCAAGAGTTGGAATCAGCCCATTTGTCCATCAGTAGGGAAGTGGATTAAAAAAAGATGTGGTACATTTACACAATGGAATATTATGCGGCCGTAAAACAAGGAAATCTTATCCTTTGTGGCAGTGGTGAATCTGGAGGTTACTATGCTAAGTGAAATAAGCCATCAGAGAAAGGCAAATAACATATGATCTCACTTATATGTAGAATCTAATGAACAAAATAAATTGATGAACAAAATAAAAACAGAGGTATGGCTACATGGAACATACTGACAGCTGTCAGAGGAAAGGAAGAGGAGGTGACCGGATGAGAGAAGGTGAAGGTATTAGCTAAAAGAACATATATGCACAACCAATAGACACAGACAATAGTGTGGTGATAGCCAGGGGGAAGTGAGACTGAGGGCTGGGTGGAGGTGGGAAAAGCTGGGGAAAAATGGGTTCATGTATAATAGTGTCAAGAATAAAAGTGAAATTAAAAAAGCAATTATAGTAAATAATTATTACCAAAAAAGAACCATTTCTAGTTAATGGCTTCAATCTTCAGTCATAAGTAATACTTCTCCCCTTCCCAAGCTAAGATCAGTTTCAGATAGCACCTTTCCTAATATGGAAGGGATATGTTTGTCTTCCTAACCCTTCTTTGCTGCCTCCCCTTTTTATCCAGTTGACAAGGCCTTTTGAATTTGGAGAGCTAGAGCAAAGCAAAGAGACAGTGCAGGCAGAGAAACTCTTTATTTGGCTAGTCTTGTCATAAGATGGCTTCAGGCTTTCCACGTTTTATAGATATTTAAGGCTTCCTTTTTCTCTTCAGGGTACTTTGCAATCTTCATAGACTCCCCTGCTGGATCCTCTACTGCTACTCTGCTGATGAGCTATGCCTCTTCGTTAGTCAACTGACTTTTATTCCTCTATCTATGTCCTCATTGCTTTAACCGGATCTCTTTTTAAATGACCCCAGGGTGGCATTCCTATATTATATTCCACATTTGGTACCTAATTCATGCCCCTTTGACCCTACCTGGCTGCCCAGCCATCTCAGTTACCGTCAAATTTATTCTGCACCTCAGTTATAGTGAGAACATATCAAGTGCTCCAGGTGGGTTTTCTTTAACAATAACAAAAATGCATTTTCACACTGTAAGTTTCTTATGTAAGAAAAATATAAAGGTAAGTATTTTAGAGTGCAGTTTCATTTTATTATATATCAGCTTTATTGAGATATTATTGCCATACCATAAAGTTTACATTTTTAAGTGTACAATTCAATGGTTTGTATTATATTCATGGTGTTACACAATTGTTACCACTATCTTATAATATTTTTTAATGCAAGAAGGTATTTTATATTAACTAGAAGTCCCTTCTCATTTATCCCTTTCCCCAGTCCCTGAAAACCATTAATATACTCTCTGTCTCTATAGATTTGCCTATTTTGGAAATTTCAACAAATGAATAATGCAATATGTTATCTTTTGTGACTGGTTTCTTTCACTTAGCCTAATGTTTTCAAGGTTCAACTGTATTGTAGCATATATCAGTACTATTTTTTATTAGCAAATTATAGTCCATACAACAGTTTATCCATTCATCACTTGATTGAATATTGGGCCTGTGTACAAGTATTTTTGTAAACATATGCTTTCATTACTGTTGGATACATACCTAGGAATGGAATTCCTGGGTCATATTGTAACTCTATGTTTAAAATTTTGAAAACCTACCAAAACGGGTTCCAAAGTTGGTGAACTATTTTAAAACACCACCAATAATGTAGGAGAGTTCCAATTTTTCCACATCCTTACCAACAATTATAATTGTTGTTCTTTTTAATTTTAGCTATTCTATGTGTATGAAGCTGTATCACATTTTAATTTTGACTTGCAATTTCCTAATGACTAATGATGGTAAGGATCTTTTCATCTTATTTTAGGGTTGTAGTAGTCCTTCATATACTCTTCATACAAGTCCAGATATATGCTTTACAAAGAGTTTCATTCCGTCAGTTGTCATCACTTTTGTGATGATGTCATTTAAATCACAAAAGTGTTTAATTTTGATGAAGTCCAATTTACATGATTTTTTTCTGTTTGTGCTTTTGCTGTTATATCTACCTTCTGGTAACAAAAATTTACAACCAATATTTCCCTTTGTTGTTTTAGCTCTTGAACTTATGTCTATAATACATCTTAAGATAATTTTTGTGCAAGGAGTGAGATAAGGATCTATTTTCTTGAATGTGGTTATTCAACTATTCTAGCCCCATTTTTTAAAGAATTGTGTTTCTTTAAAATTAATATTATTTGATAACTGCAAATGCAATTGTATTAAGTGATGCCCTTATTTGATCCTATATCTATCTATACAGTTGTCAAATTTAATGGCACTACTATCCAAAAAATTGCTGCAGGAAATAGAAGCAGTGAAATTTATTATTTTCTTTCTGTATGTTAAGTCCAAGAAAAGCATTTGAAATATTGTGTTGGTGATTAATTGTGCAGATTAATATATTTTTATGTTTCTCTTAATATCCTACTTATATTGTTCCTGATATTGCTCTTATTTACATATTATACAGCAGTGTTTTAGTTCAAAGAATTAATGTAAAACAATAGCTGTAATCTCAAGATTTGTATCAACCAGGTGATTAAAGCATACACATTTGAGCTAATCTACTTATGCCATTGCAGGAAGGCTCTTCTGAGACCAGTATCCTGATTCCATCACAGCCCTGTAATGTCAGTCTTTAACACCTCTAAAGTGGAAATCTCTACCTTCTTCCTCGTTGGGATCCCAGGAATGGAACATGCTCACATTTGGGTCGCCATCCCCATTTGCTTCATGTACCTCATTGCCATCCTGGGGAACTGTACCATCCTCTTTCTCATAAAAACAGAGACCTCTCTGCATGAGCCTATGTACTATTTCCTCTCTATGCTGGCCTTCTCTGACCTCGGACTGTCCATCTCCTTGCTTCCAACCATGTTGAGAATCTTCTTGCTCAATGCCGCTGGAATTTCCCCTGATGCCTGCTTTGCCCAAGAGTTTTTCATTCATGGATTCTCAGCTATGGAGTCATCAGCTCTTCTTATCATGTCTGTGGATCGCTTCATAGCTATCTACAACCCTCTGAAATACACCACCATTTTGACCAGTGTCAGAGTCATTAAAATCAGCCTGATATTTGCGGCATTAAGTATTTTATTTGTCCTCCCTTTCCCCTTTATTCTAAAGAGGCTGAGTTTCTGTAAGAAGAACCTTCTATCTCACTCCTACTGCCTTCACCAGGATGTCATGACGCTGGCCTGTTCTGACAACAGGGTCAATGTAATCTATGGACTGTTTGTGGCTCAAACAGCTATGTTAGACTTGGTGTGCATTTCTGTATCTTATATGCTGATCTTGAAAATAGTATTGGGCATTGCCTCACACAAAGGCCGCCTCAAGGTCCTCAACACTTGCATCTCCCACATTTGTGCTGTGCTCATCTTCTATGTGCCTATTGTCACCTTGGCTGCCCTTCCTCGCTTTGCCAAAAATGTTTCTCCAGTTATTAGGGTCATCATAGCTGATACCTTCCTTCTGGTTCCCCCACTAATGAATCCCATTGTGTACTCTGTAAAGAGTCAGCAGATTAGAAATTGGATCCTGGTGAAATTATGTGACAAACAAGGTTGATGGGAAATTTTGGCTATATAAAAACCCAGCTCAGTTAGAAATTTCTGAACAATGTGGGAATCTGAAAATGGTAATGAAAAAAATAATAAACTGCATATACTTAGTAGGCCCATAAAATGCAAAGCTATTGGTTTAATACAGCAGTAACAACAATCTAGAGCTGTGGTCGGCAAACTGCGGCTCGTGAGCCACATGCGGCTCTTTGGCCCCTTGAGTGTGGCTCTTCCACAAAATACCACGGCCTGGGCAAGTCTATTTTGAAGAAGTGGAGTTAGAAGAAGTTTAAGTTTAAAAAATTTGGCTCTCAAAAGAAATTTCAATTGTTGTACTGTTGATATTTGGCTCTGTTGACTAATGAGTTTGCTGACCACTGATCCAGAGTATGTGATTTTTGGAGTAAGGCTTAGGGTTATAACCTTATAACTAAATGTTAAAAAGAAAACCACAGAGTCAAAATGGCATCACTCATGCTAAAAGCCCATGATAGCCATTGTAGACTTAATACCCACTTTCAATGCAGTTTCAACTTTCCTAGAAATATAAGTTAATCAACCACTCTGGAATTTTCTGGTTGAGCACCAGTAAGGTAATCTGTCACATGGGCCCTCTTCACCCCTTCCACCCCCACTCTCCATAGAAAGAAGAGACAATCCTATCTAATAAAAGAGGAATATGCAAATTAACCATCACTCGGCTACACCCACAAGCCAATCAGGAGCAAATATGCAAATAAGCCCAACCAAGATGGCTACGGCCACAGAGAGCAGGAGGGAGGCTTGGGTTTCCCCGGCAATGGAGGAAGCCAAGTTTTCTGCCTGCCCTTGCAGGCCTAGGCCTCCACTCAAGGCTACAAAGTTTCAATGATAGAAGATATATAAACCCAAACAGAAATGGCCACCGCCACGGAGCTGGAAAGAGCAGGAGGCTAGGGTTGCCCCCGGTGACGGAGGAAGCCAAGCTTTCCGCACACCCTGGCCAGCCCAGGCCTCCGCTTAAGGCTACAAAGTTTCAATTATAGAAGATAAATAAATCCCAATAGAAATGGCTGCTGCCACGGAGCAAGCAGAAGGCTTGGCTCCTCTCCAGGCTACAAAGTTTCAATTGTAGAAGATAAATAAACCCCAGTTACCAGGGCCTCTGCTTGGGTCACCAGGGGGCATGGCCAGCCTGCAAACCACCACAGGCCCCTTGCCCAGGCCGCCCCATGCCCCAAGGGAACCCCCACCCTGATCCGGGACACCCTTCAGGGCAAACCAGCTGGCCCCCACCTGTGCACCAGGCCTCTATCCTATCTAATAAAAGAGTAATATGCAGATTGTCCATCACTCCAACACACAAGATGGCTGCCCCCATGTGGTCAAAGATCCTGCCCCCATGTGGACACAAGATGGCCACCACAAGATGGCCAGCAAGGGAGAGCAGTTGTGGGCAATCAGGCCTGCAGGGGAGGCCAGTTACAGGTGACCAAGCCAGCAGAAGAGGAAAGTTGGGGGCAACCAGGCCTGCAGGGAAAGGCAGTTGGGAGGGACCCAGGCCTGCAGGGGAGAGCAGTTGGGGGGGACCAGGCCTGCAGGGGAGGGCAGTTAGAGGAAAACAGGCTGGCAGGGGAGCAGTTAGGCATCAATCAGACTGGCAAGAGAGTGGTTAGGGGGTGATCAGGCTGGCAGGCAGCAGTTGTTAGGGACAATCAGGAAGGAAGGCAGGTGAGCAGTTGGGAGCCAGCAGTCCTGGATTGTGAGAGGGATGTCCAACTGCCCATTTAGGCCCGATCCCACCGGGGTCCCAGATTGGAGAGGTTGCAGGCTGGGCTGAGGGACACACACCCCCGTGCATGAATTTCATGCACCGGGCCTCTAGTCTTCATGATAAAAACCCTTGCTCTTTCCTTCCCCAAAAAAACAAATATCCTGGTCTAAACATAATCTTTTATTTTCTTTGTTAATGTGTCCCTTGCCAAATCCTTCTTCCTATAAAAACCTTCCATTTTGTACAACACCCAGTGCCCTTCTAGTAGCTAGATGAGAGGCTGCTAGATTCAAATTCATTAACTGCTTAATAAAGTCAATTAGTTTTTCAAATTTACTCAGCTGAATTTTGTTTTTTACATAAGTTTCCCACCTCTTTACTGATTTTTCTCTCTACACAATTAGCTTTATGGCCTTAGCTATAGCAATCAAGTCTTAATTAGAATTAAATATATTTTAAATATTATTCTTAAAGTATTTTTAAACAAAAAATTTTTAAAGTAAAATAATATGTTTGTTTAGGAAATAAACAAACATTGCTCTAATTAACTCAGCCATGATCAGCAGTTCTGAAGAATGATGAAAGATAAAATACACATTCAACCACACACAGACTCAAAAGCCCCTAAATACTTATTGTGTGTATGTGTATAGGTGTCAGTCATCAACAATTTATATAAACTATTGAAAATTCCCCTGTCCTAAAGTATTGTGAAACATGTTTAGAGATATAAGGATCACATACATAAAATGATTAAAATTTAAAAAATAATAGATTAGAAAATACTTTATTATTTACATTTTCAATTATTTGCAATGGGTTACATGAATCACTTTTCTTTTAAATGTGTTTTTATTGATTTTTTGGGGGGAGAGAGGAGGAGAGGGGGAGAGAGAGACAGAAACATCAATGATGAGAGAGAATCATTGATCAACTGCCTTCTACACACCCCCTACTGGGGATCTAGCCTGCAACCAGGGCATGCACCCTTGACTGGAATCAAACCCAGCACCCTCCAGTCCACAGGCCAACACTTTATCTTCTGAACCAAACTGGCTAGGGCATGAATCCCTTCCTTTACATGTATATTGGGATAATTGTTTTTTATCCAAATCTGTACATCACTTTTTATTTGCTGCTGTTATAATCTTAAAGAACAGTATTATCTTTATTGTCTATACCTTCAATGTGCAAGTGATTTAATAAGCAGCTATTAACTTCTGTCTTTGTCAGTGTCCATCAAAGTATCTGTAACATTCTAGCTGTTAATTGTATGTTTATTAAAACTTTATGGTTTTAATCAATTTTGAAGATAAGAATAAAATATCTGATAGATAATCAAAGAAGCAATTAAACTATGTCTGGGAAACCTCATTAATATAGAGCTCACTTGCCGAAACCGGTTTGGCTCAGTGGATAGAGCGTCGGCCTGCGGACTAAAGGGTCCCAGGTTCGATTCCGGTCAAGGGCATGCACCTTGGTTGCGGGCACATCCCCAGTGGGAGGTGTGCAGGAGGCAGCTGATAGATGTTTCTCTCTCATCGATGTTTCTAGCTCTCTATCCCTCTCCCTTCCTCTCTGTAAAATATCAATAAAATATATTAAAAAAATATATAGAGAGAGCTCACTTATTCTACAAATTAATTACTTGGGACAGAAAAAAAATAAAAGCAAGTGAAAATAGTGCTTGAAAATCACTTAAAAATAGAGTAATCTTATGCATATAGAGAGTATATGCTCCTCACTAAAAAGTTCCTTGACTGAAATTAATTCAAACTCACTCTGAGAACCAAAAATCCTGCTTTAGTAAGATACATATTCCATTTCAAGTGACAAAAAAGCTAATAATATTTTCTTAAAAATCAAACAAACATGTTTAGGTAAGATATTGTCATAATGGCTGCCTGATTCATGAACTGCTTAATAAAGTCAATTAGATTGAGTATTTCTAGCATACTTAAGTGCTGAAAATAGGTCATTAGCACTACTCTCACTCCCTTCCCTGCTTCTATTAGTATTCTGAATGAAGGCAACCCACATGGTGTGGTAAGTGGTCACAAGTTGGATAAATAGGCAGAGAGGACTCTTTTTACATCTTCAGCTCTACTTAAAGATATAGAGAAAGAATTGAATATAGCTTTCTTAATATCCTAAAGCAGAACTGATCACTATACCCATGGATATGAATTTAATTTGATTGGCAAAACTGGTCATGTGGAAATCCCTATGCCACTACCACAATCAATGTGATCACAGTATATAAAGTAAATAGAGGCCTGATGCACAAAATTTGTGCACTTGGTGGGGGGGAGGGTCCCTCAGCTCAGCCTGCACCCTCTCACAGTCTGGAGCCCTCAGGGGGATGCCTAAGCCATCAATCGGACATCCTTAGTGTTGCCTCGGAGGCAGGAGAGGCTCCGGCCACCACCCCTGCGCGCGCCAGCCACCAGCCGTGAGCCCAGCTCAGGGCTTCTGGCTGAGCAGCACTCCTCCTGTGGGAGTGCACTCACCAGGGGACAGCTCCTGCGTTGAGCATCTGCCCCCTGGTGGTCTATTATAATAAAAGGTTAATATGCAAATCAACTGAACTGTGTCATAGAGACTGGCTGTTCAGTTGATTTGCATATTAGCCTTTTATTATAATAGATAATTCCATTTCCAGAGAGACTGAAGATGTGGCTTTGGACAGGATTCAAGCAAAAAATAAATAAATGAAAATGAAACTAAACAAACCCAGTAGTTGTCTACTGGAGCTACCCAAAAATGGCAGAAGGAGAATATAAATTTGATAATCAACTTGTAAATTTTCACAATAAAATCTACTAGAATTTGACCAGAATTGTGCTGAGCCAATACATTAATTTGGGAAGATTGCCATCTTAATTATGCAGAATTTCAATTTTGTATATTGTTTTTATATTTGGCCAGCTTTTAAAATTTCACTTATGTTTAATGCTTATCAATTTTATATATAAAATTTTATCACTTACCAATAGAAACATCTTTATTTTATCCTGTCCAATTGTTATTTTTCCATTTCCTTTTTTTTGTATTATACCTTGGACATCTCATACTGTTTTGAGCAGAATACTAATGGAGACAATCTTGACTTTTCCTGACATCAATAGGAAAATTTTTGATATTTTTTTCATTAAAATAATGTTAGCTGTTGTATTTCTTACATATATATTTTTCAAATTAAGGTACTACCTTTCTATTTCAATTTGCTCAAAGATTTTGTCATGAGAAAGTGTCTGAATTTTTTAAAATATGGTTATCATATGGTTTTATCTCTATTTTTCTGTCAGTTTGAAGTATAGTCATGATTTTTGAAACTGTATTCATAGGATCAACTTTACTTTGTCAAGCTATAGTATCCTTTTTATATACCACTATACAGAATTTGCTGATTTTTAAATGTTTGTATCTATGTTTATAAGATATATTACCCATTAATTACTTTTTTATAATATACTAGAGGCCCAGTGCACAAAATTTATGCAAAGGGGGAGGGGGTCCCTCAGCCCGACCTGTACCCTCTCACAATCTGGGACCCCTCAGGGGATGTCCAACTCGCAATCTGGGACCACTGGCTCATAACCGTTCACCTGCCTGCCTGCCTGATGGCATCTAACCACTCACCTGCCTGCCTGCCTGATCACCCCTAACTGCATCTGCCTGCCTGCCTGATCACCCCTAACTGCATCTGCCTGCCTGCCTGATCGCCCCTAACTGCCCCTGCCTCAGCCCTCACCAACTCGGTTTCATCCAGGAGGACGTCCAGAATGATGTTCAGAGGGTTGTTCTGCTGTCCAGTCTAATTAGCATATTGCACTTTTATTATTATAGATTGTCTGGTTTAGATATCACTCATAAAACCAGTTGGAAAGTATTCTAGTCTCTGAAAAAAATATTATAATATTGATGCTATTTCTTTTCTAAATTTTTCAATATTATTCTGTATTAGTTAGTGATGTCCAGGGGTATTCAAAAGAATCAATCTAGGCTTCAGGGGGAAAGCCTTGGCTAAAAATACATGTCATAGGTGTCTGTCCTATATCACTTTCTTTAATGCACAGGTTCTACTCTTAATATCTGTGCTTTAACTATGTTCAGGGCAGAGGAATAATATCTGAGCCAAATACCCAACAGAAGTGTCAGAGATTTTGCATAGCAGTTACTGAATTTATCCCATACTTGGTTAATAAAAACCTCTCTAACCAAAACAGTCCCTAATTCTGGGTGTACTTATGCCAAAGTATTAACAATCTCTGCGGATTCACTGCATCTCTACATGTTTATTCTTATTCTCAGAGCAGATACAAACTGATTGCAATCCCTAGAGACCTCAGTGCCCCTCCAGCAGATGATTAGGAAGAAGAAAGAGACAAGCTCTCTTATATAAAGTGGAGTCTTTGGTATCAGGTGAATTGGGTGACTTCTGAAATTTTATGCTGAAATCTTTTAGCCAGTCTCAAAAGTGCTCTCCAAAATATACACTCTCTGGTAAGTACTCAGATATTCTAATCTATTTGACTTTCACTGTACTTCTCTTTTTTGACAGTCAACCACATACAACATCATGCCTCCAAAAGTCAGATCTTTAGGAAAATTTTTTTCTTTGGAGATTATATAAAGGGACTACTCACCTTTCCAGAAATTGGCCTTTAGCAGAATTCAAATTCTTCTAAATTGTGATATTGACACTTCAGGTTATTATTCTCCTATCAGCGTGATGCAATTGATCACAAATTCCTGGCCAGGAGAAATGAAACATATCCTATCAGACATCTCTGCACTGACTGCCCTTACAAATAACTACATGGTTTGAAGATAGTGGAAATTTTTAAAAGAATATTTAAATAATCAACAACTTTTATTTATTTATTTATTTTAAATATATTTTATTGATTTTTTACAGAGAGGAAGGGAGTGGGATAGAGAGTTAGAAACATCAATGAGAGAGAAACATCCATCAGCTGCCTCCTGCACACCCGTCACTGGGGATGTGCCACAACCAAGGTACATGCCCTTGTCCAGAATCGAACCTGGAACCCTTCAGTCCCCAGGCCGACGCTCTATCCACTGAGCCAAACCGGCCAGGGCTCAACAACTTTTAGAAGATAGGGAATAAAACTAAGGGTGGTTTGATTTTGAGACCATCTTACTTTTGTGGGAGTTACAGGAGGTAGGAAGAAATTGAGTTGTGAGATTTCTTTGCTCTTCTATAGTGTTATTCTAGTAATCATATATTCTACCTAAAATCTTATCTAAGATGTGAAAGCAAGTAGTAAAGAATTCCAGATTAATTGACTAGGGTTTAACAATATTTCACAGGGAAAATTAAATCAGGATGCTATTTTAGACTAGAATCTACTTTTGGCATGTGTTTTCTATAGAGAAACTAGAAATGTATTTTGTTTTTCTTTTTTTCTTTTTAAATGGAACTGCCATTTGATCTTGTGATCCTACTTCTAGGAATATATCCTAAGAAACCTGAGAAATCTATCAGAAAGGATATATGCACCCCTATGTTTATAGCAGTGCAATGTACAATAGCTAAGATCTGGAAACAGCCCGATTTCCCAGCAATAGATGAGTGGATAAAAAAGCTGTGGTACATTTACACCAGGGAATGCAACAGTAAAAAGGAGGATCACTTATCCTTTGAGACAGCATGGAGGGACCTGGAGAGTATTAAGCAAAATAAGCCAGGCAGAGAAAGACAAGTATTTCATGACTTCACTCATATGTGGAATCTAATGAACAAAATAAATGGATGTACAAAATAGATCCAGACACATAGAAGCATGGAACAGACTGATGAATCTCAGAGGGAAGGCAGGGGTGGGTGGGTGGGTGGGTGGGGAGAGATTAACCAAAGAACTTGTATTCATATATGCATAAGCCATGGACACAGACAATAGTGTGGAAAAGGCAGGGGTGGATGGGTGGAGGTGGTCAATGGGGAAAAGGCGGGGGGGGGGATATCTGTAATACTTTCAACAATAAAGATAAATTTTTAAAAATACATTTCTAGTTTCTCTATAGAGAACACATGCCAAAAGTAATTTTTCTAATCTATGATATAGGCAGATTCTAGTCTAAAATAGCATTCACTTCACACTGCATAATAAGTTATATAAATGCCTTGTTCTGTCAAAAGAGAGCTGGAAATAAGCCAGAACCTTCAACAGCTGCTTTTTTTCTAACAAATTTTCAGATATTCATATTTCACTAACTCAAAAATCTTTCATTGCAGAGCCCTCTCAATGCATCATGACAATTATCAACACATCACATGTTGAAATCACCACATTCTTCTTGGTTGGAATTCCAGGGCTGGAATATGCACACATCTGGATCTCTATCCCCATCTGTAGCATGTATTTTGTTGCTATTCTAGGAAACTGCATCATCCTTTTTGTCATCAAGACAGAACCTTCCTTGCATGAGCCCATGTACTATTTCCTGTCCATGTTGGCCCTGTCTGACTTGGGTTTATCCTTATCTTCTCTGCCCACCATGTTGAGGACCTTATTGTTCAATGCTCCTACAATTTCTGCCAATACCTGCTTTGCCCAGGAATTCTTCATCCATGGATTCACAGCATGTGAGTCCTCAGTGCTCCTGATCATGTCATTTGATCGATTCCTAGCCATCCACAACCCTCTGAGATACAGCTCTATTCTTACTACTGTCAGAGTTGCCCAAATAGGAGTAGTGTTCTCCTTTAAGAGCTTCCTCCTGGTTCTTCCCTTCCCCATCACTTTGAGAAAGTTAAAATATTGTAACAAAAGCCAATTATCCCATTCCTACTGTCTCCACCAAGATGTAATGAAGCTGGCCTGCTCTGACAACCAAATTAATGTCATCTATGGCTTTTTTGTAGCACTTTGTGGGATGGTAGACTTTATGCTGATTGTTGTATCTTACATTCTGATTCTTAAGACTGTTCTGGGAATTGCATCCCAGAAAGAACAGCTCAAGGCTCTCAATACTTGTACTTCACATATCTGTGCAGTGATCATATTCTATCTGCCTATAATCAACCTTGCCATTGTCCATCGCTTTGTCCGGCATGCCTCTCCTCTCTTCAATGTTCTCATGGCAAATATTCTCTTACTTGTGCCTCCACTGATGAACCCGATTGTGTACTGTATAAAAACGAGGCAGATTAGAATAAGAGTTGTAGCAAAATTATGTCAGAAGCAGAGATAGCAGTCATATATAGTATAAACTTAATAGGGTGTATATCTTGGGTAAGAGATTGAAGGTGAGTTTGAGAAAATCTAATATTTGACAAATAATCATCAATATGCTTTTCTTGTTAATATCATAAGCTTTATTTTCTTTAAGGCAGATACTGAACATAGGCATAAAACCAGAACAGGAAATACATTTCCTGGGGTTTCCATCCTAGTTAACAAAAAATAAAATAGATGCCATATGTCATCTCTTTTTAAAGGAATAAATTCAAATCCAGACAGACAAATGGTAGTCTCTATCCCTCTGACAGAAATAGAGTCCTTATCCCCATATTCAGTTTATCTATACTAAGTTCTCTTGAATCTGGACACAAGTTACATCTTCATTTTGTCTCCTTTGCTTTAATCATCCTAACGTGTTACTAGCATTTTTTAGGGAAATACTGCATTAGCCTCTTCGGTTTCTAAATGACTACTCATGCTGCTTTCTAATTATCTATGCAAGTTAAGAGTAAAAGACAAATTGAATGATGTAATGTCTTTTTTAAATATGAACTCTTATTTCTTTGGGAATAAAATTAAAGCAATAAAGTACATACTGTAAGACTATTCATGGCCTTGAACCTCTCTACCTCTTCGACAATATCACATTATCAAATTTCAGCTACATTGGCCTTCTGAAAATTTGTTACATTTACCACTTTTCTATTTCTGGTAAGTTTTCATATCTGACCCTTTTTTTAGAATACTCTTGATTTCAATTTTATATTTCATTTCTGTCACTTCTTTTAAATTTCAACTTAATTTCATTATAGATTACCTAATCCCTCAATTCAAATTATGACCCTCTCTTTTTTTAAAAATCTCTTAAATTGGTTATCATTTATTCTTTCTTATACTTATTATTATTATAATTTAATTACAGATACAGTTGCTTATGTTTATTCTATTTGTTTCAACTTCCTAAATAAAGTATGCTACCAATGAAGGGAGAGAACATATCTATATTTTTATGCCTTTGTTCCTAATCTAGGATGTTTCTAATACAGAGTAGATCTCTAATAAATAATTGTTAACAATTGAAGGTAAAAATGAGGCTATGTTTGGGTAATGGGGAATTGTTATCAGAAGTATATTTTGCCTATATTAGAGATTCAAAAATAATGCTTACCTCTGTAAAAAAATTTCATTGATTGTAAAGTACTATCTAGTTCCTGGCTGATTATTGCTGTTTAAGCATTTGTCTCAGCTATTGTCTTTTGATTCACCTGATGAGATTAGAATTGGTGTGGTATGTGAAGAGGACTTAGGTCAATGCGTGGACCCAAGAAAAAGCTAAAAATTTGTCCTATGACATACAAGTTTTTTAGGTTATTCTGATACCCCAAATGGCAAGCTGGGACTCTCCTTAAAGGTTCTTGTCTCACAAAGTTTGAAGAATAAATCCATGGACTAAAAGATTTTAGGCAAAAGTGTGGAAATTTATTGTAAGCGTATATAAACTCCCACGCAGGGAGGGGTTTCCAAGTGGGTAATCCCCTCAGGAGGGTCCCCAAAATGGGAGAGCCCAGCTCTCTTTCAAAATGGGATAAAACCTAGTCCCATGAATCTCTTTGTCTACAGGTTTATAAATGCTGGTAGCTTCTTTGTCTGTTCATTCCACTTTTTAACTGGAACCTTCCTTATTTTATGTCCCCCATACTTTCCTAATTGGTCATATCCCCCCTTTGCCCTGCATAGTATCAGTTTCAAAACTCACAGTGTCCCCCTCTTCTTCTTCCCCTTATCTTGTTAACATTCTTGTAAACAGTTCAAGTTTGTGGCTTGGAGCTGTCTCTGCCCATCACTTGTGCATTCCTCTCTCATGGGCCCCTCCCCCTTTTCCTAACTGCCTCTCTTGTCTCTAAAATCCTTTCACTTCTTGGAATTTTTAGGCATATTTTCTCTTTTGATTCTCACAATAACCCATTTTTATAAAGCTTTATTTTCTATTTTTTCAGTTGAAAAGATTGAGATTCTGAGAGATTGGCTTAATGACTTCCACAAAGATAAGGTTTAACTTAACTCTGAGTGAAACCTTATCTTTTACACCCTAAGATTATCTATCTTGACTACATTTTAGCTTTCACATCAGGGATTGCATCTGTTTCCACAATGCTTTCTTAGTATAGAAAATTCTATCAATCAGATCAGAGCACTAAGTGTTTTCTGTTGAATTTTAATATGGTCCTCAAGATCTTATCAAACTCAATTTTCTCAGTCTGAGCCTGCATTATGAGCTCACTGCTACGGTAGATAAACGTCCCTTGAGTCAATCCCATGGGCTCTCTGGACTTTATAAAACAGTGCTTACAAAGCAGAAAAGGGGAGTCTAAGAGATTCTTCCATGCTTCTAATCTTTTTCCTACCATTGACTTTAAGGTGGATATCCTATTGTAAAAAAAAAAAAAAAAATACAAACGAGGTAAGATGTAATTCTACTCTTTCATTATACTTGACAAAATTTGCATTGCTTTTCTATCTCGTTTGATCCTGAAGAAATGGTCTAGATGTTGAAAGAAAAGGAAATCAGCAGATCCCCATGGAGTTTGAGAATTTTACAGAACTACCAATGAGAGACAAATGCACATGTTGGTGGGAATATGTGTCCAGGGAAGTTTTAGAAATGCTCAGTCTGGATGATATGTGTGAGAATGGTGTATATTTCAAATATTACATGATTCTTCTTCATGTCTCCTGACAGGATAAATGACTTTGAACAAGTTACTATACCTCTCTAAGACTTGTTTTCTTATCTATAAAATGGTTAAAGTCATAGTATAATAATATAAATGAGAAAATCTATATACAGCATTAAGAAGGTGTCATATTTATAATAAAGTTAAATTAATAATCACTAGATAATAAAATAAATTTATGGATCCTTATCTTATACATTTAAATTAAATCTCAATAGTGCCTACTTCTAAAGAACAGTGCAGTTTTAAAAACAATAATGAGGCAAAGGCCAGAACACAAACTGCCACAGACTATTGACATAAAATAATTTTAGCTATATCTAACACAATTAGAAAAGCAAATTCTATGGCTCAGAAAAGAGTTTCAGAAGACTGGTAATTTAATAAGCTGATGGATATCATGTCATTATCTGTAGCCTAGGCCTTTCGCTTAAATTCTGAACACTTTTCCTAAATAAGTTACAGGTTTCCAAAGAAGCCAGGTCCTTGGACAGTACTCTGGGTACTCACCCATTTAGAAGTTGGATAAAGAGCAAAATCCAGCAAAACAATCCAGTAGACAATGTGATACAGAAACACTAAGAGTAATTACACTTTTTTTAAAACCAAGGTTTTCCCATACTCTCAATATTCTTGGAAAAGTCAAAGAGTCAACCTGACAGGTAATTGAAAATGATGAAGATTGTTTGGATGATTGAATAGTGAGTCATTAATTTTTAGATCATGAAGAAAATGGTGAAAAGAACCTATAATGGAATGACTTTGGAAGAGATAAACACTCTTTTGAGGAATTGTAGTCATATGTTAAGAGGTATCAATAGTTTGTCATTGTTTGAGGAGCACCAAATGAAGAATCTAAAGCAAAACAAACAACCAAAATTTACACAGTTGTTTGATAGAATATAGGAAGTTTATTCTGAAAGAGATAACTAATGGAATAAAGTATTACTGTCTTCAACTTCGAGATATTACACTCAATTAAATAAAGAATTATGAAGCTACAGCTATGTTCCAGTTATTATACTAGGCACAGTCAATGCAGTAGTGAGCAGTGTAACTATGATTTCCTACCCTTAATGTCTAGTAATGAGAGAAGACAGAAATCAATCAAGGGAAAATATGGAAGAAGAAGAAGAAGAAGAAGAAGAAGAAGAAGAAGAAGAAGAAGAAGAAGCAGCTATTTTATGTAAATGAGATTAGATTCTGCACCTTCAGAGAAAAGATGGAAACTTTTAGAAACATTAATCAATTCAAGAAAGAAAAACAATCTGAGTGTTCAGTCGTGAAGTAGAAAGCTTTAGGTAGTAGTTAATATAATATGATAATACTGGGAATAAGGTATAATATGTTAGCTAAAGGTAACCTATTGATTTCGAATGGTTTTGTACAAGCAAGGGAGTAAGACTACATGTTTTTAAGGGCCCCTTTAACTCTAAGACTATATCATTATGAACTTTCAGTTCTCTCATTACTGATATGTTATCCCATTAGAGATATACAGTTTTGAACATAGGTATGGATCAATTTATGAATTCTACCTCCCCCACCACAATTCACAGTAAACATTACTTTTCCATTTAAGATTTTGTTTTATAAAATTGAAATAAGAGAATCATCAAATTGGAGACCTGGTTTTATAAGATCTAGCCATGGGTAGCTGCATGTGGTCAAAGGATTGCCTGGGATTCTTAAATGTGCAAAGTCCAAATTGGCTGACACTTTTACAAAATTAAAACAAATTACTGGATGGGAAAGCAAGTCAGATTCTTCTCATTTGTTACTGTGTTTGACTTTTTTGTCAGTCTAAACTGACAGTAGAAACATAGACTACCTTATAAGAAGACTGATTTTTGCCTTAGTATCTATGACCTACATTATACCAGAAAAAGACATCTTTTGTCAGATTCCATTGAAGAAATCTCCAACTGCCCCAAGTAAGCATCTGGTTAGGTATCTTTTCATGTGTCATGTCTCCTCTTAATGGCACAAACATTAAAGTTCTTAAATTCCTCCTTACTGGAATCCCTGGATTGGAGAAGAGTCACATCTGGATAGCCATTCCCTTCTCATCTGCATACCTTGTTTCTCTCCTGGGAAACTTTACCATTCTCTTTTTCATCAAGACAGAGCCAAGCCTCCATGAACCCATGTACTATTTCCTTTCCATGCTCTCCATCTCTAACCTAGGGTTGTCCCTCTCTTCCTTACCCACCACTTTGGGACTATTCCTGTTCAGTGTCCATGAAATTCATGCAGCTGCCTGCTTTGCCCAGGAGTTCTTTATCCATTTATTCACAGTCAGTGAAGCTTCTGTGCTATCTGTAATGGCATTCGACCGATATGTGGCCATCCACAACCCTCTGAGATACAGCACAATCTTAACCAGCTCCCGAGTCATCAAAACAGGGGTCTTATTGACTTCAAAAAATGTCCTTTTGATCCTTCCACTGCCCTTTCTGTTGCAACGGCTGATATACTGTCATCAAAACCTGCTCTCACACTCCTACTGTCTCCACCAGGATGTCATGAAGCTGGCATGCTCTGACAACAGAGTCAATGTTGTCTATGGACTCTTTGCTGCTCTTTCTACCATTCTGGATTTGTTGTTTATTACTTTTTCCTACATAATGATCCTAAAGACAGTCCTGAGCATTGCAACCCCCAGAGAGCAGTTCAAAGCCCTCAACACCTGCATTTCTCATATCTGTGCTGTGCTTATCTTCTATGCACCCATGCTGAGTGCAGCAATGCTCCACCGTTTTGCCAGGGATTTGTCACCTCTGATCCACATCCTCATGGCTGATGTTTTCCTACTAGTGCCGCCCCTGATGAATCCCATTGTGTACTGTGTGAAGACCCGTCAAATCCAAGAAAAGGTTGTGGAAAAACTTTGTCCAAAAAGAAAAATGATTAAAGGAATGAGAAAGGGAATACATTAGTAGGTGATAATTAAATAAACTTTGAATGTGTGGCTGGCATAAAGCATAGTATAGTAGAATGTCCTTGGGTTTTATAATCAGACAGAGCTCATAGAGTGAATGGCTTTTGATACTCGATACCCTTAGTACCTTGTTGAGCACAATTGGAGACAAGCATGGGGTTGTTCAAATTGGTGCCACAACATCTACTATCTCAGCTGATCATCAAATATCACTTGGAGTGTTGTTATTTTACTCTCCTGTTCAGCTCCCACATCTAATTCTCACAAAGATCACACCAAGCATTTGTCAGGTTCTTTATTATCTCTACTCTGTCCCTTACCTGCATGCTTCCTTTAAAGGCAGTGAAACATGAATTACTCCCTTCTTTTTTTACCATCTGACCTTAAGTCTTTTATATATATTCTACCAATGTATTCCATTCCTCTTCCTAAGAAGAATGCCACTCCCCCCTATCAAAATTTAATCATAACCCCTAAAAGGTAAATTCCATACCTCCCTGCCTTTTCAGAGATCTTGCTGCACCTTCTGTATGTTTCCAATTTTTTTCAATCTTCCTACTATTAGCTATCCTTCCTCAGTCTATAAGCATGTTTGTTTTAAAATAAAAACATTTTAAGAGACACATAACTTTGGTTCCTCAACTTTTGCAGTGCTCACGAATTTATTATTTTTATGTATTTAATGTATTTATGTATAGTGCTATATATACATGTCATATATACATTTAACATGAATGCATGTTACATATTTTTCTATTCTTTTGTTTCTTGGCTCTTACTTTTTTATGTCGCTATTTACTTCCCAGAATGACCAAATCACACTAACCCTTTAGGCAACTAATATTAACAGAAACAGCTAATAGTGTTTCTGAAAAGATGCACAACTTGCATTTGAGTCAGGAAAATACCAGACTGGAATGTTCTGCTTATTGTAGGATGTTTCACAACCCATGAACAAAATTCCAGTAGTTCACCCAGACTCTTGACAATGGTAGGAACCCTTTTTAAACCTTGTCTCATATTCTGTCCATACTCATACAATCATAGAATGGCAGGTATGTTGATGGAATTTATGTTACTGAACAACATTTGCATTTCTCAAACAACTCAAATGTGCAATAATCTCTCTCTTTGGCAAATATGTATGCATTTATTTTTCTGTTACACTTTTTTAAAATAACATTAATCAGTTTCAACTCTACTAACAATCTTTAATTTTGTCTAAACATATTTTGTGTTACTTTTTCTAATTTCTTAAAACACATTAACTTTAATTAAAACATTTAAAGGTAACAGTTAGACACTTTTGAGAATTAATAGGGCTACAAAAATGAATATAATTATATCTAACATATTCATATTTTATAATTGTACATATTTCATAATTCACCATATACATATTTCATAATTATACATGCATTTATGTAATATATATACATAAAATATATATTAATTGGCAAATTGTTTTAGTTTATTGACTGGTTAGTAAAACAGTTTTAAACAAAATGTATTTTCAAATATAAAATTTCCTCTAAAAATAAAGCAATTTATAGAACATATATAAGCTCTGTTTTCAAGCTTTGGGTTAGTAAATAATTTACATTTGCTAAAAACATCAAAGCTAAATATTTTGGTATCCCAATGTTTAGATAGTTTGATTAAAGATATCTAACCTACTTTGAACAAAACACATTTAAAAATTTAGAGATTGGGTTCTCTGGGAAGCAGATGATAAGACAGAGTTAGTATGTGAAGAATTTAAATTTGTAAAAGAGGCAAAAACAGCATTGCATAGGGGAGACATTGGGCCATGTTCACAGATAATGAAGTCTCTGCCAGGCCAAATGGGGACTCATGAGAAAACATTGCTTTATGGAGGAGTTCCCTACTGATCAGAAAGGGCCAAGTACTTATACCACTGTTTGCTCATTGATTATTGGGTACCGCAAGAAATTACCCTTCATGTGGGATCTTGAAGAATAACCAAGTTAGTCTGGTTTACCAAGCATTCCTTCAGAAGCTCATATATCTTTAAAATTTTATTGAAGGTAATGAGCAGAAGAGAAAGTTTGTACCATAATGCTAAAGTTTTTATATTTTCAAATAAATATCAGCTTTGTCTCAAACTTTCCTAGTCCAGTTATTCTAAATATGTATGCAAAGAAAAGAGACTAGAAGGATTGCCTAACTATAATTATTAATTATGTTTAAACTATAGCCAATTCCAAGTAGAAAAAATTTCTTGATTTCCTAAGAACATTGTTTTTACCACATTATTGTACTGTAATAAAATATGCATTTATATCATCTCTACATTTAAGAAAGGTATTTCTATTGTTGAGCTTCTTAGCTGAACTCAAAATAGCATTCACAAGGCCAGATGTTTTACAGAATGAAATCTGAACAAAATAAATGTTTAAAAACTTTAATTTGAGTCATATATTGTAATAAATAATTTATAACTAATTGATTTTCAGAGTGACATCAACATCATGGTGACAGAAAATGTCTCTCATTTGTCCTTCTCTCCCAAAATTAAGCATTCATCTGTGAACAAACATGCCTCTGTGGGAGTTGTGGGATCCAGCACCATTTACCAAGGGACTCAGGAGAGGTCCCACCCACCTGTGCTTGGGGTAATAGGCAGATAGGCCTCAGTACTGACTATGGTCTCCACAAAAACCTGTGCTCCAGTTCCAGCTCTTGGCCTTGGTCTGCTACTTTCTGAAAAACACTGGCTGGGGCAGTCACCCCTAGACAAGAGAAGTTTATATTTCCAGAGAAGTTCCAATACTCCACTAGAGCAAAAAAATAAAATGAGTTTAGGTGAATGGAAGTTAGAGGAACAGCTTGACTGTGTCTGCATCACCCCTCCCCAAGGCAGCAAAGTCTAGGGCAGCCGTGGGCAAACTATGGCCCGCGGGCCAGATCCGGCTGTTCTATCCGGTGCTCTTGGTCTCCCCTCCGCTCCTTTACTTTGAATTTATATTAGTTCACACAAACACTCCATCCATGCTTTTGTTCCGGCCCTCCGGTCCAGTTTAAGAACCCATTGTGGCCCTCGAGTCAAAAAGTTTGCCCACCCCTGGTAGGGCTAAGCCAGAACTTTTTTGTTGTTGTTGTTTTTATTGTTAATCCTCACCTGATGACATTTTTCCATTGGCTTTTAGAGAGAGTAGAACACAGAGAGAGAAACAGAGAGAGTCATGGATATCATGGATATGAGAGAAAGAATACATGGATTGGTTGCCTCCTACACCTGCAACCAAGGTTATGTTCTCTTGAACGGAATCAAAACTGGGACCCTTCAGTCCGCAGGCCAACACTCTATGCACTGAGCCAAACCGGCTAGAGCATGACAAGAACTTCTTAGCCCTTGAGTTCTCCTGCAAGTGAAAAAAAGATCAGGTGATGAGTGCTACGCTTTCACAGCTGTGCAGGATGCTGCCAAAGAGACTCATTTCTCTTATAGCATCCAGAGTACTGAATCAGAATCTCCATGACTGGAGAGAGAGAAGGGATCAGTAGAGGGGAAGATTAAATTCTCAGAGAGCAGTAAGAGACATTGTGGACTGTGTTGTGAATTTCATCAGGAAATCCTCCCATGAGCCAATAGGAAAGCATCACTTGCAGAACCAAAGATAACAAAAGCAAAAATTAAGAAGTACAACTACATCAAGCCAAAAAGCTTCTGCTCAACAAAAGAAACAAGTAGCATAATGAAAAGGCAGGCTACCTAATGGGATAAAATATTTTCAAACTATATATCTGATAAAATGTTAATATCTAAAATACATACTGAAGCATCCATCTTATATAAAAACTGCTGTTTGAAATGTTAACCCTGCTATTTTGGCTTCTGTAAATGCTTGCTTGCTTAAATAATAAGGAAAATAAGACTACTCCCATTCCAGAGAGGCCATAAACTATGCCCCAGACAGAGTTGCAGTGCTGGCACCAGGCCAGGCCTTGAGATATGGTTTCATGGCCCCTTCCCAGCATGCAGGCCTTCTTTCCTTCTTTCTCACAAGGCCCGGAAGTCTCATTCCAAATTTGGGGACAAAGAGCTGGAAAAAGTATAAATAGAAAAAGTTTCCTCCCTGTTGTGGGGCTCAGAATTTGAAAAACACATTTTTCTATGGGCCTGCGCAGAATTTAATAATAAAATGTAACTCCCTTTCTCTAAGCGTTGCTTGGTTTTTCTCCGGTCTTCTGTAACAATGCAACTCTATAACAAAAACCAAATGATCTGTTTTTAAAAATGGGCAGAGGAGCTGAATAATAGTTTTCCAAGAAGATATGCAAAATCTCAGAGGGAAGGCAGGGGTGGGTGAGTGGGAAGAGATCAACCAAAGAACTTGTCTTCATATATACATAACCCATGGACACAGACAATAGAGTGGTAAAGGCCTGGGGGAATGGGCCAGGGTGAGCTAGAAGGAGTCAATGGGGGGAAAAGGAGTCATATGCAATACTTTCAACAGTATTTTAAAAAGATAACACAAAACAAAAAACAAATGGCCAATAGGTCATGAAAAGATTTTAAACATCACCAGTCATTAGGGAAATACAAATAAAAACAATGAGATATCATCTTATACCTGTTAGAATGACTGCCATAAAAAGTTAAGAGAGAGCAGGTGCTGGCAAAGATGTGGAAAAAGGGAATCCTTGTGCAATGTTGGTGGGAATATACTAGTAAATTGATGAAGCCACTATGGAAAACAGTATGGAAGTTTCTCAAAAAATTAAAAATAGAACTATAATATGACCCAGTGATTTCATTTCTGGGTATATATCTAAAAGAGATATATAAAAGGATATCAAAGACACATCTGTACTACAGTATTCATTACAGCATTAATCACAATAGCCAAGATAAGGAAAAAACCTAAGTATCTATCAATAGATAAATGAATAAGGAATGTGGTATATCGATATATGATAGAATATTACTCAGCCATGAAAATGAAATAAATCCTGCCACTTGTGACAACTTGGATGACCATTGAGGGTATTCTGTTAGTGAAATAAGTTAGACCCAGAAAGACATCACTTCTATGTGGAATCTAAATAAAAATAAAAAAGCCTGAACTTGTGGAAACAAAGAATAGAATGTGGGGTAGTTAACCACAGGAAAATGAGAAGATGTTGGTCAAACTGTACAAACTTCCAGTTAGAAGAGGAATCATTTCTGGAGATCTAATACATAGTGTTGTGATTATAGTTAACAATAACGTATCATAGACTTGAATGTTAAGAGAGTAGATCTTAAATGTCCTCACTACCTAAAAGTAATGGTAATTAAGTGACAACGGAGGTAGTAGCTAACTCTATGGTGGTAATCATTTTGCAATATATAAGTGTATTGAATCAACACACTGTAAACCTTAAACTCACACAATTTTATGTCTCAATAAAATCTCAATAAAGCTTAAAAAATAAATAAAAATCATAAAGTTGAAAAAAACTGGTTTTCTTTCTGAAATACCTGAGCAATTGCTTAAAATAAATATAATTTATATTCTGCTAATGGAGCCAACACCTTAACAACTATCCCTTCCCTTTTCACAATGACTGGGAAAATTGCAATAAAAAGAAAACACAATTCATTTTAATGAAGTTATTTAAACTACACGAAAAATTGTGAATGTATAACATAAAATCTATCTTCAGTAGCTATGTATGCTAAATTACTACCTCCAGATACCATGTTCTTAAGAGAATTCACACATTTTTAAGTGGATGCTAATTTTTTTCTTCAGGTCATCATGTGATCAACTTCATCAATTTAGCCACCATAGCAGTGGCACATATTGACAAAAATTTTGCTTACATTATAAGTTCATCATCAAATTTCCTGAGAAACAGAATAGAGAATTTAACTTTAAAGTATGAGCTTTCATTTTTTATCTATGGACTTATTAAAATATAAGATTACCAAACAATGAAATGAATTATATGTTTATAATAAATGATTAACACTAAACATTCATTAGTCTTTATTCCCCAAGTATTTTGTTGTTGTTGTTTATGTAATCAAGTTATTCCTTATTGATCCCAGGCTGCTGGCAGCCCAGTGGTTTCATTCATTTCACAGTCTTTGACATGAGAAACATCACAAGTGGTTGGTTTAAAAAAAAAAAAAGAATACCTGGAAGGGTAGCATTGCCAAATATGTCTCCCACCACCAGTTGAACCTGAGAACAGTTAACTTTATCTACCTGCTTGTATACCAGTGAATTTTATTTTAATAGCAATGACCCCACCTGCTGTCTTTGCAGCTTTACTGATGTTGCATTGGATATGGTCAAAGAGAGAGATGAGACAATACTGGTCATCTATCAGATTTAGATATGTGTTAAAGTAGGAACTGTGTTCACTGCACACATATCTCATAGGCCATTAGATGAAACTGCAGCAGAAACTTGAAGCACAAAGGAAAAATCTAGCAACCCATCCTGCTGATTTTAATATAGTTACATATAACACTTGTGGTAAAATGAAAAAGGTGGGACAGATTCCAAACTATTTAGGAAACCAACGTAGTAAGTATAAATTAGGCTCATTCTTGGCAAACTATAATCATGGTCACTCTCCTGATTATTTTTAAATGGTGTTTACTGAAAATCCATTAAGTATCAGTTATTCTGTTCAGATATTTCAAAATTGTTTAAATTGATTCTGAAAGAACTCTCTAGGTACTGGTAGTTAAAAATGGATTGGCAAACCTTTTGAAGGTCTTAAATTAGCATTTTGGAGTACAGCCTTCTGAATTATGACCCAGACCACATGTGTGCTAGGGAGAAAACACAAGAAATGGTCAATAGGAATTAATAAACCTATAGTTAAGACTGAGGGCCATCATTCTCCCTAAATGCAAACCAAATTATACTCTAAACCATATGAAAATGCCTAATAGTACCAGGGACTATGTAAAAAAAAAAAGGGGGAGATGCTCCCTTTTTAAGATATAGGGAAATAATCTTTCTAAGAGATTAGCTAAGGTGTCCTAGAGTGCATAGTCACATTGGTAGAAAGTACCAGAGACAAGATTGGAATCAGCTTTATTTTTATCTGAATCTGAATAAAAATAATACTCTCTCATAAAATTGCTCTCCAGGCCTAGTGAGGTCTTTCTTATCCAGTTTCAGAAATTGAAATCTATAAATATAAACATCCCAACATCTTTATTCCTTCACATACTGGATGGAAATTTCCAGCCTCCCAGGACTTCTATCCTCAGCTAAGGGTCTTGAGAACGCCTCAGGGGATTCTCAGCCTCTACCCAGGCCCCTGGAGAGAAGCTGCTGGCCTCTTCAAAAAGACCCTGTGTTTTAAGCAGGGAATATTGCTGTAGCTTAGTTCTGACTGAGAGGAATATGCACTCCAAGCCCCTATCTCTGCAGCTGTTGGTGCTCAGGTATGTATTGTAAGAATCACAGAGAATAGTCAGAAACAGCGAGATAACTGGGGCACATCTAACCTGGACCATACACTGAGCTCTCAGTTTAGCTAGTTGCTAGTAAATCCCCCGCAAAAATTAATCAAGAGAGTTTTGAGTGGCAGATGAACTGGGGATAGGAGACCTGTGAGTCAAGTCCTACTTTGTCCCTGTGTGTGATTTTGTAAGGAGACTTGACCTGAAATGGTGGACACACAATACAGTATACAGATGATGTGTTATAGAATTATATACCTGAAACCTTTATAATTTTATTAGCCATTGTCACTCCAATAAATTGAGGTCTGTGTGTGTGTGTGCGTGTGTGTGTGTGTGTGTGTGTGTGTGTGTGTTTTAAGTCATCTTAATCATTCAGTTTAATCCTTGCTGCTTCTCATCTCTTCTTTCGTCATTTGGAGCATTAGTTCCTTTATCTTTAAAATTGAAATTGCAATCTCAACCTTCCTTGTCTTAAATGTATTAAGATAATTAAATATTAAAATGAATTTGGCAGTGTTTTTAACAATCAAGTGTTATATTCCCATAAGGTCATGCTTGTCCTTGGGAATAATTTTGCAGACTGTCATCAACACAGATGCCGATCATCTTAATTAGCTCTGTTTGCAATTACATGATAAATAAGTGTCAGAGTAGAGTGTTATCAAAGTCACTGCTCAGCCTGTTTCTCCTCTGTTTCCACCGTAGACCCTAGGGTGACATCCCTTTACCTCAATAAATTGGAGCTGAAGGGAGGATCAAGAAAATATGGTATCCTTTAGTGGAGAAATCAGCTGACACTTTCTCTGATTCATTAGTCTGGAGGTGAGTGCCTTTGAGAAGAAACTGGAGGTCACTACACTAAAAATTATTCTATTTAATTCTTACTGCATTTCATCTCATTCATCCATTCATGCATTTATTCAGCATACTGTATTAGGTTCCAAACCTGTGCAAGGGTTGCAAGACTCTAGTAATACAGCAGTTCCATCTCTTCAGTGCTGCTCGACTTCCTTCAATGTTTTTCTGCATCCCCCTACCTGGCACACTTGCCTCTTACTCATGCCGAAAATATAATATGCAGGGAATGTAGTTGGAAGAAGGATAATAACTGGGATGGGATACTATGGATATAGCTCCTCACTAAGCAAGCACAGTGATTCTTTCTGTCTGGAGATGTAAGAGTGAAATAAATGACCACAACATGTTTCTTCTATTTCACAAACTCGCTGAAATGACTCAGTGTTAGATGCATAGAAACCAGATTTACTGTAAGTCTGATGGCAGAAAAGCCACCCATCTCCCCCTAATTGATAGAAAATTTTGCATCTCCCTTTAACTGATGGAAAATTTTCCATTCTTTATTTTTTACAATTTTTCTCTCAATATTAGAGTGAGATTGCATTGTTGCCTCTGCCACCCACAGCATGCTCTCCAAATCCTAAAATATTCTTTTTCCTTCACAGACCATCTTCTTTCCAAGTCTCCACTTATCTCCTTCATTTCTCCACTTTCCTAGATGTCCCTCTTTATATCCATTTCCCGTTTCTCCTTTGGATCATAAAACCAGAGGGGCTTTATTCATATATTAATTATTGTATTACTGTTATTACTTGTTTTGATTTGAAGTATGAATGGCAAAAGGTAGGTATGGACTTTTCTTCTTTTTTTATCCTTAGCCCTTCAATGTCCTTCTATCTTAATGAGAGAAAAAAAAGAGAAGCCTTTTTAAAATATATATTTATTTATTTATTATTGATTTCAGAGAGGGAGAGGTAGAGAGATAGAAACATCAATGATGAGAGAGAATCATCATTGCTGCCTCCTAGATGCCCCTCACAGGGGATTGAGCCCCCATCCAGATTAAACCCATGACCTCCTGGTTCATGGGCCAATGCTCAACCACTGAGCTACACTGGCTTGGATATTGTTACCCATTTTTGTCCATCTAGTATTATGAATATAATGAAAATGGTTATCCATAGGTGTGCCAAGGTATAAAAATTATAGTTTGGGGTTTTTAAATAATTTTTTAATTGCCTGACATTTGTAAGGAGGAATAAATATGATGTAGGACAATAATATAGACTTTGAAGTCAGGGTTTGAATTCCATCCTCAACACTTACTTTCTCTATAACCATACCCAGGTCACTTCACCTCTTTGTGCCACCATTTTCTCACCTGTAATATGCTCCTTAGAATCGAACTTCTCTCATATGAAGGCTATGAGAGCAGAAAGCCATAATGTACATTAGGCACTTAGTAAAGAATCAGAAACACAACAGATTAAATAAGTATTAGCTGTTCTAAGATTTTTATGCATGTGATGAAAATATACTACTAGTCACATCATATTTGTTTTCATAGACCAATTACAGTATGGCTTGCAATAAATGCAGTTGAATAAAAGTTCCAAAGCAGGAGTAAAGTTCCCGGTGAGTAACAGGGACAGACCAATACTTGTGTGTCATATTGATCCAAGCCCCAAAGGACTTGGATCTGAGACCCTGAAAATTTCATTTCCTCATTATAAGCTAAAAATTAGAGGTTTTTCCTGTGTATTTTAGGTTTCTTTGGGATATTTCTGTTTCAGATCCGGTGCATACCATGCCCATGTCTACATCTAGCCCCAGGTTAACCGTTCTCATGTTGAAGGCACATATCTCTGCTGATACCTACCAGAATTAAGCCCCAAAGTACCTTATTCTAGAATTCTTTTCCAGAAACCCCGCTTCTTCCCAGGCATTTCTCAGTCCCAGACTTCAGATTTGTTCATCAGCACCTCTCTCCTGAGCCACCAGAGGCTTTCATGTACATTCAGGAAAGGCATTGCTCTGGTCACAAGTTACAAGTTCAGGGAGTTTAGTGCTTCCCTTGCACTCCCTGCAGGCCAGGCATTGTGGAATGAAACACCATCCCCAGCTAAAATATAAATACATCTTGAAGGCACATGAAATGCACCTGATCAATTATGAAAAACGGTGTATAGTACCAGTTCCCCACATATGTGAGACAGATTGTGAATGCTCTGCTGATTGAATTGGAGATTCTTTTTTCAGGGAGGAAGACATGAAATAAGTTCCATCTGAGATTACCTCATTGAACCACTAAGAGTCCAACACTGGTGAACATACCACCTTAAGGGTAAGCCACGTGGTGCCTATGAGCTATAGAAATCTGAATAAAGAGGGACTTTAGTTAATAACAATATTGGTTCAATAATTTTAACAAATATACCATACTAATGTAGATGTTATAATTAAAGAGACTGGGTTCAGGTTATATGGGAACTCACTGCACTATTTCTCAATTTTTCTGTGAGTCGAAAATTATTCTGAAAAGTAAATATATGTGTCCTTATCCCCCCATTGCCCACCCCCGGCTCATGCCCTTACCCCCCTGGTGTCTTTGTCCATTGGTTATGCTTATATGCATGCATACAAGTCCTTTGGTTGATCTCTCTCCCTTACCCCCACACTCCCCTGCCTTCCCTCTTAGGTTTGACAGTCTGATCAATGCTTCTCTGTCTCTGGATCTGTTTTTGTTCATCAGTTTATTTTGTTCATTATTTTCCACTAGAGAATATTATGCTAAGTAAATATATTTTTAAAAGCCTTCCTAAAAGTCCCCTTCCTAAGCCTCCCAGAAAAGGCTAATAGATCAGGTCCCCTAATTATTTCCCATTTAATTTGCAGACCCTGACTCTCTGGGCCCTGTCACTCTCCAGAAATCTCATTCTATATTACAGGTCGATGAATCCATGATTGCAAAGCCATGACAATCCTCTATAATAGCAGCCTCCAAAAAGCTACTTTCTTCCTGACAGGCTTCCAAGGTCTGGAAGATCTCCATGGCTGGATCTCTATTCCCTTCTGCTTCATCTATTTGACAGTTATTATAGGAAACCTTACCATCCTCCATGTCATCCATACTGATGTCACTCTTCATGAACCCATGTACTATTTCTTGGCCATGCTGGCTCTCACAGACTTGGGCCTCTGCCTTTCTACACTGCCCACTGTGCTGGGCATCTTCTGGTTTGATGCCAGAGAGATTGGTATTCCTGCCTGCTTCACTCAGCTGTTCTTCATCCATACCTTGTCTTTAGTGGAGTCTTCAGTTCTATTGTCCATGTCCATTGACCGCTATGTGGCCATCTGCAACCCCTTGCATTACTCCACAGTCTTGACACCTGCTCGAATTGTCAAGATGGGGCTGATCTCTGTGCTTAGAAGTGCCTTACTCATCCTCCCCCTGCCATTCCTCCTGAAGCGCTTCCAATACTGCCGCTCCCATGTGCTGGCCCATGCCTATTGTCTGCACCTAGAGATCATGAAACTGGCCTGCTCTAGTATCATTGTCAATCACATCTATGGACTCTTTGTTGTGGCCTGCACCGTGGGTATAGACTCGCTGCTTATCTTCCTCTCCTATGCCCTTATCCTTCGTACTGTACTAAGCATTGCCTCCCGCCTGGAGCGACATCGGGCTCTCAACACCTGTGTCTCCCATATGTGTGCAGTGCTACTCTTCTACATCCCCATGATTGGCTTGTCTCTTGTGCACCGCTTTGGTGAACATCTGCCCCACATGGTTCACCTCCTCATGTCTTATGTGTATCTGCTGGTACCACCTCTCATGAACCCCATTGTCTACAGCATCAAGACTAAGCAAATCCGCCAACGCATCGCTAAGAAGTTTGAGTTCATAAAATCACTTAAGTGTTTTCAGTAGGGTTAGGTTAGGGTAAAGGGACAAAGTTTGTGGCATATAGCTCATAGATATTTTTGGTTTTAGCTATGCTGTGGCAAAATAACAAACTCCAATTATCAAGAAAAAAGCAAATTAACAATACAACGTAATACATGTGCAACATTATAAAAATTACCTACCTCTCTGTTCTTTGGTTTCCTCAAATGCATAAGTATGGAAATAATTGCAATACCTTTCATGTAGTGATATTTTTAAGATTAAATGAGATAATTCATGCAAATTTTTAATGGTGCCTAACACATATCAAATCTCAACAAATATTTAGACTTTCTGCTGTTTAGACTTTCCAAATTCTAGTTTCCTCACATGTACAACTGAGACTTCTTTATTGCAGCAATAGAAATAAAGAGGCAAAGAGATGTAAAATAGCATGGAATGTTCTTGAGAACTATATACTGCAGGCACCAGGTAAATGTAGATGAGAACAACTTTACTCACACTACAACTAGGATGTGTGTCGGGGGGGAGGGAGGGATGTTAACTATTTTTTTTCTAAATCATCTGTATTCCTCACAAAATTCTACCAATTAATGATCATGGGAAAATTGCAATAACAAAGAAAAATTCTGAAATAAAAAACAAACAAACTAATTTTAGCTTAATTCTTTCAGTCTAATCCAATAGTATTTTCATTTAATTGGACTGTGGCTCATTTTCATTCTCTCCTAGTTCTGTCTTCTCTCAAGGAACCATCTTTGTGTATGAGATATTCCCTTACATCTTTTCTCTCTCAACCTTGTTTCTTTTCTCCACTGTTTTCTTGGCTAGAAGACATGGGCTTTATCTTCCCACATCATATCCTGTTTTTCCCATACTGAAGCTTCATAGCTAAGATTTAAAGCAGATAGAATTGCCTTCCCTGAAATAATATCAAATTCTATGTCCCTTCTAATCAATGCTGTTGAAAGATTAATCCAATCTCTCTCTCTCCCTGTCTTTACCTCTCTCTCTCTCTCTTTGTCTCTATATTTCTTTCTTTTCATAACAGCTGAGATTAAAAATTTTTTTCTGCCAAAGCACATCTAATACTACCTATCTCTTGTCAGTGCTTGGACTCATAAGCTGTAAACAAATATTACTTGTGAGTAGGAGGAGTATTATTTATAAAACATTTTCTAAATATATGAAAACTGAGAGGATATACCAGTATACATAGACAGATGTTATGAGCTGAATTACATCATTCCATGAAAAAGGGTTGAAGTTCCAACCCTTAGTACTTCAAAATGTATTTGGAGGTAAGGTCTTTAAAAGGTTGATTAAGTGAAAATGATGCCATTAGTGTGGGCCCAAATCCATTATTTCTGGTGTCCTTATAAGAAGAAGAGACCAACTAGAATTGCTCAGTGGTTGAGTGTTGACCTATGAACCAAAGATCACAGTTCGATTCCCAGTCAGGACACATGGCTGGGTTGTGGCCTCAATCCCCATTGGCAGGTGTGCAGGAGGCAGCCAGTCAATGATTCTCTCTAATCACTAATGTTTCTATCTCTCTCTCTCTCCCTGATATATATATATATATATATATATATATATATATATATATATATATATATATATTTTTTTTTTTTTTTTTTTTAAGAGAGAGACACCAATAATACTGATGCATAGAAGAAAGACTGGGTAAGGACACCATGAGAAGGTGGCCCCTGCAAGCAAAAGAAAAAAAACAAACTTGCCAACATCTTGATCTTGGACTTCCAGCCTATAGAAATTCAAGAAAATAAATTTCTGTTGTTAAAGCCACCCATTCTGTGGTATTTTGTAACTGTAGTGCTATAAATCTAATATTAAAAAAATATAATATAAGAGGTAACTGTACTTTGGAATAAATTCCAGGCTAAAACTGAAGATACATTTTTAATTATAGAGGAAATAGAAAATTCTGAAAACAAATAATTAATAAAAGGATATGGGGGAAGGCGGAGGGTGAGGGTGTAAGAGAACAACCAAAGGACTTGTATGCGTGCATATGAGTATAACCAATGGACACAGACAGTAGTGGGGTGAAGGCTTATGCTGGGGGTTGGGGGTGGCCAGGGAGAGGTCAATGTGGCAGGGGAAGGAGACTCATGTAATACTTTAAACAATAAAAATTTTAAATTAAAAAAATAAAGGCTCCAAGACTTAAATAAAAAAATAAAAGGATACATGAAATTCCTAAACTTTTGTGGTTATCACAAATGTCTGATTCTGTAAGGATGAGGCCCAGAGACCTGCATGCTAACCAGCATCCCAGGTGGTTCTGATCCTGCTTATCTGGGTACAATGACATAAATAATACTACTTCGTAACACTCAAATGTGTATATATACATGCTCAACCAGGGATTAATGGAATGTGGCCAGAAGAGGATGCCCACCCCAGTCCAAAGGATCCAGTTAAACCAATGAATTGGAATAATCTCTTATAGTTGGATTGGGAATTCTAGGGCATCCCTTACTAGTTATACCTTTATAATCCCAAAAGGGATCCAATACGCTGGATACTAATAACCTGGGAAATGAAAACACTGAAATGGCCCTTAAATCCTCCCTCCATAATGTCTTTCCATCAGGTTTCAGAGTCCAAAAATAGGTGATTAACTCTGCATACCTCTGTTTTAACATGTAAAACTCCTTTTTGGATTTACTATCCTTCCCAGGGGTTTATGTTGCCCACAAGTTATGAGAATAGATTAATTTCTCCAATTAGAAACACAGGGTTAAGATTTCCAAGAATTTGGGCTGATTTCTTGCTTTCTCTTTGGTGATAGAAAAAGCATTAATTAAAAAGCCCTTTTAAATGTTGCATCTGGTTATATATACCTAACATGCACACTGTCACATCCAATGTGCATAAACTATACAGTTATGATACATCAAACATAAAAAAATATCAATAGCACCCACTCTGCTTCTTTGAAGTGGTGGAGGTTGTTTAAAACTTATACCAGACCCTTCAGATGTAGCTACAAGTACATAGAATCCTTTGGGCCCCCCTTCTAGAAACATCAAATGATTGTTCTCTTTTCCTCTATCCCCAAGGTCTGAGATAATGAAGTTGAGGGAGACAGACAGAGTAGGGAATTGATTAAAGTTCCTTAAAAGCTTCTCAATGGGGACCTCAGGTAGTTGCATAAAAATCAGGGATTTAAGCATTCACCCTCCAGTCTCTCCATATTCCCAGAACCAGATCTCTAGTTTTAGCCTTCCTTCTTCCCATGTAAGGCCTGGAGTCTCTGGATGCAGCCGTGGTGTGGAAAGAGTCAAGATAGTAGGCAGGTACTTGATGTTGAGCTGTGAAACCAAGAAGAGGTCCCAGAAGGCTCAGCCTGAGCTCTGGAGAGAGAAAGGAGAGAAAAGACTTTGAGGCACAAGAAAGGCTTTATCGGGCACCTGCCCAAGGTGGAGACTGCTGTAGTCAGAGATTGCTGACTTCATGGGATCCCAGGTCTCATTTTAGAACTAGCTGAGAAAGAAGACAACAGCTTTCTCACATCTCTTCACTGTTTTAATTTGTTAACCTAAATGTTTCCAAATTTTCAGAATGTGCATTGGAGCTCCAGAGATTTAAGTTTGAATTCCAGCTCTGCCACTGATTGGCTGAATGACTTTAGGCACATCATCAAATTTTCTAAGGTTCTCTCTCCTCATTTGCAAATTGAGGTAATAATATTAACTTGAAAGGCTTTACTAAGATCTCATGCTATTTCTTTTGCAATGTTCCTAGTACAGTGTCTGATAAATGGCGAATGTTCATCAGATATTATAGTTCTTTCTCACCACTCTACTTCATTTGCATGTCAAAAAATTTCTTCTGCCTCAGGATTTAGGAGTTAGATTGTTAACCACTATGTAGTTTGACTGTCTCTACTAAGCCCTTGGTTTTGTGCTAATTTCTGCTAGGTGACAGTGAAATGTCATCAGTGTGAGAAGAAAGTGTAATCTTGTTTAGAGACTGGAATCTAAAGAAAAGTTAGATCTCGGTTCAAATTCCATTTTGGCCATTTACTATACCTTTGATCTTGTAAATATTATTTTTTTCTAGGCCTCTGTTTCCTCAACTATAACATTATAATATTAATATAACTTTATTCACAGAATTATTTTAAGTAGATAAAACGTGAGTCAAGTTGGAAACAGCTAATTAAATAAAATTTGACTCATATTCATGCATTTTTAAAAATTGCTGAGGACATATGCATACCAGGGCACATTCTAAGCACTCTTTAAAGAAGTAAACAAAGCAAAGCCCCTGCTCTCTTTGAGCTCATTTTATAATGGGATTATTAATTGGGAGTGAAATGACCACTGCTCTGGAAGTCAGGAGACTTAAATCAGTATATGGCCCCTGTCTGGTGGCTGTCCCCTTCTGAGCCCTTTTTCTTCATCTGTAGAAGACTGAGCCCTACCAGCATCATTGCCTTTTGTTCTGTGGACTCTCATGGACTCTGCGTTTTGATTGGCAGTGTGCCCATGGTTGATGGTACTTCAGTCTCTCCTCCCACTTACGTTCACATCAAATGATTCCTAAACTTCTAGGAAAAGCCACTTACTGACTGATGTGAGGATCAGAGCTTTGATTTCTTATTCCAGCTATCAAGAATAACTTTAAGCCATTCACATACTCTCCAGTTCTCTCTGGAATTTTGTGAGCGGAGTAGCATTTGCTCTATATGGATTAAGCTAGGCTTCTATATCAGGAAGACCAGAGAAAAGGGTGAGTAAAGAACTTGTCTCTGTCTAAAGTTAACAATTATATGTGGCTAAGAAAGAAAGGAAGAAAAAAAAAGAAAGAGGGAGGAAAGTAGGAAAAAATAAATAGCAAAGGAAGTAAGGTAAGATAAGAGAAAGGAAGAGAAGTTAAAGAAAATGTGGAATGTTCGTGAAAGTCTTGGTAGAAAACATACATGTGAGAAAAAATTAATTAAAGGTGTTCTCATAAGGGGTAGGCAAAGTTAAGTATAACTAATGGGAATAGTAAAGGTGTTCAAACCTCTTAGCCTGAAGGAGCAAGGAGAAAAAACTTTAAAGAAAATAATTTTTCTATAAAAATTTTGGGAGGGAACCATGGTCCAGAAGGAAATGGTTCTGTGGAAGAGCTGTACAGTTCTAATCTTTTATTTTCTTTTAAAATTTGTTTCCAGGTGCAGTCACTAGCTTTTTCTCAATTCATTTCAGGAATTGAGAGGGAATCCAATACCACTTCCCTCCATACACAATGACATTGGGATCCCTGGCAAACAGCAGCAGCATTTCCTCCACCTTCCTGCTGAGTGGCATTCCTGGGCTGGAGCACATGTACATTTGGATCTCCATCCCATTATGCTTCATATACCTGGCTTCCATCCTGGGCAACTGCACAATTGTTTTTATCATTAAAACAGAGCCCTCACTTCATGAGCCAATGTACCTCTTCCTTTCCATGCTGGCTCTGACTGACCTGGGTCTGTCTCTTTGCACACTCCCTACAGTGCTTGGCATCTTTTTGATTGGGGCACGAGATATCAGTCAGGATGCTTGTTTTGCTCAACTCTTTTTCATTCACTGTTTGTCCTTCCTGGAGTCCTCTGTGCTACTGTCTATGGCCTTTGACCGCTTTGTGGCCATCTGTCGCCCCTTGCACTATGCTTCCATTCTCACCAACACAGTCATTGGCAGAATTGGCCTGGCTTCCCTGGGCCGCAGTATAGCACTCATTTTCCCATTGCCTTTTATGCTCAAAAGATTCCCTTATTGTGGCTCTCTCATCCTCTCCCATTCCTATTGTCTCCACCAAGAGGTGATGAAATTGGCCTGTGAAGACATCAAAGACAACAGCATCTATGGCATGTTTGTCATTGTGTCCACAGTGGGTATAGACTCACTGCTCATTCTCTTCTCCTATGCCCTGATTCTGCGTACTGTGCTGTCCATTGCATCCAAGTCTGAGAGACTCAAAGCTCTTAACACCTGTGTTTCCCACATCTGTGCTGTGCTCCTCTTCTACACTCCCATGATCGGCTTGTCCATCATCCACCGCTTTGGGAAGCAGGCACCTCATCTGGTCCAAGTGATCATGGGCTTTGTGTATCTTCTGTTCCCTCCTCTGATGAACCCCATCATCTACAGTGTGAAGACCAAACAGATCCGAGATCGTGTGACCCATGTCTTTTGTTACTAGCTGGGTCTAGTCTTAGAGGCACTATTTCCTTAAATGTATCCTTACTTCTCTATCTTTGTAATATCTAAAGTGCATAAAATGAAGAAGGCTTTTACTTATTTACTAAACAAATCTATAATAATAAAAGCATAATATGCTAATTAGGCCAGATGTCCTTCTAGCCCACCTTCCAGAAAAAGCCAGGGCTGCTAGGGAAGCCTGGATCCCAGGTGCCAGAGGGAAGCCGGTGCTGGCAGCCGGGGGAAGGAAGGCCTACTCTTGCACGGAATCCGTGCATTGGGCCTCTAGTATATACATAGAATTGTATTGCTCATAGTAAAAAGAAGTTGATATAGAAGCAAAAAGAGATTATCTTCCTCCAGCAGGGGGAAGAGAGTGTCAAGAAAAGTTTCCCTGTCTTGAGATCTTTAAGGGACATATAAGACTTAGGAAGTCAAAGTAGGAAATTACAGTCCAGTCTGAAGGAACATCATGTGCAAAGCTGAAGCAAAGGTGTGAGAGAGGAAATGCATTCAGGGAAATATCTGAAGTTGTTTTTTGTTGTCGTTGTTTTCTCACATGTCAGAAAAGAGTAGAGAACATGGGGTGGGGGTGAAAGGCTAACTGAAAACAGGTTGAGGCACTGACCATCTCAGAAAGATCAGGAGTCAATGAACCAAAAAGAGACAATTTCTTATGCCCTCTTATCTTTGCATTACAAGCGTACCTCCACATTACCCAGATTTGAAAAAAAAAAATTACCTTTTGAGTAATATATGTCAATACAGTATTTGTAATTTTGACTTGAGGTATCTCTGAAGAAAGCAAGCCTGGATAAGACGCTATCAAGAAAAGTTTTGACCATCTAGAGGGAAGTATGAGGATGTCATGTTCCTGCAGTTTTAGTGCAGGATCAAGAAAGGGAGTGGCAAAGAGCCAAAGGCAAAATCTTTCTCTATGAGGTTTATATGGAGCTAGTTCTCACATGAGGTTGGTCTCTTCATGACTACCTAGCACATTTGACATTTAACTCATCCTGTCTGTTTCTGCAATGATGGGTATATCATGCAGAAGATCCTAGATTACTTAAACAAAGAAAATAGAATAAAATGGAATACTTATGTGAGTGTTATGGGTAGTATATGTCTTAAAAAGAATAGAAACTATACTTTCAGAGTAATGAGGAATCAATGAAGTAGTTATCTAAGAAAGTAAAAAACAAACACATTTACATATTAAGAGATTCACTCTGTCTATAATATAGAAAATTAACTAGGGAAGAATTGACAAGGAAGTGTAAATAGGAAGCCATTATAGTCATCCAGAAAACAAATCGTCACAACAAGTACCAAGGTAGAATGAGTGGAGGGTGAGATTGATGCAAGAAGCCAAATTAGAGGCCATAAAAAGTTCTTGCATAGGATTATGATTTGAGATGATTATTCTTGCAGAAGAGATAGAAAAAAAAACAGAAACAATAATAAATGGTTGAGAGAGAGAGAAAAAAAATGAAGAAAAGAAAAATGACAATTGGTTGAGAGAGAAACTTCTATAGCAATTGTGTCAGTTTGAGTATGGAAAATAAGGTGAGGTAGTGAACACTGATGTAAGTATAAATTTGGGTTGAGAGAAGTAATAGGGGAGGTAAGCTCTCTGGCCTTTAACAAAGCAGACAGCAAACTTTGGCAAACACTACAGCTTTGCTTTAAACTTGGTGTGGTTGTAGCAGTAGGAAAGGAGCTGCCTAGGGCTGCGATCATGTGCTCTAACCTGAGGTGATTGACATAATATATTTCAATCCTCTGTTCGCAGAGATGCTCCAGATTCTGAGCTTAGAAAATGAACAGTACTTTTATTCAATGATGGTTACTCATGAATTCACAAACTGACAAACATATTTTTCAGGCCCTTCTTTGCCCAAGTATGTATTAAGCAATGCAAAAATAAATAAGACATACAGACATTTATAAGTCATGGGATTTATAATTTAGCAAAGGCAAACAATGTTCAAACAATTAAAGGTTAATGATTGTTGAAATTATGTTGTAGTGCCCAACCGGCATGGCTCAGTGGTTGAGTGTCGACCTATAAACTAGGAGGTCATGGTTGGATTCCCAGGCAGAGCACATGCCAGAGTTGCGGGCTCAATCCCCGAGGTGGGGTATGCAGGAGGCAACCGTTCCCTAATTCTCTCTCATCATTGATGTTTCTGTCTCTCTCTACCTCTCCCTTCTTCTCTGAAATCAATAAAAATGTATTTTTTTTAAAAAGTATGTTGTAGAAATCAGTACACTGTGAAAGGAGACAAAATTCAGATATAATTTGGTATACCTGGAACAAGAAGATGTTAGCAAAATAACAGACGGTGTACATTTAAGCTACATCCTGCTAAGCTAATTGGGAGAAAGAAAAGTTGAGGAAATGCTTTTGTTTTAGGCATACTAAATCCTCCCCACCCTCCCACCCTACAAAGATTTCAATGTCTTACTCCTTAAAATTTTTGAATATATCACCTTATCTGATAAAAGGATACTTTGCACATGTAATTAAATTTATAGATTTTGGGGTTATGGAGATTATCCTGAATTACTCAAGTGATTCAACATTATTACAAAAATTCTTAAGAGCAGATAGCCTTTCCTAGCTGTGGTCAGAGAGACACCTGACTATAGAAGAAAGGCACAGAGAGATGTAATATCACTGGCTTTGAACATGAAGGATGTGAGCCAAGAGTCAAGAAATGCAGGTAACCATAGGAGCTGGAAAAGGCACTTGATTGTCCTCTAGTGCCTCCAGAAAAGAATTCGGGCTTGCCAACAGCCTAATTTTAGCCCAGTAAGAATCATGTCAGATGTCTAACTTACAGAATTGTCGTATAATAAATGTGAGTTGTTTTAAACCATTGTTTATAATCATTTATTATGCAACAATAGAAAACTAGTATAGCATCCTGACATTAAACACACCATAAGAAAAGCTTTAGGTGTAACATGGTGATGTACTTGTTTGATAGTGTTGAAGTACAAGGCCAAGTATTTACAGAGAAGGTAGTGAGAAAAGCAAGTATTGAATGATGGAAAGGCTTTGTGCATATAGAGAGCCTTGCCATTATCTCATAACTTTTTGGACAGCTATTGAAAGGTTTCAAGTGTGGTTACATTTGCCTTTAAAAGGATCTTTCTTCCCTGGCTGGTTTGGCTTAGTGGATAGAGCGTCGGCCTGCAAACTGAAGGGTCCTAGGTTCGATTCCAGTCAAGGGCATGTACCTTGGTTGCAGGTACATCCCCGGTAGGGGGTGTGCAGGAGGCAGCTGATCGATGTTTCTCTCTCATCGATGTTTCTAGCTCTCTATCTCTCTCCCTTCCTCTCTGTAAAAAATCAATAGAATATATATATATATATATATATATATATATATATATATATATATATATATATCTTTCTAACAATTAATCTTAATGTTCAAAATGATAGACTAATCCTGGGGAAGTTTTAAATCTGAATTAAAACAGCTGCAGTAGGAATACCGTAAATGAGGGAAAGAGAATCTTACTAATGGATGATCTTCACAGTTTGATGATCAAATCCTGTTTAAAATAGGTATTTACTTTCATACCTACACCCAAGCGTTATTGTCTTGCAAATGAGGACAAGGCTGTTTTTGTAGTCATGACAAATAAGCACCATGCCAGCCTCCTATTTAAAACTCTATATACAGATGTCTGTCTTCGAAAAATCAGTCACATATGTCTGTACATAGTTGCTTAGTGGAATTTGTGAGTTACCTATAAATTATGTTTGTCTTATAACAGCAAAACAACAACAGAAACTCTAAATAATTTCCTTCTCCCTCTCTCTGCCCCTTCTCAGAATCACCACTTTAGTGGAATTATTACAACAGTCTTCTTTTGATCTCTCTTCTTCATCTCTCTCAAATCAGTCCATGTTACTCATGCTTGCAGACATGCCATTCTTAAAATTTGATTTATCATATTAGGTGTTTGTTGTAGCGACGAAATTGTCTGTTCAGGGCCTCATAAATTTAGACATTTCAAGGCTTTTCTAGGTAATCCAAAATCTGCTTTATTCATACTATACAAAATTTTTTCTCATTATTTGCCAAATTATACTCTCTATTCTAGTCAGACCAACATCCTTCATAGCTGCTATGTTCCCTGCTAGTCTACTTCTCCTCCATAGTATGGAGTGACTGAATTGTATACCTATAAATTTAATAGATGCTATTTGAAAAATAATATCAATCTTTCCAAATTATATTCTTTCTTTAAGGGCTGACTCAAACCCACCTGCACCATTACCTAGTGTTTTGTTTCAACTGCTCTTAAAATATTCATTAAATCTCTGTAAATCATATCATATGTCACCTAATTATTTCATCATTCCTGTTTAATATTGTATTCTTGACTTTATTATAAATTCTGTACAGCACAGCTTTTCATACTCCCCCTTGGTTTTCCATGAGATAATGACCACTGGGGCACTGAACACATAGTAGGTGCCTATAAATACTTACTGTCTGATAATTTATTACCTCAATATTCAAGTTTGTATCTCCTACATGTGGTCAACAACTTCCCCAAGACCTTTTCCCGGATTTGTCGAGTCTTTACACAATAAACTATGGGGTTCATTAGGGGTGGCAGCAACAGGAATATATCTGCAATAAGGATTACAATGAGGGGGCTTTTGTGTTGGGCAAAGCGGTGCATGGCAGCCAGGGTGATGATGGGTACATAGAAAATGAGCACAGCACAGATGTGGCAGACACAGGTATTGAGGGCCTTAAGTCTCTCTGCCAGAGATGCAATGTTGAGTACAGTCTTTAAGATCAGCATGTAAGAGAGAACAATTAATGCCAAGTCCAGCATAGTCCAGAGAGCAACAAAGAAGCCATAGATCACATTGATCTTGTTGTCAGAGCAGGCCAGCTTCATGGTATCCTGATGCAGACAGTATGAGTGAGAAAGGAGATTCTTCTGACAATATTTTAGCCTCCTTAGAGTGAAGGGGAATGGAAGAACTAAGAGAAGGCTCCTGATGGCTAAAATCAGTCCCATTTTAGCAACTCTGTTGTTAGTGAGGAGAGAAACATATCTCAGGGGATTGTGAATGGCAAGAAAACGATCCAAAGACATGACCAGAAGCACTGAAGATTCCATGACAGTAAATCCATGGATGAAAAATTCTTGAGCAAAGCAGGCATTGTGTGAAATTTCCATGGCATTAAACAAGAAAATTCTCAGCATGGTAGGAAGGGAGGAAAATGACAGGCCCAGGTCAGAGATGGCCAACATAGCAAGAAAATAATACATGGGCTCATGAAGTGAGGGCTCTGTCTTTATGATAAAGAGAATGGTACTGTTGCCCATGATGGCAACCAGGTACATGAGGCAAATGGGGATGGAGATCCAGATGTGGGCATGTTCCAGTCCTGGGATTCCAATCAAAAGAAAAAGCTGGACTTCAGAGTTATTGAAAATAGACATGAGTGGAAATATGAGCTCTTTATCCAGATCTGAAATCACATAAACAAAAAGTCACACTTTTAGATAAAACTCAGAGTAGTATGGATAAGTAGTTCATGTATGTACTGTATTTAGGGACATATTTTTTCCATTCTATTAATAAAATGCAATTTTCAATATTTCTTAAAAGTCCATAAACATGTTTATGTTCTCCAACATGGGAATTTCACTTACAACAATTTATCCTAAGGTGGTAGTTTTCCAATATTTTTATCTAAATATGAAAATTATTTCAAAACAGAGCTGCTTTGATTAAGTCAGTGACAGGCACTTAGAATCTTTCCCTCTATTTTCCCACATGATCTTCAGTAGTTCTCTCCTGGTTTTATGACAAAATCCCTAACTTCTTGGAAGAAAGTTTAAAAATAATAGTATAAGAAAATAATCAGAGATCCTTGAAAACACCTACACTATGGTAAATAAGTATTAAATGCTAGAAAGTACATGTAGAGATTAAGTTTTACAATTTTGAGGTAGGTATTTATTATCTATATTTTATATGTGAGTTTAAACACCAATCTAGGTTCAATAAAGCACAAACATAAAAATGTTAATATTGATTGTACAATTTTTTTTTCCAAAAGAAGTGGGAGAAAAAGAGCACAGATACACCCTTGGCGGTTATGTATCCTTATTGTCTTCATGTTTGTACTCCTTCATGAAATGTATAGTTCCTAGCTCAAGCACCTATGAGCCACACTTCAGGTTATCATTTTATTATCTCAAGGGAAAGTGTTGAAGCCATACAATAATATCATGGGCTTGTTAATCTTAGCTCTCTTGAGCAAATTATCTTACATTTTATCTCTGAGCAAATTAGGAAAAGAAATTCTAAGTGAAAAAAAATTCAAATAACTCCATTTCTCTTTGTAATGTAAAATGTTTAAATTTGCCTATATATTAAATTAAACCCTGATTTTATTGTTAGGGTCTCTTTTAAGGAGTTAACATTATATTATCAAAGGTAAATATACAAGCTTTTGACATTTTCAATTTTTTTGAGTTCATGATATATCAATGTTAAATAATCAGTATAAATTACTGGAAAAACACACACATCTAAGTTAACCATCATAAATCCCATCTATATTTCATAAGACTGATGAATACATGCATAAATAAATAGAAATTTATTTATAATTTAAAATGCAAATATAAAAGACTAAGTTGCAAAAATAAAAGGAGAGGCCACAGAAAGCAAGAGTTCATATGAGTTGTTAACCTCACTCCAGAATTTTTTTAATTCAAATTGTATAGAAGAAAAATCATCACTGTACAATGGAAAATGCATGGACAATGAAGATTTTGGGGATCCTCTAAATTAAAGCTTGATTGTAAATTAAAATTGTATTTTATAATTCTTTAGAAAATAACCAAGAAAAATGTAATACATAACAAGCAGACCTTGACTGATATTTAATATTTTAAGGGTACTGTATACACAGATCTGTTTTTTTTAGCTTGGGAACTGCCTCTGCAAATGGAGTTTGTCATGACTTTTTATCTCTTATCATGTCAGCAAACCAAATGCCAAGCCCAAAGAAGTTATATTTTAGATGGTAGCAGATTTTCAAGTACCATGAAAATCACTCTGTATATAAGCTGTCAGAATGCCTATTTAACAAATTTTATTCTAAACCCTCTTTCCCAGGAGTCATAAGAAAAGTTCTCATTTTCACAAACACTTAATTTTTATTTTATTTATTTTATTTTCATCTTTGGCAGATGGATATTGCCTTAGTTCTTCCAGGGAATATTTCTGTCATGCATATTTATTATGGTAGTTTCTACACTGTTTTATAATGTATTGTTTTTATGTATCTCTACCCAACACAATCCCACTACCGCCATATATACTGATTGCCAAATACTGCAAAGCATAGATAAGAATTTATTTATATTCATATATCTGTCATCAACATAGTTTCTCAGCAAACATGCAAGGAATGTATGTGAGTGGAAAAAAATGTAAGACATGTAGAATCATTTCTTAGTGCCTTCTCCCTTTCTTCTATGATAGTACCCAAGGAATAAATATGCTCACTCTACTCACCAACATTTTCAGTGGTAAACTTGACATTACACAAAGTGAGCTTTTGAACATGGAGTCTGAACTTCAGGAGAAATAACCCTATAGAGCTGTCAGGTCAGAAATATTGACATGAAGTTGGTATCTGAATTCATGAAAGTAGATGATATCACCCAGGAAAATGAACAAAACACAAAATTTAAATTTCAGTTAGAATTGTGAGGAGTAGCAAGATTGTTCAGAGCATCTTGCCCAATCCATCAATATGGGAGAAAATCTAGGAGAGTGGATGGAGTGGGTAACAAAGGAGAGAGCATTCCAATAAGGATAGCCACCAGATCTAACATCACCCAGATCTCTTAGAATTTCCATTTCTTAAGTTAAAGAAATCAGCCCTCAAGTCTGTTGCAAAAACATCTAGGTATAAATTTCAGCTTGGCACTGAATTTGGATAAGCTGCTTAGGCCTCCAAGCAGATATTTGCTCTTCTGTTAAATACTGTAGAAAACAGTATCTATCTAAAATAGTAATTTTATATACTATTATAAATGATTTAACATAATTAAGATAATCAGTCAATAGCAGTGCTAATTAATTATTTCAACAAAAATTCCCTAAAAAATCATTCCCACGTCAAGTCCTTGATTGCCTTAAAAGGGATTTTTTTCCTCTTTTAATTGACAATACGAGTTACTTTTATTTCTCATACTATCAAGTAAATGGGACTCTACTGCTATCAGAGTTAATAAAATCCTTTTTAACCTTCAGACCATGCAATCCTATCCCCTTTACACACACACACACACACACACACACACACACACACCCACTTCCTCTTCCTCCCCATAGTCATTTCTTCAGAAGTAAACTGTTTAACAAAGCCATAGGTTTAAGTTTTCAAAGGGATTTTCAGCTACTAGCACCTACCAAAACTGGATATTCAATATGTCAATATGCTCAATATGTCTCAACTTTGACTTCCACCTTATATAGATGTACCTATTCCTCTTTCCCTTGGGGTTGTAGACTTTTGGGAGAAATAGAAATCAGCCTGCTCCCTGGGATCTCTGAATGAGTTTACAGAGAAAGTGTTGGGCTGAATGTGTTAACTCTTTGGTATCCAGGATCCCCAGCTGGAGCTAGAGATGAGGTGTAATGCAAAGCAATGGGAAAACCACTCAAGTGAGAGGTAGAAATCACATTGATCGAGAAAGCTTGACATGTAGCATTCATAGAGATTATGTAATATAGTTAAGAGAGCAAAATATTTTAATTTCAGTTTGAGGTCAGACTACTTTATTTATTTCACCTCAGCTTAATTAGCCACAAAATGGAAATCATAATACACAAGTATCAAATATTCATGCAAGCATCTTACAAACTACAGAATAGCTTACTAATTATTCCATTTATTCCTTTGAATGTTTGGCAAATGCCATTGAAAAAGCATTGAAATAGACATGTCCTGTCACTTAGTGCTGGATTTCCAACCAGGTATCCCAAAATTACATGCCTTCTATACAAAGTCTATATTGCATTCACTAGAAGTTATTTAAATGATATCTTTTGGGTTTCACTATATCTTTATAATTATACAAGTCCTATATTGTTGTTCAATATCTAAATTAAGTAATATTTACTGAAGGTTATGAAGTGATATGATATTTTGATGATAATTTAAGTAAATATACTAATGTGTGTGTGTGTGTGTGTGTGTGTGTGTGTGTGTGGCTCAGTGGCATGGCTCAGTGGTTGAGCATCAACCTATGAACCAGGAGGTCACGGTTCAATTCCCAGTCAGACCATATGCCCTGGTTGCAGGCTCCATCCTCAGTGTGAGGTGTGCAGGAGGCAGCCAATTAATGATTTTTTTCTCATCATTGATGTTTCTATCTCTCTCTCCCTCTCCCTCTCTAATATATATATATATATATATATATATATATATATATATATATACACACACATACATATAACTTTCTCTTACTTAAGAGAAAGTTTGGTCTGAATAATGCAGTTAGATCATATATTACTAATAAACAATAATATATTTGATAAAATTCATAAGTGTAATTTAAAAATTTATAGCCAGGCTTAAATACAAGATACACATCTCTGTGAATAAGAAAGGAACAGAAATTCAAAACATTGAGCAGAGATAAGCCTACTCATTGCTGGGTTTCATGTCTGGATAAGACAATCAATTATCATCTGAAAAATGAGAATAAACATTCTCCATGAGATATGAGAGCATCTGAACCAAAATGACTTCTTAAAAATCAGAATGGGCCATTCTAGAGGATATTTTTGCTGTCCATCCTATCTTCTTGTGACTTAACAGTTTATTATAAAACAGCCAGACTTCCAACTGTCAATATCTGCTTCCTTTTAAGTTAGAGCCTCGATAGGTAGGCTCTGCCTTATACACAACATTGCAAGTGCTTGAAATTCAAAAGAAATGAGCAAAGCTATAACAGAGAAGATAAAACAGATGGGACAATGAAGAAACAAAACAATGATGGACATAAAATAAATGTATCAATAATTATATTAAATATACTTGATTAAAGACCTCGATTATAAAACAGCACTTGTCACACTGAATTAAAAGGCATGCTGATTATAAAATTTGCACATGAACTATAATGACACAGGTTAAAAGTAAAAAGATATGTCATGTATGCAGAAGATATGCCATACATACCAACATATATGGTGAATGTAGCCATATTATTATCAGAGCATATGAAATTTAAAGCAAGCCATGTCACCAAATAAAAAGGGAGAGATTTTGCAAAGATAAAAGAACTCATAGCAACCTTAATGCTTTACATGTAATAGGAAAGTTTCAAAAAACACAAAGAAAAAGTAACAGAACTAAAAAAAAAAGACAAATTCATAATCAGATTTGGATATTTTAGCACTTTCCTCTGTCGAATGCTACTTGGTTACATATGTAAGTAAAAATCATTTGAGCTGGTCACTTCAGATTTCTGCATCATACCATAAGTAAATTATATTTTAATAATAAAGGGGGAAATCGTGATTGATTATAAGGGAATAAAAAGAAACAAGATGGTGAACCTAAACTAAAGTGTCAATTTATTTGGAATGAAATGATTTCTTGGTAGGTTCCGCTGCTTTCCCTAATCTCTGGGGCAGGGCAGGTTCTCCTTGATATGTTCAGGACTCCACAATCTGAGTTAAAACTATGGTCCTGAACCAGGCCCTCTACTGGGAATTTCTTGGATATTCCTTAGGGAAATAACTTCTTTAGAGAAGGCCGCAGAGCTGGAGGAGTCGGTGTCCCATGAGTGCAAAGCTCAGAAGACAGCTCCAGGAGTCTGGGACCTATAAATAAAGGTCTTGGGCACAGAAGCTGAGAAGCCTCTAGCCTACTGTCATTTCTCTTTCCCTTGGTGGTGAAATGGTAAGTTCAGCAGGACCCTAACATAATAGTCTTATAATGTGTCTGTCTCCTGAAGTGTGTGTGAAACATGAGTACTCTAAGAACCGGGACTTAGAGAGGACTCTGAATAAGGCTGACTGTCTGAAAGCTTCCATAGTTTTTATATAGGAGGGACTTATTTTTTTTAATGTTTAGTTGCATGAAGGAACGAAGGGAACTTTTTCTTTGGGCTATGTTTGCCTGAGAAGAAGAGAGTTTAACTTAAATTTGGGGAAGAAACTACGAACATTTAAAATGCACTAAGTCTCCTTTTGGCCACCCATTGTCACTACTCACTTCACCCATCTATGGTTAAAAAGTATCCATTATTCATGCACAGTTAGACAAAATGCTAGATAGAGTCAGAACTCTATGTGAGATAGAGAAAACTAGTCTGATGAAAGGCTGCATTTTATCTGCCTAACCAAAGAATTGGAAGTCAGACCATGGATAACCATCTTAGCCACTAGACTAAAATCAGAGGAGAAGGCTATAGTCTGAGAAGTGAGAACAAATAATATGACATTATGATCTCAAGTTATTAGAACTTTGGACTAGAAACAAGGGAGCAACTTAGTTATGCAATTGGAAAGGAAGTAATATAGGAGCTGTATACAGTGGAGTGGCATTCTGCGGGAGCGTAAGACACAACTAGGTTTGAATCCAGTTCTATCTCTTACGAGTTGTTGCTTTCTTTCCTAACTTATAGAGCAGAGATAATAATAGCACTTGCTCTGAGAATTAAATAAAAGTATGTATAGAAAGAGTTTAAGATACCATTCATCTGAGAAAGTATCCCTGAATTTTAATTCTTATCAGTAACAAAAATTTGAGGTTTTCTTTCACAACAATCAATTTACTTAAGAAATATTTGAGTAATTTTTCTACATAAGACACCATTCTTGAGAAATGCATTGGGTCCTTTTTAACAATAACTATTGCTAGTAGGATGTTTATTAGCAATAAACATTTTAAGGATAAGAGATATAGTTGGCAAATCCCTCTAGGGATTTGCCAACTATATCTCTTATCCTTAAAATAATTCTGCTATTTTACTACTTCCTGTGCATCAGTAAGGCTATAAGGCCTCACAGATAAATATCTGTTTTCAAGGTCACATAAAAAGTAGAGCAAACATTTTGAAAACGGAACTGACTGCTAAAATTGTCTAACACAATGTCTGCACACAGTAATCCCAGCCAATGTTCTCTTTTTCCCTACTTTTAAAAATATCTACCTCCCCCTCACCCCCACCCTGTTAAGAGCTATCTCTTATCTTCCTCACCTCTGGATCTGGCTGAACAGGTATTGATTATGCCCCTTTGCTTTTACTGTTTCACAGCTACTTGCTGGATTTTGCTATCAACAATTTCTATGGGCCATTTATCTCCCTTCTGATGACATTTTTTCAGAAATGAAATTGAAATGTCTGGTGTTAATTAAAATAGCTCCAGAGGTAAAGCATTGAAACTGGCTGTGTAATACAGTTCAAGGCTTCAGGGTACCTTCATATTAATGTTACTTATTAAATCTCTAATTATTTCTATGTCCTCCATTATAATGCAGTCTCCTTGTGATTTATTCCATTTTTAAACACATTAAGTAATACAAGATAGAAAGCATGGTATAATTAAAAAGCTTAAAATCAAATGACATCATTCAAAACTTATGTCTGTTAATAATAATATGTAGGGTTTTTTTTTCAATAAATTAGTTAATCTCTCTGTGCTTCATTTTCAAATTTGGAAAACAGGAATAATAGTACCATGTAGTGATTAAATAAAATAACAAATATAAAACATCCAGCACAATGCAATAAAGGTTAATATTCACCCCTTGTTTCCCTCATTTCCCTATTTCCTATTTCAATCCACTCTAATTTTTTCCTCTCTTCTCCAAAACTAAGCATCTGGGAATAAGACGAATTATCCTATCTATCTATCTTTGAAGTGATTTATTTATTTATGTATTTACTAATGACATAATGACATATGCAAAGGCTAATGAGTTATCCTGATAATTGTATTTTTAATTTTATGTATTTATTTATTGTACTTGTATTGAATTAATTTAATATTTTATAAAGAAAAATTTTAAACTAATGCTAAACTTACAATATTCTAAATTGTATTTACGAAATACAAAAAATAGTCCGGGCTGGTGTGGCTCTGTGGTTGAGCATCAACCTATGAATCAGGAGGCCACAGTTTGACTCCCTATTCTGGCACATTTCCAGGTTGAGCTCAACCCCCAGTAGGGGGCATGCAGGGGACAGCGGATCAATGATTCTCTTTCATCATTGATGTTTCTATCTATCCTTCTCCCTTCCTCTCTGAAATCAATAAAATATATATTTTAAAAATAATAAATAAAAATAAAATACAAAAAAATAATTTTGTTACATCCATAAATACAGATAGTGTTTTAATAAAGATATTTACTTATTTATTTTATCTAATAAATGTTATTGAGAGTTTACTATATATATCCTAATAAACAAAAATTTAAAAATTTAAAGGGAGTCTACCATCTTTGTCTTCACTGCAGCTGGAGTGCCGCTCTTGTAGATCCCTTCGTGCCCACCCCCCCCCCCACCCTCCCTCTCATAGCAGGCATCTTGCCCTGCCCAGCCGCTCCGCTGGAGCGGCTGGGCAGTGGGGCCACCACCATCTTTGTCCTTCTAATTTGCATGTTCCCTCCTGATTGGCTGGTGGGTGTCATGGAGGTACAGTCAATTTGCATCTTTCTCTTTTATTAGTATAGATTGTTCATGATGAACTTAATTCCACAAAGAGAAACCTCTCAAAGGTACATAGTTAACTCAGTTGTCCGTGAAAAAAAAGTTCTATAGTTATAGAATATCTATTTATTTTATGGTGTCAAAAGAAAATAGATTTAGAGAATACCAATCTCCCTCATCACCAACAGTCCAGTTGACTAAACCACATTATGACAGTCTGTGTTAGACTGTAGACAGAGTTCAAGAACCCCTTCTCTCCTCCCATGCTCAAGGATAGAGAGCACTACTGCTATTGATAGTCATTTTTAAGAACATTTTGTCTGCTTCCATACAAAAACATGGGATTTTTCACTGTACTTAAGGAGAGGGTTAACAGTGAAGCTCACATGACCTACTTTCTGTACTTTCTTGGTACTGCTTCCTGTGGAGAAATTGTGAGTAAAATCACCTTTGGAAGCTCCAGGCTTGGCCTGAAAATTGTTTGGAGCAAAAAAACTCTAGAAATTGGAGAAACCATTTATTATTGGCTCTCTTAAAATCTAATTCCTGCAGTTTGCTTTTTTAAAATTGCTTTTACCATGTTTTATTTGTTTGTATATTTTTTTATTGATTTCAGAAAGGAAGGAAGAGGGAGAGAGAGATAGAAACATCAATAATGAGGAGAATCATTGATTGGCTGCCTCCTGCATGTCCCCAACTAGAGATCAAGCCCGCAACCCAGACATGTGCCCTTGATAGGACTCAAACCTGGAACCCTTCAGTCTGCAGGCCCATGCTCTATCCACTGAGCCAAACCAGCTAGGGCTTTTTTTTTTTTTTTTTAAGTTCTAGTCTCACTCAGAACCAAACAAAAAGAATTACCTTGTAAAACTTTTTCATTGGATTGGGGACAGGGAGGGGCAAAGCCTAATAGTAAAGGGGGAATTTATTTTTATGTAGTTTTTTTTTTTCCTGAGGACCTTGTGGAGAAGTGTGATTGATCAAGACACTACTTATATTTGTGGTTGTCTTTGTCAATAAACATTATCTGTCTCTATTATCAATTGTCTGTTTAGAAGAAATATCTCATTCTTTATTCTTTAATGTGAGAAATGTCTCAAAATTGTATTTCTTTTTTGTTTATGTCTCAGACAGAAGTGCTGAAAGGATGTGAGATGAGCATAATAGATTCATGTTGAAAGTGTCCTTTCAGATCTGGAAATATTTTCCAACTGATGTATCATGCACATTATCAATTCCTCTAACACTGAGATCCCCACCTTCTTTCTGATTGGAATCCCAGGACTGGAGCATGCTCATGTATGGATCTCTATTCCCATCTGCCTCATGTATCTGGTGGCCATCCTTGGCAACTGTGGCGTCCTCTTTGTGATCAGGACAGAACCCTCACTCCAAGCACCCATGTACTATTTCCTCTCCATGTTGGCTATCTCTGACCTGGGCCTGTCCCTCTCATCCCTCCCCACTATGCTGAGAACCTTTGTTTTCAATGCTACCGGAATTTCCCCAAATGCCTGCTTTGCTCAAGAATTCCTTATCCATGGGTTCATGGATATGGAGTCCTCAGTGCTCCTGGTTATGTCTTTTGACCGCTTTCTGGCCATACGCAACCCTCTGAGATACAGCTCTATCCTCACCAATGCCAGAGTTGCCAAGCTGTGCCTGGTGTTTTTCCTAAAAAGCCTGCTCTTAGTGCTCCCATTTCCTTTCGCTCTCAAAAGCTTGACATATTGTAAGAAACACCTGCTTTCTCACTCCTATTGTCTCCATCAGGATGTCATGAACCTGGCCTGCTCTGACAACACAATTGACTTTTTCTATGGTTTTTTTGTTGCCCTCTGTATGATGTTAGACAGTGTGTTCATTGCTGTGTCATATGTATTCATCCTGAAGACTGTGATGGGAATTGGATCCCATAAGGAACGGCTCAAAGCCCTCAACACCTGCGTCTCCCACATCTGCGCTGTGCTCATCTTCTATGTGCCCATCACCTCTTTGGCCTTTATACACCGCTTTGGCAGACACAAGTCCCAAAGTGCCACGATCCTCGCTGCTGACATTTTCTTGCTAGTGCCACCTCTGATGAACCCCATTGTATACTGTGTCAAGACACGGCAAATTCGTGAGAAGATTCTAGGGAAATTTGGTACAAAATAAAGGTATGGGGGAAAATGAGGCAGGGACAGCCAGGATCAGAGACTAAAATAATACCTTTCTAAAAAAGTATTATGGGTGATTTATTATTATGTTTCTTAATCATTCTTACAATCAGCACAATACACGGACTGGGCACTGAGATCTGTGAACTTGGGATTGATGTGGGCAATTGACAGGTATATCTGCAATATCATTAAAATCATTAATTAGTACACTGATATAGAATCTTAGATACAATGTTTACAGCATAAGGATAAACATACTTGGAAGTAAAGAATGTACACCTTTATAGAGAATGAATATCAAAGAAGCTAGAAGCTAAAGGATGTTACCCCAATCCAGTTACTGATTTTCTTTCAGGGAGCCTTCAAATATGTTGTATTTGTTGAGGGGTCTGCAGTCAATTTAATGCAAATTCTTGATCTCCCATTTAAGTGAAAGAAATTTGTTATCAAATATGAGTTGGTTTAAGATTTTCTTTCTTTGCTCTTTCCTTAATAATCAAATGGGAACCACCGGTGATTCTTTTTAAGTTAAAAGAATCACTGGTCATTCCCATTTGAATTATGACAAATAAACTCCCTCTTTACAACAGACCATCTTTTTTCTGTATACAACAGATTTCCAAAAAGGTATAGTTACTAAAAGGGGCACAGAGGGACTACATCACTACTGGAGAGAAATAGGAAAGTAACAGTACAGAAAATGTTAAAGCATTTATGTTATTGATTACTCTAAAATATATGTTCTAAATAATGACTCTCATGCTTGTTCAGGTACTTGTTATTTTGAATTATGATATTTTCAATTACACTAAACAAGCTATAAATCATTTTATACTAGTGGAAAATATGATAATATGAAACTGTATTCATGCATATATGGTTCTATTATAAAAAGATAAATAGCAAACTGAAGATGAATGGCTATCTCAAATGATTTTCTGTAAAGTTTATCTGTTTCTTGTTCATGTTATTTGTAAGTACTTCAGAGCGGACAAAGGTATAAAAGATAAACTTTAGAATAAGTCAATCAACCCTTAAAAATTTTGTATTGTGTATTGGGAGAAAACCATTGGTAATAAATTTCAATGTTTTACTGTCTAAGGTGAACTCACAAATAATATTATTTCCATTTAAAAATTATTTTGAAGAAGTTCTCTGATTAATAAATATTCTTATACATTTTGTGTTTCCAGGTGAGTTCAACTGAGTTCTTATTGTTCAATAACTGAACCTGTCTAGAACTGTAGCCTAATCCAGGAAGGGAGGGACAATCTTTTGCACCTCCTCCCAGGTTGTTTCAAATTGTGCTCTAATTGCTAGTTCACATATCTGTCTCTTTTACTTGCACTCTGTTTTTTCAAAAGAACTGTACACATCAAGTGTGTTGGCATAGCTCCAGTACTTGTGCAGTGTATATCAATGACACGTTTCCCAACTTGTTTAGGAAAAAAACAGTAAAAACAACAAAAAGCCTTTGACAATTCAGAATATGATGATAAATTACAAGCATACAAACATTTGGAATGATAGAAAACTATTGCCAAGATCAGTAGGCAGTAATTAACAGTCTTTAAGTCAAAAGAGCTACCCTGAAAAACAGTTCATGTCCTATTTATGCGCGCGCGCACACACACACACACACACACACACACACAAAACAGACAAAAAAAAGCAAACAGGTTGTCATGAAAGAAATATGGAGGAATACTAATCTTCCTTCTAGTATTTGTTCTTCAACTCAGAAATTCAAATCTTTACAAGCCAGAAACAGCCCATGTCAGAAGATGTCAATAGACGTTATTTCTGGATCAGAAGAGTGAAGAGGCTAAAGTTTATTTATTTTCCTCAATTATAATATAGGTTTAATGCATTTTTCAATCAAGCTTCCAGTAACATTTTATTGAGAACTTACCAAAATAATTCTAAAACTAGGTTTACAAGAGGAACTGGAGAATATAAAATTTAAAAAAAATAAAAACTATAATAAATTTCATATGATAGTGACATTTATTAAACAGTATAAAATTGTGAGTAGTTTGCTCAACAAATTAATAGGAAAAATAAAGAAATAGATCAAACACACTACAATATACTATGTATAATATGAAATAATATCTATTTAAGGGCTATCAAACAACATTGAAAATAGATTGATTATTCAAATAATACTGGTAGAAAAAATTACACCTATTTTAAAAACCATGTTTGTGTCTGATCTTTTATCCACACAAAAATTAACTAAAATAAATTAATAATTAAATACAAAAGTAATTTTTAAATAAATAAGATATACACTTGAGTATTCACTATTATCCCAATTTTTAAATGTAGATGTATGTGCATATGTATTGACTTAATAAAGAGATTAGATCATATTCTATGTAATCTCTCAATAGTATTATGAGTAATTTCTGAAAATATGTAATACTTTTCTCAGTTTCTCAATATATTCACAAAAATTTAATGAAATACATTACAGGATGAGGCAAAAGTAGGTTACAGTTGTGAGTACACAAAGCGTAGTTTATTCTTGTGTTATTAGTAATTATTGTATTATTTTCTATACAAACAAATGTAAACCTACTTTTGTCCAACCTGCATATATGTGGATAATATATATGCATATATGTTACATTAGCAATTAGAACAACCTCTAAACATATTAAATACATTCCTTGAAATAACAATAAAGGACAAATTCATGTTCTATTAACAATTACTATAGAAAATCTTTTTGTTTTGAGCAAGTGAGTTGCATTTTGAGACTGATGTGAAAAGTATTATTTAGAACAATGAAAGATTAACATACATAATGCAGATTACTTTATACATTGATTATCACAAAACTGGAAGAATGATTGCACATTTCTACAATTTTTTATCTTATAATTTTTCATACTTTAAAAAGACACTACAACCCTTGAAGGATTACTCTATATTCAAACACAGCTATATTTCTGAAGTGAAATGTGTGAATATTCACTCAATACTGAATAAATAATGACCATAATTATATTCACACTAGAGGCCCGGTGCACGAAATTCGTGCATGGGGTTGTGTCTGTCCCTCAGCCCAGCCTGCACCCTCTCCAATCTGGGACCGCTCAAGGGATGTCTGACTGCCCATTTAGGCCTGATCCCGAAACAGGCAGTTGGACATCCCTCTCACAATCCAGGACTGCTGGCTCCCAACCACTCGCCTGCCTGCCTGCCTGATTGCCCCTAACTGCCCTCCCCTGCCAGCCTGGTCACCCCTAACTGCCCTCCCCTGCAGGCCTGGTCCTCCCCCAACTGTCCTCCCCTGCAAGCCTAGTTCCCTCCAACTGCCCTCTCCTGCAGGCCTGGTCCCCCCAAACTGTCCTCCCTCCCCTGCAGGCCTGGTCCCCCCACAACTGCCCTCTCCTGCAGGCCTGGTTGCCCCCAACTGCACTCCTCTGCAGGCTTGATTGCCCTCAACTGCCTTGTCTTGTAGGCCTGCTCCCTCCCAACAGCCCTCCCCTGCTGGCCATCTTGTGGTGGCCATCTTGTGTCCACATGGGGGTGGCCATCTTTCATCACATGGGGGCGGCCATCTTGTGTGTTGGAGTGATGGTAAATTTGCATATTACTCTTTTATTAGATAGGATCAGTCTGTCTTAGCTTTTGCTGCCAATAAGTTTTAGCAACAAACTTAAGAAAAAAAATTTAAGTGTTTTTCCAGATGTTTTTAAATTTATAAATTGTGAATAGCTATGGATCTTAAAACAAGCAAACAAACAAACTTTCACAAAGGTCTTCCAAAGGAGCAATTAAGGAGCCATTGATATTCATAAGAACTGATGAGGTCAAGTTTGGCTGGTTAGATCAGGGTGTGGTGTGGGATTTCTACTCACACAGATTGATTTCAGGATCAGTCTCCATTGTTATGTGATGTTCTCTTCTCTCCTGTTTCCTAGTTCATCTCCACTGGCCATTCTTTGCTTCAGTACAAGTCCTTTTCCCTCTCTAAGCACAGCAAGACCTGGGCTTATACTCATGAATATTGAGAAATATTTGGCATTTTATATCATCCCCTAAAGTCCTCAGAGAATACCATGTCACCTAATCTAGCACTTCTAACATGCTCAATTCTATGACAGTTCTCTTCTCTCCATCCCCATGCCTCTAATTCTTAGCTAAATCACATATTCAAAATTCTCATCGAAATTCACAAATTCTCTGAAGTCTCTTTTCTTTAATTTGTTTTATTCTGGGCTTACTAAGGGACAATGTGACTAAGAAAACATTTTCTGTCCTTAATCTGAGCTCTGGAACAAGATATCTAGAAATCAGATGCATCTTGTGACTCTTGAACTTTGGCATAGCAGTCATGTTTTATCCTGTTGAGAGGGATAGAACCAAATAAACATTTATTTGGAAGTAATATGAGAATGAAGACCTGAAATTTGAAATACAAAACTGTGATATAATGGAATACAAAGACTTCCCACGAAGTGCATGATGCCAAGAGACATTCCGGTGGCAATGCTGGCCTTGAATTCTGAAAAACTGAATTTTATTCCCAGTTGCACTAGTTTCTGTATGATCCTGCACTACTTAGTCTCCACTTAAAATACTGGCTTCTGCCACACACTTTTGTGTATGGGACACAACACCAGGGAGATATCAAAAGTACCTGAATATGTTGGCTAAAAGGGAAATCACACAAACAATTTTAACTAGAAATAATATGTGATATTGTTGTTAATGATTAGAGAAAAGAGGTTTGGGCAGAGTAAAGTCAAAAAGTTTTCAGTGTTTAAGTTGAACAGAAAGCTTGAACAGAAAGCTTGAACCAAACAAACCAAAAGTTTGGGAGTGGTAGTCCCAGTTGGCCAGGAGTAAGAAGTTGATGTAGGGGCGGAGACAAGTGTCTTAGATCATAATACCTGCTTGGTTCCTTAGGCTCAGACATGAATTATCTCAAGGAAACAATTATCAAAATAATTATCAGAGTTTCATAACTCAGTGTATGCAAGACAAGTTCTCCCAACATTCTATCATCCCTATCCAGAAGTTACTTCTTCACAAAACAAATAAAGGTCATTTGAAGATTTCCCATTAAAAAATATCAGTCACTATGAAATTCTACAGTGACAAGAGTAGTAAAAGTTTGAGAAGGCTAACAGCTCAACCCAAGAAAAGGCGAAGAGATAAAAGGTATAGTCCTGGAGTAAAGGGACTATGGAATCAGAATCAGAACTGTTTTAAAATATCTAGGCAATGAGGAAAATAATAAGGCAATGTGTGATCTTATATATTGAATTCATTGGAGGTGTAATAAAGAGCAATTGAAACTGAAAATTTCACTTTTACTAAGGAGAAAGGGGATTAAAGAAAAGATAGAGGTTCAGGGAATGCATTTGTAAAGAAACAGAGCTCTCTAGAGGTGACTCTAGGAACTGAAAAGTGTGCAACAATGTCCTACAGTTTTAAATCACAAATTTCTATGTACATGCCTTTGCACACACCTGTAACTTTTTCATTTACCAGCTCAAGATAAAAATCTGTATTGCCCCCTAGGAAATTTGACTACAGAAATAAATGATTTTGTTCAACTGAATGTAAAAAATAAAATTGTCATTTATTTGTTTTCTGTTTAAAAATTACCATTTTTAAGCATAAGTTAAATTGTTCAGCTGAAATAAAATGATCTAATTGTTCTTTAATTGCTTAGGAGTCCATGTAATTGTTTTAAATATTTGAGTAACATATACATAAATAATTTGGTTTTGAATTGCAATGGTTTTAAAAAACTTTTTGATAAGCTTTGGGGAAAATTATTTTCTTCTTTCTGTTCCAATAATTTAATTGAAACTGCCTCAGTAACCAAAATGCCTGAGGATGAGATGAACCCAAATCCCTTCCCTTAAATATGATTTACGTACCAGCAATTTTTCCCCTTCAATTCTACCCACCTCTAAGACTCCTCACATTGGGTCCCCGTGAACCTTTAGATTGGAGCAGCTGGAGCACAGCCTGGCGGATGGTCTTGGTCTTCAAGCTATAAATTACAGGATTCAGGACAGGTGGTAAGAGCAAGTACACATTGGCCAAAATGCTACAGACCACCTTAGGGGTGGAGTTGAGGATGCGGTGTGTAATGGACAGGCTGATCATTGGCACATAAAAAACAGTGACAGCACAGAGGTGACAGACACAAGTGCTGAGAGCTTTTTGTTGCTTCTTAGGGGCTACAATGTTCAGGACAGTACGGAGAATTAAGGCATAAGAGAAAAGAATGAACAATAAGTCAGTGCCACACAGGTAGAGCTGAAGAAACATGCCCAAAAAGCTGCTGATCCAGGGGTTGGAATATGAATATTTTATCACATCTGGGTGGTAGCAAAATGGGTGGGAAAGCTCCTGGCCTCCGTGGAAAGAAATACTCTTCAAGACTAGAGTCATGGAAAAGAGAAAAATTACTTGTCGTAGGCAGATGACCAGTCCAATCACCATAATCATCATGTGTGTGAGGACAGTGGCATACTTCAGTGGGTTACAGATGGCCATGAAGCGGTCAAAGGCCATGGCTGTCAGCACCGAGGACTCCAAGAAAGAGAAGGCATGTACAAAGAGCATTTGAATGAGGCAAGCTTTAAAGCTGATCTCCCTGGAATGAAACCAAAGAACCCCAAGCACAGTGGGGAGGGTTGAAATGGTCAGACCTAGATCAACAACTGACAGCATGGAGAGGAAATAGTACATGGGCTTGTGGAGACTATGCTCAACAATGATGACAAACAGGATCATGCTGTTTCCCAAGAGGGCAATGGTATACAGGCAGCAGACTGGGATAGAGATCCAGATGTGAGCCACTTCCAGCCCAGGGAACGCAGTGAGGAGGAAGTTTGAAGAAGATAATGTGGTGTTATTGAAAATTACCATGGTGGGTTGAGGATTCACTCTGAAAAGGGAGCAAAAATGAGATTGTTTGTCATACTGAGCCTTTTTGCAATCCATGACTCTTTTATAAACTTCAAATCATAAATTATTTCTCTGTATCCAAACCCCCAATTTAACTACGGTACCTATAACATCATTCCCTTGTATCTTTAATTTTTCTTGTCAGAATCTGGCCTCATTTTTTTTCCCTCTACCCTTTCCCAATTACAGCCATCAAACTCTCTAGGATCATCCTCACCCTACTGCCCAGACAAGCCCTGATCTGAAACAGACAATGTTTATAGACATATATCACACATATGCACACACACTTACAGAACAACAATGACAACCAATGGATCTCTGTATTAAGTCTCCAAACTATATAAGTTGCTCCAGAAATAATGGAGAAGTACGTAAGAGCCACGAGGTACTTATAATAGCAAACTCTGTGATGTCCTTGCTGGAAGTTATTCTGGGATGTTGTAGCCAGAGGTATCCTTATACCTGAATCATCAGTCAGCTTCTCCTAGTAGACTCTACTAAAAATATCCTTTTGTATCAGGGATTCTTTATTCCTTTTTCTGTAATTCCCGTCTTCCCCACTCCACATGCATATGAGACTTAGATTCATCTTGCACTCTAATTCTTTTTCTCTTTACTAGAACCACTGAAATAATGGGTCTTGTCTCCTTTATTCCATTTTACACCTTGGGGTATTTGTTTCTACCATGTGACTTTGAGCCAACCCATAGTGAGTTGACTGCCCTGTGAATCCTGTGAAAAATTTCAAACAGTATTCTGGAATATATGACTTGAGGTGTCCTAATCTAGGCATAGTAGGTAAAACACCATATGAAAGGCATGGGAACACAGCAACATGTGATGAATGACTTTGTAAAAAGCATGACTGGGATAGAAATAGGAACTAATACCTAAAAGGGAGTCATTTAGGGACAGGTAGGCATTACAAAGATGAGGTGACATTACAAATGAGAGTATCAAATAGTTCACTATGTGGAAAAAGTCCACAGAATGATAGCTGCAAAGAAAATAGAGATGGTGTCAAAAAGGAGGCATAATCTGTAATCCATATTTAAGATGACCATTACAATTCTATTCAGGACTTGTTCACTGAGTGTTGGTGTCATCTTGATGAATTTTTAAATTTTTACTTAAGACATTTAGTCTTCAAAAGACAGTTAACAAGGAGTGATACACCTAGCCCACTTGTTCTGTGGATTTGGCCAGCCATAGTATTCTTATTTTTCAGTTATCTAGGTTTTCTGCTTTTTTGCCTGAGTAGATACAAGGAATTTGCATCTGAATAGATATAAGGAATTCACTAGTAACAGACACTGCCAGTTGTTATATAAGAACAAATATGAGGGATTGTTAGTAATTTTCTCCCCTTCCTTCAGTCTACTGAAGATAGTGATAGAAATAATCAGTATTACTCCAAAGGGGGAAAATAGACTAATTGCTCTTTCAGGTATAATATTTAGTATTATTATATTATACATGGCTGAGATATAACACTAAGAATCAGGAAAACTAGTACCAAATGAGATGTGGATTAGAATGCTGGATTAAATCAATCACTCAGACTCATAATGACTATATTGATGCCAGTTACTGTGAGGATGGCCAGAGAGACAAAAATGAGTAAAGAATAGTTTCTGTATTCTAAAGTCTCTCAACCTAATGGAATGTATAGTGTGAGAAGTCAAGGCAAAATATTCATGCAAGGCAATTACTACATGGGAAAATGAGGGAAGACTAGTCAGACAAGAAAGCAGAAGGCTATTAAGATTTCTGTTTCATTCTTCTTCCTCTCAATCTGAAAAACATATATATACAGTATTAAGAGTGAATCTATCTTCTTCTTTGTGATAACAATTCAGGAATCTCTCTGCAATGCAAAATCACTCAATCTATTCACTCTTCTCCAAAGGTTCTTTATGTATGCTGTTTATACCACTAAAATCTTACTGCCTGATCACATTTCTTTCTTCCTCTAAAATGCTAGCTTTCTGGGAACATAAAACATACGTGTTAATTTTTATATTTTCTCCAGAGATAAGCACAGTTATTGCTACATGATAAAAACTGGAATAATCTAATTTATAGTAGAAGTATTGATGGATGGATAAATGATAATTGAACAGAGATGGATAAAGACTAAATGAGAAAACTACAGATTGAGCCTGGAAGTTTTGCAGGAAAGATGAGCCTCAGGGAAAACATTTCCCCAGACACCAGGGAACATAGGAGAGCAATTTTCCTCTCATTGATTGAGAGAAAAAGGGGAGGTAGATTAAAAGAAAAAGAAAAGAATTAAGATCCTTTGTATATGTCAACATTTGATAACCACCTTATATATAATTTTATATAATCCAGGGGGAAATTATATAGATATATTTCTCCTATTTTAAAGAAAGGATCCCATAAGGTAAAATAGTATTTCAAAGGTAAAAGAGTTAGATACAGATTCAAAATGCAACCCAGATTTACTAACTCCAAAGTTCCTTATTTTTTATTAAACCATAGAACATTAGAGAAGCCAGACTGATGGGAGAAGCTAAACAGTTGGATAATATGATTTCATTATTTTAAAATACAAGACTTGCTTATATTTTATTAAATATTTATATGATTTGGAGAAGGAATGAAAAAATAAGTAAAAGGAAGAAATGTGTCCTCATAGCTTATTTTTAAAAGAATATTTGTGGAGTCAGTCCTTTTATGTTTAGGAGAATATTTGAATGTTTGCATATGTTTGTATTGTGGGTCTCTGTGTACTGGTGCATGTAGAAAGGAGCTTCAGAATAGAAGAGTAATTAAGAGATAAAGTAGATAATCATTATCCTCTGCTCTTTAAATTATATCTCATAAAGGCAAGAAGATGACCCTGGATGATGTGAGGGTTAAGAGGAGAAGAGACAATGGCTCATTTTGCTGGTAAAGAACTTGTTTTGTATGAAATGCAGATAGGTGGACAGGAGAAGGAATTGAGCTCCTTCTCCTCCAGACCCAGTAACCTCAGACCCTCTGGGACCAGTTGTAAGACAAAATTTGTGCCTCAGTTCATCAAGGTTTTCTCTGCATTGGCCACTAATCAGAAGAATAGGCGAGAGCTTTCTATCTTCAGTTCTCCCTCTGAATGGCAAGGAAGATGGTAATATCTTCCAATTAATATACAGAAGGCTAGATTAAATGAAGATAGAACCCACCCAACTCAATAACTAAGTGATCCAAAGGTTAACATCCCTACTTTCTGGCATCAATAATGATATAGACCCATCCTTTTCATTTATAAGTCCCCATCAAATGTTTACTTCTCAACACTGAAATTTATTTTTTCCAAAATCTGGTACCTGCCCTGACAGCTCCAGGTCATGCTAACCTGGAACTTACCCTCTCTTTCTAAGTCTCTGCACCGCTTCATGCTTGTATCTTTTATTTGACTCTCAATAATGAGGCATGGCTGAGATTAGTAACTTTTATATGCAAGTGTCATCTCCTTTATCTGCCTGAAGTGTGAGTCCCTTGAAAGTTTGGGCAAACCTGTTGTTTTTCCTCTCAGTACAAGCTACTGAAGTAGGATATGGAATAATAGAAACCTTCAATTAATAATGTTGACTGATTGCTGAATAATATTGACCTCAGACAGAGGGTCCTATTTCTTTTCCTCTTTCTTCCTTTATTTCCCTTATGTCTTCCATAACCCTATCTCAATTTCATCCAGGCTCCATTACATCCCTTTTTTTCCATCCCATCTTACTTGTATCTTCTATCATTTAATCAATTACACCCTTCCCTCCTTCTAGCATTCCTCGTTCTTTAACCCCTCTCCTCCCAAACCTTTCCATTTATGCATTCTTTTTACCTGCTCACATCAGTGGGAAACACCACCAACTTCTCTTCATTCCCATCACAGAACAGGAACTAAACTGGCTTCCAAGGGTGTGAGCTTTATAGGCAGCTCAGTAGAGTCACCGGGCAACAGAGAGCTATTTTCATTCATGAGTGAGTTGGAGCAAAGAGTTACCAAACCCTTATGAGCATGTTCCTCTACAACAGCTCAGACATATTTTCCTGACACAGGTTCAAACCCTGCTCAGGGGCCCAAATAAATCTCATACATCAGAGCCCTCCTGGCCCTGGAGGCTGACAGTAATGAGCACTTCAAAAACTGCCTGCCTGGATCAGGTAACTATAACCATTCCTCTTCACCCTGCCTTAGGCTACAGATTCTAAGCCAGGGAGGCTCCCTGAATGTCAGAGAGGGATCAGGAGTGTGCAAGAAGAGTCACCCCTCAAATTATTTTTGCTCTAATTTGTACTTTTCCTATCAGGTGTCATTGTTCCCTTGGCCATTGCCAAGTCCCTCCTCTTATACCGGTACCTCTCCTAAGAAGCCATCCTATTAACTAAGTCATATCTGTAGCCCACCTCCACTTCTAAGCTGAATTAAACTAGTGTTTGATAGTTATGAAAGATTGTATGTTTCTAGAGTTTTATCCATTTCACCCAGGTTGTCCAATTTCTTGGCATATAGTTGTTCATATTATTTTCTTACAATCCTTTGTATTTCTGTAATGTCACTTGTTACTTCATTCATTTCTGATTTTATTTATTTTGGTCTTCTCTCTTTTTTTCTTGATGAGTCTGGTTAAAGGTTTGTCAATCTTGTTTTTCTTTTCAAAGAACCAGCTCTTGGTTTCATTGCTCTTTTCTATCTTTTTTTTAAGTCTCTATATCATTTATTTCCACTCTAATCTTTATTGTTTTCTCCCTTCTACTTACTCTGGGCTATGTTTTTTGTTGTTTTTTCTAGTTCTTTTAGGTGTAGGGTTAGATTGTTTATTTGAGATTTTTCTTGCTTCTTGAGGTAGGCACTGTGAAAACAGTAAGGAGCCTCCTCAAAAAATTAAAAATGGAATTGCCTTTAGACCCAAAGATTTTACTTCTAGTAATATATCTGAAGAAACCCAAAACACTAATTTGAAAAAATATATGCACTACTATGTTCATTGCAGCATTATTTATAATAGCCAAGATCTGGAAACAGTTTAAGTGCTCATCAGTAGATGAGTGAATAAAAAAGCTTTGGTACAATTACACAATGAAATTCTACTCAGCCATAAAAAAGAAGGAAATCTTACCTTTTACAACAGCATGGATCAGCCTGGAGAGTATTAAGCTAAGTGGAATAAGCGAGTCAGAGAAAGACTAATATCATATGATCTCACTTATATGTGGAATCTAACAAACAAAATAGAAACAGAAGCATAGATATGTAGAACAGACTGACAGCTGAGGAGGGGCATTGGGGAGGTGGGTGAAAAATATATATATACACTAATAAAAGGGTAATATGGTAATTAGACCGGACATCTTCTGGACATCCTTCTGGACAAAGCCACAGTGGTGGGGGCTGAGGCAGAGGCAGTTAGGGGCTGGGCGATCAGGCAGGCAGAGGAGAACAGTTAAGGGTGATCAGGCAAGTAGGCAGAATGGTTAGGGGCGATCAGGCAGGCAGGCAGGTGAGTGATTAGGAGCCAGCGGTCCTGGATTGCAAGAGGGATGTCCGAGGGGTCCCGGATTGCAGAGGGTGCCGGCCAGGCTGAGGGACCCCCCTGTGCACAAATTTCATGCACCGGGCCTCTAGCATATATATATATATATATATATATATATATATATATATATAAAATTATACATAGAACAGACAACAGTATGGTGCTATCCAGAGGGAAAGGTGGAGGGGGTTGGAAGGAAATGGAAGAAGGAAAAGTGGGGATAAATGGGGATGGAAAGAGACTTTGCTTATGTTGATGGACTCATGATGCAGTGTACCAATGATATTTTGTTGAGTTGTATACTTGAAACCTGTATGGTTTTGTTAACCAATGTCACCCTATAAATTCAATAAAAAATAAAATAAATAATCTAGTGCTTGATAAGTTCATACCAAAAATTGTACTGTACCCTTTAAAAACATTGTATTTATTCATTGTCAAGCTTATGGGTTAAGTATTACTAGTATTCTCCAAAATTTTGCAGTTGAGAAAATTGAAACTCAGAGAGGTTTTAAATAACTTTATTTACCTAAAAGTTAGCAAGTTCCAGAGCTGATATTTAAACCCATGTCTATCTTATTCCAAAACTCTTTCTTGATCTTAACCAATATTGCTATACTACATTCTGTGGGCAACTGCTTCCGCTCAAAAATTCAGGTACTATGATTGTAATACCTGGTCTTCAACTTATCCATGCTATGGATGTCTTGATTCCCAATTGCATGCCCACAACTGGTTTAAGCCTCATTTGACCAAAATTTACTCTCCCAATAGGTACTGAATAAATAATCTTGACCATAATAATTACTGACTTTTTATCCTCCTTAAAACATTTTCCAATCCATATTCTCACTGAACAAAGCTGCCTATCCCAATGAGTATCTAGACAGACTAAGTAACTTCGTAAAGTTACATAATAAGTAATGTTCAGATTAATGTACTATAAATGCCACCACTTTTCACTGGTTCCCAATAAAAAAAGATGAGTGCCTCTGGAAATTTTAAATGCTTAATCCCTTCACCTTTTCTTCACCCATCCCCTAACATTAAATGAAACAAAGAGGTTAAAAAACATGAGATCAATCTTGATACAGTTTTCACTTATTCTTTAATTCCAAAAATATATATTGAGTGTTTTCCATTTGTTCTGAACTGTATTGAATACTTGGGATAGACTGAAGTGAAATAAAAAGGATCCCTGTTCTTATAAAGTATATAGAGTAGCAGGAAAAATATGCTGCTATGCAATTATACTACAGTGTGAGAAACTCTAATATAATAAAAGGCATGTCACTTTTGGACTGAGGTGGTGTTGAAACTAATATCTAAAATATATAGAGAGGTTCTTAGTCTTCTAGCTCACTGAATGCACCATGTTCTCATATTCTTCACATGCTTTCTTTCTAATATTTTTCTCACTTGTTTCTAGCCCATTGCACATACACACCTTACATTTATTAAAAATATTCAAAAACATATAAATAAACACAAAAGGCAAAAGAAAATAATCTATGCCCATCATTGAATACCAGAGGATTATAATAAAGCAGAAACAATCTGGAAATTTTTATTTTCTTTTTATTTACTGTTGACACTTAACAGATGTCCCTCATTTTCTCCCCTTTGCCCATCTCTACCCTGCCCCCATCCCCCAAGTTGTTAAACAATAGCATAGCATACAATGGAGTACTACTCAGCAATACAAAGAAATTAATTACCAATATACACAACACATATGTGAATTTCAAGTGCATTATGCTAAGCTACACATGGAAGACTACATACTTTGGGGTTTCATGACACCCTGGACGAAGTATAGGCATGGGGAACAAATTAGTGCCTGCCAAGGATTAGATATGGATAGAAGGGGTAGCATGAGGTAATTTGGGGAAGTAATATAATTTTTTGGTTTCTTGTGTCAGTGATGGTTTCATGACTTCTATGTGTCTGTCAAAGCTTATAGAACTCTATACCAAAAAGAGTAAATTTTATTGTATACAAGTGTTGAAAATGTTTTTATTCATCATTTTGAGGATGGAAAGTTTCTATTTTTAGCAAACTAATATAAATTCTTTATTTCAGCAAAACCATTAGGCAATGGCATTCATAACCCATTAGATTTGTACCGTTTGATAGAGTGGCTACGAGCTACATGTAACTATTTAAACTTACATTTAGTTAATTAAAATATTCAAATTCAGGTCATCGGTCACACTAGCAAAGTTTCAAGTGCTCAAAAGCCATGTACAGTGGTTACTGTATTCAACAACAAAGATTTAGACCATTTCCATCACTGCAGGGATTTCTACTGGCCATTGCTAAATTTTATACTCTTCTCTGACTTCTGTGCAGTTGCACAGAAATAGTAGATGCCATTAAGGGCCAATCCTGCCCCCACAGAACATTCAGATAATCCTCTGCCTGATCTGCTTGGTTCTAACATTGTACATGACAGGATTGAGCACAGAAGGGAGCAACAGATAGATAATGGCCATGAGTGTGTGTACTACTGGTTACAAATGCTTTCCAAATCAGTGAATCAGAGTCACAGATAAGGGAGAGGCAGGTATTGAGAATTTTGAATCTCTCTTCCTGGGAAGCAATGCCCAATACTGCCTGGAGGGTTCGAATGTAAGAGACCAAAAAGATCAAGGCATCTAATACAATGGAGACGATCATAGCTAGCAGACCATAGATCTATTGACACGGGTGTCAGCACAGACAAGCCTCATGGCATTCTGATGAAGGCAGTATGCATGACATAGGACATAGGAGTGGCAGAAAGGTAGCCTTCTGATGAGGAAAGGCACAGGGAGCACAGCCACAACACTCCGTAGCAGGACTGCTGCCCCAGTGTTGCTGATGACTGCATAAGTGAGAATAGCAGCATAGTGCAAAGGGAAGCGAATAGCCACAAAACGATCAAAGGCCATGGGGCCACCACAACACTTACTCCACTTCCTCAAAGCTGTGGATAAAGAACATCTGAGTGATGCAGGCATCAAGTGAAAGGCAGAGATCCATGGTGGCTAACATAGCCAGAAAATAATACATGGGCTCATGAAGACTTTGTTCAACTTTGATGACAACAAAGATGATGGCATTACCCAAGACTGCGGTATTATAAAGAAAACTGAGGGGCAAGGTCATCCAGAAGTCCTTCTCTGGCATTCCTGAAATCCCAGTTAAGGTGAAGCTCTGGTGGTTAACAGTAGTTTGATTGAGTGGTAACATAGTGCAATAGAAGTTAGAATCAGTGGCAGTAATATTAAGATGGTAGTCATAAGAGAAAATGACTTATATATTATTTGAACATACCTGTGTCCACAGTCTGATATAAAAACAAATGGCTCTGCCCCATGAAGCAATATTTCTACCACTGAAGCAATGTTTCTAATATTTCTATTACTGAACATCATATATTAAAATACCTAGGAGAAAAACAACAACCTTCAATCAACACCTCATTCAATGTGGATATAATTCATCTGGAAACATCAAGGAGTTAGTTGTCTTGCTTCTTTGCTAAGGAAGAATTTGACATTGTACATTTATATGGGTAATGAATACTGATGCCAATAATTACACAGAAAATATTAGCAAGCACAAACATGACATACGGATGCTCATAAACACAGATATGCAGGTGTGTACAAATGTGTGTATCTTGATTATGATCTTAAATTGTTGGAACTTAGACATGATCTTCTCTGGGACTCAATTTTTCTACCTGCATGATGTAGGACAGACAAAGGAGAAATATATTCTTTAAGAACTTTAAAACTCTGACCTTCTTCATTCCTAGGAGTATATGGATACTAAAAAGACCTGAGCATGCAGCAGATAGTGGAGGGAGAAGTTACTTTGGCTCCCAAAGAACTTTAGAAGGACACACTCTGGTAAGCAGAATAATGGTCTATAAGGATTAAGCTGTATTTTTTTTTCATAAAGCTAATGAGGTACCATTCATGTAGGACTGAGATTGGTTCTGTATTTGGAAGGTTGCCATCACTGGTTTGCATTAGGAAAATTAGGTCCCTTGAGATCAAGAAAAAAAGACCAATAAGCCCAGCTTAACGCACTTATTTTTTTTTCTTTCTCTCTCCCTCTCCATTCCTCTCTGAAATCAATAAAAATATATTTTAAAAAAATAAAATAATAATGATAACAAATAAAACTAACTCACCTACAAAAAACAAACAAACAAACAAAAAAATCCCCACAAAACTTCCATGATAGAAAAATATTCCCAGATGGTAGTTTGAGGTCAGTCATGGGCCTGTCTCCAGCTCCAGGAAACCATGATTATGCTCTTTTATAGTTTGCATTTATTAGAAATTTCATATAAATTTCATATAAATGGAATCATACAATAAATTACCTTTGTGTCTGGTTTCTCTCATTTAACATAATATTTATGTATTTATAGTCTATTTCTTTTTCTTGCTGGGTATGTCATTATATAAATAAAACACTTATTTATCCATTCACTAGTTGATATACATTGGATTGTTTACAACATTTGACTATTATGAAAAATGCCGACACAAATATTAGCATGTAGTCTTTGTGTGGACATTTTTTGACAGATATATGGGAGAAAAATTAATGGGTAGTATGATAGGCATTTGTCTAATTTTGAAGAAAATGTCAAATGTTTACTAAAGTGGCTGAAACATTCAACACTCCACATTCTTGACAACACATGGTATTGTCTAAACATAGTCATAACGTATTATTTCAAAATATACAGAAATCCTATCTAATAAAAGAGTAATATGCAAATTGACTGTCACTCCAACACACAATATGTCCGCCCCCATGTGGACACAATATGGCTGCCACAAGATGACCAGCAGGGCAGGGCAGTTGGGGGTGACCAGGTCAGCAGAGGAGGGAAGTTGGGGGTAACCAGGCCTGCAGGGGAGGGCAGTTGGTGATGACCAGGCCACCAGGGGAGGGCAGTTAGGGGCAATTGGGCTGGCAGGGGAGCAGTTAGATGTCAATCAGGCTGGCAGGCAGAAGTGGTTAGGGGCAATCAGGCAAGCAGGCAGGCGAGTGGTCGGGAGCCAGCAGTCCTGGATTATGAGAGGGATGCCCGACTGCCCGTTTAGGCCTGATTCCACCAGAGAAGTCTATAGAGTGTCATGGGTGGCAGAAAGCAAGGAAAAGAGAAAAAAAGTAAAATATAGACATTGCACTTAAGGAAAAAATAAAAGAAGACATATACTGTGGGGGAAGATCTAGTGAATAGAGAAGAGTGAAATAAAAATTGGATGGAAGAGTAAATGGGAATTAAATTGGGAACTAGAGAAAAGAAGGGGGCTGAAAATTTAGGGAAAATGGAAAAGGAAGATAGAGAATAGAAAAAAGAATGAAGAAAAAAAGAGAAGATGGGGTAAAACACATTTGGATAAACAGAGTCAAAGGCTGTAAAAGTGAAAGAAAGCCCTAGCTGGTTTGGCTTAGTGGATAGAGCGTCAGCCTGCAGACTGAAGGGTCCCAGGTTCGATTCCAGTCAAGGATACATGCCTGGGTTGTGGGCTTGATCCCCAGTGGGGGACGTACAGGAGGCAGCCAATCAACCATTCTCTCTCATCATTGATGTTTCTATCTCTCTTTCTCTCTCCTTTCCTCTCTGAAATAAATAAAGATATATTTTTTAAAAAGAATCATTTAAAAAAAAGTGAAAAGAAAAGCAAAAATCAGCACTCTCCATAGAACAACAGTGGTTCAGCAGATCCTGGGGCTTATTCAAAGAATATCAAAGAGGTTTGTTCTTTTTTGTGTTTTTGTTTGTTTGTTTGTTTTTGTTTTTTGGGTTTTTTTTAACTTTTTATTTATTTATTTTTATTGTTTGAAGTATTACAAATAGTAGTACATATGTCTTCTTTTTTTTTTCCCCCCATTGACCTCCCCCCCAGGCTCCCCTACCCCCCAGTACATGCCTTTACCTGCCCCCCCCCCCCCAGTATCTCAAAGAGTTTTTAAGTCTTTCCAAGAAAAGTTATCAGTAAGGATAAGCCAGTTGACTCTTCCCTAGTGAAAGCCATCAGAATTACTTGAGATGAGGAATCAGCAGTGAAGAGCTCTCACTTACCATGCAAAGTATTCAAAAGCCCCTCTTCAAATTCCAGCCACGGGGTAGACAACCACTACAGTGTGCTGTAGATCTTAGCATTGTGATTTATTGGGAAAGAGGTCTGGATTCTGTTTGCAACACACATCACAAACTTTGTAAGTGGACTCCTCATGAAAGCTTTTTGTCTAGACCCTCCTAGAAAAGCAGATTTTTCTCTTGATTAATAATTGTCAACCCACATGGAGAAGATGAGGGGGGAGTTTGAGGGTTTTTAAGACTTCTGGTTTTTAAGACATTCAGTCATCCAAATTAATTTATTCATTGCTTCATTCCTTTAACACATATGGAAAAGTTACTATATGTTTAGCATATGATCTATTAGGTGATGAACTGATAAATATTCCTTTCTTTCAGGGAGTTTAACTTCTAGTAGGAGAGATAGACATTAAACAAATACTTATGCAATGTTTAATTGACTGTATTCATTTATAAGGAAAAAAAAAGCCCAGAATGTGAAAACAGTATACTAAGGAGTCTTAAAGAGCAGTGGGCATTTGGAAAAGGCTTACTTGGGAAGGACAGATAGACTTTGACTAGGCAAAGAGGAACTGTACAGAAGGTGGAGAAAGGCCTAAGGAACAGGGAAGAACATATGTGGAAATTGGTGCTCCAGAGGCAGATAAGGCTGACTCTTGACTTACCTTGATGGCTAAGATAAGGATTTGTGACTCTATTCTAAGTATAATAGAAGTCCTTAAAGGAGCTTTTGTTTGTGGTGAGTAAATCATAATGTAATTTTTAAAAGTTTATTCTGACTACAGAATGAAGACTTATTGGAAGGAGGATGATCAGTTAGCCTGGGAGAAGTGGGCAATACTATTTATTGCTATATAAAATGGAGATAATTATTTCATATGTTTTGAAGACAAGTTTGAAAGTTTTAAATGCTGTTTGATGACAGAAGGGGCTTCAAGAATGGCCCCAAATTTCTGGTGAGTTAGGAGATTCTCAAAATAAAAATCCTGCCCTAGCCTGTTTGGCTCAGTGGTGTGTTAACATATACGTAAGATAGTAGTATAGTAGTATCTGTATGCACTTTTTCAATGAATAAAATAGAATATAAATATATTAGGAAGTGTCTTTTTCATTTCCTTGTACAGATGCATAACCAAAAATTTGAAAACTATCACCAGACTAAGCATAAAAGCCAACCATATTTCCAATATTCACAAACTGTGATAATGTGGGAACCCCTTTCACATCCCACGTGGTTCAGGGTTCCGGTTCAGGGTTCGGGTTCTGGAGAAGGCCGCACACAAATGAAAAGAGACTTGGAAAAGTATTAATTTGGGAATATTGGGGGCCAGGCGGGAGCCCACCTCTAGTGGGAGGACTACCCTTTGCTCTGGCCTTGCAATCCCTTTTATTGAGACTATGGAATACACCCATAACCTTTAGGCAGGAAATTCTAATAACAGAAATTTACATAGGAGAAACAGAGGTGGAGGCTGCCTCAGCTAACAATGTTTCAACTAAACAGTGAGTGATCAAAACAATTAAGGTTGTTGACCAGCCTTCCCAGTTTCCTGGCCACATCTTTCTATTAGTGGTAGAATGATTGGTTTCCGGCATCTCCCCCGTTTCTTTCCTTAAAAAAAAATCTTGCATCTGCAGACCAGAAATAAACACATAAGAACAAAAATGTTTGAGTCCCAATTTCAATGTCCAACAGTTCTGAGTTCCAGTTTCAATGTCCAACAGTTCTGAGTATCAGTTTCAGTGTCAAACAATTGTGAGTCCCAGTTTCAATGTCAAACAGTTGTGAGTCCCAGTTTCAATGTCAAACAGTTCCTTATGTGTACATGTCAGCAATGATATCTGGATGGTGGCAATGCAGGTCCTTGGTCCTAGGTGACCTGCAGCGACGCACAGCTGCTGACTGCTAGCATGGCAAGGCGTCATCAGCGTCTTCCATCTCTAGACTGTTTCTCCTCTAGTCTTCGTGGTTGGAGCAGACCTGTCAATTCCTCTCTGTTGCAGGAATCCACATGGTCTTGGAGTTGTTTTCTGAAAATATATACAAACATGTTCTCGACCAAAAGTTAATAAAGGAATCTTTTCTATAAATTTTACTTGGGATCCTTTTTATTTTTGCCCAAACGATTTTCCTTTGGCCTATTTTGATACCATGTATGTTTTTCATTGGTGTCTTGCTAAAGTAAAAATTTTCTAGATGTAATTTACTTACAGAATATTTTTCCTTACATGCTATTTTTCCATTATCCCCCCTTTTTTTGATTAATGAAGGCTTTTGGAAATTTTATAATGCAGTCTTGGTAACTTTAAATTTTAATTTTTTGCACAAAAATATGACTGCTTTAGGTTCTTTGCATGTTAAGCAAATTTACCATGAGATGAACTACCAATAGAAATTTTAGTTAATACTTTAGGAACAACTTTTTGTCCAGCACAATTAAATTTTCTTGAATATTCACTTATTTCAATTTGCCAATTTAAATTAATCTGAAAACTTGACTTCTATTTTACTGTCAAATTTAATACTCTAACAACCTTAGTTTACCCTGTAAATATTAGTGGAAAGGATTATTTGCATTCTTGGGTAGGCTTTGAGCATTCCTGGTGCTAGGCTGGATTTAGATATAGGGCAGCTGCTGTCTGCCAAGTCTATGTCTGAGTCCCGATCTGAGCTGGGCTCTGTTACCTGGGTCACGATCTGAGCTGGGTGTGGGAAGCGTGAAGCAGCCATGGGGGCAGGAGACCTCCCTCAGACTGGGCGAGGGTTCAAGCCCCTGCAATGTTGGGGGGGTGAGGGACTGTGCCCCACCTCTGTTGATCCCCAAGTTCTCTCCTGATGGCCCCTCTGCGACTGTGCCTGTCTTAGGTTGTTCCTTCCTTGAGGAATCTTACCCGTCTCTGGCTAACCAGCCATCCTCGGGGCCAAGCAGGGTGATGTTAGGTTCAGTTCTGTCTTCTTGGTCGCCTATGCCCCCATGGCCTCCACGCCCAGCACCTGCCTTGGGATCCCCTCGCCTGCTGGCGGGGCCCCGGCACTGATCACATATCTTGGGGAACCCAGGTTTCTTCTCCAGAGAGAGCCCAGCTCACGCCATTGGGCCTGAGACAGATCCATGGTACCAGCGATCAGGAGGCTTCAACCTCAGCATAAACAGAAAGTTCAGGCAACAGCTGTGGGAGGGTCCCTCTTGGCAAAAAGGCCAGTATAGAATGCTCAAGTGTCTTCCCAGGGAGGCCTTAATTCCTTTCTGGAATTCATGTCCTTTTTTTTTTTTTTTAATTGCTGCCAAACATGCAAAGAATTAGTTTGTAAGTTTATTTTGGATAATTGTACAATATGCTTTTGTAAAATATCAAAAATTATGACGACATTGTAGAATAATATCATGTAAGGATATTCTTTGCTCTAGGCCATGGCAATTCAATTTCAAACTGGCTGTCAATTTTTCTTTGTATAGACCAGGTCTAGTTACATTTTTTGCACCTCTCCCAGGAGCAAGTAGTGATAGTCCCCTACTTTAAAGGCCAAAACCTTTATAACATCTAAAAGTAAAATATATTTATTAATTTATATTTGATAAAGCTTTCCATGTGATTTAAAGTATCAATCGTTTAAATTTCAAAAATATTTCCTTTAAGAAGACAGAACAAATTTCCTGCATTACTCCAGGCCCTTGGAGCTTTCCAAGAATCATCTCTGCTAAAGCCTTGAAATTTTAACATGGAAAAAACGATCAAATATATATATCCATATATGATTTAAATTACCACAACTATATAATTTCTCCCAATTTAATTTGCACTTTGTACTTTTAAAGCTGACAAGTCAAACATTTAGCAGTTCCTAGATTAATAACAACATCCTGCTTACTTCGGGGGAAGTTTCAGCAACAGATCTGGCCGAATTTCTTTTCATGCTTAAAAGATAGACAGATCTTAAATTTTTTCTTTCTTATTCGCTTTCCGAAGTAATAACTAGCACCCAATTTGGCCAAGATTTGCATTTCCCTGCTAGTTCTTTTATAATTTTAAAAGAAACCTTGAGTAATCTCATTGCGGGAGAGCAGAGCGGATAGCCTTGCCCTCTCCTGCCACCTTTGAATTTCTCCATACCAGAGGTGGTTTTTGCAGTGGAGTTTCATTTCTTATTACAGATTTTAAATTCCAAATACCAATTAAGATTTTAATTTGAATAAGAAACCACATTATTTTATAACCTAATTCTTCCCCATTAGCCTGGCTGAAAAAGACGTTCCCACCCTACTTATAGATCGCGACTCTGCAGTTAGTCCGTGGGCTTTGCATGAGATGAACCTCCCTCACCTTTTTCTAGGTGAATTTTTTCCTTTCCTTCGCTCTTAGGCGAAAAATATCATCTCCTCCAGAAGTCCCGGGTTCAGGCGCCAGATGTGGGAACCCCTTTCACGCCCCGCGTGGTTCAGGGTTCCGGTTCAGGGTTCAGGTTCTGGAGAAGGCCGCACACATATGAAAAGAGACTTGGAAAGGTATTAATTTGGAAATATTGGGGGCGAGGCAGGAGCCCAACTCTAGTGGAAGGACTACCCTTTGCTCTGGCCTTCCAATCCCTTTTATTGAGACTATGGGATACACCCATAACCTTTAGGCAGGAAATTACAATAACAGAAATTTACATAGGAGAAACAGAGGTGGAGGCTGCTTCAGCTAACAAGTTTCAACTAAACAATGAGTGATCAAAACAATTAAGGTTGTTGACCAGCCTTCCCAGTTTCCTGGCCACATCTTTCTATTAGTGGTAGAATGATTGCTTTCCGGCATGATAACAGAGACAATTAGCTGAAAGTGCCCTTTAATGCCATCATCCTCTCATTCTCTGATGTGACCATAGGGTAGCAAAGTAAAAAAATATAAATTATTTACAGGCAATCTGAACATATACATCATCACTTTGCAATACCTTCTCTAGATCCTGTAATCTGACTTTTGTTTCTATTGCTATATGAAAGCAGTGTTTTCCGTGGCTCAGACCTCCTTCTAATTAACAAATTAAATATTTCCCCCTCAATCTTCCTTCAACTTGATTTATTTGAATGAATTACAAATATTTAAAGTCCCTTGCTTATTAATCTCAAAGCTGGAGTAATGATGTGTTTTCAAATTGTGATTGTGTATGCTCTGGTGGGTGTGTCTCTGTTGGTTGGGCTTTATCCCCTGCACCAAAAGATTGCTGGCTCAATTCTCAGTCAGGGCAAATGATATTTCACTCCCACATTGATGTTTCTCTCTCTCTCCCTAGGCTCCCTTCCTCTGTCTCTAAAAATCAATTAAAAAAAAAATTTTAAATTGTGGCTGGCCAACTTACTTACTATGTGAACTTGACCAAGCTACATAAATATTCTGTGCATCAGTGTGTATTTTTCAATTTAGAATAATAATAATAATACCAACTGATATTTATCCAATGCTTATTACTTCCAGGGCCTGGGCTAAGCCATACATGCATTAACTCCTTTAATCTCCATAACTTTATAAAATAAATAATAGTCCAATCCAGCTTTTGTAGATTAGAACAACTAGTATTAAATAAATTAGATATATTGCCTAGAATACACATATAATAAGTGGCACAGCCAGAACTTAAACCCAGAGGTGTATGACACCTAACCCCTTGCCCTCAATATACAGGGTGGGGCAAAAGTAGGTCTACAGTTGTTCATATCAAAAATAATACAAGAATAAAATCTGTTTCACATACTCACAGCTGTAAACCTATTTTTGTCCTACCCTGTATTCACCCCTAGAGTTAATTCTGGGAGTAATGAGACCATGTCTAAAACACTAGTTATTGTAGTTCTTTAGTAGATGGTATTGCAGCTGTTACTACTGCTAGTACTGCTGTTGCTGTGGCTATCATCATCTTCATCTTCAAGGAAGAAAAGGGACATAGAGAAACCTACCTACTCCTTCACCAGTACACTTGTTTCTAAGCCTTTATGTACTTAAGACATCAAAGATAATGGCTATGAAGGGTATTTCTATCTGTCTCTAAAAGGTAGAGTGTGATTTAGAAAATTTTGGCATAACTTAAATTTTAAGTATCACATATGGGTAAAAACACCCAAGAACTGAAAGTCCTCAGAGAGACTTGTCCATCTCCTGAGGATATTAGTCACTTTACACTGCTTCTGAGGACCTTTCCCCATGTTGAAAGAACAGATTGAGACCTAACCTCTTAATAACAAGATTAGTCCTGGGTTCTGTTCCCTGCTCCAGACTCAGGACTGTGCCTCCAGGAGTGGTAAAGCTCAACTCTCCCCACAACATCCAGAATATGTAAATGATGTTTTATACTTTATGATTTTGTTGCATGTCTGCAATGTGTTTATGTTTTTTTAATAAAGGTAATTTTAATGAACCTATCTAAGATTAAGTCAGTAGGGCCTCTTGAACCCAAAAGCAGTATTTATTTTTTAATTTATTTTTATTATTCATACTATTATAGATATCTCTCATCCTCCCCCACTTTAACCCCCTCCTCTCAGCCACTACTCACCCCTCCAGGTCTTCACTACCCTATTGCACATGTCATTGGGTTATGCATATAAGTTCTTTGCGGTATTTAAATGGAAATTCTCATTTCTTGTATGCATAGTCTTACTAAATTAATCTTAACAAGGCTAGAGTCTGCCTTAGAAAACTTCTAAAGTAGCTACTGATTTGAGTAATAGATAATTGCATTCACCATTCAAGTCACAAAGAATCTTTTGTCTTAAGTTTTAACAACAAAACAGTAAATATTTTTAGAAAAAGTCACTTGGACCGTGTAAAGAGATACAAATAGCTCAGTGTACACATGTGCCTTTGTTCCATCTACTTTATATAGGTAGTTTGCCTTCAATCAATATCCATAATGATTTTTAAACTTCTATTATGAGTATCTCCTATATTCTGCCTATCCCATTTTATCTATCACCCACAATATACATGGTGTCCATCATTCTGCAAGAAATCTGCCTACATGAACCTCAGCCAACAAATACTAGTATAACTTTGTGCTTTGATATCTTCATCTGAAAAGAGCACATAACACTCTCCCTTATAGGGATGCTATAATTAACAAATATGATAACATGGAAAGACTCTGACACTCTTTTACCTAGTGGCCAATCTATAAATATATGTTCTCTTAGACTCTTGCATTTGATATTTTTGAACCCTTCTTGTAGGTGCACAACACTTCAAAGTTTACAAATAATTGTATTTATATGATTAATTTAATTTTGTAACAACACTGAAAACCAAGGGATATTTCCATTTTCAAAATTAAAAATTGCAGCAAAGAGAAAGTAAGAGAACTAATACCTAGTGTCACACACAGAAGAGCTAAACTCACTCTTAATCTTCTGATCCCAAATTATGCAACATGGCCCCTGCTCAATTGTATACATTTAAATTCTTAATTTTAAAATTTGATCATTTTTCTGATTCATATCTTATTTAATATTGTATTATCACCAGGTGTTCTCTTATTATTTAATGAGTATAGTTTGTTTCTTTCCCATTGAGCTAATGGAAGTCGTTCATAACTCTTGAGTTAAATTAAATCAATTTAATGAGCTTTAATGTTAAAAGCATAAAACTAATGGCCTCTTTCTGCTCAAAGTGTTATTACAAAGTGAAATTAATAATATTCTTGGCCTTCAGCTGTTATGTGTCAACTCATAAATGCAGGGCTAAAGAGCAGAACATTGGGCAGTTCCTATAAATTCTACTCTTTCTATACTGAGCAAAAGACAGATTAGCACAGGAACAGGAAAGTATGCTCTGAGATCAGGGAAATCTCCTTTGGCCCAATTCAATTCACACTGAAGTGTAAAAAACATGTAAACCTTTATTTGTCAGTCATAATTGAGTTTTCAAAGAATAGATTCTTTCTCTTTCAAATCGGCAGACCTTAACTCTCTGAAGTAATCTTGTTTTTAACAAATACTTGGGTGATCTTCCTTCGTATTTCCTTGGTCTTCACAGTATAGACTATGGGGTTCAGCACAGGGGGTACAAGAAGGTAGGCATTAGCCATGAGGGCATGAGTTAGTGGTGAAAGGTGCTTTCCAAAACGATGAATGACAGACACCCCAATAAGTGGCACGTAGAAGATGAGTACAGCACAGATGTGTGAAACACAGGTGTTGAGTGCTTTCAACCGGCCTTCCCCTGAGGCAATGGTCATTACTGTTTGGAGTATGAACACATAGGAGAGGAGGATAGAGAGGGAGTCAGAGCCCTTGGTGAAGATGACAGCAATGAGGCCATAGAGACTGTTGACACGGGTGCTGGCACAGGCAAGGCGCATGACATCTTGGTGGAGGCAGAAGGAGTGGGACAGGATGTTGGAGCGGTAGAAGGGGAGTCGCTTGATAAGAAAAGGCACAGGGAAGACCACACAGACTGCCCTTGTCAAGATGAGTGCCCCTGTTTTGCGGACCACGTCATTGGTTAGGATGGTGCTGTACCTCAGGGGGTTCCAGATTGCCACAACCCGATCAAAGGCCATGGCCACCAGCACACCAGACTCAATGGCTGAGAAGGTGTGGATGAAGTACATCTGAACAAGGCAGGCATCAAAGGCTATAAACTTGTAGTTAAACCAGAATATGCCTAGCATAGAGGGCAAAGTGCAAAGGGCAAGCCCCATGTCTGCCAATGCCAGCATACACAGAAAATAGTACATGGGGATATGCAGGGACAATTCAGACTTGATGGTAGAGATGATGACACCATTGCCAAAGAGGGCAATGACATATATAGCACCCAGTGGGAAAGCCATCCAGTAGTACTTTTGTTCAAGCCCTGGAATTCCAGTTAAGACAAAATAAAGGTGTTGGAAGTGGGAGTAGTTATCATTTGCCATGAAGCCAATGTGACATAGGCGTGAGAAGGGAGCTTGATCTTGATGGATGGATTCCTGAAAATACAGCCACAGGGATTAAGATATTAGAATCTGACTTCCTTGCGAGTAGAACCATTTTATTTTTACATGGGGCAGGGAGAGTTTAAGAGAGAACTCAATCCCTAAAATTACTACTACAAAGTATATCCTGTTGAGAAAACTGAGTACACAATAACTAAGACAAAATCAATATAAAATATGAATTACTTGCTCCCCTAAATAATTCCATTCCCACTCATCACACTCATGAAGGAAATGCCCAGAACTCTCAGGAGGGAAATGAATCTTGTATGTAGGACAGGGTTAGAAATGCTTTGTGCACATGTCTATGCTTGTATTTTAGCATAACCCTCCTTCATTTACCCTGAGCCTGAATGTGGCCTCAGAATCATTCTCATCCCAGGAACCTCCTACAGCCATTTCTAATTATAGCAAATAAAATTTTTTGTCATCTTTAATCTAGTGAAATTTTAGGAAAGGAAGGAGCAAATTATACTTAGGAAAGCAATTCTCTTTTTAAAGTAACTTTAGCCCAGCCGGTGTGACTCAGTGGTTGAGCGTTGACCTATGACCCAGGAGATCACAGTTTGATCCCCAGTGTGGGGCATGCAGAAGGCAGCCAAATCAATGATTATCTCTCATCATTGATGTTTCTGTCTCTCTCTCCCTCTCCCTTCCTTTTCTGAAATCAATAAAAATATTTTTTAAAAAATAAAGTAACTTTCCAGAACTTACCTGAAGCCTTTTTTTTTTTTTTTTTTTTTTTTTTTTTTAACCATGACCATTTGACAATCCTATTGCTAAGGTACAGTGACCAACCATTCAGAATAGCATGTTACACTCTGATTGATATCAGTATAGAGGCCTTAGCAGGGATCTGGAAGAATGCTCATGTTGTCAGAATCAGTAACTATATTTATTCCAAAAGGCTGCCTGATGGGGTCATTCAACTTTAAACATGAATGCCAATCAGAAACAGAGTAGACTCTCTTTGATAAGCTCTCAACCTTCAGGCGCTTATCAATTGCCTTCAACAATTGATTGGAATCAAATTGACTAAGAGGCCATGTAGACCCACACATTTTAAAATCAGATTCCAGTTCCCCCTGCTTCTCAGGATAGCCTTACACATGTAATCTGTGGACAGAACTAATACCCTACAGGGACCATGTGAGGATTAGAAATGCAAAAACCTTGGAAAACAAAATATGTACTTTTAATTATGATTACTTGGAATAAAAAGTTTTCTTCATATGTTCTTAGCATAATAATGGGTTTGATTTTGTTTCTCTTTTTATCTTTTTTTTTATTTTTTGGTCAGAATTATTTGCAGTTAGTAGAAGTAAAAATTGATAGATTCTCTTCTATCAACAAGAATATTTAACTTTGTAGCTCTTGTAACTTTTTAATAATCTATTTTCTGCTCTACAAATATTGAGTTGTCTCAACCCCAGGGATGTATACACTTCTGGATGCCCCTGTTCATGATGCATCAAAAAACATATTAGAACTATTTTTGAAATCAAATTTTCTTTGAAAGATTTCTGATTCAGATCTCCTCAGCCATAGCCATTTTTTAATCTTAGCATATTTTCCCCTTTTCTATAAAATATGCATGTCTTTTCATTGCTGTTATGAAAGACAGTAGTACAAATATATGGACTATTACATTATCAGCATACATTTTTCTGTCCTCCCACTAAATTGTCTTTGTTTTTGTGTATTTTGATCGTTTGTGAGAAAAAATATTTTTTTAAGTTTTTCAAATAATTATAGGAAAGAGCTGAAATGAGAGAAAAGTTTAAGAGATAAACAAATGAAAGAGGGAAGGAGAAAATAGAATGAGGAGAGGGAAGGGGAGAAAAATAATAATAAGAGAAAGTCAGAATCCAACAAATAGCAGAAGTAAAAGCTGATCCATTTCACATTTTACTAATAAAGAAATTGAAGCCTAGGTAAAGAAAATAACTTTCCTGAAGTCAAACACCTCGTTAGTATCAAAACAGATGACAAGTTGGGGAGGGGTGTATGTGAAACAGAGCCTGTTGAGAAAAATTGCAACTAAGTGTAACAAGGCTTGAGGGGTTCAGTTAGAGAAGACCAAGTCAAAACTCCATTCCTCTCAAGTTTCTTAATCCCTGATATGGGTCTTTAGATTTTGTTCTGATTCTGACAACAGGAACATGTCTTCCAGATCCCCTTTAGGGCCTCTATACTGACCCCCAAACAGAGTGTAACATGCCATTCTGAACAATCACTGTGTCTTAGAGTTCAAGTATGTCCCCTGACGATTAGGTTCTTAGATCCCAAGTTCTTCCTTTAAAAGTTTCCTCTAGACCTGACCCTCTGCCGTCCATACTGCCACATTTATGAAGAAATACACTGTGTGTTTTCTATCTGTATCTTGTGACTACCACAAGGTACATGACCTCATTATAGATCCTAAATTGAAAGAGCAGGTGAACAATAAAATTTCCCAATTGTGTGAATAGCAGCAAACAAAGAGAGTTCCATTTGCTATAAGTACTATGGAAACTTCCAGGTTTCTAGGCATTTTAGGGTATTTGTGGTTAATAGAATAAGGGACTGGTCTTAAAATAAAATTTTCTGGTTAGTGCTTCATTAGGCCAGGATATATGATAGAGAGGGAGGACCTGAGGAAACAGGAAGAAAAACCCTCCTGATCTACAGATTAATTGTAATAACCACTCCTCACCTGATGGTAGAGGTAGTTTACATGAAAGGAATTTTTAAAGTCCAATGTCTAACCAATATGCAGTATTCTATAGGTGACACTCACCTTCTTCCAACATTACTTAGTTCAAGTGAATGGCAGTTCCCTAATTTCTAAAGCAATGCATTCACTAGAGAAAAACAGATAGCATCTCTTCTAAAAAAGTGACATATTCATCATGAGGTTAAAGAAGTTTTCTTCACATCTTTCCCTTAAAGCATGTGTGAATGAGCAAGAATACAAAAACATGGAGTGCTTGGGGTGGAGAATAAAGGAGAAATAAGAGATAGGGGAAAGGGAAAGAAGTGGTTGAGGAACAATTAGAAATTTCAGTGATGATACCTGACAATATTATTTTGATAGACGAACTTTATCCTTTGATTTTGCCCTAAAACTTACTTGGTTGCTAAGAGTATCTTCAGCTGGGAGAGGATTCTTTAAAAATCAGAAGTTCTCTTGGCAAAACCATTGCCACTTTCCACATGAGGAATTTTATTTTCTGAGCTACTCCAAAACCCCTCCCAAACCATGCCATGGAGAGTTTCACAGATCTGTGAACAAGGTTATTCCCTGTGGCTCCAAGATTGAGCAGGAGTCTCTCCAGGGCTGTCAAATTACCTCCTAGATTCTCATGTCTAGGAAATAAGATAATATTGAGGAGGCTATAGAAAAAGGGGTGTGTGTGGGGGGGGAGGGGGGTCATTCCAGAGGCTGATTAGTGCTCAGTCACAGTCTCTCAGGGCCATCTTAGCCACTTCGCTCTTTCCATTCCTAAAATAAACAATAGTTGTCTTCATTTGTCTCAAAACACAGCAAATATAATGAACAAAAATATCCCAAGGGGAAAAAGTGACTCCAAGATTTCCCATAAATTCTAAAGTTAAGATGATTCCCTAATGAATTAAGTTTTCCTGCTGTCTCACTGCATTTTTCAGTTTTTATTATTAACCTAATAAGTTTTTGTTCTTGGTTTTTACTTAAACAGGTTGATCATTTGTATCTCACAAGGACTCTGATTTTTTTTTTTACTTTCTGTCATATACTACTAGCACAAATATAAAACTAAACAAATGATACCATCTCTCTTATTTTTATTTTAACATCTTCAAAGTTGAAAATGAATAGAGAAGATTGATTTTGCAATAGGTCAGATTGCATGATTCTGTAAATTTAGAGAATCTATCTTTAGTTAATTATTTTAATTTTTCTTAATTTTATACTAATCCCATTCCTATCTAAAGCAATTTCAAATATTCACATTTCTGATGCCCATTACCATTCCATCTTCCCCCATAATGTTCTATAGAAAAACCTTTCCCCTACTCACTCAAAAAATTGTGATAATTTGATCCAATCTTTCTTAATATCCACCACCTTCAGCTCCTTCTTTAAATACATCCACACCCATTTTCACCTTCCCAGAATTAAGTAAATTGCTTTTTCCCCAGACTCAATATAACCCAACTCCATTCCCCATGTCTTTGACTCCCTCTTCTATTTAACAACTTGCTTTTCTCATTTCACTTTCTCCCTTGGCAATTGAAATTACATATCAGTCTTCTACAAATATAAGGAGATTCATTCCAAATCAACATTTCTGATCTTGATTCTTGTGTTGAGTTTTAGACAGTTATATATATCTGCTTGGTAGCCATTATCTTCACCTCTGTATCACACATATTTATCAAAATCGGTAAGTTCATAACTTTAAAAAGAATGGTAATGGGGGAAACCAAGATCATGGCATAGGTAAACACCTAAACTGCTGCCTCGCACAACGATATCAAAACTACAACTAAAAAACAAAACAGACACCATCCAGAACCACAGGAAAGCTGGCTGAGTAGAAATTCTACAACTAGAAGGAAAGAGGAAAGCACATTTAGACTCAGAGGAGCTGCAAAAAGCTGAGGTATGAAGACACACACGCACAGAGAGGACAGGCTGCTGAGTGCACAGGCAGCTGAGTGCGTGACTGGCTTTCCCAAGCGGGAGGGAGACGGAAGCTCCCAACTGCGCTGAACTCCAGTTCCGGGCAAGTTTCTGGGAACCCAGACTCATTCAGGGAGAAACTGGACTGCCTGGCAGCGGCCGAAACTCGAAGGCAGCTTTCTCTCAAAAATGCTTGCAGCGATTACCGAGGGACACTGAGACCCAGGGGCCTCATAGGGCAGGGCTGACGAGAAGCCAAGGCTATCTGCTCCGCCCTGAGACTCCGCCCCATCCAAGCTGAGCACAGAGGCTTTGTAATTTTGCAAGTCTTGTCTTATAAGGGTGTCTCCAGCACAGAAGTTCTCCCAGCATACACACAGCTGATCCTCACAGCCAATTGGCCTGGAGGTCAATTCCTCCCAGTGACACCAACAACAATCAAGACTTAACTACAACAAGGCTGTGCACACAGTTCACAAAGGAGTGCACCGAAAGTCTCCACCTCAGGTAACTGGGGGAGGCTGAGGCACTGGGCCCTAGAGGACACCTACCACACAAAGCTACTCTACCAACTCAGGGAAGCAACAAAAATGCGGAGACAAAGAAACAAATCACAAATGAAAGAAATGGAGGAAAACAAACGACTGGATATAGAGTTCAAAACCATGGTTATAAGGTTTTTCAAGAATTTCCTAGAAAAGGCCGATAAACTTAGTGAGACCCTCAAGGATATGAAAAAGGACCACCTAGAAATTAAACATACACTGACTGAAATAAAAAATATTATACAGAGACCTAACAGCAGACTAGAGGACCACAAGAATCAAGTCAAAGATTTGAAATACAAAGAAGCAAAAAACACTCAACTGGAAAAGCAAAAAGAAAAAAGAATCCAAAAACTTAAAGATAGTGTAAGGAGCCTCTGGGACAACCTCAAGTGTACCAACATCTGAATTATGGGGGTGCCAGAGGAAGAGAGAGAACAAGATACTGAAAACCTATTTGAAGAAATAATGACCGAAAACTTCCCCTACCTGGTGAAAGAAATAGACTTACAAGTCCAGGAAGCACACAGAACCCCAAACAAAAGGAATCCAAAGAGGACCACACCAAGACACATCATAATTAAAATGCCAAGAGCAAAAGACAAAGAGAGAATATTAAAAGCACCAAGACAAAAACAGTTAATTACCTACAAGGGAACACCCATACTATTGTCAGCTAATTTCTCAACAGAAACTATGCAGGCCAGAAGGGAGTGGCAAGAAATATTCAAAGTGATGAATAGCAAGAACCTACAACCAAGATTACTCTACCCAGCAAAGCTATCATTCAGAATTGAAGGTCAAATAAAGAGCTTCACAGATAAGAAAAAGCTAAAGGAGTTCATCACCGCCAAACTAGTATTATATGAAATGTTGAAAGGTATTCTTTAAGAAGAGGAAGAAGAAAAAGGTAAAGATAAAATTATGAACAACAAATACATGTCTATCAACAAGTGAATCTAAAAATCAAGTGAATAAAAAATCTGATGAACAGAATAAACTGGTGAATATAATAGAATCAGGGGCATAGAAAGGGAGTGGACTGACAATTCTCGGGGGGGGGGGGGGGAAGGGTGTGGGGAGTGCGGGAAGAGACTGGACAAAAATCGTACACCTATGGATGAGGACAGTGGGGGGGGGAGGTAAGGGCAGAGGGTGGGGTGGGAACCGGGTGGAGGGGAGCTATGGGGGGAAAAAAGAGGAACAATTGTAATAATCTGGACAATAAAGATTTATTAATTTTTTTAAAAAAAGAATGTTTATGCTTTCTTTTATATACCGTAACTGATATTTTGATAATTTTTATATCTCATTGATAAATCAATCTAACTAGACATGTAAAATAGTAAAATATGTCATTAAATAATGTCGCCCTGGCCTGGTCTGTGTGCTCAGTGGTTAGAGTGTCAGCACACCAAAGGGTCTCAGGTTCAATTCCCAGCCTGGTTTGGGCATAGGTAGAAGGCAAGCAATTGATGTGTGTCTTTCTCACATCAATGTTTCTTTCTTTCTTTCTTTCTCTCTCTCTCTCCCTCTCTCTCTCTCTCTCTCTCTCTCTCTCTCTCTCTCTCTCTCTCTCTTTCTCCTCTCTCTCTCACCCTTAACAAATCCCAAGGTTTTACTCCTTAAATATTTCTAATATATTTTTATTCTAACAATGCTATACAAATCCAGATTCTCTATTTATTCTGTGTGGATTTTTTAATAACATCTTAACTTTTTATTCACATAAAAATAAATTGCTTTGCTTATTCTTGTTTCTTCCTTTTTCTTCTTTCTTTTAACTATGAATGAGTAATGAGATTTCTCTTATTTCTTGTCACTTTCTTTAGAAACTATTACTCTAATAACATTTGGCACTAAACAAATCTGAATTAGACAGATGTCTTATTACATCTACTTAAATAATATCATTGCCACATAATCTGATTTTGTATGAAAGCCTCATTAAAAAACATAATCATGAGAAGTTAACACAGTTGCAAATAATGTGTAAGACTATACAATATAACTTGTCTATCCTTAGGCAGTTTCATAACACCAAGGTAATTTTTAGCATTAATGAGAGTGAATATTTTTCTCACAACATATTATTTTTTATGTATTCATTCTTAATACATTTCTGAGGCATTTGAAAAACTGTATTACTAGAATTTGTCACAGGTGCTTCAATCCAAATGCCAATAATTAAGGACAGAAGAAAAAAAAGAAAATAAGCAGGAAACAAGCTAGGAATACATAATGAGAAAAATGGGAGAATCACAAAGGATTTAAGAAAAGATGGATGTGCCTTGAAAGGTAAATTTTAAATTAAAATTCAAGTGGTCTTATGAGAATTTATATTTTAAAAATACTTTTTAAATTTATATGTACTCAAATTCACTTTTTGTAGAACAATTCTATGACTTTTGACAAATGCAGAATATATATATATAAGTATATATAAGTATATATAAGTATATATAAATATATAAATATATAAATTATATATATATATATATATATATATATATATATATATATATACCAGCCTAGTCCAAATACAGGAGAGTTCTATCAAACCCCAAAACATTCCTTCCTGCTACCCCTTTGTAGTCAACCCCTCTACCACCACAAGCCTTTACAGCTACCGATCTGTTGTCTGACCTTAGAATTTTGGTTCATTATACAGCATATAATCTTTTAACCCTGAATTCTTCCACTTAACATAATGGAGTTGAGAATTATTTATGTTATTAATAAAATGTTCTATTGTATGGATATCCATTATATGGATATAGATGATATTCTGTTTATTCATTTGCCTGTTGAAAAGACTTTAGTTAATAAGCTGCTATAAGCATTCCATAGAGGTTTTTATATGTATACTAGAGACCTCTGGGGTGGGGGGGAGGGTCCCTCAGCCCAGCCTACGCCCTCTCACAGTCTGGGGTCCCTCGGGGGATGTCTGACTGATGGCTTAGGCCTGCTCCCTGGGGTATCTGGCCTATGCTGGCAATCAGACATCCCTCTGGCAGCCTGAGAGCCCTCAGGGAATGTCCAACTGATGGCTTAGGACTGATCCCCCTCAGGAAGCGGGCCTAAGCCATCAGTCAGACATCCTTAACACTGCTGCGGAGGCGGGAGAGGCTCCCACCACTGCCACTGCGCTGGCCAGCCATGAGCCGGCTTCTGTTGCCTCACTGCCTGAGAACTTGCCTGGAACACATTTCAACCATATTGCCACATGGCTAGTTCATTTTCCGTATTTAGATCTCAGCTTAAATATCACCTTCAGAAATGTCAACTTTTCTATAGTATTCAGTCACTCTCCACTTACTATCTCATGACCTTTTTCTGCTTATCTCCTAAACCCTATATAGAGTCATTTGGAATTGTCACATTGTTTACTCATTCATTGTCTATTACTCCCTATTGGATGGTAAGATCCATAAAAGAAGGGATCTTACCTCCCTTGTTAACTACTGTAGCCTAGACTGATATCTGGTATACAGCGGGTGCTCAGAAATTATCTACTTAATAGATAATTTTTGGAGAAAGTCATTTTAAACAAAGAGGGGCATTAGAAAACCAAATTGATGGGCACATACAGTAATAATAGGAGTTAGGCATTGTCCTGGACACTTCACGAACATTACATGCAAACTCTTTACTGATGAGGAAATTGAAGCTTAGAGATGTGAAGTACTTGTCCATAGCCTTACAGCTAGAATGTGGCAAAGTGAAAATTTTTAACTAGCTTATCTAAATCTGAAAGCTAGATGATCATAAATAATATCAAATGACACCATGTTGATCTGAGAAAAGGAAGAAGCCAGGGATGGTTTAATTCTGTCCCTCCCTCCAACTTATTAGGCCAGATTCATGTATCACATTAATAATGGCTATCCTGATCATCACAGAGAGCAAAGTACAGATAGAAATGGCCCTTTCTATAGTTTAGAGATCAGAGTAAAGACAGCTCTGGATCCTAGGTTGATGAAAAGATATGGAGTTGTACATTGAACTAAACATGAGAGCTAACAGAGGCCTGGATATGGGGTTGTGAGTGTTCTGGGGAGCTAAGACAGATTTGGTCACTGTCCTCAGCTCCATTCTCCATGGTGTTAAACTTGAGCAGGAGAGTTTGAGGGCAGCTCCCAGGTCCAATAGATCACACCTGTTGGAGTTTTCTGAAAGGAAGTAAGAAGAGTGATGCAGTAACCTGAGTCAGAAGACGTTTACCTGTACCCAGGACACAGAGATATTAATGAACCGTCTTCTGAAGGCAATCAGAAATGACAGGGATGAGCCAGGATAAACCCATGGGCTGGGATCTGGTTACCAAGGTCTGTTTCAGGGATTACAGAAACAAAAGTACCCTTGAAAGGTCTCAGGGAGGGGAGGAGCAGTGGATGGCATGGCACACAATGAATGCCCAGGTTGATTAAGTCCAGGGTGTGAAGGAAAAGCCACAAGCTGGTGTGGGGAGTGGCAGTGTCTAATGATACTTGATCCACCAGGAAGCAGGGCATCTATAAAGAACAAGAAATGTTAGGGAAATAAGAAAGTGCAAGTACAGGGACCACAGAGGAAAAAAGAGTGAGTCAAAATAACTGGGCCAGAGGAGTAAGAGGTTCCAGTCAGGCTAGCTGTTGAATTTCAGACAGATCTGATTTTATTTAGCAGTGTGCGTGCGCCAGGGATGGGGATCAAACCATAACAGGAGAAGAGGTCATTCTATATCTCAGGTGGTCTTTGAAGTGATTCAGGCCTTAGCCTAAGGATGCAAAGAAAAGTGACTAAGTGATCTCTGCAGAGATGGAATCTATGACCCTGCTATTAGTACCATGTGGCATTTTACTGTGCTAATGACAATTAGTCAAAACAAAGACAAGCAACAAAACCAGAAGGTGTCCCTGTGGACTGAGCTTGGGGCACTGTCTGGAGCTCATTAAAAAAAAAAAAAAAAGGCTGGTGATAAACTGTGGTAATTGCCAAAGGGCAGACAGGCCCAGACAAGAGAGGACCTCAGGACCTATGGGGCCTTTGAGCTCAGGATTAGTGTGGCGTAGAGGAGGACTTGTTTCAGGGACTATGAGAGCAAGGCTGGATGCTGGGGATGGAAGGATTCATTCATTCTTGCTGCAGTCCAAAGGTTATCATGGTGCTTCCTCTGGGCAGAACAGCAGGCCCTTAACTAACCACAGCATTCTCACTGAGGCTCCCCCTGGGGCTCTGGCAACAAGAGGCTAGACACCTGTGCTCACCTTTCCTGTCTCCCACCCCCCTTTTCTCTCCCCCAGATGGGATACAACAAAGGTAGCATAAAGAATACACCTAAGGCAGTCCACTAGAACACCAGTGTGAGGGTCACAGGGAGAACCGAGTGTGGTGAGTGAACTGCACAAAGGGAGTAGCAGGTGGAAAGGACGATCAGACTCCAGGTGAGATTGATACAATCAATTGGGAGAGGTTAGTGTGTGGGGAGATAAAACAAGAAAGAGAGAAAAAAGGGGGGATTAGTGTAGAACTTACTGTTTCTGAGCTTGGAAGAACAGAAAGGAGATTGGGAAAATAATTTGATTGTTCTTAGGAAGTTATTTCATTCAAAAAAGAGTGGGAAAGTACATTGTGACTTGGAAATTGGGAAGGACCAATTGGAGAGAGCGGAAAATCATAGGGCCCTTTGTAGAAGGCAATCTGGGGCTCAGAATCTGGACAGTGAGAAACATTTTTGTATTTGTACTCTTTTCCCCCCTAAAAAACTAAACAAATGAACAAACAAAACAAACAGATCATAGATACAAAAAACAAACTGATAGTGGCCAGAAAATTGAGTGGTGGAAGGATGGGCAAAAGGTAAGGGGATTAAGAGGTACAAACTTATAAATAAGTCTCAGGGATGTAAAGTACAGCATAGGGAATACAGTCAATAATATCGCAATAACTATAGTGACAGATGGCTACTAGACTTCTCGTGATGATCACATCATAAGGCATATAAATGTCAAATCACTATGCTGTACATTGAAACTGATATAATATTGTATGTCAATTATACTTTAATTAAAAATAGCTTTACATTCCAAAATGAAAATTTAAAAAAGGCAATACTCTTTAAACAGCTCATAAAATTCAACAAACTTATTTTATGTTTAATGGAAAGATGTTCTTATTATACGAATGAAAAAATGTAAGAGATAGTGTTTGTCTTCTGATAGCTCAGAGTAGTAGGATGGCATGGGAAGAGGTATAAGTAAGTGTGCAAGTCTATGCTAGAGAAATGAATAGAGGTAGGAGATGGAGTGATTCATTTGAAAGAAGTAAAATATTAGAAGACCTATGGGAGCTGGTAGCATCTGAGGTCTAATAAAGATAAGTTGTTTCCTGAAATGGAAAATGGAGAGAAGGCAGAGAGATAACTGCAGATAGAAAGGCAAGGATGATCAAGCATGCACTATTTGAAATTTAACATAAAGTTAAATATATAGTGACAGAAGGAGACTTGACTCTAGGTGATGAACACAATGCAGCATACAGATGATGTACACTTAAAATCTATATAATTCTATTAACCAATGTCACTCCAATAATTTTAATTTAAAAATATATACTTTAGGAAGTCACATGGAATAGACTTTGCTGACAAACATATCACTGAAGAATGAGTTAAAATTATATAGCTCATTTCTACATTTACTGGAGGCCAAAATGGTGGGAGCTTGAAAAATTCAGTGGTGGAATCTTCTATAACCTATGTATGGGTTAGCTTTCTACTTACCTGACCCCAAAGATAATCTGCTGGGGTCCTTGCCCCAAGTTTATTCAGAGCAAGGCTAAATCCTAGTAAAGACATAGCATGAGAAAGAATTTGAACATACTGAGCAGCAAAACTGATCATTGCCTTATATTTCAACTATCTATGAGGATCTGAGACTAAGAATGGGGGAAGTTAGTTTCTAAAATTGGGCCATGTGACTTCTAATCATTTCTCTTCCCTAGAATGTTTTATTTTTCCACCCACATACTATGCTGGGTGTTTTTTTAAATGCTTCCTGCATACACAGGTCTCTTACCATATCCATTTTTGTAATGTACCTGATCTGATCTCGTACTTTGTTAGGTATTTATCCATGGGTCACACCACCTGTCTCCAGCAGATTTCCTGGTACTCAGACCTGAAGATACCTTTCTTAGTACAGACAGAATTAATGTGGAGACAAATGGGGGATCTCTCAAGATATGGAGGAGCAATCACCGTCTTGGAGATACGTCCACTTTTTAGCCATTTCTTTCTACTCTGGCTTATGCTGTAAATCCTCTCACATTTGCCACTTCTTGAAGCCATTCTAATTCTGCAGCATTTATCTCCAACCAAAGACCTTGTCTGACACACACTCTTCAATGCTGGTCTGGTAAGTAGCAGGGAAGATTGTGGTGAGGAGCCAAACAGCAGGTCTGGACGCAAATGTAAAGTGAGCAAATTTATTCATAACACTCTGTCATTTCTATGTGGCTGCAAGATCTCTCCATGACAGATCTCCCCTATAATCAAATATCCTATTTTCCATCACTTTAGTAACCTTAGCCATTTGTCTTTCAGATGTCAGGGAACTAATCTGGTAATAAATAAAACTTCTCTCCTAGAAAACATTATTCAGTATTTATAAATATTGTTTAGTGAGAATGTCCCAACTTTTGGTTTTGTCATAGAATTAAATCTATAGAAATTAAGATTTCAGTTTGAGAAAAAGGAAGCTTTCTTTGTAGAAACTTATCAGATATCTGAAGGACAATAAGAATGGCTTAAATGAGTGATGTGAGTTGTGACTGTAATATGTATAAGATCCCCTGCATTTCTGATGTGTATAGATGTATGTATATGTGTTGACCATTGAAAGGATGTTTGTGAACATATGATAAACATGTGTGTGTATGTGAAGAGATAAGAGTTACCCATTGGCTGCATACATGTCTTTTGAAACAATTATTGAATCTTTAAATTTTCCTAGCTATCATTGTGTGAGGTGGCAAAAGATTGGTTAAGACCCTTTTCCACTCACGATTTGTGGAAGTAAGTGGACACATAATAACAACATATGTACACATATGGGTGCTTTTATTTCCACGTGCTTTTCATGTGAGGACATGCATACATGTCAATACATACTCAGAGGTGCTTCTAACTTAGGGAATGAGCATTTGCATATTTCTGTATGTTTTGCATATATGAGTTTGAATTACATTCTTTGTTTGAATTCCTATTAGTTTGATATGCGTCTGCCTGAGGAAGTTAGCAGTCCATTGAGGAGGAAGGCAAAGGAAGGAATATGAATAATTAGGAATGACAGGGACTACATTAGGGAATGTGCCATAGGGTGATAGGAGAGGGTAAACAATCCATCCCAGGGCCTGTTGGAGGAGAGGTGTTCAGCAGAGTTGGAACTTCAAGTACAAATGAGGTATGATGATATAGAGAGGGAAAAGGAAATTCCACTTATAAAATGTGTATTTTTTAAAGTGTTTAAAGCAATGACACACCTGAGGAATCACAGTAGTTCTGGAAGGCTAAGACTCAAGCAGAAATAGAAATAGGTTAAGCAGTAAAGATTGTCTGGGGCCAGATGGTATAGGGGTTTCTATGACAAATAAAGGTGTGGCCTTCATTTTAAAGCAGCGGAAAGTCAGATGGTTTTACGGGAAGATGCCACAGCCACATTATCAGATTGCAAATTAGAAATAACACTATGGGATCTGTACAGAGGAAGGATTGGAAGGCAGACTGTCAGCAGGGAAGCCATTCAGGATCACGCAAAGAAAAGGCTCAGCAAAAGCCAAAGCACAGTTAATGGGAAAAATAATTGGATACAGGAAAAAAATTTGAGATGAGACAATGGTGCTTACTGAATAATTGATAGTTATTCATTTGCTATAAAAATACAGCTTTCTGATAAAAAATAAAGTATTACTAGTAAGGCCAAAGTCATCTTTGAATTCTATCTCTCATCAATGTTTCCATGTCCCTATCCCTCTCCCTTCCTCTCTATCTAAAAATCAATTAAAAACATTTTTTCAAGTGACAAAAAAGCAGATAACTTTTTATCATTCTAAATCTTGCAGTCAAGTATGATGTTAATTTTATTCATAGAAAGCCTTTATCAGGTTGAGGACATTCCTTTTTTTTTTTTTTTTTTTTTTTTTTTTTTTTTTTTTGTGAAGAGTTTTTATCATGAGACTTTTATTTTGGGAAATTGGTGAGTAGTACTGCCATCTCCTGATTCAGGAAACCAACACATATTTCTTCTTTTTTTCCCTCCTGTCATTTTTGTAATTTTCCCACTACTGCTTCCTAACTGAGGAAGCTGGAAGAGGTTTTAAAAATGCATCTGTTGAGATCTGTTTTGAATTATTTTAATTTAAAATACATAGAATATCCATTTAGACATTTCTAGGGTGAACTGAATATAGAATAATCTGTGATATATATGATTCATCACTTTATGGAATTTATTTGAAGTCACGAGAGTAGATAGACCACTAAGTAAAAAGAAGGGCCAAATAAAGATCACTCAAAAATATCAATGTAATGTATAAATTGGATGGGACACAGCAGGGTGAATTAAGAAGTTAAATACTGGGAGATAGAATTTAAAAGAAAAGGAGAAAGTGGATTCACAAAAATTAAAGCTCATTGAGAAATAAATCAGTTTAGGAAAACTACTTGATTTGGTTTAATTGGTGAACTTGTGAGAACTGTCCAAGTGAACTGAAATGTGAGTGTGTTTAGGCAGCACAGAAGTCAGATGGCCTGGGATTGGGAGGAATAGAAAAAGTGTTCATAGGAGTGTAAACCCTCTCCCAGGTGTTTGCTAGTAAGGCAGGGAGCAAGAAAGGCTCTTTTAGCCCTGACTGGTTTGGCTCAGTGGATAGAGCGTCGGCCTGCGGACTGAAGGGTCCCAGGTTCAATTCCAGTCAAGGCCATGTACCTTGGTTGTGGGTACATCCCCAGTGGGAGTTGTGCAGGAGGCAGCTGATTGATTTTTTTCTCTCATCAATGTTTCTGACTCTCCATCCCTCTCCCTTCCTCTCTGTGAAAAATCAATAAAATATATATTTTTTTAAAAAAGTTAAAAAGAAAGGCTCTTTTTGAAAGATCATGCAAACATGTCATAAGATTAAGTAAATCTTTCTAATCAGTTTTCAGGTGCCAGAGTTCAAAGTGGAGTCCTGAACGATGTCAACATTCCCCACCCAGGCAGCCCCCAACAGCAGCACTTCAATGACCCTCACCTTCCTGCTGGTGGGCATGCCAGGCCTATCAGCTGTACCCTCCTGGTGGACGGCACCTCTCATCACCGTCTACCTTCTCTCTGTTCTGGGCAACAGTACTATCCTCTGGATCATTGCCATGGAGCCCACCTTACACCGTCCAATGTACTTCTTCCTCTCCCTGCTTAGTGTATCTGATGTTGGCCTGGCCACAGCCCTGATGCCCACCCTGTTGGGTCTTGCCCTTGCTGATGCTCATGCTGTCCCTGCCTCAGCCTGCCTCCTGCAGATGTTCTTTGTCCATGTCTTTTCTGTCATGGAGTCCTCTGTCTTACTCGCCATGGCCTTTGATCGGGCTCTGGCCATCTGCCGCCCTCTCCACTACCCGACACTTCTCACCAATGATGTTGTTAGGAAGATTGGCCTCACCATTGTTTTCCGATGCCTGGGTCTCCATCTGCCCTTGCCATTTCTCCTGGCCCACATGCCCTACTGCCACCCACAGGTTCTGACTCATTCTTATTGCTTGCACCCAGATATATCCCGATTGGCCTGTCCAGGAGCTTGGGGTGCAGTCTACAGCCTCTTCGTGGTCCTGTCAGCCATGGGATTAGACCCACTGCTTATTTTCTTCTCCTATGGCCTAATTGGCAGGGTATTGCAGGGGTTGGGATCAAGTGAGGATCGCTGGAAGGCTGGTCAAACCTGTGCCGCCCACCTCTCTGCTGTGCTTCTCTTCTATGTACCCATGATCCTCCTGGCACTCATTGACCGTCTTAGGATGCCAGTCCCTCAGCCTGCCCATACTCTTCTCTCCTATGTCCACTTCCTGCTTCCTCCATTGATCAACCCTATTCTCTATAGTGTCAAGATGAAGGAGATTAGAGAGAAAATACTCAAGAGGTTGCAGCCCAGGAAGGTAGGTTGCGCTCAGTGAGAAGGATGTCCCTCCACATTTGGGGACTCAAGACTACCAGATACAAAGGTTTCCATGACTGAGAACTCAGTTCATCATGCATGAAATGGCCATTCAGGTACACACAAGCACATGCACATGGATGGATATGTCTGTTCCTAAATGTGTGCCTATGTATATTAATGAAACCTTATGAACCCCAGAGAATGGCCGTGGTCTAACCACCTTACACTACATATGAATGGCAATAAAAGGGCCAGAATCTAGGTCTTGTCACAACTGTCCAAATATGTTGGTTGTTGTTTTGTTTTTGTTAATTTCTACACTACATCTATATCCTAATAACTGAGGAAATTGAAGGAGTTAAGCAGTTACATGGAAAAGAAAAAAGAAGACAGAAACATTCTATTCAACTGGATAGTGTTGGGCCTTCATAAAAAGTAGAGATTCTGATGTATCCATAGGGACTGGATAAAAGAGGAGGACACAAGTAAGTATCTCATTTAGGCTCTTCATGTCAAGGGATATGCTACATAACTCTGATCAGGTCAGGAAAAAGAAGAGCCTTCATTTAGTTCAAAATGTTGGTATTTATGATTAACATTTCAAATGATTCAGAAGAAATTTGAAAAAGTAAAAATTACTTTAAGTTGCCATCCAAATGTAACTATAACTGCATTTTAGTGAACACTAATAAATGTAAAGTTTATATAAATGGAATCTTACACATGGTAGATGAAATTGTTGGTCTTAGTGATAATATTATATATCCACACCCACAATGGGGATCAGTGTGCAGATTATACTTACTTTCACTTTTATTTTGAGCTTGGACACATGACTTGCTGTGGTCAACATTGTTTCTATGACTTGTTTTGGTCAGTAGGATGTTAGTGGATATGATAAGAGCAGAGGCCCAAGTGGGATTTTTACAATAGGTTTTCTTCCTTTGCTGTGAGTAATGTTAAGCTCAGGTAGTAGTGCCCCTTCTACCTGGTCTCCAAGATGAGATATATGGGGCAAATCTATACCCTGGAGCCAATCCTAGCTGATTAGAGACCTGAAGCAGAGACATCAAGTCAAAACAGCCTACATAAAAAGGACGTCTGTCAACCTGATGATCAGCAAGCGATACAATAAATTCTATAGTTGTAAGCAACTAAGATTTGTGGTTGTTTGCAGCAAAAAAAGGAACTAACACTATAACTAGTTTTTTTTTCTATAAATATGGTTAATTCCTAATGATTTTTTCTTTGTTATTACAATTATTATCTATATATATAAAAGTCTAAGCGACTGGCCGAAGAGCCAGTAGTTATGACACACATTGACCACCAAGGGGCAGATGCTCAAGACAGGAGCTGCTGAGCTATGGTCACTTGGCAGTGGCAGTTCTTGGGTGATGCACCCGGAACCAGAGAGGTGGGAGCCCGATTCTGCAGTGCGTCACCCAAGAACCACCCTCTCGCAATCCGGGACCCCTCGGGGGATGTCAGAGAGCCAGTTTCGGCCCTATCCCCACAGGCCAGGCCAAGGGATCCACCGGTGCATGAATCCATGCACTGGGCCTCTAGTACATATAAAAGGGCCTTGCTTTGTAGCACGAAAGTTGAATAATAATCTGCATGTCTTTCTTTATCTTGCTTTTCTTATGGTAGAAATCCCTCAAAGTAAATAAATATGGATTCATTCAAGGACTACATAATATCCCATGACATGGATGGACTGTATTTAACTCAACTATTTTCTCATAATGGGCATTGGAGTTGTCTTCAGTATTATGGCACTCTAAGCAATGCTGTAATAAACATTCTTATGCAGCTGTCCATGTGCACTTATGCTTTTATTTCTTTAAGACTGATATTCAGGTCATCACTGCTGGTTTTAAAGGGTTGTACATTTTTTATTTCAATGAGTATTGGTAGATCCATTTCCCCAAAGGCTATATTAATTTATATTTCTTCCCTACATGGGAGTGTGCCTTTTTCCTACATACCCACCAATATTCACTGTTACCACTATTCTTAAATTTTCATCAGTTTTATTAGTGAAAATTATCACATTTACCTTTATGTTGAATTTTCCCGATGGTAAAAATGAGTGTCTTTCACATGTCTATTGATTATTTTGTCCCCTTTATCAGTAGCTTTATCCATGTTTCTATTTTATTGTTTATATGTGAAATATAAATTTGCAAGAGATCCTATTTTTATGCCTTTACCAATATAATGTTTGTCTTTGGCCTTGTTTAGACAATTAAATTGCAAATAAATATAGGTAGTTTTATATAATCAAACCCACTTTTATTTTTCTTCGTAATTGTGTTGTTTTATATTTTGCTTCTAAAAATGTGTCTTTGAGTCCTTTGTTTTACATACACTCTTTTATGCTTTTCTTCTAAAGTTGTTGAAATAGTTTTAATTTTAGATTTTTCTGTGTCAGAAGTCCAACTTATATTAGGCAGAGTCAAGAGTCTACTAGTGGCAAAATCATCTATTAAATACATTTTCTTTTTCTCACTGAAATAAAATACTATGTATGAATGCCATTTCTTACAATATGTATGTCTGTCTGTGTATATTGCTTTACAGATCTTTTAATGGCTTTTGTATATATGTGTCATATATATGATCACTTATCACTGAGCTATTGCAGTAGCCTCATAGTATGATTTTGTTAATATGTGGTATAGTGATCCTCCTCTCACAAAGCAAACAAGAGCTTTGGAATACTAAGAGAAACCACATTGTTTTTATAGATTAAATCTAAGAGAATCAACATTTGGTAATAAGTTTTTACATCCAATAATATATGATTGATGTTTCACCTAGTTAACATCTTTTTTACATTTTTAACAAAATTATTAGTTTTAATTAAATTTATTTCCATGTAGTTTTTAAGTGTATAATTTTGTTGCTATTATAAATAAAATATTTCCCCATTTCTGTTTCCACATACATCTTGCTAGAGAAATACATTTTTATCTTGAATTGATACCTACTTTACCAATTATCATAAGCATTATAGTAGTTTCTTTTTTTACTTTTTGGGATTTTATTTGTATACAACATATATAAGTAAAAATAGGTGATTGGTGACTTTTCTCTAATATTCATGCACATTATTTCAATTTATTTTATTGAATTCACTAGGTCTCAACCCATTATGAAAGATTAAGAGTGAAAGTGAACATTCAAATCTTGTTTCTCATTTTAATAAAAGTGGCATTAATATTTCACCTGTTAGAATGATGATTGACTTCTATATCTTTGTGTAAATTTTATAATTTAAATAGTTCATTTATATTTCATTTTAATTTTTAATAAGTGTACTTAATGAATCCTACCAACAGCTTTTCAGCATCCACTAATATAACTATAATTGTCTGCTTTAATGTTTTGAAAAATTTTCTGACATTGAAATATCACTGCTCTCTTATGTTTATTTAAAAAAACATATTAAATGAAAATTAGCAAATTGAATTCACTTAGTCACCAAAAAAGAACACACAATAATATGTTAGTATATATTCCAGGAATGCAGAAATAGTTATCTACTCATATTGTATCAAGTTTCTCTGCAAGGTAAATTATATATTCTCTTATTTAATAAGTTAGTCTCTCTGTTTCAAAAATAAGAATACTGAGGCTGAGAATTTAAGAATACCCCAAGTCTATAAAATTAGAGATGCAACATTTATTTGCAGATTTTCCTGAATCCAAAACAAATCTTTTAAAATTGTTGAACAGGGAAACAGCTTGATCTTGAGGCAATGTTTTTAATCAGCGATGAGGTCACCAAGAAACCCTGATTTCCCCAAAGTCTTCCCTTTCCTTCTCCCTGACACACCCACCTCCAGCTTCCCATGTATTTACTGAGAGTAGAACGATGTGAATAAAGAGTTGGGAGTCCCTCAGGCCAGGGTTTGAATTCTCAGTACACTACTTTCTGTGTTATTTGACAGGAAATGGTAGAGCTGACACCAGATGCCTTCTTTCCTGGCTAAGTCCCTATCAGCCGTGGGCAAACTACAGCCCACGGGCCGGATCCGGCCCGTTCGGCTGTTCTATCCGGCCCGCAGAGCCGAAAGAGCGGAGGGTTCTCTTGCTCTCCCCTCCGCTCCTTTACTTTGAATTTATATTAGTTCACACAAACACTCCATCCATGCTTTTGTTCCGGCCCTCCGGTCCAGTTTAAGAACCCATTGTGGCCCTCGAGTCAAAAAGTTTGCCCACCCCTGCCTAGCTTGTCTACTCATCTTGCCTCCTCCCTGGCAAGAAAGACTAAGTAATCACAGTAGATAGTTTAAAGGGCATATAATGCCTGCTGGGTTCTTTTTGTTCTTTCTTCTATGGGTTGGCTTCTAAATCCTCAGTCTGGAGCTACCTTATTGGTATATCTTACTGCTTAGCAGTAATCCTGGACTCTGACCTGCTAAATAAGAATGGCATAGTCCTAGTGGCTCCTATAATGTCTTTACTGGCCCTTTCTCATTAGGAGGTCCATAGAACACTTTAGTCTGGTTTCATTTAAATGCCAGAGGTGACAGATGGGACCAGGGGCTTCAAGTAACAAAGTTGTTTGGATGTGCACTTGGCCTCTGAGGTGCAGATTCTGTGTTGTGACTTGACAGTTATTAACAGTGTTATGGGCTACCCCACTTTAGAGGGAAGAACCCCTGTCTCACAAAGGCTCCTTAAGGTCCCTGTCAATGTTAACTTCTTGCTAACAGGTACAGAGAGTGGGGAGTAGAGCCTAGATGATGACTTCTCTGAATTACACTTGCATTTTCTACCCCCCTCCCCCCCACACACACCCCTGGCAAAACCTGAGGAGCTTTCATGCTGAATGTCCTATGGTACTATGATCTAGTTTTCTCTTTTCACAGAAATTTCCAGAATTATTATGTGTTCTCTTATATTTAGTAACTGTTATGCCAGCCATTTTACCAGATGTGATGCCCCCTTTTTAAAGACTATTCTTTCAGCTCAAATTGATATACATCTACTAAGCACAAACTATGGATAAGGTACTTTATTGCCGAAACTTTTAAAGTTGAATAAAATGCAGCCCTTTCCTTGTGGAAGTTCACAATGTCATCAGTGAGAGAGACATATGCGTGATGTTGGAGGTCCTGTGGGTCTCCATCCACTGTACCCCAAGGACACAGCCTCTATCTTTACTAAAAATACTGCCAAATACAATACCCGCCTATAATTTCCTTCTACAATTTCCCCCAAAATTAGCTTTAGCAAAATACACTCTCTAAGTTCCCCTTCCAAGTTGCCCTGGGAAAGTAATTTTCAAACATTAACGTATACACCAATTATTCAGGCAGTTCAGTGTGTCCTTATCAAGGCAGTGGGATTAAGACAGGAAGAAAAGTGATAGCACAATGTCCATTCTTGTTCAACGAGTCCCCTCAAAATGGATCATTTCTAAGATTCCATGTCTGAAACCTTTATTGACAAGATTCCACCTAACTCAGCTAACTAAAGATATGACTTACTGTTGACAACATTGTTTTTTCCAACTATGTTCATCATGCAAATACAAAGATGTACCCCACCTCACATATGGACCCTAATCTTTTTTTGTCGTTAATCCTTACCTGAGGATATTTTTCTTTTGATTTTTTTAGAGAGAGTGAAAGGGAGGAGGTGAGACAAAAAGAGAGAGAAACATGGATGTGAGAGAGACACATCGACTGGTTGCCTCCTGCATGTGCCCAACAAAGGTATGTGCCTTTGACTGGGATCGAACCCACAACCCTTCAATCCATGGGCTAACACTCTAACCACTGAGCAAAACTGGCCAGGGCTGGACCCTAATCTTTTGCAACTGTTAACCCTGTCTCAAATGTAGCTTGGTCCTGTAGGCTGTACAGCCCATGAAGCAGTTTTATCTCCAGCACTCTGAAAGGCATAGCGTTAATTTCTATAAATTGCAGCATTTTCATTGAGAAACATAAAATCCTCTTAAGGAACTTCAGTTTGAGTGTCTAGGACACCAACCCAGTTCCTGGTTGTCTTATCCTAGAGCAAGGTGGAGAGGTTTCATATTATTCACGTTCTGCAGCTTCTCTGCTTCAGCACCTTTTTGGAATCCATATCCTTATGTATAGTCTCATACTCATCTCTAGCATAGGCACATCCTCCTGAGAATTAACAGACGCCTAGTTCCCTTAGGAACAATGATTCCATTTGCTTCATCACTACCTGTCAATGAGGGGCTCATTCAAGGAAATGCAGAGAGCAGGCTCTGACTCTCACTCACAGATTTAACTCTTGTGATCCTGTTCCCACATCAGGTGCAGGCTTTGGGGAGAGCTAGTCTCTGACATTGGTAAGGCCACCTATATCCGTCTGTGGATCCAAGATTAAGTGGTTGCCACAGTAGACACAATCTAAGACCATCACAGACTTTATGTGGAATTCTGCCCACAAATATGTTCTGTTTGGTCATCAGAATGTCTAGTTTTATTATTAATGTGAATGGATTTAGGTCACAAGCTCTCAGATTTATCATAGACTCCACCTTTCTTCAATGTTTTATATCTAGTCTCTTCACATTTTTTGGCCATCAAAAGCATTTAATTTCACAGAACAGAAAGGAAAGACCAGGGTCACAAGCACTGCTGGTATCTTAGACCATCAGGTTCAGAAGAGAATATCAATTTTAGCCCTCAATTTTAAATATTGGAAGTAAATAAAAGCTGTAATTCTGATGGCATGTTGCAGGAGGACATATGATTTTACACAGAGAATGGAAAATAAGATCTAGCAAAAACATCTTGGACCTAGAACAAAGTAAGAACAGATAAGTGAATCAATGTTGATGAGCCAACATTAATGTCTCTGTCTTCAGGTTAATATAAGACAGGATGTGCTTGAGATGAGAGCTACCATAAATAAATTAGGTCAGGCAGAACATTGGAGAGAAGAAGCCTATAGACTTTTTAATTTTGATTTTTCATATTCTAAAAAACAATAGACATAGGATATAATCTTTCACTGATAATAGGCTACCAAACATACCATCATGCTTTTTTTTTGGTTAAAGTATGAGATTATAGAGGCAAGATGATTACTGGAATTCTAGATAAAGTTTATCTTAACTTTTAATGTTTAGCTAACAGCAACAGTAACTGATTATGAGTGCTTCATTTTTGCATTTACACTGAATATGACCCTACACAAAATAAAGGGCAATATGACCCTAAATAATATCCAGAAGTGGATCACTGGGTCAAAAAGTAGTTCCATTTTTTTTTAATGTATTTTATTGATTTTTTACAGAGAGGAAGGGAGAGGGATAGAGAGTTAGAAACACGGATCAGCTGCCTCCTGCACTCTCCCTACTGGGGATGTGCCCGCAACCAAGGTACATGCCCTTGACCAGAATCGAACCTGGGACCCTTCAGTCCGCAGGCCGACACTCTATCCACTGAGCCAAACCGGTTAGGGTGGCAGTTGCATTTTTTATAGTTTGAGGAAACTCCATACTGCTTTGCATAGTGCCTGCAGCAATCTGCCTTCCCACCAACAATGTACAAGGATTCCCTTTTCTCCACATCCACACCAGCACTTGTTTGTTGATTTATTGATGATAATCATTTTGACAGGAGTGAAAATGGCTATCTCACTGTGATTTCAGTTTGCATCTCTCTGATGATTAGTGATGTGATTTCTTCATATGTCTATTGGCCATCTACATGTCCTCTTTGCAAAAGTGTCCATTCAGATCCTTTGTCCATTTTTTTTTAATTGGGTGTTGAGTAGTAGAAGTTTTTTATATATTTTGGAAATTAACCCACTATGAAATGTGTCATTGGCAAATATGTTCTACCATTCAGTGGGTCCCCTTTACACTTTGTTGATTATTTCTTTTGTTGTGAAAAAGCTTTTTCACGTGATGTAGTCCCATTTGTTTATTTTCTCTATTTTTCCCCTTTGGCCAAGGAGATATATCTACAAAATTATTGCTATGAGAAATGCCTGAAATTTTGCTGCCTATGTTTTCTTCTAGGAATTTTATGGTTTCACAACTTACATTAAAGTCTTTAATTCATTTTGAGTTTATTCATATGTATGATGTAAGTTAGTGTTCTAGTTTAATTTTTTTGCATGTGTCTGTCCAATTTTCCCAACACCATTTATTGAAGAGACTGTCTTTACTCCATCTTATGTTTTTGCCCCATTTGTCAAACATTAATTGACTATAAAGGCATGGATTTACTGATGTTCATTTACTGAGGTTCACTCTATAGTTTAAATATTTTGGAAGCATGCAGAGAATCAAGAGTTTTTAAGGGGAAAAACCCAATTAATTGCAGTGCTTTTTGTATATCATTCAGAAAAGCACAATAGTGTATTAATAAAGTTTACAACATTAAATCTTGACTTTTAGAATTATATGCAGAATCTGAATTAATATTTTATTGAGGTACTCTATGACTTGCAAATATAAATATTTGTTTATATACAGTGTCTCACTTTATATTGAAAATAAAATCATAATTTAGGTTTTAAATAATATGGACTTACTGGAAGAAAACTAAGCAAATATCATATAATCAATAAGTTGCGTAGTTTGAACTATTAGAAGCATATCTAGGCATTTTGGGAACAATTACTCCATTCTATCAAAGCACTCATTCATAAATTGCTTTATTTTTACACTGAGACAACCAATGATTAGATTTGCAGCTGCTTCTGAATTAAGACTTTAACAATAGCTTTTCTAATCTGCTTAGTCTTCACACTGTAGATGATAGGGTTGAGCACTGGAGGGATGAGCAGGAAAATATTAGCCATGATGGTGTGGACAAATGGGGGTGCTGAATGTCCATAGCGATGAACAAGTGACAAGCTGATGAGAGGAATGTAGAATATGGCAACAGCACTGATGTGGGATATGCAGGTGTTGAAGGCTTTCCACCGCCCCTCTGAGGAAGTAATGTTAAGGACAGATCGGATGATCAGGACATAGGAAAGCAAGATGCAAGGGCAGTCAAATCCTGCCGTAGAGAAGAGTGCAAACAGGCCAAGGATGCTATTGATTCTGTTGTCTGTGCATGAGAGCTGAATGAGATCAACATGGTAGCAGTAAGAATGTGAAAGGACCACAGAACTGCAAAAGGACAACCTCCTGACAAAAAGCACAACGGGCAACATGACAGCAACATTCCTTATCAAAATGCTCACCCCAATCTGGGCTATCCTGGCATTGGTGAGGATGATGGTGTATCTCAGTGGGTCACAGATGGCTACAAAACGATCAAAGGCCATGGCCAGCAGAACCCCAGACTCCATGAAAGTAAATGTATGGAGAAAGAACATCTGAGCAATGCAGGCATTTAAGCTGATCTCTCGAGCTTCAAACCAGAAGACACCAAGGGTAGTGGAAAGTGTGCAGAGGGACAAGCTCAGGTCTGTAGCTGACAGCATAGAGAGAAAATAATACATGGTCTCATGCAGGCTCTGCTCATGGAGGACCACAAAGAGGATCATGCTGTTCCCAGACAGGGCGATGACATAGAGGAGACAAAAAGGGATGGAGATCCAGGCCTGGACTGCTCTCAAGCCTGGGATACCCGTCAGGAGGAAGGTCAGAAGCTGATCACTGGTATTGTTGTGGACCAACATAGTGAGAGACTGAGAAGACAGAGATATTTGAATAATTGAATATGACATAATGAATACATAGCTTATCACTTAGAACATCATAGTGGTACTCTGAGACTCACTTGTTGAGAAGAGAGAATTTCCATATTATACTACTTAAAATTTTCTTAAGTCTGTAATTCTTTTTGGTGAAATCAAACATTACAATTAAATCATCCCTGACTATAAAAGCCCCCAGTAGATTACCTAAACAATATGATGAAAAGTCTCATTTCCAGTATTTAAGTAAATTACTAATCCTGGAATAAAGCACCAAAAAATCAAGTCTCATTTATAATGTAGATATTATTAGATTTTACCTGGGATATGTCCAGAAAAATGTCAAAGACATCCTCAAGACACACATGTTTATATATGTGATAATAGAGTAGTCCAAAGAACCACCCTAAAAAAAATAAGTATAGCTCCATCCATAAACTTCTTTTTTTGGTTTAATTTTGCCCCCAAGAACCTTAAATATGAAATCCTTTAAGGATCTGCCATTTGTCCATTCTCAAGACATTTAAATAATTATTTTTCCCATTTTCACAGTTTCATCTTTTACTTATTTAATGACAAAATTTAAAAAATATCTGAAAACTATCTCTGGTTTCCAGGTTTCTGAAAATAGAACTTTCTTCTGGACTTGCCATATGGATTTCTCATGGATAAATCAAATTCACTCTATTCAAAACCAAATTGGTCATTTTCCCCTATAATTGTTCTTACTCCTATAGATTCTATGCAAAGCTTATAATTTTCACAAAAATTAACCAATTATCTAATTCAAGGCTCTGGGAGTTTTGTACTCATATGTTTCTACTGGTCACCATGCCAATTAATTACCAAGTCTTTCCTAATATCTCTCTTTCTTATTCTACCTATTCTTATTTAAACACAAAATAATCTCCTTCAGATATTATACTGGACTATTAAATTAACCTACAAATAATATTAATTTATTATAAATACAAAATAACAAGGGCTGCAAAGCAATAACAACATCCATTTATTAAAAATCTTCTCTATGCCAGAAAATATAAATGAGAAAAACAATCTTTTAAACTAAATAAAAATGACAAAACCACATATCATAACTTGTGAGGTAACATATTGGAGTGCAATTGATAGCATGAAAGATAGAGATTTATTGGAAAACAAGGATTCAAAATACTATTTTTGTAAGCTTTCAATATAAGATGCTAGGAAATATTTAAATAAATGTCAAAAAAGGCAAATAACAAAAATAAAAAGCACAAATAAATGAGTTAACAATAAAAACCAAAGTTAATTACTTAAAAAGAAAATATGTGCATTTCTTTTCCAGAATGGTCAAGAAAGATAGAAAAAGCATGGTTAACTATATGATAAATTTTAAAGGTAAATACAGTGGAATAGATGCATAAGTATAATACTTTATTTGCAAGAGACACAAAATGGATAATTTTATAGGAAAATCTCAATCACCAAACCAGTCCAAGAAATTAAATTCAGCAGAGAAAAAATTACAATGACAGGAAAAGCCACCAATAATCCCAGAATAGTTTCAAAAAAAAGGTATAAATAAGGATAAAGAATATGATGATGATAACACTAGGAAAAAAGAACTGATATGTGATAAAATGATGGTTAATCAATTGGCTAACAATTTATAAAACTATAAAGATCCCTATTTTCCACATTCCTGCATTTAGATTAAGAATTTCAAGGCAAAACAAAACCCCTATAATTATATTAGAATAAGAGAAAATGCATTTATGACTCTTTTAGGGAATCCCTTTAGAAATAAGATGAAATTAAAGCCATTAAGTAAACGATTGATACAGAATACCACATCAAACTTAAATACTTACTGATTGCAAAAGATATCTGTAACAAAATCAGAAGTGTAGCATGCTATGTACATGCATTAGAAGACCAAGACCAAACAATGCTGTTACATTTGCTTTAAATAGATTGTGTCTGTTTTAGTTTGAGGACAGTATGTGGTTTGATAGATGGAAGGGAGTTGGGAGCAGGAAACAAAAATATCAAATAGATTTCTGTGTCCAGAGGTTTTGGGCATGAAGGACATGGTGGCCACCAGGATGTACTATTCTGGTCCAGCAGATGAAAGTCATAGTCCTCACTCCCAACACTGACAGGAGGTAGGGCCTTGTTGGCCCATTCCCATCTAAGATTCCTCATCTATAAACCTTAAACTTTAAAAATATCTCTGCTCTGCCTATTTCCAGCTGTTTCTGTAATGGTCAAATGCGAAGATGTATTTGAAGTCCTTCTTTCGAAATATAAATGGGTTCTAATAAGAAAGCTATCAGAGAGCTCAGACTGTGATGATCCTGCAAAAGGTGGAGCTGATGCCAAGTGAAAGAACTAAAATAGTTTATAATTCTAGAAAATAGGGATATAGGAATCAGCCAACTTTAAAAACTGAGTGAGACAACAATAAAATATATAAGAAATGTCAAATTTAGGTAACACAGAATCATAAAAATTTACTCTACTTCCTTGACTTGACTGACTTTGACATTTTCTCCTGGAAAGAAATGTTTGTTTGCAAGCTGCTTAGTGATCTTTCACTAATTCTCATAACCTTCTGCTTCAGCCTGTCACTGTGAATCCCTCTCCCCAATGTCTCTCTTCTTCTACCTCTGATTTACAGTCCTTTGCCACTAAGTACCTGCCTCCCACTTCCCATGCCTTGTCCTCCAGGTTTGCTCTCACCATTCCCTCCTCTTGGTCTGCTGTTTCTGGCCCTAGCATCATACCTGGCTCCCAACAAAGGGAGAGCTTCTTTCCACAATCTGCCAGCCAAGTATATATGTGGGTGGCTCTTGGATCTGGTTTTCTGTAAAGAGCCCAGAATTCACCCAGTCCAGCTGCCAAGAGACCTTGGGGTTTGAAGATATTATAATCAGATGAGCAGCATGATCCTAGAGTGAGAACTAGAATTTCCCTGGAGGTTCACCACACCAGACTAAAGCAGGTCTACATAATATGTTTACCATCTCACTTTTAATTGTTTTTATTATCTTTATATTATTTTTAATTAATATAAACATTCTTTTTTTTATCCATTAACTTTAAGTTTTTATTTACTGCCGTGTAAGGTGCAGGCAAGAAATGTCCTTACACTTTCCTCCTCTTCTTTTTCTATTCCCAAATTTAGTCACCAAGAGTATAATATTTTCCTGGAAAAGATATATGAATTCATATACAGCCTTAGAGCTAAGATTAAATATTGTGTATTTGTATTTCAGTTGTTTGAACTGTAAAGCAAATAAATTTTTATTGAAATAGGCTTAAACAAACATTACACAACACGTATATCATACTAAATCACTAAGCACATATCTCTATTAAAGGAAGCATCTATTCATCAAAATAAAATTGATTTTTCCCTTGTACATGAGTTAATTATTTCAACTTTTCGTTTCATTTATAATGGATCATGGTTTTCTAAGACCACTTTCTGTTTTACCTGAAATCCAAATTATCTTCCATTTTCCTGCTAGCAGGATAAAGACAGGCTTTCTTCATCATCCCACTCACGACTTACTGCAATTTACTCAGATTGTGAGGACCCTATAAAAAGGTGGAGCTGCTGCCAACTGAAAGAATTCAAAAAGTTTCTTTTCTAGAAAATAGGACTATAGAAATTAGCCAAATTTAAAATCTGAGTGAAACAATAATAAAATTTACAATAATAAAAGCATAAATGCTAATTAGACAGAACATCCTTCTGGACAACCTTACAGAAGAAGCCAGGGCTGCAAGGGAAGCCCAGGTCCCGGGTGCCTGCAGGAAACTGAGGGAAGCCCGGGTCCCAGTTGCCTGAGGGAAGCCGGTGCCAGCCGCTGGGGGAAGGAAGGCCTACTCTTGCATGAATTTTGTGCATCGGGCCTCTAGTACTATCTAATAAAAAAGTAATATGCAAATTAACCATCACTCTGCTACACCTACAAGCCATGCCCACCAGCCAATCAGGAGGGAGTATGCAAATTAACCCAACCAAGATGGCTACAGCCACAGAGAGAGCAGGAGGGAGGCTTGGGTTTCCCCAGCAATGGAGGAAGCCAAGCTTTCAACACACCCTGGCAGGCCCAGGCCTCCGCTTAAGGCTACAAAGTTTCAATTATAGAAGATACATAAATCCCAACAGAAATGGCTGCCACCACGGAACAAGCAGAAGGCTTGGCTCTGCTCCAGGCTAGAAAGTTTCAATTGTAGAAGATAAATAAACCCCAGATACCAGGGCCTCTGCTTGGGTCGCCGGAGGGCATGGCCGGCCTGCAAACCACCACAGGCCCCTTGCCCAGGCCGCCCCACAACCTAAGGGAACCCCCACCCTGATCTGGGACACACTTCAGGGCAAACCAGCTGGCCCCCACCCATGCACCAGGCCTCTATCCTATCTAATAAAAGAGTAATATGCAGATTGACCATCACTCCAACACACAAGATGGCTGCCCCCATGTGGTCAAAGATCCTGCTCCTATGTGGACACAAGATGGCCAACACAAGATGGCCAGCAGGGGAGGGCAGTTGGGAGGGACCAGGCCTGCAGGGGAGGGCAGTTAGGGGCAAGCAGGCTGGCAGGGGAGCAGTTAGACATCAATCAGGCTGGCAGGGGAGTGATTAGAGGGTGATCAGGCTGGCAGGCAGAAGTGGTTAGGGGCAATCAGGAAGGCAGGCAGGCGAACAGTTGGGAGCCAGCAGTCCTGAATTGTGAGAGGGATGTCCGACTGCCCGTTTAGGCCTAATCCCGGAGAGATTGGGCCTAAACGGGCAGTCGGACATCTCTCGAGGGGTCCCAGATTGGAGAGGGTGTGGGCTGGGCTGAGGGACACCCCGCCCCCGTGCACGAATTTTGTGCACCAGGCCTCTAGTATATGACTTTGACATTTTCTCCTGTAACTAAAAAAGGAATACATGTATATCATCCTAAATCACTAAACCCATATCTCTATTAAAGGAAGCATCTATTCATCAAAATAAAATAGGTTCTTTCCTTGTACATGATTCAATTATATCACTTTTTCATTTCATTTATAATGGATAGTAGATTTCTTTTTTCTTTTTTAATATATTTTATTGATTTTTTTACAGAGAGGAAAGGAGAGGGATAGTTAGAAACATCGATCAGCTGCTTCTTGCACAACCCCTACTGGGGATGTGCCCGCATCCAAGGTACATGCCCTAGACCACAATCAAACCTGGGACCTTTCAGTCCGCAGGCCGACACTCTATCCACTGAGCCAAACCAGTTAGGGCTGGATCAGGGATTTCTAAAACCACTTTCTGTTTTCTCTGAAATTCAAATTATCTTCCATTTTGCCTGCTAGCAGGATAAAGACAGGCTTTCTTCATCATTCCACTCATGACTTACTGCTATTTACTCAGAATGGTAGTTAAACGTTTGCAAAATTTAGTGACTCTACAAATAACCTCAAGACCTTATTAAAATGAAAATTCTAATTCATTATGTCCGGGATGAGGTCTGGGTTCTGAACTTCTGAGTTCTAAGTTCTGAATTACTTTACATGGCACCCCTGAGTAATTTCCACTCATACTTGGTTAGCAATAGTTGAACTTTACTGGATATCTGTTTCATTTCGCTGAAGCACATAAAACAGTTTTATTCAGGAAAAAGAAATGGATGCAGAAAATGATAAATTTTCTGTGTTCCTGCTTGTCTCAAAGAATATATTTTCTTAGATCCTATACTTTATTGATAGATTGGCTTTCTATAGAATTGCTAGATTTTTAAATAATTTTTTGAATATGTTTTTTAATCCTCACCTGAGGATATGTTTATTGGTCTTAGAGAGAGGAAGAGAGAAAAAGAGAGGTATTTATTTTTATTTATTTTTTTTATTAAAGTATTATATGTGTACCTATCTTACCATTGTTTCCCCCACCCCACTCCCATACATACCCACACCCCCAATGTTTTGCATCCATTGGTTACTCTTATATGCATGCATATAAGTCCTTCGGTTGATCTCTAATTTCCCCCACCTCTCCCTAACCTTCCCTCTGTAATTTGACAGTCTTTTTGATGCTTTACTGCCTCTGTATCTATCTTTTTGTTCATCAGTTTATAATGTTTTTCATTATCCACAAATGAGTGAGATCATGTGATATTTTTCTTTCATTCACTGGCTTATTTCACTTAGCATAATGTTCTCCAATTCCATCCAGGTTGCTACAAATGGTAAGAATTCCTTCTTTTTTATGGCAGCATAGTATTCCATTGTGTAGATGTACCATAGTTTTCTGATCCAGTCATCTGCTGACGGGCACCCAGGCTGTTTCCAAATCTTAGCTATTGTAAATTGTGCTCCTATGAACATAGGGGTGCATATATCCTTTCTGATTGGTGTTTCCAGTTTCTTAGGATATATTCCTAGGAGTGGGATTACTGGGTCAAAGGGGAGTTCCATTTTCAGTGTTTTGAGGAAACTCCATACTGTTCTACACAGTGGCTGCACCAGTCTGCATTCCCACCAGCAGTGCATGAGGGTTCCTTTTTCTCCACATCCTCGCCAACACTTGTCGTTTGTTGATTTGTTGATGATAGCCATTCTGACAGGTGTGAGATGGTATCGCATTGTCATTTTGATTTGCATCTCTCGAATAATCAGTGACTTTGAGCATGTTTTCATGTGTCTCATGGCCTTCTGTCTTCTTTTGAAAAGATTCTATTTAGGTCGGTTGCCCATTTTTTTATTGGATCATTTATCTTCCTTTTATTAAGTTGTATAAGCTGCCAGTAGATGTTGGAGATTAAACCTTTATCAGTGATAACATTTGCAAATATGTTCTCCCATACAGTGGGGTTTCTTGTTGTTTTGTTGATGGTTTCTTTTGCTATGCAAAAGCTTTTTATTTTTATGTAGTCCCATTTGTTTATTTTCTCTTTGGCTTCCGTTGCCCTAGGGGCAGTATCAGTGAAGAAGTTCTTTCAGCATATGTCTGAGATTTTGCTGCCTGTGGATTCCTCTAGTATTTTTATGGTTTCCTGTCTTATGTTTAAGTCCTGTATCCATTATGAGTTTATTTTTGTGTATGGTGTAAGTTGGTGATCTAGTTTCATTTTTTTGCATGTATCTGTCCAATTTTCCCAACACCATTTATTGAAGACACTGTCTTGACTCCATTGTATGTTCATGCCTCCTTTGTCAAATATTAATTGCGCATAGTGGTTTGGGTCGATATCTGGATTCTCTATTCTATTCCATTGATCTATATGTCTATTCTTGTGCAAGTACCAGGCTGTTTTGAGGACAGTGGCTTTGTAATACAGCTTGAAATCTGGTATTGAGATCCCTCCTACTTTATTCTTCTTTCTCAGGATTGCTGTGGCTATTTGGGGTCTTTTTTAATTCCAGATGAATTTTTGGAGAGTTCTTTCTAGGTCTGTGAAATATGCCGTTGGTATTTTAATGGGGAGTGCATTGAATCTATAGATTGCTTTGGGTAGTATGGACATTTTAATGATGTTGATTCTACCAATCCATGAACATGGTATGTTCTTCCATCTGTTTACATCTTCCTCTATCTCTTTTGTCAGTGTCCTGAAGTTTTCCGCGTATAGGTCTTTTACCTCCTTGGTTAAGTTTATTCCTAGGTATCTTAATTTTTTTGGTGCCATGGTAAATGGGATTGCTTTTTTAGTCTCTCTTTCTATAAGTTCACTATTGGTGTATAGAAATGCCTTAGATTTCTTGGCGTTAATTTTGTATCCTGCTACATTGCCAATTCATTAATAAAGTCTGTTAGTCTTTTTATGGAGTCTTTCAGGTTTTTTATGTACAATATTATGTCATCTGCAAATAAGGACAGCTTTACTTCTTCTTTTCCAATTTGGATGCCTTTTATTTATTCTCCTTGTCTAACTGCAATGGCTGATACTTCCAGTACTATGTCAAACAGGAGTGGTGAGAGTGGGCATCCCTGCCTTGTTCCTGTTCCTAGGGGAAATGGTTTTAGTTTTTGCCCATTGAGTATGATGTTAGCTGTGGGTTTATCATATATAGCTTTTATTATGTTGAGGTATGATCCTTCTATTCCCACCTTGTTGAGAGTTTTTATCAAGAAAGGGTGTTGGATTTTGTCAAATGCTTTTTCTCCATCAATTGATATGACTATGTGATTTTTAATCTCTCAATTTGTTTATGTGATGTATCACGTTAATTGATTTGCGGATATTGTACCATCGTTGCATTCCTGGGATAAATCCTACTTGGTCATGGTGTATGATCTTTCTGATTACTGCTGGATCCGATTTGCTAGAATTTTGTTGAGGATTTTGGCATCTATGTTCATGAGGGATATTGGCCTGTAATTCTTTTTCATTGTGTTGTCTTTATCTGGTTTTGGTATTAGGGTGATGCTGGCTTCATAGAATGAGCTTGGAAGTGTTCCTTCCTCTTGAATTTTTTGGAATAGTCTGAGGAGGATAGGTTTGAGTTCTTCCTTGAATGTTTGGTAAAACTCTCCTGTGAAGCTGTCTGGCCCCAGGCTTTTGTTTGCCGGAAGCTTTTTGATGACTGCTTCAATTTCTTCCATAGTTACTGGCATATTGAGCTGTTTAGATTATTCCTGATTGAGTTTTGGAAGGTTACATTTTTCTAGGAATATGTCCATTTCCTCCATGTTGTCCAGTTTGTTGGAATAGAGTTGTTCATAGTATTTTTTTAACAATCCTTTGTATTTCAGCGAGATCTGTTGGTATTTCACCTCTTTCATTTCTGATTTTGTTTATTTGGGTCCTCTCTCTTTGCTTCTTGGTGAGCCTGGCTAGAGGTTCATCAATCTTGTTTATCCTTTCAAAGAACCAGCTCTTGGTTTTGTTGAACTCTTGTATTGTTTCTTTGGTCTCTATGTCATTTATCTCTGCTCTGATCTTTATTATTTCCTTCCTTCTGCTTACACTGGGCTTTTCTTGATGCTCTTTTTCTAACTCTTTGAGTTGTAGGGTTAGGTAATTTATTACCATTGTTTCTTGTTTTTTGCAGTATGCTTGTAGAGCTATGGACTTCCCTCTCAAGACTGTTTTCGCTGTGTCCCATAGATTTTGGATTGTTGTGTTTTCATTGTCATTTGTTGCTATGATGTTTTTTATTTCTTATTTGATCTCTCTGGTAACCCAGTCATGGTTTAATAGCATGCTGTTTAGTCTCCATGTGTTTGATTTTTTTGGATTGTTTTTATTGTAGTTGATTTCCAGTTTTATGCCACTGTGGTCTGAGAAGATGCTTGATATGATTTCTATCTTCTTGAATTTGAAGAGACTTTGCCTATGTCCCAACATATGGTCTATCTTTGAAAATGACCCATAGCACTTGAGAAGAATGTATATTCTGTGGCTTTGGGGTGAAATGTTCTGAAGATGTCAATTAATTCCATCTGGTCTAGTGAGTCATTTAGGATTGATGTTTCTTTGCTGATTTTTTGTATAGAGGATTTGTCCAATGGTGATAGTGGGGTATTAAAGTCTCCTACTATGATTGTATTGCTGTCAATCTCTCCCTTGATATTCTCCAGGAGATTTTTTATGTATTTGGGTGCTCCTGTATTGGGTGCATATATGTTTACCAGAGTTATTTCTTCTTGTTGGATTGCTCCCTTTAGTATTATGAAGTGGCCTTCCTTATCTCTTGTTACGTCCTTCACTTTGAGATCTAATTTGTCAGATATAAGTATTGCTACCCCAGCTTTTTTTTCATTTCCATTCGCCTGGAAGACCTTTTTCCATCCCTTCACCCTCAGTCTGTGTGCATCTTTTTTTCTGAGGTGGGTTTCTTGGAGACATCAGATATATGGGTCTTGTTTTCTTATCCAATCCATTACCCTATTTCTTTTGATTGGGGCATTTAATCCGTTTACGTGTAAAGTTATTATTGATAGGTACTTATTTGTCGCCATTTTTATTCTTTACCCCTGTGTTCCTTCTTTGCTTCCTATTTCTTTTTTTTACAGCAGACCCTTTGGCATTTCTTGCATTGCTGGTTTGGTGGTAATAAATTCCCTTAGTCCTTTTTTATCTGTGAAGCTCCTGATTTCACCTTCAATTTTGATTGATAGCCTTGCTGGGTACAGTATTCTTGGATTCAGACCCTTCCTTTGCATGACTTTGTATATTTCATTCCATTCCCTTCTGGCCTGATGAGTTTCTGTTGAGAAATCAGTCGCTAGTCTGATGGGGGTTCCTTTCCAGGTAACTTTCTGTCTCTCTCTTGCCGCTTTTAAGATTCTTACTTTGTCGTTGGTGTTTGCCAGTTTAATTATAATGTGCCTTGGCATTGGTCTTTTGGGGTTCATTTTGCTTGGGACTCTGTGAGCTTCTTGGATTTGTGTGGGTTTTTTCTTCCCTGTGTCAGGGAAGTTTTCTGTCATTATTTCTTTAAACAGGTTTTCTATTCCTTGCTCAGTTTCCTTTCCTTCTGGAACCCCTATTATGCGGATGTTGGTTTGTTTCATGTTGTCCCAAAGTTCCCTTAGGCTCTCCTCCTGCTTTTTAATTTTTTTTTTCTAGAAGCTGCTCTACTTGTGTATTTTTTCCCATCTTGTCTTCTAGCTCACTGATGCGGTCCTCTGCTTTTTCTAGTCTACTCTTGATGCTTTCTATTGAGTTCTTTACAGCAGCAATGTCATTTTTCAGTTCTTCTTGGTTCTTCTTCATTTCCTCTTGGTTCTTACTCATATTGTTGAATTTGCCTTCCATTCTTTTCAGCCACCTTATGACCATTTCTCTGAATTCTTTCTCAGAGAGGTTGCTTGCCTCCATTTTGTTTACTTCCTTTTCTGGTGATGCCTGCTTTCTTTCATATGCGGGCTGTTTCTTTGTCTCCCCATGGTATCTCTTCTCTGGATGTCTGGTTATGTAGTTCTCTCTCTCCTTATCCCAGGTGAAATCTGAGCTTTCCGTGGTGGAGTGTAGAGCTCCTCTGAATCCGTTTGTTTGCACCAATTGGGGACCAGTGTTCTGGGGCTCGCAGCTGTTCGGTGGGTACCACAGTTGTGGATTTTCAGGGTTCCGATAAGCTCCACTTTCCCTTTCAAGATGGTGCACTCTCCATGTCTGAGCCTGTAGCTTTGGGAGCAGACCCAGCCGCAGTGGGGGCTGCCCGGTCAGGGGAACCCAGTCTAGCAGTCCTCCACCTTCTCCTGGAGTTTAGCTGTCCCTTAACTTGCCAACAAACACTCCTCGTGCGACACTCAGCTGTTCTTTCTTTCTGCTCCGGGACAAGGCTCGGAACACATATGTCTACTCCGCCACCATTTTTCTCCCCCTGTCCAAGAGAGGTATTCATTGATTTTTTTTAATGTTTTTATTGATTTCAGAGAGGAAGGAAGAAGGAGAGAGAGATAGAAATATCAATGGATAGAGAATCATTGGTCCACTGCCTCCTGCACACACATGCCCCCCCCCCCACACACACACACACACACACACACTGGAGAGCCCACAACCAGGCATGTACCCTGACATGAAACCAAATGGTCACCTCATGGTTCATAAAATGACACTCAACTACTGAGCCACACCTATTTATTGATTTTAGAGAGAGGAAGGGAGAGAGAGAAACATCAATGTGAGAGATAATCATGGATTGGTTGCCTCTTGCACACACCTGCTTGGGGATTGAACCCACAACCTTTGGTGTATAGGACCACACTCCCACCAACTGAGCCACTGGCCAGGGCTTTCTCTGAACATTTTAAGGTTTAGTTTAACATAGTGAATAAGACTAGAGTTAAAGTTCTGGTTCTGTATATCTACACTGTGAAAACTTAACCTGTCTGTGCCTTAGTTTCTCTACTTATAAAATGAGGATGTTGAGACCAAGTTCATGAAGTTGTTGTAGAGAATAAGTAATTATGTAATTTTAAAACCTTTAGAATACAATCTGGCATGTAGATACTATTAAACAAATCTCACCTATTCACTGCTAGGCCTGTCAGACAAAAACTAAACTTACTGGCCTTCCTTTGCAGGTCATCTCCCTATTTTTAAAGCATTAGGTGCTACTCTTTATCCTTGGTACTTTGAATTCCACAGTATCATCCTGTACTAGAGGCCCAGTGCACAAAAATGTGTGCACTCAGGAGGTCCCTTAGCCCGGCCTCACCCTCGCAGTCCAGGACCCCTCGGGGGGTAGGGGAGTGTCCACTTGCCGGCTTAGGTCTGCTCCCCAGGGGATCAGGCCTAAGCTGGTGGTCAGACATCCCTCTGTCAGCCCAAGAGCCCTTGGGGGATGTCCGACTGACAGCTTAGGCCCGCTCTCCGATGGGAGTGGGCCTAAGTGGCAGTCAAACATCCTTAGCACTGCTGCAGAGGCATGAGAGGCTCCTGTCATCACCACTGTGCTCGGCTTGTGGCTGAGTGGAGCTTCCCCTATGGGAGCACACTGACCACCAGGGGGTAGCTCTTGCTTTGAGTATCTGCACCCTGGTGGTCAGTGCACATCATAGTGACCGGTCATTCTGCCATTAGGGTCAATTTGCATATAACCCTTTTATTATCTACATATATAAAGAGCCAGGGTCTGTAACGTCCAAAACAACCAAAGGCTTGACCAAACACCAGAAGCCAGGCATCCTGGGTCACCATGGCAACCGAGCACTGTCTGCAACACTGTTGGCACCTCAGCGACCCAGCACTGACTGCCAAGGGGGCTGCGATCAGGCCCACACAGAGGCCGGGAGAGAAAAGCAGGGTTTGATCACAGCCCCTGTGGCAGGCAGTACTGGGTCGGCATGGGGGAAGTCAGTCCTGCAGTCATTGCTGGATCACCATGGCAACCCAGCACTGACTGCCACACTGCAGGCGCCTCAGCGGTCCAGCACTGACTGCCAAGGGAGCTGCGATCAGGCCTGGAATGAGGTCGGGAGAGAAAAGCAGGGTCTGATTGCAGACCCCTTGGCAGTCAGTGCTAGGTCAGCATGGCAGAAGTCAGTCCTGCAGTCAATGAACATAGGGTCAATTAATATCATTTTGAGAGGAGTTGAGAATATAAAGTACAATGTAGAGCAATTACTTATATTATTTCACATAAAACTCTTTTCAACTAAGATATTTTCCTTTATTTAACATGTATCTTTATTGTTGAAAGTATTACAGATGTCCCTTGTTTTAGTTTTCTTTTTTTCCCCATTGATCTCCTCCACCCTGCACCCGCCCCTTCCAGGCCTTCACCAGACTATTTGTGTCCATGGGCTATTCCTATCTAATACATAAAAATCTAGAAAGATTTAGAGAAAATAAAATAAAAGATATGCCAGGTAAATATTGAACAGAAGAGCTGAAGTTGCTGCATAAATACTGGATACAGGCTTGAAGCCAAAACACAACTCATGAGATAAAGTTAATCATTGTAACATAACAAAAGATTCCTTTCACTAAAGAGATAAGATGGTTCCCAATACTTATACACATAATAGAACAGTGTGGGAGTTCAGAATGAGCCTCACCAAGATGTGTCTCAGTGGTATGCAGATTTTTGACTAAGGGCAATTTTAGCTTCAGGCTCAAGTGAAAATTCTGCCCCTCCCTTTAAATAAAAAAAAAATTGAATTAGAGGCCTTGCCCATAATAACACATTATCTTATATAATAAAAAGCTAATATGCAAATCGAACGAACAGCAGAATGACCAGTCTCTATGACACGCACTGACCACCAGGGGGCAGGTGCTCAATGCAGGAGCTGTCCCCGGGTGGTCAGTGTGCTCCCACAGGGGGAGCGCCGCTCAGCCAGAAGCCGGGCTCATGGCTGGCTAGCGCAGCAGTGGTGGTGGGAGCCTCTCCCGCCTCCATGGCAGCGCTAAGGATGTCTGACTGATGGCTTAGGCCCGCTCCCTATGGGACAACAGTCACACATCCCTGAGGGCTCCTAGACTGTGAGAGGGTGTAATCCGGGCTGAAGGACCCCCCCGCTGCCAAGTGCACAAATTTCATGCACCAGGCCTCTAGTATAGGATAATAAAAGCCCAGAGACTAAACAGCAGAATGACCAGAACGACCAGTTGACCAGTCGCTATGATGCGCACTCACCACCAGGGGCCAGACGCTCAATGCAGGAGCTACCCCCTAGTGGTCAGTGCGCTCCCACAGTGGGAGCACCGCTTGGCTGACTAGGATGAGCTGCACTCCCACAGCAGGCTGATCCCCCCAGGCCACGCCCACCACCAGTGCATGAATCCCATGCTCCAGGCCTCTAGTTTCTATGTATATTCTCCCTTATCCCTCCGCCCCAGTTCTTTCTTCCTATTCCTTATTTGCTGAGTAGTATTCTATTGACTAAATGTAGCAAAATTTATTTAACTAATGGATTGACAGATATTTCAGTTGTTTCCACATTTTACGTGCTATGAATACATTCTTTAACATTTTTATGTATACATAAGCCATTTATTTGGGGTATGCAACTAGAAGTGAAATTCCTTGGTCAAAAAGATGTTTGACTTTAACACATTTGAAGAAATTGCCAGAAATGTTCCTGATGTGGCTCTACTCAGTGCATGGGTGCTCCCATTGCCCCACATTTTTGCCAATGCTTAGTGTATATTTAATTTTAGTGTGCATCATATTTAATTTTAGTTGTTCTAATGAGTTTGCATTGGTTTTCATTGTGGTTTGATTCTTTTCATTTCCCTATAATGATAATGGTGGGCACCTATTCATATGTATATATATGTACAATCCATTCCTTAGCCTCCCTGTGAAGTTCCTGTTTAAATCATTTGCTTAAAATTTTAATGAGTTGTTCATCTTTCTATTAATTGTAAGGCCTTATTTTTTTTTTCAGCTAAAGCATTGTAAATATTTTCTCTATCTGTGGCTTGCCTTTTCATATGCATTATGAAATCGTTGGAAGTAGACTCTTTAAAAAAAACTTTAATGTTAATTTTTTTCTTTTATGGCTAATGTCTTTTATGTCCTGCCTAAGAAATGTTTGCTTTCCTCAAGCTTATGACAATATTATCGTATTTTTCTTCTTTTAGAATCCTTACAGTTTTAAATTTCAAAAGTAGGTTTATATTACATTTCAAATAAAGATTTTTTTATATTAAAGTAATAGGAGTTAAGGTTCATTTAGTTTTTTCATGCAGATATCCAGTTGTTCTAGTACCATAAAGACATTTTTCTGTCCCTGAATTGCATTGACATCTCTGCTGAAAATCAGTTAATTATGTTTTGAGTTATTTATGGTTTCCAACATTTTTTCAATAATGTATTGATCTATTCTTCCATAAACACAAGGCCACATGACACATCAATACACTTTCACATTGCACAAAATATTCCTTCACTTATAAGTGTACATACTCTGACTAACAACAATTACTTTCATACAGATAAACTCACATTCGTGTAATCTCAACAACACACCCTCTGGCATATGCATTAAATCCCCAAGTTTTGTACTAGTGTACACAGAGGAAAGGGGAAAATTAGGGGTTAATGCCTCCAGCTTTAATCTCTAGTCTCAGAGGAAGCCAATGCATGAGGCAGTGGGGCTCAGGAGGAGGAGGAGAACTTTTGCTTGGGGGAAGGAAAGGCCAGACTTCAATAGACCTTTAAATAGACCCTAATCTGAGGTCTCTGCTAATGACTGAGTCCCAGGAGCCAGTTAGAGCTGCTCATGGACATGCAAAGCTTGGTCAGAGATAAAACAGACCTCAAGGTGAGTGGTTTCCTGTGCCCCAGTTATCTCTGCCCCTCCCAGAGAGAATTATGACTCGCTGGGGCTCCAAGTTGCTGGAAGGCAAGATGTGTTCTGTGAAGAATGGCCTGACTCACTGAGGGCTCCCAGTCCAGACATCCATGACTGCTGAGCTTCCTTCTGAGAAGACTCACTGCTCGAACTGTCTTTCAGGAAACTCCAGAATAGAAAGACCACCTCCATATGCAATCCCTGCACAAAGATTACTGGATCTGAACCTCACCGTGTTCCAGCACTGCTGTTCTATGCTGTAGTTTTAGATACCCCAACATGAGAAAACAGAATCTCAATATCCCTGAAGCTATTTCTTAGCAAGATCTCAGCCCATTTTATCTTTCATCCATTTAGGCTTGAGCAATACCATTGAACTAATGGACATAACTTTTTCTACATAATGAGTGGAGTAATTGAGGCCCCACAGAGCCAGTGTGTACCGGAGCTGGATTAAACTTACACTCGCAGATGAAAGAGGAGCTCTATCAGTGTAAGAATATAGTTCTAATAACCATATTTCCTGAAACAAAAGCCATGCCAAGTTCCCACAAGTTAGATTATATTTTGGGGAAAAGATAAATTGAATCTGAAGTTCATTGTGTGATCACCCTAGCTAGAATGCTTGAACAAGATGGCAATTTTATCGTTCAATATGCACTATGCTCACAAGCATTCTAGCCCATGGAGGGCAGGGAAGGAGGAAATATTTAAAATCAGGGAAGGGAGGAAAGAATGCCGGGCAAAAAGGGAAAGTATGATACTCTTCCTTTAGAGAATGTACATTTCCATCTTTAACCCAGATAACTTGTCTTCTCCACAGAAACACTATTGAAAACCTCAGGCACTGCACAAAAATGATCGAAGATTATTAACTCCCTGTCCACTCTCCATGACTTATAGCCTTAACTCTGCATGTGGAGTTTATAAGTCTGAGAGAAAAAAATGATAAGGGAATTGCTGATTCCATGGGATAGCAGCACAAAGTGCAGAGATGAAAGAGAAATACCTGTCAAGGGCCCTCATGTTCCACTTCAAACTTGGGTCCTAGGTCAGCTCTACTGCTTTGTTTTTCACCCAAGAAAGACAATCTTAGAGCAGAAAATCAGAGTCAATGAATGACAGCTGAGAAGCATCTCTTATGGGAGAGCTCTAGTCTGTGAGAAGGCCATTGGAGAGTCTGTAGTATAGTCGCAGCAGAGGAGAGAAACTGGCTTGTAAAAGAGACTGCACACTGTGAGTAGCTGAAAACTGGCTGAGAAGAGTCACCACTCCCAAAAAAAGTATGTAGAACAGTTGAGTTCGCCTTTGAAGCTCATAGGCAGAAACTAATAAAGATGACATCTTAGAGAAAGCAGCCCATACCCAGAAGACCGACTTGGGGCATTTGCTAGAGCCACTCTAGTGATGTGGCAGAGATTCTGGGTTCAAATGCAGATCTGTCTATAATTCAGTATATAATTTTGCAAGTAACTTTCATATATGTCTTTGTCATAAGAGGGCAACAATCTCTGCTTTATTCGACCAGGATGAGTGCCCTAGTCAATCATTAACTAGCAGAGACAGTATATGACCAAAAGCACGGATGTGGAGTCATGTACAAGGCACTGATTTATTGCATTTCCAAGCTGGCTTCCCACCCCAAAAGTTGTGCAAGTGGCTTAAACAAAGGGATAAAAAGGACTAAAGGGGAAAAGTTAAACAAATCAGTTTTAGGTCTAAAGAATAAAAGGGTGAGAATTACTATGACATTATTTGTCAATATAGTTTTCCCTTAGTAGATTCTACTTTCAAAAAAATGTTCTTATAAAAAAGTTACACTTACAGCTAATATGTTCTGATCCCATTTTGAATGGCATAAGTATGAATAAAGAATCAAGAGTAGCATCACTTTATGTTATAAATTTTTATTTATTAAAATAGTTTAAATTATTCTAGTGTATCCTTAAATGCTATTGCCCTATTATTCAATTGCTCCTTCCAAGAGATTATAAATAATAATTTACTTGACTTATTTGATTTTCACCTGCAGAGAGTAGATTACCTTCCCAATGGAGAACAACTTAACCATCTTGTGATGTCGGCTTCAGGGAACAGGTCTTCTCATCCCATGTCCTTCATCCTGCTTGGCATCCCAGGACTCGAGAATTCCCACTTTTGGATTGCCTTCCTATTTTGTGCCATGTATGTGGTGGCTGTAGTTGGCAATATCACTATCCTTCACATAATTCGAACTGACCACACCCTGCATGAGCCTATGTACCTCTTTCTGGCCATGCTGGCTGTCACTGACCTGGTCCTCTCCTCCTCCACCCAACCTAAAATGCTGGCTATTCTCTGGTTTCATGCTCATGAGATTGAATACCATGCCTGCCTCATCCAGATGTTCTTCATCCATGCCTTTTCTTCCGTGGAGTCTGGGGTGCTCATGGCAATGGCCTTGGACCGTTATGTGGCTATCTGCTTCCCACTTCGTCACTCTAATATCCTGACCCCATCTGCAGTGGGCAAACTGGGGGCAGTCGTGATGATGAGAGGGCTGTTGTGGGTGAGCCCCTTCTGCTTTATGGTTTCCAGAATGCCCTTCTGCCCCAGCCAGATCATTCCTCAGTCATACTGTGAGCACATGGCTTTGTTGAAGTTGGTGTGTGCTGATACCAGAGTAAATCGTGCATATGGACTCTTCGTGGCCTTCTCGATGGCTGGCTTTGATATGATAGTCATCAGCATATCCTATGCGATGATCTTGAGGACTGTGCTGGGGTTGCCCGCTGGCGAAGCCCGACTCAAGGCTTTTGGTACATGTGCTTCCCATGTCTGTGTCATCTTGGCTTTTTATATCCCAGCCCTCTTTACTTTCCTCACCCATCGCTTCGGACATCGTGTGCCCCGAGTGGTACATGTCATGTTGGCTAATCTCTATCTACTGGTGCCTCCCATGCTCAATCCCATCATCTATGGAGTTAGAACCAAATAAATCAGGGACAGGGTTATTCAAGGATGTTGTGGAAAAGACCCCTGAGCCCAAGTGCTCAGCATCACAGCCACCCCAAACACCCCACTGCTCTGGGACATAAATGCAGAAAGTTTGCCAGGCCATCATATCTCATCACTAAGTCATTTCTATGAACCACTGACCCAGAGGTGGGCAACCTTCCAGAAGTAAAAGGAGGCAATTTTCAGCATGCCCAGAATAAGACTTCTCTGAGAAATGATGAGTTGACCTATGTTCATCATCACAAAAACAGTAAAAATATGTTTATCTCCAAAATGAGTGAAGATTTTGAAAAGTATATCATCTTCCACAGACCACTAAAGTAAAAATTATTTTTACATTGTTTGTAGAACACTAAGTTGGTATGCCTTGTTTAAAAAAGAGTATAAGATTTCCATCAAAACAGTTAAAAGTACATATGTTTTCCCTATATTGGAATCTCTTTATAGAAATAAAATGTTAGAAAAAAGTACAAAGATGTGTATACTAGTATATTTATTATTTATAAAAACAAAACCAGAAAAGCATTTCAATACTAATCTATAAGGAACCAGATGATGCAATGAGCAATTGAATAGCATGTGTCATTTAACCATTATATTTGCAAAGAGTGTCTAAGGGTGTGAAAAACGGTCAAGGTATAATATTAAAGAGGGAAAAAGAACAATTGCCCATAAGGCTGATGCCAATAGTAAAAAAAGCAATACATGTGCAAAGAAAAAGACTCTGGAAATACATCCAAATGCTAATAACAGCTACTCAGAGTAATAAGATTGGTGGTATTTTAATTATTTTTTGCTCATTTATTTATTTTTTTAAAAATTATCCTCACTTGAGGAACTTTAATTTTAGTATGAAAATGTAATTGAAACAACAAAAGTGTTCAAGAGAGGTTAATTAAGTGCCAAAGTCTAGGGGAGTGGAGTGGGCAATGTGAAAGGATGAGGGACTCTGGAATAGATTAAGTTCCAGTAGAACTTGAAAATCTAGATGCAAATTTTCCAAAATCACAAGTTCTTGAGACTGCTAACAATTAGGGTTAGGTATTCTGAGTTGGTTTCTTTATAAAATTTGCTGATTTCCTGATGACAATGGTTATCAGAATAAAGAAGTTTGCGAAAAGACTGAGGAAGGAGATTCTCTTATGTGGTTAAAAGTAGTGAAAAAGTCACTAGATATTATAATTATATATATAAATATTCAATTTCCTTTAAAATTAAAACTTTAAGCTATTTTAGAAAACTATGTTCTTTTATTTTTTCCAACTTTATTGAAGTATACTTAACATGCAAAAAGTTGCATACATTAAATACATTTTTGATGAGTTTGGACAATTTCATACACCCATAATACCATCACCTCAGAAAAGGTAACATATTGGTCACAATCCTTACATTTGTGTTTTTATCTTCATTTACCACTCTCCTGTCAAAGTCAATAGTAAAGAAGGTTCTGAAATTCAGGCTTTTATATTACTAAAACCAACATCAGATAAAGGTGCTTTAAGAGGAATCAGCAATATGTTTGCTTCTCCCAAAAGAAATAGCTATTGGAGCCTAAAGTGCCCCCCAAAATTACTGAGTATTCTGCAGGATCGTTTTCATAATTCCAAAATTTAGAGTTGTAAGGGATCTTTACTCCCTTATCAGCAAATCAGTTAATGATTGTGAGTCTCCCCCTTTTTTCTTTGTAAAATTGAATAACTTGAGATAATAATATGAAAATATTTTAATACATAGTTTGATGAGTTCTGAAACATTTAATGCCTGTGTAACTACCAGCCCAATTAAGATATAGAACATTTTCATTACTTCATAAAGATTTCTTCTACCTCTTTGTAGCTAATCACTTCCTTCTACCCCAAATAGGTAGACACTGATATGATTTCTTTCACTGTGGATTAATTTTTCTCTCACTAGAACTTTATATATGTATATAAAAATAAATGATACATTTTTGAGTGGAGTGTGGCACTTTTTTCTCTATGAAGTTTTACAGATCCATCTATACTGTGTTACATGTATGAGTAGTTTATTTCCTATTATAGATGAGTAGTGTATTATATTTTTTCAACATACCTCAATTAGTATATTGTTACCTTTCTCCTTTGCTTCAGCCCTTCTAGTATATATATATATATATATATATATATATATATATATATATATTGATTTTTTTTTTTACAGAGAGGAAGGGAAAGGGATAGAGAGTTAGAAACATTGATCAGCTGCTTCTTGCACACCCCCTACTGGGGATGTGCCCACAAGCAAGGTACATGCCCTAGAACACAATCAAACCTGGGACCTTTCAGTCCGCAGGCCAACACTCTATCCACTGAGCCAAACCAGTTAGGGCTGGATCAGGGATTTCTAAAACCACTTTCCGTTTTCTCTGAAATTCAAATTATCTTCCATTTTGCCTGCTAGCAGGATAAAGACAGGCTTTCTTCATCATCCCACTCATGACTTACTATTTTCTCAGAATGGTAGTTAAACGTTTACAAAATTTAGTGACTCTACAAATAACCTCAAGACCTTATTAAAATGAAAATTCTAATTCATTATGTCTGGGATGGAGACTGGGTTCTGAACTTCTGAGTTCTAAGTTCTGAATTACTTTACATGGCACCCCTGAGTAATTTCCACTCATACTTGGTTAGCAATAGTTGAACTTTACTGGATATCTGTTTCATTTCGCTGAAGCACATAAAACAGTTTTATTCAGGAAAAAGAAATGGATGCAGAAAATGATAAATTTTCTGTGTTCCTGCTTGTCTCAAAGAATATATTTTCTTAGATCCTATACTTTGATAGATTGGCTTTCTATAGAATTGTTAGATTTTTAAATAATTTTCTTTGAACATGTTTTTTAATCCTCACCTGAGGATATGTTTATTGGTCTTAGAGAGAGGAAGAGAGAAAAAGAGAGGTATTTATTGATTTTTAAAATGTTTTTATTGATTTCAGAGAGGAAGGAAGAAGGAGAGAGAGATAGAAATATCAATGGATAGAGAATCATTGGTCCACTGCCTCCTGCACACACACGCCCCCCCCCCACACACACACACACACACACTGGAGAGCCCACAACCAGGCATGTACCCTGACATGAAACCAAATGGTCACCTCATGGTTCATAAAATGACACTCAACTACTGAGCCACACCTATTTATTGATTTTAGAGAGAGGAAGGGAGAGAGAGAAACATCAATGTGAGAGATAATCATGGATTGGTTGCCTCTTGCACACACCTGCTTGGGGATTGAACCCACAACCTTTGGTGTATAGGACCACACTCCCACCAACTGAGCCACTGGCCAGGGCTTTCTCTGAACATTTTAAGGTTTAGTTTAACATAGTGAATAAGACTAGAGTTAAAGTTCTGGTTCTGTATATCTACACTGTGAAAACTTAACCTGTCTGTGCCTTAGTTTCTCTACCTGTAAAATGAGGATGTTGAGACCAAGTTCATGAAGTTGTTGTAGAGAATAAGTAATTATGTAATTTTAAAACCTTTAGAATACAATCTGGCATGTAGATACTATTAAACAAATCTCACCTATTCACTGCTAGGCCTGTCAGACAAAAACTAAACTTACTGGCCTTCCTTTGCAGGTCATCTCCCTATTTTTAAAGCATTAGGTGCTACTCTTTATCCTTGGTACTTTGAATTCCACAGTATCATCCTGTACTAGAGGCCCAGTGCACAAAAATGTGTGCACTCAGGTGGGTCCCTCAGCCCGGCCTCACCCTCGCAGTCCAGGACCCCTCGGGGGGTAGGGGAGTGTCCACCTGCTGGCTTAGGTCTGCTCCCCGGGGGATCGGTCCTAAGCTGGCTGTCAGACATCCCTCTGGCAGCCCGGGAGCCCTTGGGGGATGTCTGACTGACAGCTTAGGCCCACTCCCCTCGGAGCGGCAGTCGAACATCCATAGCACTGCTGCAGAGACATGAGAGGCTCCTGCCACCACCACTGTGCTCGGCTTGTGGCTGAGTGGAGCTTCCCCTATGGGAGCACACTGACCACCAGGGGGTAGCTCCTGCATTGAGTATCTGTCCCTGGTGGTCAGTGCACGTCATAGTGACCGGTCATCTGCCATTAAGGTCAATTTGCATATTACCCTTTTATTATCTACATATATAAAGAGCCAGGGTCTGTAACATCTATAACAACCAAAGGCTTGACCAACACCAGAAGCCAGGCATACTGGGTCACCATGGCAACCCAGCACTGACTGCCACACTGTGGGCACCTCAGTGACCCAGCACTGACTGCCAAGGGGGCTGCGATCAGGCCCACACAGAGGCCGGGAGAGAAAAGCAGGGCTTGATCACAGCCCCCGTGGCAGGCAGTACTGGGTCGGCATGGGGGAAGTCAGTCCTGCAGTCATTGCTGGATCACCATGGCAACCCAGCACTGACTGCCACACTGCAGGCGCCTCAGCGGTCCAGCACTGACTGCCAAGGGGGCTGCGATCAGGCCTGGAATGAGGTCGGGAGAGAAAAGCAGGGTCTGATTGCAGACCCCTTGGTAGTCAGTGCTGGGTCAGCATGGCAGAAGTCAGTCCTGCAGTCAATGAACATAGGGTCAATTAACATTAAGTGAACATAGGGTCAATTAATATCTCTTTGAGAGGAGTTGAGAATATAAAGTACAGTGTAGAGCAATTACTTATATTATTTCACATAAAACTCTTTTCAACTAAGATATTTTCCATTATTTAACATGTATCTTTATTGTTGAAAGTATTACAGATGTCCCTTGTTTTAGTTTTCTTTTTTTCCCCATTGATCTCCTCCACCCTGCACCCGCCCCTTCCAGGCCTTCACCAGACTATTTGTGTCCATGGGCTATTCCTATCTAATACATAAAAATCTAGAAAGATCTAGAGAAAATAAAATAAAAGATATGCCAGATAAATATTGAACAGAAGAGCTGAAGTTGCTGCATAAATACTGGATACAGGCTTGAAGCCAAAACACAACTCATGAGATAAAGTTAATCATTGTAACATAACAAAGATTCCTTTCACTAAAGAGATAAGATGGTTCCCAATACTTATACACATAATAGACAGTGTGGGAGTTCAGAATGAGCCTCACCAAGATGTGTCTCAGTGGTATGCAGATTTTTGACTAAGGGCAATTTTAGCTTCAGGCTCAAGTGAAAATTCTGCCCCTCCCTTTAAATAAAAAAAAAATTGAATTAGAGGCCTTGCCCATAATAACACATTATCTTATATAATAAAAAGCTAATATGCAAATCGAACAAACAGCAGAATGACCAGTCTCTATGACATGCACTGACCACCAGGGGACAGGTGCTTAATGCAGGAGCTGTCCCCTGGTGGTCAGTGTGCTCCCACAGGGGGAGCGCCGCTCAGCCAGAAGCCGGGCTCATGGCTGGCTAGTGCAGCAGTGGTGGTGGGAGCCTCTCCTGCCTCCATGGCAGCGCTAAGGATGTCTGACTGATGGCTTAGGCTCGCTCCCTATGGGACATCAGTCAGACATCCTCTGAGGGCTCCCAGACTGTGAGAGGGTGCAATCCGGGCTGAAGGACTGCCCCCCCTCCAAGTGCACGAATTTCATGTACCAGGCCTCTAGTATAGGATAATAAAAGCCCAGACCAAACAGCAGAATGACCAGAATGACCAGTTGACCAGTCGCTATGATGCGCACTCACCACCAGGGGCCAGACGCTCAATGCAGGAGCTACCCCCTAGTGGTCAGTGCGCTCCCACAGTGGGAGTGCCGCTTGGCTGACTAGGATGAGCTGCACTCCCACAGCAGGCTGATCCCCCCAGGCCACGCCCACCACCAGTGCATGAATCCCATGCTCCAGGCCTCTAGTTTCTATGTATATTCTCCCTTATCCCTCCGCCCCAGTTCTTTCTTCCTATTCCTTATTTGCTGAGTAGTATTCTATTGACTAAATGTAGCAAAATTTATTTAACTAATGGATTGACAGATATTTCAGTTGTTTCCACATTTTACCTGCTATGAATACATTCTTTAACATTTTTTATGTATACATAAGCCATTTATTTGGGGTATGCAACTAGAAGTGAAATTCCTTGGTCAAAAAGATGTTTGACTTTAACACATTTGAAGAAATTGCCAGAAATGTTCCTGATGTGGCTCTACTCAGTGCATGGGTGCTCCCATTTCCTCACATTTTTGCCAATGCTTAGTGTATATTTAATTTTAGTGTGCATCATATTTAATTTTAGTTGTTCTAATGAGTTTGCATTGGTTTTCATTGTGGTTTGATTCTTTTCATTTCCCTATAATGACAATGGTGAGCACCTTTTCATATGTATATATATGTAAAATCCATTCCTTTGCCTCCCTGTGAAGTTCCTGTTTAAATCATTTGCTTAAAATTTTAATGAGTTGTTCATCTTTCTATTAATTGTAAGGCTTTATTTTTTCAGCTGAAGCATTGTAAATATTTTCTCTCTCTGTGGCTTGCCTTTTCATATTTATTATGCAATCATTTTAAGTAGACTCTTTAAAATAAACTTTAATGTTAATTTTTTTCTTTTATGGCTAATGTCTTTTATGTCCTGCCTAAGAAATGTTTGCTTTCCTCAAGAATATGACAATATTATCATATTTTTCTTCTTTTAGAATCCTTACAGTTTTAAATTTCAAAAGTAGGTTTATATTACATTTCAAATAAAGATTTTTTTATAGTAAAATAATAGGAGTAGAGGTTCATTTTGTTTTTTCATGCAGATATCCAGTTGTTCTAGTACCATAAAGACATTTTTCTGTCCCTGAATTGCATTGACATCTCTGCTGAAAATCAGTTAATTATGTTTTGAGTTATTTCTGGTTTCCATCATTTTTTCAATAATGTATTGATCTATTCTTCCATAAACACAAGGCCACATAACATATCAATACATTTTCACATTGCACAAAATATTCCTTCACTTATAAGTGTACATACTCTGACTAACAACAATTACTTTCATACAGATAAACTCTCATTCGTGTAATCTCAACAATGCACCCTCTGACACATGCATTAAATCCCCTGGTTTGTACTTGTGTACACAGAGGAGAGGGGAAAATTAGGGGTTAATGCTTTCAGCTTTAATCTCTAGTCTCAGAGGAAGCCAATGCAAGAGGCAGTGGGGCTCAGGAGGAGAAGGAGAACTAATGCTTGGGGGAAGGAAAGGCCAGACTTCAATAGACCTTTAAATAGACCCTAATCTGAGGTCTCTGCTAATGACTGAATCCCTGGAGCCAGTTAGAGCTGCTTGTGGTCATGCAAAGCTTGGTCAGAGATAAAACAGAGCTCAAGGTGAGTGGTTTCCTGTGCCCCAGTTATCTCTGCCCCTCCCAGAGAGAAGTAGGACTCACGTGGGCTCCAAGATGCTGGAAGGCAAGATGTGTTCTGTGAAGAATGGCCTGACTCACTGAGGGCTCCCAGTCCAGACATCCATGACTGCTGAGCTTCCTTCTGAGAAGACTCACTGCTGAACTGTCTTTCAGGGAAACTCCAGAAGAATAGAAAGACTATCTCCATATGCAATCCCTGCACAAAGATTACTGGATCTGAACCTCACCGTGTTCCAGCACTGCTGTTCTATGCTGTAGTTTTAGATACCCCAACATGAGAAAACAGAATCTCAATATCCCTGAAGCTATTTCTTAGCAAGATCTCAGCCCATTTTATCTTTCATCCATTTAGGCTTGAGCAACACCATTGAACTAATGGACATAACTTTTTCTACATAATGAGTGGAGTAATTGAGGCCCCACAGAGCCAGTGGGTATCGGAGCTGGATTAAACTCACACTCGCAGATGAAAGAGGAGCTCTATCAGTGTAAGAATATAGTCCTAATAACCATATTTCCTGAAACAAAAGCCATGCCAAGTTCCCACAAGTTAGATTATATTTTGGGGAAAAGATAAATTAAATCTGAAGTTCATTGTGTGATCACCCTAGCTAGAATGCTTGAACAAGATGGCAATTTTATCGTTCAATATGCACTATGCTCACAAGCATTCTAGCCCATGGAGGGCAGGGAAGGAGGAAATATTTAAAATCAGGGAAGGGAGGAAAGAATGCCGGGCAAAAAGGGAAAGTATGATACTCTTCCTTTAGAGAATGTACATTTCCATCCTTTAACCCAGATAACTTGTCTTCTCCACAGAAACACTATTGAAAACCTCAGGCACTGCACAAAAATGATCGAAGATTATTAACTCCCTGTCCACTCTCCATGACTTATAGCCTTAACTCTGCATGTGGAGTTTATAAGTCTGAGAGAAAAAATGATAAGGGAATTGCTGATTCCATGGGATAGCAGCACAAAGTGAAGAGAGGAAAGAGAAATACCTGTCAAGGGCCCTCATGTTCCACTTCAGACTTGGGTCCTAGGTCAGCTCTACTGCTTTGTTTTTCACCCAAGAAAGACAATCTTAGAGCAGAAAATCAGAGTCAATGAATGAAAGCTGAGAAGCATCTCTTATGGGAGAGCTCTAGTCTGTGAGAAGGCCATTGGAGAGTCTGTAGTATAGTCGCAGCAGAGGAGAGAAACTGGCTTGTAAAAGAGACTGCACACTGTGAGTAGCTGAAAACTGGCTGAGAAGAGTCACCACTCCCAAAAAAAGTATGTAGAACAGTTGAGTTCGCCTTTGAAGCTCATAGGCAGAAACTAATAAAGATGACATCTTAGAGAAAGCAGCCCATACCCAGAAGACCGACTTGGGGCATTTGCTAGAGCCACTCTAGTGATGTGGCAGAGATTCTGGGTTCAAATGCAGATCTGTCTATAATTCAGTATATAATTTTGCAAGTAACTTTCATATATGTCTTTGTCATAAGAGGGCAACAATCTCTGCTTTATTCCACCAGGATGAGTGCCCTAGTCAATCATTAACTAGCAGAGACAGTATATGACCAAAAGCACGGATGTGGAGTCATGTACAAGGCACTGATTTATTGCATTTCCAAGCTGGCTTCCCACCCCAAAAGTTGTGCAAGTGGCTTAAACAAAGGGATAAAAAGGACTAAAGGGGAAAAGTTAAACAAATCAGTTTTAGGTCTAAAGAATAAAAGGGTGAGAATTACTATGACATTATTTGTCAATATAGTTTTCCCTTAGTAGATTCTACTTTCAAAAAAAATGTTCTTATAAAAAAGTTACACTTACAGCTAATATGTTCTGACCCCATTTGAATGGCATAAATATGAATAAAGAATCAAGAGGAGCATCACTTTATGTTATGTTTTTATTTATTAAAATAGTTTAAATTATTCTAGTGTATCCTTAAATGCTATTGCCCTATTATTCAATTGCTCCTTCCAAGAGATTATAAATAATAATTTACTTGACTTATTTGATTTTCACCTGCAGAGAGTAGATTACCTTCCCAATGGAGAACAACTTAACCATCCTGTGATGTCGGCTTCAGGGAACAGGTCTTCTCATCCCATGTCCTTCATCCTGCTTGGCATCCCAGGACTCGAGAATTCCCACTTTTGGATTGCCTTCCTATTTTGTGCCATGTATGTGGTGGCTGTAGTTGGCAATATCACTATCCTTCACATAATTCGAACTGACCACACCCTGCATGAGCCTATGTACCTCTTTCTGGCCATGCTGGCTGTCACTGACCTGGTCCTCTCCTCCTCCACCCAACCTAAAATGCTGGCTATTCTCTGGTTTCATGCTCATGAGATTGAATACCATGCCTGCCTCATCCAGGTGTTCTTCATTCATGCCTTTTCTTCCGTGGAGTCTGGGGTGCTCATGGCAATGGCCTTGGACCGTTATGTGGCTATCTGCTTCCCACTTCGTCACTCTAGTATCCTGACCCCATCTGCAGTGGGCAAACTGGGGGCAGTCGTGATGATGAGAGGGCTGTTGTGGGTGAGCCCCTTCTGCTTTATGGTTTCCAGAATGCCCTTCTGCCCCAGCCAGATCATTCCTCAGTCATACTGTGAGCACATGGCTGTGTTGAAGTTGGTGTGTGCTGATACCAGAGTAAATCGTGCATATGGACTCTTCGTAGCCTTCTCGGTGGTTGGCTTTGATATGATAGTCATCAGCATATCCTATGCGATGATCTTGAGGACTGTGCTGGGGTTGCCCGCTGGCGAAGCCCGACTCAAGGCTTTTGGTACATGTGCTTCCCATGTCTGTGTCATCTTGGCTTTTTATATCCCAGCCCTCTTTACTTTCCTCACCCATCGCTTCGGACATCGTGTGCCCCGAGTGGTACATGTCATGTTGGCTAATCTCTATCTACTGGTGCCTCCCATGCTCAATCCCATCATCTATGGAGTCAGAACCAAACAAATCAGGGACAGGGTTATTCAAGGATGTTGTGGAAAAGACCCCTGAGCCCAAGTGCTCAGCATCACAGCCACCCCAAACACCCCACTGCTCTGGGACATAAATGCAGAAAGTTTGCCAGGCCATCATATCTCATCACTAAGTCATTTCTATGAACCACTGACCCAGAGGTGGGCAACCTTCCAGAAGTAAAAGGAGGCAATTTTCAGCATGCCCAGAATAAGACTTCTCTGAGAAATGATGAGTTGACCTATGTTCATCATCACAAGAAAACAGTAAAAATATGTTTATCTCCAAAATGAATGAAGATTTTGAAAAGTATATCATCTTCCACAGACCACTAAAGTAAAAATTATTTTTACATTGTTTGTAGAACACTAAGTTGGTATGCCTTGTTTAAAAAAGAGTATAAGATTTCCATCAAAACAGTTAAAAGTACATGTATTTTCCCTATATTGTACTATCTTTATAGAAATAGAATGTTAGAAAAAATTACAAAGATGTGTATACTACTATATTTATTATTTATAAAAGCAAAACCAGAAAAACATTCCAACATTAATCCATAAGAAACCAGATGATGCAATGAACAATTGAATAGCATGTGTCATTTAATTATTATATTTGCAAAGAGTGTCTAAGGGTGCGAAAAACGGTCAAGGTATAATATTAAAGGGGGAAAAAGAACAATTGCCCATAAGGCTGATGCCAATAGTAAAACAAGGAATACATGTGCAAAGAAAAAGACTGGAAATACATCCAAATGCTAATAACAGCTACTCAGAGTAATAAGATTGGTGGTATTTTAATTATTTTTTGCTCATTTATGTACTTTTTTAAAAGTTATTCTCACAGTCCTAACCGATTTGGCTCAGTGGATAGAGAGTCAGCCTGCGGACTGAAAGGTCCCAGGTTCAATTCCGGTCAAGGGCATGAACCTTGGTTGCAGGCACATCCCCCGTAGGGGGTGTGCAGGAGGCAGCTGATCGATGTTTCTCTCTCATGGATGTTTCTAACTCTCTATCCCTCTTCCTTCCTCTCTGTAAAAAAATCAATAAAATATATTTTTAAAAAATAAAAAAATAAAAGTTATCCTCACTTGAGGAACTTTAATTTTAGTTTGAAAATGTAATTGAAACAACAAAAGTGTACAAAAGAGGTTAATTAAGTGCCAAAGTCTAGGGGAATGTAGTGGGCAATATGCAAGGATGATGGACTCTGGAATAGATTGAGTTCCTGTAAAACTTGAAAATCTAGATGCAAATTTTCCAAAATCACAAGTTCTTGAGACTGCTAACAATTAGGGTTAGGTATTCTGAGTTGGTTTCTTTATAAAATTTGCTGATTTCCTGATGACAATGGTTATCAGAATGAAGAAGTTTGGGAAAAGACTGAGGAAGGAGATTCTCTTATGTGGTTAAAAGTAGTGAAAAAGTCACTAGATATTATAATGATATTTATAAATATTCAATTTCCTTTAAAATTAAAACTTTAAGCTATTTTAGAAAACTATGTTCTTTTATTTTTTCCAACTTTATTGAAGTATACTTAACATGCAAAAAGTTGCATACATTAAATACATTTTTGATGAGTTTGGACAATTTCATACACCCATAATACCATCACCTCAGAAAAGGTAACATATTGGTCACAATCCTTACATTTGTGTTTTTATCTTCATTTACCACTCTCCTGTCAAAGTCAATAGTAAAGAAGGTTCTGAAATTCAGGCTTTTATATTACTAAAACCAACATCAGATAAAGGTGCTTTAAGAGGAATCAGCAATATGTTTGCTTCTCCCAAAAGAAATAGCTATTGGAGCCTAAAGTGCCCCCCAAAATTACTGAGTATTCTGCAGGATCGTTTTCATAATTCCAAAATTTAGAGTTGTAAGGGATCTTTACTCCCTTATCAGCAAATCAGTTAATGATTGTGAGGCTCCCCCCCGCCTTTTTTTTGTAAATTGAATAATTTGAGATAATAAAATGAAAATGTTTGAATACATAGTTTGATAAGTTCTGAAACATTTAATGCCTGTGTAACTACCAGCCCAATTAAGATATAGAACATTTTCATTACTTCATAAAGATTTCTTCCACCTCTTTGTAGCCAATCACTTCCTTCTACCCCAAACAGGTAGACACTGATATGATTTCTTTCACTGTGGATTAATTTTTCTCTCACTAGAACTTTATATATGTATATAAAAATAAATGATACGTTTTTGAGTGGAGTGTGGCACTTTTTTCTCTGCATAAAGTTTTACAGATCCATCTATACTGTTACATGTATGAGTAGTTTATTTCCTATTATAGATGAGTAGTGTATTGCATTTTTTCAACATATCTCAATTAGTACATTGTTACCTTTCTCTTTTGCTTCAGCCCTTCTAGTCTTTTTTTTTTAAATATATTTTATTGATTTTTTTTTTTACAGAGAGGAAGGGAGAGGGATAGAGAGTTAGAAACATCGATGAGAGAAACATCAATCAGCTGCCTCCTGCATATCTCCTACTGGGGATGTGCCCACAACCAGAGTACATGCCCTGACCGGAATCGAACCTGGGACCTTTCAGTCCGCAGGCCGATGCTCTATCCACTGAGCCAAACCGGTTAGGGCAGCCCCTCTAGTCTTTATTTACAAGCACATCAATCACTTATCTGTCTTAGGGCTTTGCTCTTAATCATCCCAGTTGCCCCATTGTTCTTTTCTAGGACATTCTATCTCCCTCTAATCATCCTTAGGGCTCAACTAAAACCACCTTTTCAGCAAGATGTTTCTTAACCTTGTATCTTGACTAGATCCTGCCCCCTATAATTTTCTTTCAACATAAGTACTTTATTTCCTCCCTATCTTAGTACAATATGTAATTATTTAAATTATTTATTTATCACCTGTTCCTCTGACTTGAATATAAATTCCATAAAAGCACAGTATATTTGCTCACTATTCTATTCCCAAACCTAGCTTACTGCAAAAAAACACTAGTTAACATGAACGAATGATTGAATCAAATGTGCCTGATATTATTATCCCAACAGTTCCACTACTGACCACGAGGTGGTACTTGCGGGTTTATTTTTGCCTCATTTCTACAAAACTGGATACCAGACTTCTCAGTTCTAAGTCTACTTTTATTATTTCCATGGAAATTTTAAAGGATATTTTTAGTCAAATAAGATAAGTCTGTTATGTAAATAACAGAAGTATCATTTCAGACACTTGATAGGGGTTGCAAGTAGAGTCATGGTGTTTGAATTTAACCTCTCACACTTTCTACTGTTACGAGTTCTCAAACAAGAAAGCATAGGAATAATAGCAAAATAGAAATTAAAGAAAAATAGCTAAATGAGAACCATATTACTGGTCTTGACATCTAGTCAAACCCAAGACTCTCTGTCAATGTGGGACTTCTCTACGAAAGAGAAACATCATGTTTGGGTGTTGGTTTTTCCTTCTCCTATGAATCTAGAATTGCTAGGCCTATGAAGTAATCAGCATCCATATTCAACTGCTTACATTGACAAGGCTGGACAAATTCTCCCAAGAATCTGGACCCTTCCATTTATTACCACAGGAAAACAGCAAGTACCAGAGTAAGAACACATGAGAACTCATTACTCATACACAGTGATGCCAGCCACTGGCAAAATGGGGCCCAATTCATATATTAAGAGCTGACCCATTTGTGGGGGAAAAGCTAGTGAGTGGCTAGGCAAAGATGGATTTGGGAGTGGATATATCATCCTCCCTATGGGTCAATGTGGTAATAAAGAAACAGGGGCCTAGAGAGTGGTTTGCAAATTTCTTCACTCTTTATTGTCACCAAGATTGTCCCAGGAAACATTGGTTTGCTTTCTTATCTTCACAGCATACGGATAATACAGAGACAACAACCTGCCCTTCTCTATTCCCCAATGACAGAGCAACATCCATTTATATGGATGATTTGATTTGCATTTAAGGATCCATGGAACACGTGTCACTTGAATTAGTTGCTAAAACTCTTCTGAGATTATACAACATTGTCCTGTATTAACAGATGGAGAGAGAAATTTTTCAGTTTTTCTCTGTCTGTGGCCCCAGGGAGATTTGCATTTTGCCAATGGTCCCACAGCTCAATCCCACTTTGCTATAAAGTCCTTGGATCCAGAACTGTAACTTGTTCTCTCCCTGCTACTGAAGACAGAAAAGGCTCCTCTTTCCACGTGATGCTGGTAAGAAGGTAGAGAAAGGTGTTTTATTGTGTTAACATTGTACTTTGATGGGTGCCTACTCACAAATGTTCATGTGAGCTTGTAGAAAAGTCAGTTAACTTACAGTCACCCCTGTCCTCAGGGATCCATATAACACACAGATTTCTGAACCCTACTAAATTATGGTTAACTATTGAAATGATTTTTCTTAGATTGACTAAAAACCCTAGGAACTTGAAATGAAAAAGCAACTGAAGAAACAAGCATAAAGGGAATAGTAACATGTATACTTATTACAGGGTATTTGCTCTCAGGAAGTAAACTTTACCTAGTATTTTAAAATGTTTAATTAAAAACACATTAATATTATAATAATTAAAATTGCTATTATTTGATTTTGTCCTCCTAGAATTGATTTTAACAATGTAAATGTATTCATTTAAATATTTTTAAAATGTTAATTGAACCAAACTTTATAACATTTCTGTGTGGATTGATTCAACTCCCTTTCCTCTTTTCTGCAATGTCTACTGAAAACCTCTACCTTACCTTCAAACTGGCATCCATCACTTCATACTCCTAGAATAGCAGTAAATATCACTCAAAACTCAAGTGGGGCAAAAAGCAGGCACTGGTTAAAAAGGAAGGAAATGCTGACACAGGTTCAGCATGTATGAACCTTGAGAACATTATGCTAAGTAAAGTAAGCTATCACAAAATAACATACACTGTGTTATTCTATTTATAGGAGGTATTTAGAATAATCAAAACATAAGGAGAGACAGTAGAATGGTGGTTTTCAGAGACTAGCGGGAATCAGGAAATGGGGGGGCGGTATTGTTTAAATGGCTATAGAGTTTCAGTTTTACAAGATGAGAAGAGTTGAGGTAATTCATGGTAATGTAGCACAACACTATGAATATATGAAATATCATTGAATTATACACCTAAAATGGTTATGATGGTAAATTTTATGTTCAGTGTATTTGACTACCATAAAAAATTTATTTTACAGTAGCACTGGCACATAGTGCCCTCATATAACCCTCCACTAATCTACCTTTTTGCCACTTACTCTCTAGTGTCAGTGGAAATGATGATCATCACCTTTTTAAAATTAAATTTATTAGGTGACATTGGTTAATAAGATTATATAGATTTCAAGTGTACATTTCTATGACACGTGATCTGTATATTGTATCATGTCCGTTTTTTGAGGGCTAATTACTATCATGTTCTAAATCAATCACCTGGTACTTGCTTAAATAATTTTCTATACCATTGTATATTTTCAAGCTCTCATTGTTTACTATATCCTTTTTAAATATGTTTTAATTGATTTCTAAAGAGAGAAGAAGGGAGTGGGAGAGAGATAGAAACATCAATGAAACATCGATTGTCTGTCTCCTGCCCTGATGGGGAATGAACTGGTGAGCTCTTGGTGCATTTGACGATGCTCAATCTTTACAATATTGAAAAAATTCTTCAGCTACCTTAGTCATGGCCTTTCCCCTTGCTTCCACTAACAAGTTTCCAGAAATAATATACACTGTGCCTCCACAGCTTCTTTTCCCATTTATTCCTCATGCTACCATAGCAGGTTCTCAGCTTTCATTGGGGAACTTCAATTACTTTTTTAGGGTCACTAATATAACCATTACATGGAATCTCATTTAAAAATTTTGACCCTTAGTAGACTTGACTGCATAAGCAATTCTACACTATTGTTCATATAACACTGAGTCATGACACTATGCTCTCTTGGTTTTTATGGTTCTTATAAATTGTCTAAACTCATCTCACTTTAGGATATAAAACTTTACAGTAAATCTGCAGAGTTCCATTGTCACTGGTTTTCACTTATAAGTCCACTCTTTGAGATTGTTCATCCATAATGTTAGATTAAAATGATTCACAACTTCCAAATCTATAAGGAGCAAAAATCTGAGTTTTTGTCTCCAGTTCAAATCTGGAAATTTACCTGGAGAGTCACATCTCATGGACACTTCATATTGAAGGATACCTTTAAGTGGATTTCTCTTAGTCATTTTATATATTATAGATTTAAAATTGAATGTAATTATTTTTCTTGGATAAGTCTCTATTCACAGAATCTAATGGAGCTTAAAATTATGTCAATATATAAAATAATAATCAATAAAATGAATAAAATTATACCAGCATCTTTTCCTTGAATTTAAGACTTAAGATGATTATATATTTTGCTAAATATCCGATATGAGTGCAGATAAATGTCAGAGTTCAATTTAGAGTTTTCTCAATGGTAGAGCACTTATTTATGAACTTAGATACCTCTCCTAACCCAAAGAAAATATATCTAGATATTTTTGTGTAACTATGTACTTTCTTATTTCTATAGGATATGAGCATTGTGAGAACAAATGGTACAAATCTACAAAACATAAAGATCTTAAGTAACTTGACTTCTACGTTTCCAACTTTCTTGTTGACCGGCATTCCTGGCCTGGAGTCTGTCCATGCCTGGATCTCCATTCCCTTCTGCTGTCTTTATGCCATTGCCCTCTCTGGGAACAGCATGATCCTGTTTGTCATCATCACCCAGCGCAGTCTCCATGAGCCCATGTACTATTTCCTCTCCAAGCTGTCAGCTGCTGACTTGGGCTTGACTATTTCTACAATGTCAACAACATTAGCTATCCTCTGGTTTAATGCAAGAGAAATCAGTCTAGATAGCTGCATTATCCAGATGTTTTTTCTTCATGGATTTACTGTCATGGAATCTGGGGTGCTGGTAGCCATGGCCTTTGACCGCTTTGTGGCAATCTGTAATCCTCTAAAATACACTGCTATTCTCACTAATTCCAGAATTATTCAAATGGGTCTCTTAATGATTTTACGCACTGTAGTAGTAATAGTGCCACTACTCTTGCTCCTTAAGCCTCTCTCTTTCTGTAGAACAAATGTCCTTTCCCATTCTTACTGTTACCATCCAGATGTGATTAAATTAGCATGTTCAGATACTCAGGCCAACAATATCTATGGATTAATTGGTCTCATGCTGACCACAGGAGTGGATTTACCATGCATTGTCCTGTCTTATATCTTGATCATTCGCTCTGTGCTCAGTATGGCCTCCCCCAAAGAACGGCACAAGGTCTTTAGTACTTGTGTCTCTCACATTGGGGCGGTTGCTATTTTCTACATTCCCATGATTAGCTTGTCCTTGGTGCATCGCTATGGCCGATCAGCCCCCAAAGTGGTCCATTCAATGATGGCCAATATATACTTGCTTTTGCCCCCTGTGCTCAACCCTGTCATCTATAGTGTGAAAACAAAACAGATTCGCAAGGCTATACTTAGTCTTCTTCTTACAAAATAAATAGAGATGATCAATTTTGAGAAAAACCTGATGAAAGTTACTTGCACTGTAAGGTGACTCTCTATTGGATATTTTTTCTCATTTTATTCATTTATTCAGAAAATATTTAGTAAGCATTTTTATATTTGCTAATTCATTAGATAAAATATGATATACCTCAAGTACTTATGGTTTATCAAATAAGGGAAGCAGGAAAATAATAAAAATATACATAATAATTAACATTTACTGAATATTTATTTTATACTGTGTGGTCTACTAATAGTTTTTTTTAAATATATTGCTTTTATTTATTTCAGAGAGAAAAAGAGAGAGAGAGAGAGAAACATCAGTGATTACAGAGAATCATTAATCAGCTGCATCCTGCACGAGCCCACAACCTAGGCATGTACCCTGACTGGGAATCGAACTGTGACCTCCTGGTTTATAGGTCAATGCTCAACCACTGAGCCACGCAGGCCAGGCTCTACTAACAGCTTTTTTTTTTTTTTTAATATATTTTATTGATTTTTTACAGAGAGGAAAGGAGAGGGATAGAGAGTTAGAAACATCGATGAGAGAGAAACATCGATCAGCTGCCTACTGCACACCCCCTACTGGGGATGTGCCCGCAACCAAGGTACATGCCCTTGACAGGAATCGAACCTGGGACACTTCAGTCCACAGGCCGACGCTCTATCCACTGAGCCAAACTGGTTTCGGTGACTAACAGCTTTTTAAGATATATTCTATTTTATCCTACAGTAGTTCAATGAAATATATAAAATTATTAATTACACAGGAGTGGGCAAAAGTAGGTTAAATTAGCAGCCATCATTTCCTAAAAGATAAATCATACGTAAAGATGAAATAATAACAAAAAGAATAAGAAGAAGATAAATAATACAAATAGATAGTACAATCCTAATAAAAGAGTAATATGCAAATTAACCATCACTCTGCTACACCCACCAGCCATGCCCACCAGCCACGCCCACCAGCCAATCAGGAGCAAGTATGCAAATTAACCCAACCAAGAAGGCTGTGGCCACAGAGAGAGCAGGAGGGAAGCTTGGGTTTCCCCAGCAATGGAGGAAGCCAAGCTTTCCGCACACCCTGGCCGGCCCACTCCGGGCTACAAAGTTTCAATTATAGAAGGTAAATAAATCCCAACAGAAATGGCTGCCACCACAGAACGAGCAGAAGGCTTGGCTCTGCTCCAGGCTAGAAAGTTTCAATTGTAGAAGATAAATAAATCCCAGATACCAGGGCCTCCGCTTGGGTCGCTGGGGGGCGTGGCTGGCCTGCAAACCACCACAGGCCCCTCGCCCAGGCTGCCCCACACCCCAAGGGAACCACCACCCTGATCCGGGACACCCTTCAGGGTAAACCAGCTGGCCCCCACCCATGCACCAGGCCTCTATCCTATCTAATAAAAGAGTAATATGCAGATTGACCATCACTCCAACACACAAGATGGCTGCCCCCATGTGGTCAAAGATCCTGTCCCCATGTGGACACAAGATGGCCACCACAAGATGGCCAGCAGGGGAGGGAAGTTGGGAGGGACCAGGCCTGCAAGGGAGGGCAGTTGGGGGCAATCAAGCCTGCAGGGGAGGGCAGTTAGGGGTGACCAGGCCAGCAGAGGAGGGAAGTTGGGGGTGACCGGGCCTGCAGGGGAGGGCAGTTAGGGGAAAACAGGCTGGCAGGGGAGCAGTTAGGCACCAATCAGGCTGGCATGGGAGTGGTTAGGGGGTGATCAGGCTGGCAGGCAGAAGTGGTTAGGGGCAATCAGGAAGGCAGGCAGGCGAGCCGTTGGGAGCCAGCAGTCCTGGATTGTGAGAGGGATGTCCGGCTGCCCGTTTAGGCCCGATCCCACTGGGGTCCCAGATTGGAAAGGGTGCAGGCTGGGCTGAGGGACACACTGCCCCCCCCCCCACATCCCCCTGTGCATGAATTTCGTGCACTGGGCCTCTAGTAATAAATAAATAACAATACAAGAATAAACTCTGTGTTTCACATGCTCGCAACTATAAACCTACTTTGCCAATCCCTGTATTTTAAAGATGAAGATGCTGAGGCCTAGAGACATTTAGTTCACCAAAGGCCAGACATCTAACAGAGAAGGATTGAGATTTTAATCCAGGCCTTCTGTATCTTAGATACCATTCTCTTCACTAGTATATTGCATACTCTTCCGAGAGCATCTAGGAAAACTAATATAAGATCATTTGTAAGAACTTGATCTTTCTTAGTGTATATTTTAGCTGGTTTTCCTCATTCATAATTAATAGTACAAAAGATAGGAGGAATAGTATGTGTAATGCCAACAGTATGTGTAAGTCATATTCAGTATCCAGTACTGGTTTGGTGCATTTGCTAATACATTGGAGAAAATGGATATTTTTGAGAACTGGAAAAAGTCATGAAGAATGTAAGGACATTTGGATCAATGGCCACTTTGGAATCTGAAGCCTTCTCCAAAGAAATATCACAGATAGCCGAAACCGGTTTGGCTCAGTGGATAGAGCGTCGGCCTGAGGACTGAAGGGTCCCGGGTTCGATTCCGGTCAAGGGCATGTACCTTGGTTGCGGGCATATCCCCAGTGGGAGGTGTGCAGGAGGCAGCTGATCGATGTTTCTCTCTCATCAATGTTTCTAGCTCTCTATCCTTCTCCCTTCCTCTCTGTAAAAATATCAATAAAATATATTTTTTTTTAAAAAAGAATATCACATATAAATACACACATTATTTTTCATAAAATTTCAGAGGTTTCACAAATGTCATGAAGGATGATGCCATTCTCTTAACCAACCAAAGAATCAAGGTAAATAATTCATGGTGCTCAGCTACAAACAGGTCTATATAGCTAGAAATATTTGATCCCTAAAAATGGACTCACAGCAATTACATGAAGCCTAAAATCCTATCTAATAAAGAGGGAATATGCTAATTGACCATCACTTCATCACAAAGATGGCTGCACCCACAGCTGAAGCCAAGTTCCCATAAGGAGCCTTAATGAGCAATCAGCAGGGACCTGAGGTTACGCCCTCCTCCACCCCCGTGGGGCTTGACAGCGGATCTCAGGCCACGCCCCCCACCCTGATGCCAGGCCAGGGGACCTGAGGCCATGCCCCCTGCCTGGCAGGGCTTGACGGGGGACCTCAAGGTGTGCTTCCCATCCTGGTGCTAGGCTAGGGGACCTCAGGCTGCTCCCCCATCCTATCGCCAGGTCGGGGGACCTCAGGCTGCACCCCCCACCAGGTGGGGCTTGACAAGGGACTTCAGGCCACGCCCCACACCCCGGCACCAGGCTGGGAGACCTCAGGCTGAACCCTCCAACCCAGCACCGGGCCAGGGGACTTGAGGCTGTGCCCCTCTGCCTGGCGGGGCTTGACAGGGGACCTCTGGCTGTGCTCCCCATCCAGCGGGGCTTGACAGGGGACCTCAAGGTGCACCCCCAGTGCTGGGTCGGTGGAACTCAGGCCGTGCCCCCTGCCAGTGGGGCTTGACGGGAGACCTCAGGCCATGCCCCCACCCAGCGGGGCTTGATAGGGGATCTCAGGTCATGTCCTCCACCTGGCAGGGCTTGATGGGGGACCTCAAGGCATTCCCCCCACCCTGGTCTGGGCTGGGGGACCTCAGGCCAAGCCCCCCGACCTGAAGCTACGTCCCCTGCTTGGTGGGGCTTGACAATGGTGGAACTGGCCAGGTTTGGATCTAGCCCAATGGGGGCAGGGGCCGACCGGGTCTGGGTCTCATGCAATTTTGAGGTGCATGTGGGTGGGCAGGTACTTGACTCTGGGTCCCATGGTGCACCCCAGACTCTGGCAGGAGGAAGGTTTTCAAATACATTTTACTCATTTTCTTTCATCTCTGACACTTCTATTATAGAGAAAGGGCAAATAGCAATATTAAATTATTTCCTCTAATTAATCCCCTTTTAATGTGCACGAATTTCGTACACTGGGCCACTAGTTTGGTTTATAAAATGCTAGAAAACTGAGATGGAAACTTGAATTTTATTGTTGGAAAAGTGGTTATAAACATAAGAGATGTTTCATGTACCCCACAAACACTGGGAGAAGTAATATGCCATCTTTCAAAAGACCATTATGTGTATCTCTTTTAACTGTGTGCTCAATGATGTTATATTGGCAGCTCGAAATCCGCATTGATACCATGAAAATAGGAAAGCACTGCAAAGGTACTCTTTTTCTTCAGTGATTTGGTTTACCAGAACACCAGTGACTGGGAGCCTACCTTGTGTAGGCCTTGTGAGAAGTAATACAAATGAAAAGATCAATAAAACATATTTAAACCTAGCTGTTTTGGCTCAGTGGATAGAGCATCAGCCAGCAGAGAGATGGGTCCTGGGTTTGATTCCTGTCAAGGGCACATATCTCAGTTGCAGGATTGATCCTGGCCCTGGTCAGGCACATGCAGGAGGCAACTAATCAATGTGTCTCTCTCACATTGATGTTTCTCTCTCTGTTTCTACCCCTCCCTTCCACTCTCTCTAAAAATCAATGGAAAAATACCCTTAGGTAAGAATTCACAATGACAAAAAAACATATTTAAATAAAACAATTATCAAAATACCTGACAGAGAGTACCTTTGACTCAATGAAATGTTTATTATAGGAACTTACTGAAGGGGAGTGCTATTTCATGCAGGCCACTGTGCTACCCATTGGTAACTCCAATCCCCCAACTTTCTTTGGCTGGAGTTCCAGGACTAGAAGCTTTTCACATCTGGTTTCCCATCCCTCTTTGCTGCCTTGTGTGGTTCCCCTTTTGGAGAACAGCACAAACTCTACACCATGATCACTGACTCCAGCTTCCACAAGCCCATTTACTATTTCCTCTTCATACTCTCCACCACTGGCATGTGCATCACTATTTATTTTCTTCCCACAACACTGGGTGTCCACTGGTTTAATGCCAGGACCATCAGCCTAGATGCCGGCATTATACAATGTTCTTTCTGCATGGATTTACCCTTATGGAATCCTCTGTGCTTTTGGCCATGGCTTTCAACTGGTTTGTTGCTATCTGCAATCCCCTAAAATATGCCATTTCACACAATGATTTTTTTTCATAGTTCATTTTTGTTGTTGAAACATCAGTCCGGACATTTGATAGGGGTTTCTGATAGAGTTATAAAGCTTGAATTGAACACTCCACTCTGCCATTAAGCATTCTCATCTAAGGAAGCATAGGGAGAAAAAAAGGCAAATATAAATTAAGGAAAAATAGCCAAAGAGAGAACATTTTACTGTTTAATTGATATCTGGATAAATGTAAGACTTGTTGCCAATGTGAGACTTCCCTATAAAGGAAAACATAATATTTGGGTATGTATCTTGTCTTTTCATATGAATCTAGAATTGCTAGGTCTATAAAGTAATCTGCATCTGTTACTCAACTACCCAAGGTACACACCCAACTTTTTGGACAAGGTTGGCCAAAATCCCCCATGAGTCCAGGATATTAAACGTATTACCATAGGGAAACATTAAGTATGAGAGCAAGAACACAGGCATGAGAGAACTCATTATTCACCTACAATGATCTCAGCCATGATAAAAATGGGTCCCATTTAATTAATTAGGGACTAATCCATTTCTTGGGGAAAAGCTAATAAGTTATTGAAAAGAGATGGATTCAGGAATAAATGTCATCCTTCCTATGTGTCATTTTAATAATGCATACTGGGGTACATATTCCTTCCATCTTCATTGTCACCATAATTATTCCAGTTAATATTGGTTTGCTTTCTTATCTTCCCAGAATACTGATAATCCAGAGACAATGACATGCACTTCTCTATTCCCCAGTGACAGAGCAAGATCCAAACATTCATTTATATGGATAATTTGGTTTATTTGCTTTGCATTAAAGGTCTCTAAGGGCCACTTGTCACTTGAGCTAGTAGCTAAAACCCTTCTGAGATTACACGGCATTGTCCTGTATTTATAGATGAAGAGAAAAGTTTTTCTCTTTTTATGGCTCCAGGGAAATTTAAATTTGCCTAAGGCCCCAGAGCTTAATACCAATTTACTATAAAGTTCATGGCTCCAAAACTACAACTTGTTCTTGCTCTGCTAGTGAAGACAAAAAAGGCTACTCCTCTCATATGAAGCTGGTAAGGAGGCGAGAAAGGTGTTAATTGTGGTTGCCAAGGGCTTGGAATGGGGAAAATAAGAAGTTATTGATTAATGGCTATAGAGTTTTACTTTTATACAATGAAAAGATGTATGGAGATGAATGGTGGCAATGTTTGCACAACATTAAGAATGTGGAGGGGGGGCAATGGGGCTATAAGGACACATATGTAATACCTTAATCAATAAAGAAAAAAGAATGTATTTAATATCACGGAACTACACAGCTAAAAATGGTTGATGGTAATTTTTTTTTTGGTGTATTTGATCACAATAAAAAAATTGTGGAAAAAAATTGCACTGGGTGATATTTCCATCCTCTAACCCTCCACCAACCTAGTCATTTAGCACTTACTAGTGTCAGCAGAAATGAGGATCCTCATCTTTTTTAGAGCTAATTATCATCATGCTGCATTTCAATCACCCACTACTGTCTTCAGTAATTTTCTACATCAATTAATCCCTAGCATTCCATATTTTTGGTCTCTCACTATGTATTGTATGTATCTTTGTTATCAGTTTATAAATATGTTCATTTGTCTAGGTCTTCCCATTCTCACAAAAATCCTACATTCCCCTTACAGTCTTCTTTGGTCGTTGCTTATTTTTCTCCCTGCCTTCACTGATAAGTTTCAAAAATACTAGATGCTGTGCCTCCACTACTTGTTTTTCTACTCATTCTTCAGGTCACTGTAGCGGGTTCTCGGCATACAAATATATATATTGATTTTCAGAGAGGAAGGGAGAGGGAGAGAGAGATAGAAACATCAATGATGAGAGAGAATCTTTGATTGGCTGCCTCCTACATGCCCCCAACTGGAGATCAAGCCCACAACCCAGGCATGTGCCCTTGACTGGAATCAAGAACCCTTCAATCACTGGCCTTTGCTCTAGCCACTGAACCAAAACAACTAGGGCAGGTTCTCAGCTTTCAATACTGGACTTCAACTATGTTTTCTAGGATCACTAATGTGTTCTCAGATGCATTTGAGGATTTTAATCCTTAGAAGACTTGACCTCTGAAGCAATTTAATACAGATGTGCATACAACACCCAGTCATGGCACCATGTCCTCTTTATTTTAATGTTCCTGTAGAGCTGCCTCATTTCATCTTGATTTAGAGTATATAGACCTTTCCAATAACTTTTTCATCTTCACTGATTATCTCTTGTAAATCTAATTTCTGAGATTGTTGACCTACACTGTTTGATTAAAATGGCACTTATACAATGATAACTTCCAAATGTATATTACCAGCAAAAATCTGGAGATTTATATCCACATGAGCACTGCCGACCCATAGATATTTTTAAGTGGACTTCCATTAGTCATTTCATACAAAAGTCATTAGAAATGAATGCACTTATTTTTTAACTAAGTCTGTAATCATTTAATATTGCAATTTAATGGAGCTATAAGTTCTGTCAATATAGAAAATAATTAAATTTCAATATGTATAAAACTATATTGACATATTTATCTTGAATTTAAGAGTAAACACACACATATGCGTATGTATATATAAAATAGAGTTTGATTAAGAGTATTCTCAATAATAGAGTACTTACGATGTCTTGAGATAACTTTCTTATCAAAAGAAAATTTATCTAAATATTTTATATAACTATATAATTTCTTATTTCTATAGGATATGAGCATTGTGAGAACAAATGCTACAAATCTATAAAACATGGAGATCTTAAGTAATTTGACTTCTACGTTTCCAACTTTCTTGTTGACCGGCATTCCTGGCCTGGAGTCTGTCCATGCCTGGATCTCCATTCCCTTCTGCTGTCTTTATGCCATTGCCCTCTCTGGGAACAGCATGATCCTGTTTGTCATCATCACCCAGCACAGTCTCCATGAGCCCATGTACTATTTCCTCTCCATGCTGTCAGCTGCTGACTTGGGCTTGACTATTTCTACAATGTCAACAACATTAGCTATCCTCTGGTTTAATGCAAGAGAAATCAGTCTAGATAGCTGCATTATCCAGATGTTTTTTCTTCATGGATTTACTTTCATAGAATCTGGGGTGCTGGTGGCAATGGCCTTTGACCGCTTTGTGGCAATCTGTGATCCTCTAAGGTACACTGCTATTCTCACTAATTCCAGAATTATTCAAATGGGTCTCTTAATGATTTTACGCACTATAATATTAATAGTGCCACTACTCTTGCTCCTTAAGCCTCTCTCTTTCTGTAGAACAAATGTCCTTTCCCATTCTTACTGTTATCATCCAGATGTGATTAAATTAGCATGTTCAGATACTCGGGCCAACAATATCTGCGGATTGTTTGATCTCATTCTGACCACAGGAGTGGATACACCATGCATTGTCCTGTCTTATATCTTGATCATTCGCTCTGTGCTCAGTATGGCCTCCCCCAAAGAACGGCACAAGGTCTTTAGTACTTGTGTCTCTCACATTGGGGCGGTTGCTATTTTCTACATTCCCATGATTAGCTTGTCCTTGGTACATCGCTATGGCCGATCAGCCCCCAAAGTGGTCCATTCAATGATGGCCAATATATACTTGCTTTTGCCCCCTGTGCTCAACCCTGTCATCTATAGTGTGAAAACAAAACAGATTCGCAAGGCTATACTTAGTCTTCTCCTTACAAAATAAACAGAGATGATCAATTTTGAGGAAAACCTGATAAAAGTTACTTGCACTGTAAAAAGCAACCCTGGTAGGTAACTGCCTGACAGGTATCTTTTCTCATTTCATTCATTTATTCAACATTTAGTAAGCATTTTTGTATATTCAGTTATCAAATATACATATGCTATACCTCAGAAATTTTGTAGTCCAATAATGGGAACAGGAAAATATAATAATAAAATAATAAAAATCACATCCCATAGTAATTAACATTTATTATGTTATATTCGGTGCCCTGTTAGCTGCTTTTGAGATATACAGGGGTGGGCAAAAATAAGTTTATAGTTGTTCATTTGAAAGAGAAATGCAGGTTAAATAATAATATTAAAAAAAACTTGGTGTTTTGTGTACTTACAACTGTAAACCTACTTTTGCTCACCCCTGTATTCTATTTATTGTTTTAAATGACTCAATGAAATTATTAATATTTTTAAAGATGAAGAAACTGGAGCCTAGAAACATCTATTTATTCATCAAAGGCTGGACATCCACAGAGCAGGGTTTACTCTGAATCCAGGCTTTCTGTGTCTTAGACACCATGCTCCTCACTAGTGTTTTGCATACTCTGCCGAAAGCATCTAGGAAACATGAGATGAGATCCAAAGTAAAACTAGATCTTCATTTCTATATGTCATGGTTTAAAAAGTCACAATGGCTTCTTTGGTGTATTCTTTAGTTTTTCTTCATTAACTACTAATAATACAAAATATAGGTGCATATATGCTCAAAAAGCAAGCAACCGATCAGTATCTAGTACTTGATAGTTAATAGTTAAAGCTTCAAGGATTATGGACATTTGGTAATTCATCACAGGAAATGGGAACTTTGGAGAACTGAAAAGATAGTATAGTAGTAAAATGTAAGGAAGTTAGGGGCATAGGCTCTTAACCATTTTCTGCATAAATTGGAATCTAATGAAACCCATTAGCCCTTCTTCACAGAAAAATCACTTATAAACACATTCATACTATTTTCCATGAAAGTCAGAGATTTTACAAATGCCATGAAGGACCTACATGGCTCTCTTAACCAGCCAAAGTAAAGAATCCATTACTTTCAGCATATAAACAGTTATTCGTAGCTAGACCTAAGCCATTTGGCTCCTGGAAAGAGACTCACAGGAACTATATCAATTTTAAGAGGCGGGCAGCTTAAAACTCAACTGAATAAACTGGTAGAATAACTCAGAGAAAAATAGAGGTAGGAACCTGATGGGAGTTGCATCAATTTTGTTGTAGTTGAGAAATTAATCAATAGGAGGGATGCTTCATGTATCCCATAAACACTGGGACAGCAGTGTGCTGGGGCTCACACCAGCTTGTAAGAACCCATAGTGCGTATCTCATCTCAGCTTTGTGTGCAGTGATGCTTTACAGGCAGCTGAAATCAGCATTTTGCATATACCATGGGAATCAGTAAACTGCAAATGAAGAGGGCATTTGTTTCTTTGTTTGTTTTCAGAGATACAGTTTACCAGCACACCTGTGTCTGGAGGTCTACCTTATGTTTGGCCTTGTGAAAAGCAATAGAAAATAAAAGTAAAAATCGCCAAAACCGGTTTGGCTCAGTGGAAGAGTGTCAGCCTGCGGACTGAAAGGTCCCAGGTTCGATTCCGGTCAAGGGCATGTAATTTGGTTGCGGGCACATCCCCAGTGGGAGGTGTGCAAGAGGCAGCTGATCGATGTTTCTCTCTCATCGATGTTTCTGACTATCTATCACTCTTCCTTCCTCTCTGTAAAAAATCAATAAAATATATTTTTTTAAAAAAAAGTAAAAATGTATTCCTCTACACTCAAGGAGCTTAAAGTCTATTGTGTGAAGTAGTGACATAGACAAGTTCTAAAACAATGCATTGAATGTTGTGATAGTTTATAATACAAAATTATACCCCTGGTTTGTATTGCCATCTGAGTTGAAGTGTTTCCAAAGGTAAATAGAGAATAGCATTCTGGCAATTCTGTGGAAGAATATAAGTATTGTGTCACCATTTTACTTTTCATGGAAAAATATTCTGAGTTTTAAAATTTACAGTCTTAACTGAATCTAGCATTGAAAAATATGAAAACCAAATCTTTTGTTATTTTTTCTTTTGTTTTCTTTATCCATCAAATTTTTTCAAGTGAATCCGATGACAACATTTGTATTACTTGCTTAAAAAACATATTTTGCTTGAACAATACTATTTTATAAAGCAAGTGATTAGATTTGGTTTATAAATGTAGTTGTGCTTCCTGAATTTTTATGTGGGGGACTTTGTTTCTGGTAATTCTACATGCCTGTTAGCTGTTTGGAGCTTCAGAAAGATAAAACACAAATTATTACAGTTGAGGGACTTTTACTTTCACATATTTAAAGAGCTACAATTGTGAAGTGTGTTCCTAGATAAATCACACCAAAAAAAAAAAAGAAAGAAAAGAAAAACTCTAGGTATCTATGGAGAACACTAGCTAGAATTGAGCAAGAGAACAAGATGATGGCAAAGGAGAAATCTTCTTGATATATTTGGGGACCCTTATAAAGTGCAAGCAAAATCTTGGATAACTTTATTTAGTGTGAGTTGTACTGCTGGTTTACAAAATGTTACTTGGTACAATTCTCAGTGAGAATAAACTAGTGCTTAGCTTAGTATGTAGAGTAGGCTTGAGGTAAAATTATTTAATTCATATTCTAATAAATGTCAGTAGCTCAAGGAGGCACCATTAAAAAGATACTCATGCCGAAACTGGTTTGGCTGAGTGGATAGAGCGTCGGCCTGCAGACTGAAGGGTCCCGGGTTTGATTCCAGTCAAGGGCATGTACCTTGGTTGCGGGCACATCCCCAGTGGGAGGTGTGCAGGAGGCAGCTGATCAATGTTTCTCTCTCATCGATGTTTCTAGCTCTCTATCCCTCTCCTTTCCTCTCTGTAAAATATCAATAAAATATATTAAAAAAAATTTTTTTTAAAGATACTCATAGTAGAGTCTTGAGGATCAGAGTAGATCATTCCATAGGTCACAGGTAGAAATAAAAAAGAGTGACAAAAAAGAAAAAAAAGTCTGTGTGCATTCGAAGGCATAGCATTGTTTTCACTATATTTTTCATTCACTATGTAAGTCTTGATTCTTCCATTTATATATCTCTTGTATTCTCTGCCTGTTCTTTAACTGATCCATCTAGTTCCCTGCCATCTGATCAATTTATGGAAAAAATGAATTTAAATGTTTTCTTCAGAAGGATGGACCTACTGAAATCTCTCAGCCTTGAAGTCAGCTACTTTCTTATTTCCTTCATTACACAGGTTTCTAACCAGGCTTGTATTCTCATTTCTTTCATACCAGGGCTTAACTTCAACTTGACTCATGCTGTTTTCCACTCTAAAATACCACATGCCTGCCCCTTTTGCTTTTAGTCTACATTGTATTTGTAGTTCCACTCCTTTTATGAACCATTCTTTTACTCATTGAATAAAATGTCTGAGGAAAATGAGCATGCTGGGTAAATTATATAAGGCAAGAATTCACCTTAAGGTGTGTTCCATGAGAGGCCCAGAGGACACACCATTCATCAAAGCCATTAGGAATGAGCTGTGAAAGTGATACCAGCATCACTAAGAAGCTGAGAAGTGGCTCCTTTCTGCTGACCAGGAATGACAGTAAGAGATGCAATCCCAGAACCAGGCTCATGAATATGGATGTATATGATGAGGCCTTGACATAATAGAAACCAGATAGCAGTGGTTAATCACCAAAAATCAGGGGGACTGCAATTATCATAAGGACCTACAAGGTCCAAAAGGCAGACAGGAAAGCTTAATGTGTACATAGTTGTGAAGGTGATTAATAGAGCAGTCATCATTGGGGCAAATTAGACAAGCAGCCAACAAGGCACTAGGTAACATTTACTACAAAAAGAAGACAAATGGGCAAAAAGAAGGAGACTGGAAGAACTATCATACTTGATGTAAACTTTGTGTTAAGTCAAGACGGCAAAAAAATAGTTTTGGTAGAAAGTATCTTACTCTGTAGCGTAATTCTTAACAGGTTAGTAAAAGCCATTGGGTATCCTCAAGTCAAAGTCACCTGTCAGACAAGTCCTGTGCCCTCCAGGAATGAGCCTGCCTTAGTTTCCCTGCCACACTCAGTCGCTGTCTGGAGAAGCTCATGGGAAATGTGGCCATCTTGGAATGTGATCATGGATTTAAGAGCTCAGTCACTAAGACTGTTTTTCTCCATTAGTCTAAGGTGTGAAGGGCTCATTTTAATAACCTCCTCATCTCAAATTAAAAGAAAAATATTTAGGGCAACACAAAGAGAAGCCAAACAACTGATTCTTGAGACAGAGAAGGCAGAGCAGCTGGGCTGCTCAGGAGAAGTTTAAGAGTATATCATTTCTCAAGTCTTCATGCATCTCCCTTGAAGTTTCCGATGCTCAGGAAATAAAGTAGCAAAGTGAAGGATACATGAGTATTCCTTTTACAGTTTTTCTGTAACTCAGAAACTATCTTGAAATACAGTGTTAAAAATTCTCATGAGAGAGCATCTGATTGGCCCTGCTTGGATCTGGTGTCTAAACCTCCAGTATTGATCAATCAGGTTCACGTGTGCAGGGGTGGTACATTGGGTCGCCCCTTTAAGCTTGTGGCTTATGTCTAACTGCTACACTGTATACCTGAAACTAATGTAATATTGAATGTTGACTGTAATTAAAAAATTAAAAAATGTTTTTAAAGGAAAGAAAGGGGAAATAATTTTGCCATAGAACCATCCAACACCATTCTAGTACCCACTCTTTATTCATCAACAGAGTGCATTAAGAACATGTGATTAGTGACAAATGTCTTCAAGTCAATAGTCATGATCCTGGGGATTAAATAAATGACTAAACAGAAGAATATTTTCAACTTTAAGTTTCCCTTTTAGCACAACAGCTCAAGGCAAAACTACTGAGGATTACAAAATCAGTGATTAGATGAATAACAGGATAGTCATATGAAATTGCAAAGTGTAAAGACGTTGTTAATATGTCCTATCTTTCCTGCAGGCCTGCAGAGATAAATTCAGATAATTTTGAAGCAAAGATTAAAAAGTAATCAAGATTTAAAATTCTTACTCTGTTAGGCATAGAAATGATAAACTGTCCCTCATGTATAATTTAGATTCTTCATAAAATTTTCCTGTTTATTATATTAAATAATTACTTATTCTGACAATTCTTGTTTTATAAATTTAATTTAATACTAATACTTTGCTACTAAGGACAAATAGTGCATATATCATTAAAAGTTTAAAAAACTAATAATTCTCAATCTGAGGCAATTTATGAGAATTAAACAAAATATACAAAAATAATTGCATAATATCTATGGTAACTTAAATCTATGTTTCTATATTCATTGCCTTATTTTGTGTTAGTCAGAAAAGAAATCCATTATTCAAACCTAATTTTATAAAATTATACATTTATTTTTCATTATTTATTCATTCAATGAATATTTGCCAACACCTACTCTGTAAAAATAAATAAAACATGCTCTCAAAGGACATGTATTCTCACGAAGCATTTCTAACTGTATCTTTGTATTAAAATAATCCACATGCCCCATCAGTACCTCAAAGTCAGCAGGTCCAAAACCAAATTTATTTTGTTTCGTTTATAAACAATCAAATCTGTCTGTATATGAGTGAAATTATTTCTGACGATGAAGGATGTCAGTGATTAAAAGATATCCTTCATTGAAAAAACTTGACCAAATGCTCCTCTGACCCGCAGCAACATGTCTTTCTGTTTAAATGTCTAGGTGATCCAAACTAAAAATTTTTTATCTCCCTTTGTAATGCCACCCTCTTTTCAGTCAACCAAGTCTAATTTATTGATGTCACCCTTGGCCTTTATCTCTATCTTGAACATCAGAACTATTACCATATAAACTACGTATCACTTCTTTGATGCTACACTTTACTAAACTTTCTCATTTCCAACTCCACAATTCTGTGCCTTTAGAATCTCTCTTTGCTATCAGCATATCCTACCAGGGGCCCTACTCCAGGCTCTCCTCATTGCAATTTATCTTCTATGCAATTGTCAGGTTAATCTTATAATGTAATCACAACATTGCTTAAAATAACCTTCAATAGCTTCTCATGCTATCCAAATTATAAACAAATTCCATCAGCCAAGAAAACACTAAATCTTAATCTTGTATATTTTCCTTAACATTTTTAAAATATGTTTTTATTGATTTCAGAGAGGAAGAGAAAGGGGAGAGAAAGAGAGAGAGGGAGAGAGATGAAAGAGAATCCTTGATCACCTGCGTCCTGCACACCTCACACTGGGGACTGAGCCGGCTGGCAACCCAGGCATATGCCCTGACCAACCGGTAATCGAACCGTGGCCATAGGTCGATGCTCAACCTCTGAGCTATGCCAGCCCAGCATTTTCCTTAACATTTTAAGAAATTATCTAGTTCATCATCCTATTTTTCAGATAAAGAAACTTATGCCCTTAGCTGTAGTGTCTTTTCTTTGAGCCACACAGTTGGCAGAGCAGTTTTCTGGTTTTCTGGTTGTATAATGCAGGATTCTTAGAACTCTACTATGCACCTCTCAACGATGGAAATGCTTAAACTATATGCTGCCATCTTAGTTGAGTCTCTTCTCCCCTCTCTTGTTCAACTTATGTAAAAATGTATACCAAAATTATAAGTATATTTGCAGTAAACCTATGGATGCAGATATCTCTTAGAGATCCTAATTTCATTTTCTTTGGATAAATACCCAGAGGTGAAATACTGGATCACATAGTATGGTAATTCTATTTTTAATTTTCAAGAAACCTTCATACTGTTTATTGTAATGGCTGTACCAATTTAAATTCTCACCAACAGTATACCAGAATTCCCTAATCTCCACATGCTCAGCAACATTTGTCACCTTTTCTTTTTAATAATAGGAAGTTTAACAAGTGTGAGGTAATATTGTGATTTTGATCTCCATTTCTCTGATAGTGAACACCTTTACATGTATCTGTTGGCCTATAGTTAACAATACTGTAGTATATACTTAAATTTGATAAGAGGGTAGTTCTTACCACAACATAATAATACTAGAGGCCCAGTGCATGAATCCTAGGCCTGGTCTGCAGGATTGGGCCAAAACTGGCTCTCCGACATCCCCCAAGAGGTCCCAGATTGCAAGAGGGCAGCCAGGCCGAGGAACCCCAGTGGTGCACGATCAGGGCCAGGGAGGGATGCAGGAGGTTGGCCAGCTTGGGGAGGGTGCTCCAGAGGGCTCCAGGGCATGTCCAGCCCATCTCGCTCAGTCCCGATTGGCCAGACCCCAGCAGCAAGCTAACCTACCGGTTGGAGCATCTGCCCTCTGGTGGTCAGTGCATGTCATAGCAAGCAGTTGAGCAGCCTAGCATATCATTAGCATATTATGTTTTGGTTGAACAGCCAACTGGACGACTGGACACTCAGCATATTAGGCTTTTATTATATAGGATAATAATAATAAATATAATAATAGAGGGGTAGGAGGAAACTGAGAGGTGATGGATATGTTTATGGCCTTGATGGTTACATGGTTGTACACTTATCCCCAAACTCATCAAGTTGTGTACACTATATACACAGTTTTTATATGTCAATCATACTGTAATAAAGTAGTTAAGATTTCTATGCAAGTTCTACAAAATAAGTTTTCTAAACTCACCAGCAATATTTATCCCCCCTGTAATACTGACTGATGTGTTAGTAGCTAGTTTAATACTCATAGCTCATTCTCTGTGTCCTCAGTGCCCCCAGTAAGTAAACTGTAGGCTACTTGTTTTTTTTTTCTCAATCATCATAATTATTGTAATGGAAATTTATACAGTATATTAAAATATGGTTTATGAAAGGAGGATAATATGGAATTCAAATTTACAGAACTACATTAAAAGGCCCTAACTCTACATCAAATGATTACAAATAAATCACATATATAAATTTTAGGTTGAAAGAAAATGTTCAGTGTAGGTTAAAATTATTTTTATGACTTATATATGTAACCAACTTTATTAACTAATTAACCTAACCATCAACCAAATAGAGTTGAATAAAATGACTTCTGTTTTGCTTGTCTATACGATTCTCTTTTCTAAAGCATGAAATAGATCTTCAAGAGTAAGGAATAAATTAACTCAATTAACCACTGACTTTGTGTTAAGCACTGTGTTCATGAATAAATAGGAGGTAAATAAAACATGTTTGCTTTAGCCTCAACAGCCAAGACTAAATAAGATAATGTACCTGAAATTACTTGGCAAACATTAATCACTACACAGATGTTAATTAATGTAATCCTTGAGAACCAACCTGGAAGTTGCTTCCACTTGACCTCCATCCTGTTTGATTTTCCTTCTTCTATTAAAAAGGGAACCCCCATGCAGCCCCTTGACTTTTCATTTCTATTTTACTGCTTGTTTCTGATTGTTAATATCCATTTGCTCATGTTAACAAACATTTAATGCAGTGCTCACTTCGGCAACACATATACTAAAATTGGAACGATACAGAGAAGATTAGCATGGCCCCTGTGCAAGGATGACACGCAAATTCATGAAGCGTTCCATATTTTTACCATGTTCATGGATTGGTAGAATCAACATCATTAAAATGTCCATACTACCCAAAGCAATCTATAGATTCAATGCACTTCCCATTAAAATACCAACAGCATATTTCACAGACCTAGAAAGAACTCTCCAAAAATTCATCTGGAATTAAAAAAGACCCCGAATAGCCACAGCAATCCTGAGAAAGAAGAATAAAGTAGGAGGGATCTCAATACCAGATTTCAAGCTGTATTACAAAGCCACTGTCCTCAAAACAGCCTGGTACTGGCACAAGAACAGACATATAGATCAATGGAATAGAATAGAGAATCCAGATATCGACCCAAACCACTATGCACAATTAATATTTGACAAAGGAGGCATGAACATACAATGGAGTCAAGACAGTCTCTTCAATAAATGGTGTTGGGAAAATTGGACAGATACATGCAAAAAAATGAAACTAGATCACCAACTTACACCATACACAAAAATAAACTCAAAATGGATAAAGGACTTAAACATAAGACAGGAAACCATAAAAATACTAGAGGAATCCACAGGCAGCAAAATCTCAGACATATGCCGAATGAACTTCTTCACTGATACTGCCCCTAGGGCAACGGAAGCCAAAGAGAAAATAAACAAATGGGACTACATCAAAATAAAAAGCTTTTTCACAGCAAAAGAAACCATCAACAAAACAACAAGAAACCCCACTGTATGGGAGAACGTATTTGCAAATGTTATCACTGATAAAGGTTTAATCTCCAACATCTACAGGCAGCTTATACAACTTAATAAAAGGAAGATAAATGATCTAATAAAAAAATGGGCAACTGACCTAAATAGAATCTTTTTGAAAGAAGACAGAAGGAAGGCCAAGAGACACATGAAAACATGCTCAAAGTCACCAATTATCCGAGAGATGCAAATCAAAACGACAATGCGATACCATCTCACACCTGTCAGAATGGCTATCATCAACAAATCAACAAACAACAAGTGTTGGCGAGGATGCAGAGAAAAAGGAACCCTCGTGCACTGCTGGTGGGAATGCAGACTGGTGCAGCCACTGTGGAGAACAGTATGGAGTTTCCTCAAAAAACTGAAAATGGAATTCCCATTTGACCCAGTAATCCCACTCCTAGGAATATATCCTAAGAAACTAGAAACACCAATCAGAAAGGATATATGCACCCCTGTGTTCATAGCAGCACAATTTACAATAGCTAAGATTTGGAAACAGCCTAGGTGCCCGTCAGCAGATGACTGGATCAGAAAACTATGGTACATCTACACAATGGAATACTATGCTGCCATAAAAAAAGAAGGAATTATTACCATTTGTAGGCACCTGGATGGAATTAGAGAACATTATGCTAAGTGAAATAAGCCAGTCAATGAAACAAAAATACCACATGATCTCACTCATTTGGGGATAATGAAAAATAGTGTAAACTGATGAACAAAAAGATAGATACAGAGGCAGTAAAGCATCAAACAGACTGTCAAATTACAGCGGTAAGGTTAGGGAGAGGTGGGGGAAATTAGAGATCAACTGAAGGACTTATATGCATGCATATAAGAGTAACCAATGGATGCAAAACATTGGGGGGTGAGGGCATGTATGGGAGTGGGGTGGGGGGGGGCAATGGTAAGATTTGTACACATATAATACCTTAATAAAAATAATGCAGTTCTTCAACCACCTGAAAAAAAAAACATTTAATGCATATGTACTAGATATCTGAAATTATGCTACTACCTAGAGATACTTTCAAAGCATCTGCCATTCCACATAGTTGTACACACACACAAAAAAAAAACCTATTTAATAGATTATTTACAAGAGACACATAGTAGAATAAAATTCAGAACTGGATTCTGGGACTTCTTGAACGTTGTTTATCCATGTTTAAAATAATGATTCAGTTTTATTTTTAATTAAAACATGTAAACATAGAGTCACAGTGTCATTATGGTTTTTTCTTTGTTTGTTTTTTCCCCCACTTATCTGAGCACCCACATTTCCTGGTGCCAACTAACTCACCCAGGGGGGCAGACAGGAGAAGCACAACAGAATGGTGCATAAATCCCAAGAGTATTTTATTTCAATTAGGTAAATGGCAACATCATCATGGTCCCTTATAAAAAATTTCCATTCATAGCGGTAAATGGGTGACCTTCATTTAACTCACTCTAAATAAAGGTAAGAGAATTCTAAAGGCCAAGGCAAGTAGCTGCTCTCAGATTAGAAATGGTACTTGTTTGTGTGTAGAATAAGATGTGTCTGGTGACTTTAAGCTGCACCATGAGTAATTTAGCTTAGGTAAACAAGAGCAAGAATTTTTTGGGAGTAAAGTTAATGACAATAATTCACCTTGTTGTCTGGCATTGTTGTTTCAACATCTATATTTTTATCCCTTCTAATACTCCACATCTTGAAAGGTAAGACCCTCCCTCTCCCCTTATCCCTGGTCTCTGATCTCCAAACCCTCCATGCTTCTGATTATACTTACTCTCCACTGTTTTTTTCACTTCCATGAGCCTGATACCTATTAAGAAATTCCAAATCCCCAAAAAATACAAATTGTCAGTCATAAAATAGCCCTGGAAATGTAAAGTATAGCATAGGGAATATAGTCAATAAAATAATAACTATGTATGGTATCAGATGGGTACTGGAAATATTGGGAGGACCACTTTGTAAAGTATCTGATGATCTAACCACTATGTTATACAACAGAAACTAATACAAAAATATTGAATGTAAACTGTAATTAAAAATGAAATTAAAGAAAAGAAATTCCAAATCCCATATGTTTCGTTTTCATCTATTTAGCTAATCATAGCAAAAACTGTGCTTCTTGTCAAAGGAACTAATAAGTTGAAAACATAAATGTTATTTATCTCTAATAACCATAGGCTATAGCAATATGCTCTAGGGGTTTTTTTAATACAATAAGAAATAAGGTCAATTTCAAATTTAAGGAATTTAGCACAATATCTCATATGTACTATATTAATCTGTCTATAAATACCTATTACCTTGAAAATAAAAGGTTATTTTGAGGGTTAAGTACATAAAGTTGACACTTATTGCCTAATTATTGAAATAAGAAATTATTGAAGGAATTATTGATATATATATATATACACACATCATACGCACACTAGTAGCAGTGGCTGTTATCACTATTAGTAATTTCTGAGAAATTAAATTGTTAATTCAAAGGAAAGCAAGTCTTTTGTGTTTGAATAAATAATGGCAAATGAACCTTTTACCTAATCACTCTCCACCATGTAAGAGTACAGTTTTCTTTTAAATCAACAATCCTTACTAATCTTCGTTATTTAATTGATTAAAAACAATTGTTTTAATTAATATTCCTTTGGCTGATGGTAAAATCAAATATTTTTCATGTATTACTAGCAGTTCTTCTTTGGGGAATTCATTTTAATGTATTTTACTCATTTTTTATTATCTTTTTTTTCTGTTTTACAGTAAGCACTTTATTCAACTGAGTGTTGTATGTGCTTTAATTGTGTCTCCCAGTTCATAATTATTCTTTTAATTCTGTGGAATTAAAGGGTTTTTTTAAACAGTAAAATAATTCTTTGTATTTTATCAAATCAAATATATCAATCTGCACCTCTATGGTTTATATCTTCCATGTTATCATTAGAAAATTCTTTCTCACTCAAGGATTATATAAATATTTCCCTGATTTTTAAAAAATTTTCACCTGAGGAATATGTCTTCACTGATTTTAGAGAGGGAGGAAGGGAGAGAGAGAGAGAGAAACAAACATCAATGTGAGAGAGAAACATCAATTGCTTGCCTCCCATATGTGCTAAACCGGGAATCAAATCCACATCCAAGGTATGTGCCCTGACTGGAATCAAACCTTTTGGTGTAGGGACAATGCTTCAACCAACTGAGCTACCCAGCCACAGTTGACCTGATTTTAATTTAAGTTACATGTGGTTTATACATGAGTAAATATTTAACCATCAGGAAATAATTTAAATATATATTGTGATGTATGCTTTAATATATTTTTTCAAATGGAATTTACCCAACTCCATTTATTCAATAACTTATTCTATTACTACTGGTTTATGAAGCTTCCTTTATATTTCACTAAATGTTTATGGAGGCCTCTCACTGTACTTTTAATTCTGTCCCAGGGTTGTATTTGTTTCCAAAAAAGTACTAAAATATTGTAATTCTATTGGGAGTGAATTCTTATGTATGTAGTCTCTGAGAAGAAATGGTTCCCTGCTAAGTTAAAATGAATTTTCACTTCAAATCTGAGTTTAATTGTTCTAAAATTCCAAGACAAAATTAGTGAATTATTTGTTTAGACCAAGTCGTACTCCTGGTCAAATAGAATATTTCAGGAAAAACAAATAAAATGTAAGTCAATTAGCAAGAACATATTCAATATCTATGAAAAGCAAAAAATTCTACTAAGCAATTAGCTAAAAATAAACCCTTCTCATGAGACCATATTAATAAGTACAAACTTATAATCTAGTTGAAGTGTAAAAATATAACAAAATATTGATAAGAGTATAAGATATTAAGTGGTAAGCACCAAATAAATGTAGCTAAGTAAATTGAACTTAATTAAATATCTTATTTCAGTGATGAATTTCATAGATATAATATTGAGTGAAAGAAGCAAGATACAAATAATATATATATCAAGATGAAGAACAGAGAAAAGTATTTATGCTAATAGAAGTCAGAAGAATGGTTACTATAGAAGAGAACATTGATGAGGATGAAGTGTTAGGAAGTCTCCTGGGTTGGTGGTAATATTTTTTAATATATTTTATTGATTTTTTATAGAGAGGAAGAGAGAGGGATAGAGAATTAGAAACATCGATGAGAGAGAAACATTGATCAGCTGCCTCCTGCACATTTCCCACTGGGGATGTGCCCACAACCAAGGTACATGCCCTTGACCAGAATCAAACCCGGGACCTTTCAGTCCATAGGCCGACACTCTATCCACTGAGCCAAGCTGGTTAGGGCTGGTAGTAATATTTTATCAGTTGATCTTGGAAGGTATTCCAGAAGTGTATACAGATGTCAAACTTCATTGAGCTGTACTCTAAAGTTCTGTGAACTAAATGTATATCAACTAAAAATAATTTTGAAATTCTAAATTTAGAAAGTCAAGATCTTATAAGAGAATTCTGCCTCTTCAGACCATAATGTCATTCTACCATAACTCTACTCTCCCTACTTTCCTCTTGACTGGAGTCCCTGGACTTGAATGGGCCCATGCCTGGATCTCCATCCCCTTCTGCTGCCTCTATTTAACTGCCCTCTCTGGGAATAGCTTGATCCTATTTGTAGTCCTCACCGAGCCAAGCCTCCATGAGCCTATGTACTATTTCCTCTCCATGTTGTCCACCACTGACATTGGCTTATGCATGTCTACACTGGTAACAGTACTGGGAATATTCTGGGTCAATGCACGGGAAATCGGCTTGAATGCTTGCTTATCACAGATGTTCTTTATTCACCTCTTCACCTTCATGGAATCCTCAGTGCTCCTGGCTATGGCCTTTGATCGTTTTGTGGCTATTTCTAACCCCTTGAGATATGCTACCATTCTAACTCATGCAAGGATTGCACAGATTGGCATGGCAGTCATTACCAGGGGGACTGTCATTCTGACACCACTAGTCCTACTTCTTAAGCGTCTATCATTCTGTCACAGCCACGTGCTCCATCACTCCTACTGCTTCCACCCTGATGTGATGAAGCTCTCGTGTTCAGATACAAAGATCAATAGTGCGTTTGGATTAATTGCAATTATCTCTACTGCTGGAGTGGACTCTGTCTTTATCCTGCTTTCCTATGTCTTGATCATTCGCTCAGTTCTCAACATTGCATCCCCAGAAGAGAGGAAAAAGGCCTTCAGCACCTGCATTTCTCATATCACTGCTGTGGCCATATTCTACATCCCTTTGATCAGCCTATCTTTTGTTCACAGATTTGGAAAACGTGCTCCACCCTTTGTGCCCACACTCATTGCTAATTTATACTTGCTTATTCCCCCTGTGATGAATCCCATCATCTATAGTGTGAAAACAAAGCAGATTCAAAAAGCTATGCTCAAACTTCTCTTTTCCAAGAGAACTCATATTTAACAGTCATTGCTCCCTTAAAAACCCATCTTAAAGTCAATGAAAATTTATCACAAATCAGAGTTATAAATCTAGGCAATTTTAGAGTTCTACGGAACTAGAAATTATCCAAATTAAACATATCTACAATGTAGCTAATCCTACTTAAGGTAATCATTTTCTAGACCAAAATACTAACTCAGATTCTCACTACCTCTCACTACCTATTCCCATAAATGACTAACTGACCCTACCATCTCTATGTTGTTTCTGCCAAAAACTACCTGTCATTCATTTTGAATTAACTTTCCAAATATCCAGCTCAAATACAATTTAAAAACAAACCAATAAGCATCTCTTTCTTGTTTATTTCTCATCCAACAATTAAATAAAGCATTAACTCTTGTCTGTGATAAAGTCCTCCACAATTTAGGTTCAACGTTCCTTTAAAGTTTATCTACCTCTTTCTTTTTTCACATACTCTGAAGTCTAAGAAAACCAGTCTGCTAACTGCTCTGTCATGCAGCTTTCCTAATAGTGGGCTTTCCACTTGACATCAACCTTGGCACCCACTCCTTCACCTTGAAATACTACACATGCCAAGGCTCATCTTTAAATATCTTCTTCATTAAATGTTCATGACTGCTTCAATTATATCTGATCTTTCCTTCTCATAATTTGCCTGTTATGGTGATTTCTCTGTATCTATTTTTTTTTTCCTTTCTGTGTTTTTGACGATATGTTGTATTATACATACTAGTAGTAGTTCTGGTATTATTTCCATAAAGCTGTAAATTCCTTAAATTAAAAAATGTCTGTATTTTCTCTGATGCTGCTACAATACCTAAAAGTATATCTTCCACATAGCAGATAGTCAATGATAGTTGTTAAATTGAACTGAACATGATAGACTATCAAATAGCCAGCCATCTGAATAATTTCAGTGATGTCATTCAAATTCAATGTTTGGCATATGTAACATAAGAAATTTTTCTTATAACCTATTTCAGCTTTTCTGTCTATATTATCTAGCAATTGATCATAGCTCTGACCATATAGACAAAGGCCAGTTTTGGGGCCTGAGATCTCAATCTCAGGAACTTATCCCTGTTTGCATAAAGCCCAATTTGACTAAGAATAATTCAACTCATTTTTTCATGAATAAATGTTTTTCAGAACTATTATGTAATTTTAAAATTTTTTCAGGTGCCAAAGATAATAACTAATGCTTATTCACTCTTTGCTCCTGCATCAAATAAATCTGTATTTTCTTTCTATTATAACAACAAAATATATCTTCCTCTCCATTCTTAGACCTAGTCTAGGACACTAAAATCTTTCAACTAAGTCACAGTTTTCTTATAGGTTTCTTGGTCTCCAATCTTGTCCCTTTTCCTCCTTCTATTTTTTCATAAAAACAATCAGAAAAAAAGGCTTTCAAATTAAATTTTAGTTATATGATAAATAATAAATATACTCTCATTAATAAGAGATTTTATAGAAAAGACCAAAGTCCTCTTTGATATATTCCCTCAAGTCTGATCTTTCTAATTTCTCCATAGCAAATCACTTCATAAGTTTGACATTTATCCCACCTTTTTATGCATTTATATCCATAGGTATGGGAAATATAAAATTCAAAGCAAAATTTATCAATTGTATTTCAAACAGTAACAAAATTCCTTAGGGATACTTTGCCTATTATTTCAAGACCTACATTAAAACCAACAAGAGAAACTTGCTCATTACTCAAAATTCCTACATATCTCACTCTTTGTTCATATTTTCTAGTCAATATCTTCCTCAGTAGTAGACCCATGTGGTTCCAAACTGCATTATCTATTCTCTTCTTACATCTATTGTATCTATTTGGTAAGCTACTTCTGAACTGTTACTTTATACAGACATAGGAATATGGTAGAATACTATCTCTAAGAATTACTTCCTCAGACTCAACACACATCAACTGTCGCTAAATACCCTACCACAATTTAGCTCATTGCCCATCCAATGCTCTGGATTTTGGTAGTCTGATTTACCCCACCATACTTCACACACTCACTTCTTTACAAAGAATGATAAGACTGTGTAACACTTTACCACATAAGGCATCACCAGCTCAGAGTTTTGTGGCCATTAAAGTAGAACTAATAAAACCAAGCACATACTCCCAAATCATATTCTTATTCATCTTCCAACACAACAAATATTGAGCATCTACAATAAGCCAGGTATTAGTAGGACAGATAAGACCATAAGAATGAACAAGATTAGCTTCTTGCTTTAAGTTAACTTAATGAGGAATATAACTTGAAAAAATGTAATGTCATTAAAATTTTTATTATAGATATGCCCTCTTTCAAGAAAACTTAATAAAGGACACATACATTGAAAAATTCAAACTATAAAAATTTACTAATCTACTAATCTACTAATCTACTCTTTAGGAATGCCCAATGAAATATCCTAATATTATGGAAATGTTAGTAACATTTTGAAAGTATGAATGACAATGGCTAAAATGAACACTTTGCCCATTAGACCAAGCTTCCAAATATATACTTCCAAGAACTGTTATCTCTCTGTCCTGATTTGTGTTCTTAAAGTATACATAATAAAGAATTAAGTTTTGTTTAATCTTAGAATAAATTAGATGTTGTTATCTAGAATTCTTACATATTAGAGGCCCAGTACATGAAATTCGTGCACTGGTAGGGTACTTAACAACTGCTGGCTGCCGGCCAGGTACTCCCTCCCTTCTCCCAGTCACCTGCCACCTCCACCAGCCAGGGCCTCCCTCCCTTCTCTGGGTAGGCCCCGCCCCCTGGTCAAACTCCTTGACGAACTCCCGGTAAAGAGGACAAGTTGCATACTACACTCTTATTATATAGGATAATTTAATTACCACTGATTCATTCTTTCATTTACTGAGTGTCTGCTTTTGCCAAACATTGCACAATATGGTAGTGTGGAAGAGACAAATAAGATATTGTCATAATTAGTGAAATAAAATATATAGATAAGAAAGTAACCAATCAAAATATGAAGTATTTGTGTGATGTATTACAATATATATAATATAAGCAGAAGGAATAATAAGAATATATAAGAAGAATGTATAATTCAACCTGGAATGATCAGGAAAAAATTGCACTGTGTTGTTTGAACTATAAAGTCAAAAATTGAAGAGATCAATTTTTAAAATGGCAGCAAGAGGAGATCTGTGAACATGCTCCCCAGGGAAAGTACTATAAATAGCAAAAATCATATAGATACAGGTATATACATTTAAATTCTCTGGAAATTGCCCTAAGGTCATATAGCAAATGAAAAACCATTTATTTAAGAAAATCTGTTAAATCACTGTAAGGACAGTCATTGTTCACTTGAATTGCAGCCAGCTTTCACCCTCACTCCCCCCACAGCTCAGCACATTGATAGCTCCACTCCTAGTAGGTGTAGTCAAGGACACAGGGCTTCCTTCCCCACTTCCTCACCCCACCTCCATTCCCACCAGCTCCTCAGTGTTAGACTATAGTATCTCCCAGGAAGGTCAGACTACAGTATTTCTCATTCCCCATACACCAGCTCCAATTGTGGAGGTTAAATTCAGGTAGTTGCAGTCAGAAGTCAGTGGCTTCACCCAGCCCTACTCATATGGCAGACCCTCAATTCCAGGCATTACAGTCAGAGAACACTGGGGACCCCAATCACCATTTTCCCAGCTCTATCATAAAGCAGAGCTGCAAGCTGAAAAGTTGAAAAGACTGTATGCTCTCTTGTCTTGTGCCATGCATTTAAAGCAAGAGTTTAGCTTCAAGAGAAGTGAGCCATGATGAAATTAAATTATAAATAACAAAAATTTGGAAATTCACAAATATTTGAAAATTAAACAATACATTCATAATCAATAGTCCAAAAAAGAAATCATAGAGGAAATCAGAAATATTTTTGAGATGAATGAAAGTGTAAGCTGAAATGAAAGAGTGCTTATAGGAAAATTTATAGCCTTAAATGCCTATATTGAATAAAGAAATATCTAAAGTCAATTACCTAAACCTCCACTTTAAGATTCTGAGGGGAGAGGGAAAACTAAAGTCAAGAAAAAGGAAAAAAATAATAATGATTGTATTGGTGGAAATTAATGAAATAGAGAATTGAAAAAAACAATAAATACAATCAATAAAACCAAAAGTTTGATTCTTTGCATAAATTTACAGCTGCTCCCAAAATACATATTGAATTCTCAGACACCTAGTGCCGGGACTCACCAGCAGACCCTGAAAGATGGAATGATTACCCTGACACACGTTTCTGTGAAAGAGAGGGCTAAGGGACTGACTGGCTAAAGAAGCCAGACAGCCCCGTTCACCTGCCTCCTTAGGCTTTTATTGTAGCAACAGCTTGAACTAAAATTAACCTCTAGATACTATCAGCAGGGTAAAGTATCCTTGAGAAAACACATGCATCTGTAGTGTTCTTTAAACAAGGTCGTGTCTAAAGACTAAACATAGAGATTACAGTAAAACACCCAAGGGCTCAGACTTATTGGAAAAGTCAAGGCCCCTGACATTTTGGAGAATCCTCCTTACAGACTTTCCAACCAAATCCCATGCTTCCCTACAACCTAGAATAGCCAAAATCATCTTGGGGGGCGGGGTGAGGGGAGGAAGAGCAAAGTGGGAGAATTCACACTTAACAATTTCAAATTTTACTACAAAGCTATAGTCATCCAGACAATGTGGTTCTGAACAGGATAGATATAGAGATCAATGGAATAGAATTAAGAATACAGAAATAAACCTTCACATTTCTTGTTGAGTTTTTTAAAATTTTTTTTTAATTTCAGAGAGGAAGGGAGAGTGAGAGAGAGATAGAAACATCAATGATGAGAAAGAATCATTTATTGGCTGTCTCCTACATGCCCCCTACAGGGGATTGAGCTGCCAAACCAGGCATGTGCCCTGAATGGGAATTGAACTGTAACCTCCTGGTTCATAGGTTGATGCTCAACCACTGAGCCACCGTGACTAGGATCTTGTTGAGTTTTGACACAGGTACCAAGACACTTCAATGAGGAAAAAATAGTATTTTTAGCAAATGGTTCTGCTACCCAAATGTTTATTAACTAAAAAATAGCTATATACAACATGATAGATTCATACAATGGAATATTATTTGCCAATGAAAATAATAACACCATTAAATGAATGATCCTTGAAAATATTATGCTAATTGAAAAAGCTAGTAACAAAACATCACGTATTTTTATAAGATGTCCAAAATAGGCAAATTCATGGAGACAGAAAGTAGATTAGTAATGTCTAGGGCTGGGTGGGATGGAAGGTAATGAGATATGACAGCTCATGGGTACAGAGCTCCATTTGTGGATTATGGAAGTGATCTAGCTGGCTGATGTCGCTCAGTGGTTGAGTGTGACCCATGAACCATGAATCTGTTTGCTTCCCAGTCAGGACACATGCCATGGTTGCAGGCTCAATCTTCCGTGCAGGAGGCAGCCTATCAATCATCTCTCTTATCATTAACGTTTCTGTCTCTCTCTCTCTCTCCCTTCTCTCTGAAATCAATAAAAATATTTTTTAAATAATCTAAAATTTAAAATAGTTGCACAACTCTGTAAATAGTAAAAACATTAAACTTTTACATATTCATTGGGTAAATTGTACTATCTGTGAATTAAATTATAATAAAACTGTCACATTAAAAGCACAAAAATTACTGGACATTACATAAGGAAAGTGGAGAGAGTACATATGCCCAAATTACTCTTACCTTTAAAAAAAGAAGAAAATATGTTTGGGAAAAAGATAAATTAGTAGTAACACCAGAATATAAATAAAAATATAATCAGCAATCTATAAATTTGGGGAATCTGTGAAATGTAGAACAAAGATAAAATAACATTGATAGATGAAACTGAAGCCCAAAATAAGTTCAGGAGAATATTGAAGGGGAAGAGGAGGCTACTTGAAGAGATGCTCTAAATTCTGAGTGTTGGATTAGAGAACTCTAGTGAAATCTCAAGTCATTTCACTTCTCTTTCTCTAACCCTAACTTAGCTCTACTTGTGCCATATTTTAGATCACAGAGAAACATGCCTATCTGGAAAAAAAATAGTGATATAGAATTTTGACCTTAAATTTATTTCTGTAGCCCCCAGCCTTCTTATTTAAAGTTAAAGTGATCTTTTGGGATGATTTTATCCAAGGATAAGACTCAACATTTTAACTCCTGTAAGTGGCATTTTACTCATCTATTTAATGACCAGAAATAGAAAAATTCATCTAGTTCTTTGCTGCACTGGGATGGAGAATCTTCAGCACAGCCCTGCGTATCTGTTTGGTCTTCACACTGTAGATAATGGGATTCATTACAGGGGGGATCAGCAGATAGGCATTGGCAATCATAGTATGTACATATGGTGGAGCCTGTTTTCCAAATCTGTGAACAAAGGACAAACTGATCAATGGGATATAGAATACAGCAACAGCCCCAATATGGGAGATACATGTGTTGAAGGCTTTCATCCTTTCTTTTGAGGATGCAATGCTGAGGACCGTCTTAATGATCAAAACATAAGAAAGGATGATAAAGACCGAGTCTACTCCAGCAGTGGTGATCAGGGCAGTCAATCCAACTGCACTATTAATCCTGGTGTCTGTGCATGAGAGCTTCATCACATCTGGGTGGAAACAATAGGAGTGGTGGAGCACGTGGTTGCGACAGTAGGATAGTCTTTTCAGAAGCAACACCATAGGAGTCAGTATTAGTGTCCCTCTGGTAATGATTGCTACTCCAATCTGTGCTATTTTAAGATCAGTTAAGATAGAGGCATATCTAAGAGGATTAGAAATGGCCACAAAACGATCAAAAGCCATGGCCAACAGCACTGAAGATTCCATGACAGTGAAAAGTTGAATGAAAAACATCTGTGACAAGCAGGCATTAAAGCTGATCTTCCGGGCATTGAACCAGAATATACCCAACATGGTGACTAGGGTGGATATGGACAAGCCGAGGTCAGTGGTGGACAGCATGAAGAGGAAATAATACATCGGTTCGTGGAGGCTGGGCTGAGTGACAATGGCAAAGAGAATCAGGCTGTTTCCCGAGAGGGCTGTTATATAGAGAAAGCAGAAGGGAATGGAGATCCAGATGTGGAAGGCTTCCAGCCCAGGAACACCAGTTAGCAGGAAAATGATGGAAGAAGATGTGGTATTCTGGAACATTGACATGTTGAACTCAAACTGCAGAACCTTAATCTGGTTATCCTGCAATGATATATTATATTTCTCTAAAATGCAGTCAACTTGAAATTTATTATTTCACCAGATAAACACTTATAAAAGACAATCTCTATATTATATAAAAAGCTCATAAAAATTGGTTAAAAAAAGAAAACTAAGACTACATCTAATCAAGGAGCATAAAATAGGAAATGAACAATTATGTGAGGATACAGACTTTGTAACAAACAAATCCAACAGTGGCCTACTTTATTTAAATTCACATGTCTGCTCAGGGAGGTTTACCCATTCACTTCCTGATTTCACTTGGTTGGCAGTCAATAAATATTTGTTGAAATATGTCTATAGAGTTGTACAAAATTTTAGATGAACAGCAAACAATATATGCGGTGATTCAATTTAGTCAATAAAGTAAGTTAACTTCCAGTGACCCAAAAAGAAATCTTCTCTTTATCACCTGAGTACTTTCTGTCAATCAGGTTGATTATATCTAATCATAATGAAGAGCTAACATTTGTTGAGCCCCTACTATCTGTTAGTAGTTGTGATAATATCCTGTATGAACATACTTCCTATTTGCAATCCCATAACTTCGAACTGTACCTAATTAACTTTCATACCACATAACAAGTATAAACAATCAAGACAATGACAATCAGGACTATTTGAGAATAGAGAGTCTCAAAGGTCAGTATTACGGATATTTTGATGTTATGAACTTTTAATTGGCATCCCAAATTAATTTTTTAGGATTACATATTCTAAACTGATGAGTTCAAGCATGGACTTATATACATATCAACTGAACAACCTACAGGATGTGTTACTAAACAGTGTGTGTCTGGAATTCTCTATCTCTAAAGTAATGATAATATATACTACATAGAATTATTGTGATGATTAAATTAGTTAATATATGTGAAAAACTTGGCTATCTCATTATAATGTAAAAAATCACCAACTATTAGGTATTGTCACTTTTAAAAATTAAAGTTAACATTATACAATAATTTTTTTCACTTCATTTTCCACTTTTATTTGCATGCCCCTTATACTTATCCACATGCCTTATCATCTGATAGCAGAGAGAAAATATAGATACATTATCTGTCTGACTTAGTGTCCACTGATTAATATTTTCTTTATGTGGTCCCTTATTCCTCCACATGTATGATTTTCTCAACCTTTCTTAATCCCTTCCTTAATGAGAAGAACTCTATGCTCCTTTTCAAAGACAACACTGCCACCCGGCTTCTCAATCACTTTTGGAATATGTTTAGTTTAACATTAAATTAATGGGTACATGTTAAAATCCATACAATATGGATATAGAAGCAAATTAGACATGGAACCTGTCCTCAAGGATATTAGTCAAAGGGTAGGATAGTGAAGAAAACAAATGTGTAAACAAACAAGTAAAATGTAGTATGATATACACACTAAAGGGTTTGTGTTTAAAATACAGAATACTCAGATTAAGATTCTGCAGTTTGTATATATGAAAAAGTTGTGTAGGGAAAGGTCAAAAAAGGCTTTCTTGAGGACATAAAGATAACTTGTGCAGGAGATGATTGGTAAAAATCACCATGAAGATATACTAAGCATGTCCAAGGTATGTGGATTTCGGTAATCTAGAATGCCACTATAGTGTGAGATACAACGTGTTAAAAGGTCGTGTTTGAAGGTAACAGGGATCCAATATGGAATTATCTTTAAGATAGTAAGGAATGTGGAAATTATTTAAACACTGAAAAAAGAATGAATATAGGATCTCTTTCTGCTCCAGGAAGTAACTCCAACATTTGTTTATTTTTTCTTTGATTTATATTCCCTTTCCAATCTCACATTAGCATAGTTTGTAAACATGCCAACTTCATTTTCACCTTAAACACAATGTAAAACAAAAAACAAGCACACAATAAAAAAACTAACAATCCTTTCTTATTAACCCTGCTTCCCTGTAGCATGAATATCCTTCTTTTAACCAACAATTTACTGAATATTTGTTCATCCTCATTTCCCTCTTTAATGGTTCACACCTACAGTTGAAATCTGGCTTCTTTTTAGACTGAAACATACTCTGTTGCATTAGTTCTCTGTTGCTGCATAAAAACTAGTACAAATGCATGACTTAAAATAAGACACATCCATTATCTCACATTTCAGTAAGTCAGACATCTGAGCACAACATAAATAGGACCATTGAGCTCCTTGTGGTGTAGGACTGAGGTCTCTGTTTTCTTGCTGCTGTGGGCTGGGGGTAGCACTTAGCTCCCAGCCATGTAGATCTGTCACAACATGATATTTGCATCTTCTAATCCAGTAGAGGAATCTCTCTGCTGTTTCTTGTCTCCTTTAAAGGCTCAAATGATTAAGTCAGTCTAATCAAACATAATCTCCTTTTTTATTAACTCAAAGTCAAATAATCAGGGACCTTATTTACATCTGTAAACTCCCTTTGCTATACAATATAACATAATCACAGATGTGATACCCCATCACATTCATAGGTTCACTCACACTCAAGTTGTGGGTTTTATACTGGACAAGGACATAGGGGGCAGGAACCTTGAGGGCCCTTTTAGAATTCTGCCTACACAACTGTCTAGGTCATTCAATCTCCAAACTACTATAGATTCAGATCTTACATAGCCATCCTTATCCTCCAGTTCCATCCCCTCCATTCTATATAAAACTCTCATTAGTTTTTGCAGGAACTACCACAATATTCTCATAAGTAATTTCCCTGTCCTGAGTTGCAAGTGTTTCCAAATTTTCCACATTGACATGAGCATAATCTCAAAAGCACATCTTCACATCACTCCTTATACAGAGCTCTTCACTGCCTATCTCTTTACTACAGCAGCCAAAGATCTTTCCAATCTCACCAAAACCTACTATTACTGCTACCTAACCTCTTCCCAAACCCATATAGTCAACCTGGGATTTTCCTACTTCAGCAAACTACCAAATGTAGCAAGTTCTTTCACAATGCTGTCATTTGCTTTATTCACGTATTTCCCACTCTTCTTTGAATGAGCCTAAATTCTAAATTCTAAAGACTCATTATTTCCTCCTTTCGTCCATTTATCAATTCAACATTAATGTGTTTACTTCTGGAAGCTTTTTTTGGCATCACCTTCTCTATGTTAAGTCAGAAGGAAATGCTCCTTCCCCTGGAGCCACATTCTTTTTTATTTATACATCTGGAATAGTAGTTGTTCCATTGTATGAGCATAGTTTTTTAAAAATATGCCTCTTCCACTAACATAAGGTACTGGCAGGTAGATAATTGCTTATTTATCATTTATTCCCAGTACCTTTGCACTGTATTGTGCAGTGTGAGAAGCTAATACTTTTTGATACAATTTAAATCCAAAACTCATTATTTGTTCCATTGGTTCATTTATCAAGTCAACATTAATTTGAACTGACCAAGAACTCTAGAAATATATCAGGATCTCAACACATTTCAGCTTTGACCATTTAATTTATGTCATGTAGCCTAAAATTATGCATGTGACTATTGGAAGAATCTCATTGAACTCTCATTCTCACAAAATGAGTACTGTGTGTGTTGATTTGGTTTTTCTTTGTTTTTTAATATATTTTTTAATTTATTTCAGAGAAGAAGGAAGAGGGAGAGAGAGATAGAAACATCATTGAGAGAATCATCTTTGATTGGCTGCCTTCTGCACACCCCCTACTGGGGATCAAGCTGGCAACCTGGTCACGTACCCTGACCAGGTATCGAACCATGACCTTCTGGTTCATAGGTCAACACTCAACCACCAAGCCACAACAGCCTGGCTGTGTTGATTTTTTTTGACAGCCAAATATGCCTTAATATTTTAAGGTAAACTTTTATGTGCCTCCTTCCATTTTTTTATCATTATCCTCTCCTTAAATGAAGATAATATTTCAGTCCCATTGTAGGAACATGCTGCAGGTTCTGTGCAGGAATACTTTGAGTTGTCCCTCTCCCCTGACCATAGAAAGCCATTATTATGGTTATAGGGTCGGCAAACCTAGATTCAAATGCTGGCTCTGCCACCAATTAGCTGCGGTTCTCCAAATAAGCACATTAGAATCTAGTTCTGTGGAATTGGAAGCTTACCAAAAGCATTAATGTTTAAGGATTAAATAAGATAGCATTTATAAAGCATTTAACCTGCTAACTAGTACATGGGAGGCATTTAATGGTGGTAAATGTGGATGAGAATGTTGTGGGTGGTAGACGGGGGCAGTAAAGCCAGCTGCTCTTAGGTGATGATTTTGAAATGTGGCACAACTACCCAGAAAACTCACAATTGCAAGGGCAGGCTGGGGACTTTCCAAACATCAAGACATATGGCACACAGATCAAAGAAACCCAATCAGTTAGACTACAGTGTCCCCAAATACAGATTTCAGGAAAAAGCTTTCTACAGTTTTCTCTAGGCACTGATGAGAGCTCATTGCAGTTAATACATCGTTCCCATTCTTAAAGGAAACCAGTATGTGTAAAGTCTGATGTTTTCCCTGAATGCAGTAGTTTTACTTACAAAGTATGAAGATGTGGTCTTTCCTGCCCTGTTTGCCAGGAAGGGCCTCAGGAGCTGGGGAGGTGTTTTCTTCAGGGATGTGTGGTATATATAAGCACCATGACCCAGGCTGCCTGAAATCTCTTAATCAGAAAACTCCTGGGAAATAGTAGAACTATTCTAATGCAGGGATCTCTATTAGCAAAGCTTAGGAGCAAGGGTAGCTTTCCTTTTTTGTTTTCCTCTTCCTTTTCACAGTATCCCATTCTCTTTCTTTTGCCATATGTGTGTGTTTGTATGTGTGTGTGCATCTTCACATATTGCCTGAGAATGCTGCTTAAGATTTTTTTTTTTTTTGGATTGGCAAAAAATCTTCAGAGGATTATTTTTAAAAATTGAAAAACTTTAAAGTACATTAAAATTAATAGGCAGTATCAATTTTAGATATAGAAATAATCATAATGAAAATGTGTAAATATCCCCCTACTTAATTTTTATTGTTGTTAAGACTTTATTTTTTAGAGCAGTTTTAAGTTCACAGCAAAATTAAAAGGAAAATACAAGGAATGCCCAAATACACCTTGCCCCCACACATAGGTAGCTTTCCCCATTAGCACCATCCCCCACTAAATGGTACATTTGTTACAACTGATGAACCTATATGGATACATCATTATCACCCAAAGTCCACAGGTCACCTGAGAGTTCCCTTTTCTTAAATTCTGACTCTTAAACCACCCCTGAGTTTCTTGCACTGAAACTACTGAGCCAATATAAATAACTATTTTTTGAAAGATATATTTATTTAAATGCCTCTTTCCTCCCTCTGGGAATTCTTTTCTATAACCAGACCACCAGGAACATATAAATAGACAGCTCCCAGGACTAAGTCTCATATCCATTGCTATCACAACATGCATTGGATCTCAGTTCTTTTTTAAGGTGGAAGAACTAAGGCTAAGATTAGAAAACTGAGGCTCAGAGGAATCATGTTCTCACATTCACCCAACGAGTCAATAGCAGATTTAGGAACTGAATTTCCTCCTTTCTGACTCCAAATGCCATGTTTTCTACCAGTCCTTACTTTAAAAGAACTTAATTTTTTTAAAATTGTGGGATGAATGAACACATGCTCATGACTGTATTCTATATTTGTAAAAACTTTTAAACATTGCAGCAATTATTTTTAAGTTAACATAATAAATGAATCTCTTGAATATATACTACTAAGTTAACCAATTTCTGAGCTGTTGGTTGCATAAACTATCTGAACATTATACAGTCCCTGATGTATTCAGAAAATATTTCAATGCACTAAACACTGACCTCTTGCAAAGAAAAATTCTTGGGTGTAGAAGGGAAAGTTATTCAACCCTATCCTGTACTCTTTGAAAAGTCATCCCAGGAAGCAGCTGTCTTTATTTATTATTTATTTACTTACTTATTCACTTACTAATTTGTTTTTTAATAAATTTGATGTATAACACTGTGTATATTTAAGATGTAGTGTGTGTTGCTTTGCTACATTTATATATTGTAATATGATTTCTAATGTACCAACGTTTATTACATTACTAATTATAGCATAATATTATTGTCTATATCCATTATACTGTGTAGTATATCTCTATCACTTTTTTACTACTCATTACAAGTTTTTTCCCTTAAACACCATCACTCTTATCCACTCCCTACTCCCCAGTAATCACCATTTCACCCTGTTTTTTAAAGGTTTGGCTTTTTTAGATTCTACATATAAGTGATATCATACAGTCTTATCTTTCTCTCTCTGATTTATCTTACTTAGCATAGTGTGTTCAAGATCCACTCATGTTGTCACAAATGGGAGAATATATTCCTTTTTCATGGGTGAACAATATTCTATTGTGTATATGTACCACATTTTTTTATCCATTCAACCATTGATGGGTATTTGGGTCATCTTCATATCTTGGTTATTGTGAATAATGCTGCAATAAATGTGGGAGTGTATATATCTCTTTCAAATCCTGTTTTCATTTCCTTTGGGTGGAAATGCTGGATTATATGGTAGAGGTGGAATTGCTGGATTATATAGTAGATTTATTTTTAATTTTTTGAGGAACCTCCTTATTGTTTTCTTTAGTCGTTGGACCAATTTATAATCCCACTAGCAATACATAAGGGTTTCCTTTCCTCCACATCCTTGCCAGAAGATACTTGAGCAGATAGTCTTTTAAAGTGGGAGAGAAGAGAGAGATTATCTCAACCTCACAACCTTAAAGAAAAAAAAAAAAAAGTCCTTCTGTCCTAAGGTCAGGGAAACAGTCCCTACCCAATCTTGTTCTCTTAAACCGTCTCCAAAGAGGTTCTCTTTTGTGAAAATTCATGAGGAGTTCTCAGGAAGACAGAGCAATCAGATTTAAGAAAGAAAACTGTTATGCCCAGATTTCGTGATCCCCAAAGACCACCAGGGAGACACACCGGTGCAGCAGCGAGGTGGAGAGAGAGAGAGCTTCAACAGGACAAAGGTTTTATAGGGATCTGGGGCAGGGGGAGGGTCCCCTAAGTTGGCTGACCCCGATTGGTCAGTTCCAGGTCACCTGAAGGGACTAGCAAGGATGTCCCCTACCCACACAGTTTTCCCAGGCTTGTTTGGATGGCGGTTATCAGTAGAATGAGAGCAACCTTTCATAGCTTACCAAGAAGTCTGTAACTATTTACTGAGATTTGCTGTACTGCGAATTTGTCCTTCTGCTCTGTCTCTCCCTTAGAGATTAAGAGGAACAAAGAATACATTCCTCTTGACAGACCTCCTATTCAGTGTTTTGTGCACAAAAGGCATTACGCAGTTAATAAACTTGCTGCAGTCTCTCGATGATCTGTAGTCCTCCTGATCCCACTCTTCTGTCTTTCTTTCTTTTCTCAATTCCCACCTCCCTACTTCAGCCCGGTTCAACCTGTCAGGCTGGCCCTGGCACCTGATGGGTGAAGGAGCATGCTACAGTATAGCCCAATTTGGGCCTAGCTGCTTTCTTGTAGTTTTTCTTGGAAGGGAGGTTATTCTGGGGACAGGATGAAAGGCCTAGCACAAAAATGGAGTCTCTGCCCTTTCAAAAACCTTTATGAAGAGTTCAGAAGCTGCCTGGTGAGAGACATTTACCCAACAGGAACACAAATTCCTAGGAGAGAACTCTGAATAGCTGTGTCCTGCTAACCTTTGTGCCCCAAATGACAAAGTATGAAGGGCAATTTTTTTTTCAATCTAGCTCACTCTACTTCTCCAAAGGATAGTCCTAGAGATGAATTTCAATTCCACTTCTTATTCAACAGCAATTTGACCCTGAACAGCTGCAAGTCAGAGCTTTAATAGCGCAAAAGTAAGGGACAAATGGTGTTAATGAATTTCCCATGTGTTTGCTCACCAGTGGTTTGCCAGAATCACAGCAATCATAAGACATAGAACCAGGTAGGAAAGGAGTTGCTCAGTTTTTCTTTTATGGTTATGAATACTTTCTAAAACTTTTTGTGGTAATAGTTGCACAACTCTGTGAATATAATAAAAACCATTAAATTTTGCACATTCAGTTGATGAGTTGTGTTGTGTGTGAATTCTATCCCAATAACAATACTGTTACAATAAAAACAAAGATGAATTCAAGTTTATAAGGCAAGTGGAGAGAGCACACATGCCCAAACTACTCTCACCCTAGAATGGAAGGAATTTGAGTTTAAATAAAGATTAAATTAATAGTATAACTGGATAGCAGTATAATTCATTATCCATAAATTTGGAAAATTCATGAAAAATAGAACAAATGATGAAATAACATTGCTAGATGAAACTACAGCCAGAATTCTGTACAAGAGAATACTGAAGGGAAAGTGGCAGCTATTAAAAGGGACGTTCCAAGTACTGAAGTGTTAGATTAGAGAACTCCATTTAAAAATCTGTGGAATCCAATGAACAAACTATGTGTAATCTAATTTAATGAACAAAGTAGAAACAGAGGCATGGATACATAGAACAGACTGACAGCTGTCAGAGGGGTGATGGGTTGAGTGGCTGAATAAAAGAAGGTGAAGGGATTAGTAAATTACCAGTTCATCACAATAGAGTGGAAGCATATAGAAACATGCTTTTTCAAGGTACAGTTGTAACTCATATTGGTAGATGATAAAATATGAGTTAGAGAAGACTTTGTAAAGATATGGTAATCTAAAAATTTCCTAAATTAGCTTAGAAAGAAATATTTTGAGCACAGCCTTACGAATTTGCTTGGTCTTTACACTGTAGATTATGGGATTCATTACAGGAGGGATAAGTAGATAAACATTGGCAATGAGAGTGTGTACAAGGGGAGGGGCGTGCTTCCCAAATCTATGCACCAGTGACAAGCTGATCATGGGGATGTAGAAAATGGCAACAGCACTTATGTGTGAGACACAGGTTCCAAAGGCCTTTTTCCTTTCCTCTGGGGAGGCAATTCTGAGCACAGAGTGGATGATCAGAACATAGGAGAGGAGGATCAAAATGGAGTCTAAGCCAGCAGTAGAGACAACAATGGACAGGCCAAATGCACTGTTGATCTTGGTGTCTGTGCACGAAAGCTTCATCACATCTGGGTGGAAACAGTATGAATGGTGTAGAACATGACTATGGCAGAAGGACAGACGCTTAAGGAGCAGAAGTAAAGGCACTAGAGCTATTGTTCCCCTAATAACTATTACAAAGCCCACTTTGATGATCCTTGAGTTGGTTAAGATTATGGCATATTTCAGCGGGTTACAGATGGCAATGAAGCGGTCAAAGGCCATTGCCAGGAGTACTGAGGACTCCATGAACGTGAAACCATGGATAAAGAACATTTGGCCAATGCAGGCGTTGAAGCTGATTTCTCGAGCATTAAACCAGAAAATACCCAGTATGGTGACCAATGTGGAAAGGCACAATCCTAGGTCAGTGAAGGATAGCATAGAGAGGAAATAGTACATGGGTTCATGAAGGCTTGACTCAGTGATGATGACAAACAAGATCATTCCATTTCCAGAGATGGCAATGGCATAGAGACAACAGAATGGGATGGAGATCCAGGTATGGTAAGTTTCAAAACCAGGGATGCCCGTAAGGAAGAAAACTGCAGGGTGGAAGATGCTCTGATTGAAGGATGGCATGATGAGTGAAGGAAATAGCTTTCCCTAGGGAAAGAAAAGCATATCCTGTAAAAATAGGGAAGAAAATAGTTTTCATTCTCTTCTATATATTGCATAAAGTAGGATTACTATAAACCTTGTCCTGTTCTTCAGTAGAAGTGAAGTGCATACCCAGATATTATTTTCTTAGGTTTAGAGTTAATCTTGGGTGAACTAGAGAAAGAGAAAGATCACTAAATTATATGAAGACACCTGGGTTTTAGCAAGACTCCTACATGTTATATCATATTTCCATGTATGTATGAAACAGAAGGTTAGATAGATAATGGTAACATTTTCCAGTTTTACAATCTATGTTCATGGGCAAATAGGCTAGTTCTGGGCAACCATACAACAACACAAAAGGCAATTCATCCTGCTTTTCTTCACTTATCAGTTTCCAAGGAAAAAAACCTTAAGAGGATATTAAGATTTATAAGTCATTGTGTACCCAATGAAAATAAGATAGTAAAGATAATATTCAATATTCATCAGAAAATTCAATCAGAAAAGACTTCTGGTTGAACAGATACAAAACAACTATTGGTAAAAAACTAAATACTGGGAAAGAACCAATTAAAATTATTCAAATAGACCACAGTCAGTGATAGATAAGATATTAAAATGTTTAATATTTAAGCTGTGAACCTGTTATTATTTAAGAAAAATTCTTCCTAAAGACAGATGGCCTAAAGGTAAGCTCAACAAGAACAATGAAACTCATTGGAAGCTCTCAAATATCAATTGGAGAAAATATCTCAAAAGTTTCTTTTTGTTCTGTTTTTGCCAAAGGGCATTGAAAATATATTGAGGCAGGGACTTCCCTAAGAAGCCATCACTGCTGGAGGATATGAGCATGTATTCAGCCAGATCAAGAAATTGATAGGATCAAAGAAGTTCCTTATATTGATTCTTGTACTAACTTTTCAGACACCTTATTTTTATCTACAGAAAGAAAGCTTGGTTTTTAAAGTCGATGTTCTTCTTTCAGTCACTGATGCATGCTTTCTCTCAATATGTATATACCTACCAAATGGCAGTGTGTACAAGGGACAGAACTAGCATTTGACATGGTACTCCAAGAAAGTTCATACATGACACTGAAAAGAAAATAACTGAGTGTAAGTTAACTTGGAGAGTCAGAGAGTCTCATTTCAAACCCCACCCCCACCCCCAGCCCCCCACCCCCACCCCCATCAGTTAACAGGCAGTAGCTTCAACTTAAGTGAAAATAACTGGTTACAGGAAATGTGGCCAAGAAGGTATTTCTCTGGGTATCTGAAGAAACGTTCAAAGCAGAAAGCCTCTTGAGAACTCACTAAAAATTTAATGGCTGGAAAGCTTGACTTGAGACAATGCAAAAAATATATATAATTCACAGGTTTGGACTGAGCATTTGGACATCAGTTGTGAGACAAGCCTCACTTTTTCACCTGTGACATACATGCAAGAACCTCAGTGATGGCCTCCTGATAATGTCTTGAGAGTTGTCAAACTGGAGTCTGGATTGAAGTCACAGGAGTGGCAAAAATATCTTGGAGTAATAAAATCTAAGGGAAAGGAATTCTTGAGGAAACAGCCCTGGGAAATAGCAATATTTAAGGGAAAGACAAAAGAAGTATCTACTGTTAAGACTACAGAGGCATATGCCCCTGTTTGGCTCAGTGGATAGAGCATTAGTCTGTGGACTGAAGGGTCCAGAGTTCGATTCTGGTCAAGCGCATATGCCCAGATTGCGGGCTCCATCACCAGTAAGAGGAGTGCAGGAGGCAGCCCATCAATGATTCTCTCTCATCATTGATGTTTCTATCTCTCTCTCCCTCTCCCGTCCTCTCTGAAATTAATAAAAATCAAAATAATAACTAAAAAAAAAGATTGCAGAGGCATAGCCTCTAAGGTGAAAATGACCCCCAGGAACACACAAAGACCTCATTAGTTTCTCCCAGACCTGTGACCTCAGAGCCAGGAAAAATGCCTGGCGCAATAGCATCTAAGAGTGTGTGTTGAATAAAAAAAAAAAATTGCATCTAATCATAGTTATAGACCCGATACACTTACTATCAGGCACATATTGTGATTCCTAATATATGACTCCCTCAAATTAGATGTAAAAGTCATGTAATCAAATTGGCATATACAGTATTAAAAGAAAAAATTACAAACTAACAGTATTCTTATTAACCTCGTATTTATCCTTGATGCTAGGACTTTGCTCAAATTTAGACATGGTGATAAAGACAGTTTTTTTCTAGATAAAGTATTAAGGACCTTTAAAATATATCTTCTTTATTTTAAAGACTAGAGGCCCGGTGCATGAAATTCATGCACGGGGGGGGGGGGGTTGGGGGGGGGAAGGGCGGTGTCCCTCAGCCCAGCCTGCACCCTCTCCAATCTGGGACCCCTTGAGGGATGTCCGACTGCCCTCCCTAGGATCGGGCCTAAACGGGCAGTCGGACATCCCTCTAACAATCCAGGACTCCCAACTGCTCGCCTGCCTGCCTTCCTGATTGCCCCTAACCGCTTCTGCCTGCCAGCCTGATCACCCCCTAACCACTCCCCTGCCAGCCTGATTGATGCCTAACTGCTCCCCTGCCAGCCTGTTTGCCCTTAACTTCCCTCCCCTGCAGGCCTGGTCACCCCTAACGGCCCTCCCCTGCAGACATGGTCCCCCAACTGCTCTCCCCTGCAAGCCTGGGTCCCCCCCCCAACTGCCCTTCCCTGCAGGCACGGTCGCCCCCAACTTCCCTCCCTTGCAGGCCTGGTCCCTCCCAACTGCCCTCCCCTGCTGGCCATCTTGTGGTGGCCATCTTGTGTCCACATGGGGGCAGGATCTTTGACCACATGGGGGCAGCCATCTTGTATGTTGGAGTGATGGTCAATTTGCATATTACTCTTTTATTAGATAGAATGAGGAAGCAGGTTTTCAAGTTAAAGCTCTTTTTATTATAGCAAATAAATTAAGAGACCCCAGTGGATTATTTAAGTGTCCAAGCTAGCCTTCATTTTTTTTTTTTCCCAGAAGAAGGGAGAGGGAGAAAGAGATAGAAACATCAATGATGAGAATCATTGATCAACTGCTTTCCCTTCTGCACGCCCCCTACTGGCCCACAACCCAGGCACGTGCCCTTGACCGGAATCAAACCTGGGACCCTCCAGTCCACAGGCCGACGCTCTATCTATTGAGCCAAACCAGCTAGGGCATAGCTAGCCTTCTTTTTAAAACAATGCTAATAATGTATTAAATACTCCCTAAGTACCCAACAGTTTTCTTTATTATAGCTCTTTCTCTGAATCCTTCTTTCCACAACTCTGCATGATTCTTATGGAATCTTTTTTCAGTTCAACTTACATAATCAAAGCAACATAGTAGGACTATTCCAATGCACGGAACTCTATTAGTGAAGCTTCTGGGCAGGAATAACTTTGGTTTTTTGGTTTTTGTTTTCTTTGTTTGTTTATTTTTAATTCTATGATTTTAAAACCACCCTTGAGTGTGTTTTTTCACTAAAACTAATGAGCAAATATTAAATAACTATTCTTGGAAAGATACATTTTAATGCTTTGTTCTCTCCTGAGGAGAATTCTTCCAGGGCTATGACTTAAATATTCTTATAGCCAGATCACCAAGAATGTATAAATAGATTGCCCCAACTACAAAGCTTCATATCAATCACTATCACAGCAACATGCATTGGGTATTGTTGGCTACTTTTTACAGATGAGAAAACTGAGGCTCAGGTTAGAAAACCAAGGCTCAGAGGAATCATGTTACTTTCTTCTCTCTGACTTCAAACCACATGTTTTGCCACTCTTTATTTTAAAAGAATTTCAACTTTTTTAAAAAAAATGTGGAATGAACATATGTTCACAACTTCAAGACTGTAGTCTATATTTTAATGACTATTTTGAACAATATAGAAATTGTTTTTTAAATGACATAATATATGAATACATACAATATGTAAATGTGTTTAATATATACTACTGAGGTTACCAATTTCCTCTAAACTGTTGGTTTTATAAACTATCCAAAAATTATACAGTCCCTGATGTATTCAGAAAAGACTTGGATAAACTACAATACTGACCTCATGCAAAGAAGAATTCTTAGGTCTGGAAAGGGAGTTTACTTGATCCTACCCCCTGCTCTTTGAAGAGTCACCTTAGACAGTAACAGAGAATCTTTTTAAAGCCAGATAGAAAGGTGCTAAGGCTAGGGAAACAGTCTCTCATCAGTCCTGCCCCATCTCCAAAGATATCTCTTCTGCAGAAGAACCCAGGGACTTCTCAGGAATGGAGAGCTATCAGATTTGAGAAAGAGAGCCTTTATAAAGAGCCCAGAAGCTGTCTCGTGAGAGGCCTTAACCCAGCAAAAACACAAATTCCTAGGAGAGAACTCTATACAGCTGTGCCCTGCTAATTCTTTATGCCCCAAACAACAGACTATAAAGGGCAACTTCTTTTCAGTCTAGCTTCACTCGTATTTCCCTAAAGGAGAGTCCTGGAGATGAACTACGATTTCAGTTCTCATTCAAGAGCAATTTGACCTCTGAACAGCTATAAATCAAAGCTTTGCATAGTGCAAAAGTAAGAGATAACTGTTGTTAATGAATCTCCCATGAGTTCACTCCCCATTCATTTGTCAGTGCCCAGCAATCATAAGACAACCCATATAGCAAGGAGTTGCTGAGTAACTACAGTATATTCACTGACACTAGTGCAATACTATGTGTTTCAGAGCCCAAGACCTTTTCAGTGCATGATGAATACCTTGGGGGTTGTTACTAACTTGTGTACAGGCATAGGAAATGACAAGCATATAAAAACATGCTCCACATTATATGTCATTAGGGAGATGCAAATTTAAAAAACGAGATACCACTACACACGTGGCCAAAATCCCGAACACTGACAGCACTAAATGGGGAACATCTGAACATGACAAGCTTTGCTCACCTCTGAGCCTTGTTTCATCCTGTTCTCCATGGCAATACTTAGGTGTTTATTGATTCTTCAATTCTGCCTCAAATGTAACTCAAAAGATATTTTATTGTTATAAAATTTACATTTATATAACAATTAAAATAGCTTTTTCCAACCCTACCTGGTTTGGCTCCGGATAGAATGTTGGCCAGTGGGTTGAAGAGTCCCAGGTTCAATTGCAGTCAAGTGCACATGCCCAGGTTGCGGGCTCAATCCCCAGTAAGGGGCGTGCAGGAGGCAGCCAATCAATGATTCTTTCTCATCATTGATGTTTCTATCTCTCTCTCCCTCTCCCTTCCTCTCTGAAATCAATAAAAATATTTTTAAATAGTTTTTTTCCTAAGTTTTCTTATTTCAAAATTGAAGATAAATTAATTAAGCTGGATATTGTGTGTGTGTTTTAATTTCACTGGGTTTTGTTTTGTTTTTGTGTTTGTTTTCAGTTGCCTTGCTTTGTGGTTTCTGAATATAGTGCTCAGTCTGCCTATGGGATGAAACACCACAGCTGCCCACTGCGCTTAAAACATTTTCTTAACCTTTTATCGTCTCCTCGCACTACCCTCTACTCTCCTGCCTTCCTTCCTAGCTCCCCTGGAAATAATTACTTCACACCCTTTTCCATATACTAGATCATTGCAAGGCAATGTAATTCTTGGCACAGCTTTTATGCCAAGAAGTACGTTTAAATAGTTATTATTCTTATTTCCTCAGATCTCCTTTTAGCAAATATATTTGATTAGCCTCCCTTGAACACATGAGGCTAGGTTGTCCCAACACTTATGTGATCTACATGCATTCTCAAACAGGATTGTCACGTGAGTCCCTTAGCTATCTTGCAAAAATGCAAAGTATCATTTAGTACATATAATAATTTGCGTTTCTAACAAGCTTTCAGGTGATATCAATACTATTGTTCTTTCAGTAGCAAAGATCTCTATTGATTCCCATTTTAGAGTAACTATAACACTGTTTTGTAATTTCTCATGTACTTAACTATATCCTCCACTAGACTTTGTAATATCTGGGGCAATGTCTATTGTGTTCACTGTTGCACAGTCAGATCTTGTTTAAAAACAGATATATAGATTTTATACAATATTTTTATAATAATGAATGGAGAATGTTGGTGGAAGCATATACAAGACATGTTAGAAGCAGAGAGGAATGGGATAAATAAGGAATAATCAGAATAGCCAGAAGTTGAATGAGCGGTAAGAATGAGCTTCTTTTCCTTATCCACTAAAATTGAATGGTTGGTGTTGGCCAAATCAACAGGGTAGAACTGCTAGTAATTTGGCATGGCGAGAGCCAGGAAAAGAGGAAAATGAGACTTTTACCAGACCATGGAGGGTCAGTAAAGATTATAGAACCCAGGTATTTTTTTGTAAATAGTGGCATAAACAGAATAACCATTGACGTAGCAACCATTTGTTGTTATTATTGTTTGCTTGCTTTAGGTTTATTTCTACAATTTGAATACATAAGCCTCAGGCCACTTACTCCTATCTCATCCTCTCTTTTTCTTTCAGAACTTACATTATTTATTGTTTTATACGACTCTCAGCCCTGACTTCTGCTTTTCTGTTTCCTGCTTCAGCATGACCATCCATATCAGCTGCTAGTACATGGCTGAATTTTAAAGGTTGTATAACATCTTACAACTGAATATTAGTCCTTTATTTCTGTGTCACTGAGAATTTTTGTTACCTGCAGTTTTGACTACTACTGTGAATAATGCTACAATCAATGATCCTCTCTGTAAAACATGGCCTGTGCCTCCCTCTGATATTTTGCTTTGCATGAATTGCTAGAATATTATGGGCCTGTTGAGGCAATAATATACTGGAAAATCCACTTCCAGAAAGTTCATGCAGATATCATAAAACAGTGCTTAGTCCACCAAACACAGAAACATAACTCTGTGTATTGTAAGGACAGAAAAAGGCCTCTCTCTTCCTTTGCTGTGGCCTTGCACAAGTTATGAGAAGCACCTGGTAGTTAGATGCCAAGATTGCTGGCTCCCCTGATTCAAGCTGCCCCTCTATTCAAACAGGGGGAGGAAATAAGACTATACTCTCAAGGTTGCATTTTTGCACCACCACTGCCACCCCCTTCTTCCCCCCCCCCCCCCCCCCCCGCCCCACTGTTTTAACAACTCAGGGATAATTCACAACAGGGACCCTCTAGTTAGTAGAAAGTTCCCTCCCCACTCCCTTTCAGATAAGCCTTTTTGAACTCTTCATAACTTTCTAAGCTCGTTTCACAGGCTTGGGAAAAATAGTCATAGGATACCTCCTTAGGACATCTGCTGGACTGTCTCTTGGAATGCAAACAAACTAACTTTTTAAGACAACCCTCCCTTCCGTCCCCATTGGCTCAACTTCAACACAATCTCCCTTCCTTCCTTGTCTCCTACCAACAGCAACTGCTGGCTCTTTCAAAAGCGCAAGCCACTCTTTCTTCCCTGCCCTGTATTGACTAGCAACACACAGGCCCTTTTTTCCCTTAGAAAGTAAAATAAATTTCCTCTCTGCATCTCTTCTCTTAGTTGTGAATTCCTTCAAGCCCACATCATTGACCAAACCCTAACATGTATTATGTTTTAAAAAAATATTTGCTGCCCTATGACCTAGCCGGTTTGGCTCCATGGATAGAGCATCGGCCTGCAGACTGAAGGGTCCCAGGTTCAATTCCAGTCAAGGGCATGTACCTTGGTTGCAGGCACATCCCCAGTAGGGGGCGTGCAGGAGGCAGCTGATCGATGTTTCTCTCTCATTGATGTTTCTAACTCTCTATCCCTCTCTCTTCCACTCTGTAAAAAATGCAATAAAAATTAAATAAATATATATTTGCTGATTTTATAGGCAAGAATATCTCACTATTGACTGTAGTAAAATGTTGACACTCAGTAGATAATATTTATTGCAAGTCCCTATGGCACAGTTTTCTTGTTTCTATTTCTGCGCTTCCTGTTTGGATTAACAAGTTTGGAAAACATTAATATGAAGGTAAATGACGTCACAGACTGTGGTATGTCTCCTGGGGTGAATGGTATTGATATTGACAACTGCATATTTCTGTTGCTAAGTGATTTTATTAAGGAACACTTTGCTCAGACTTTTAAAAGAATGAATCAAATTACCAGTGACTCTTCTGCTGGGCTGGGGGAGAGGAGGGCAGTGAGAAGAGCCATATTTTGAAAGTAGTGTGCCAGTGTGTGTTGGTGCTGTACCAGTATCACACCAGTTCCAAGAGCTTGCACCAAGCACTGGCACAGAATGTACGTGATAATCCTGTAGTAACTATTGCTCTGAGAAAAAAAGTCACATTCTTTCAGCCAAAGTAAAAATAAATGTAATCATTCCCAAGTCATTTCTGAAACTAATGGGAAATCAGTAACTGCCCTAGAATTTGCCCAGCCTGATAGAGAAAATGGTTTCAAAGATCTCAAGGAGTTCATTGTAAGGAGACACAAGAGAACAAAACTTCATGTGTCAAATATGAGCTTACACAAGTGACAATGTGTTAACAAGCATGTGTGCTGTAGGGTTTAGAATGACTTGAACAGGAATTAGTATTATAAGGAGGATAGATTCTCTAAGCCTTAGAGTCTAAGGAAGGAATTTTAAAAACTGAAAAGGTCTCGAAATAGCCCAAGATTTGAATACTACTTGTGACACTTATTAACTGAGAGACCTAAATAATTACTTAAACCCTTTAATTTTTGGTAACAGCATAAGTCAAAGTAATAATGGATTCTTCTACCAAACTTATTATCTTCCAGTTGAGTAGGTCAAAAGTCTGAAATGAGTCTTACTGAGCTAAAATTAAGGCATCTGCAGGGCTACATTCCTTTCTAAAGGAATAGAATAAAAACCCCGTGTTTTCTCCTTTTACAGGCTTCCCACATTGCTTGGCTCATGATCTCCTTCTGTCATCTGCAAAGCCAACAACAGTGAATCAAGTTCTTCTCATGCTATCATCTTTCTAGTTCTCTACTTTTAAGGATTCATTTGCTTAAATTAGACCCACCCAGATAATCCAGGATGATCTCCCCATCTCAACATCTTCAACTTGAATCATCTCTGCAAAGTTCCTTCTGCATGTAAAGGTAACGTATTCACAGGTTCCAGGCATTAGGATGTGGACGTCTTCATGAGTCATTATTTTGCCTACCATAAACATCTGACATAATAGATTGGACATAGAATGCAAAATAAGATATTGTTTTGTTGTTACTGTTTTAGTTGCATTATAAAGAATAAAATTTCAGGAGAAACCAAGATGGCGGCATAGGTAAGCACCTAAACTGCTGCCTCGCACAACAATTTCAAAACTACAACTAAAAGACAGAACGGACACCATCCAGAACCACGGGAAAGCTGGCTGAGTGAAAATTCTACAACTAGAAGGAAAGAGAAAAGCTCACAGAGAATTGGAGGTACAGCAAAGGGTCTTTGTGCGCACAGAGAGGAAGGGCGGCTAAGAGCCTGGCTGACTTTCTCTGGCGGAAGGGGGAAGGAAGCCCCCGACCGCACTGAACCCCAGTTCTGACTGCACTGAACCCCAGTTCTGGGCAAGCCCCTGGGGACCCACACTCTTACTGGGGGAGTCTGGACTCTCGGGCAGAGACTCGGGAGCTGGGTAAGGCAGAAGTCTGAAGGCGCGCGCATGCCAGTGCGCACAAAGGCTATGGAGGTTGCCACAGGCTTTCCCTAGTGGAAGGGAGTCAGAGGCTCCTGACTGCACTGGGCCCCAGTTCCAGGCGAGCCCCTGGGGACCCACGCTCTTGTGGGGGGATTCTGGACTCTCGGGCGGAGTCTCTGGAGCCGGGGAAGGTGGAGGACTGAAGGCGCGCACGTGTGCCAGTGCGCACAAAGGCTGCGGAGGTTGCCACAGGCTTTCCCTAGTGGAAGGGAGTCAGAGGCTCCTGACTGCACTGGGCCCCAGTTCTGACTGCACTGAACCCCGGTTCCAGGCGAGCCCGTGGGGACCCACGCTCTTGTGGGGGGAGTCTGGACTCTCAGGCGGAGACTCGGGAGCAGGGGAAGGCAGAGCTCTGAAGGCACGCATGTGCGCGCAAGGGCAAGGCTGACGGGAAGCCAAGACTGAGACTCCACCCCATCCAAGCTGAGCACAGAGGCTATTGCAATTTGGCAAGTCTAATCCTATAAGGCTGTCTCCAGCACCGAACTTCTCCCAGCATAGACACAGCTGATCCTTACAGCCAACTGGCCTGGAGGTCAATTCTTCCCAGTGATACCAACAATCAAGACTTAATTACAACAAGGATGTACACACAGTCCACAGAGGGGTGCACCAAGAGTGTCCACCTCAGGTTAACTGGGAAGGCAGACCCACTGGGCCATATTGGAAACCTGGCACACAAATCTACTGTACCAACTCAGGGAAGCAGTGAAAATGTGGGGTCAAAGAATCAGATCACAAACGAAAGAAATGGAGGAAAACAAACGACTGGATATAGAATTCAAAACCACGGTTATAAGGCTTTTTAAGAATATCCTATAAAAGGCCGATAAATATAATGAGACCCTTGAAGATATGAAAAAGGACCAACTAGAAATTAAACATACACTGACTGAAATAAAAAATATTATACAGAGACCCAAAAACAGACTAGAGGAACACAAAAATCAAGTCAAAGAATTGAAATACAAAGAAGCAAAAAACACTCAACCAAAAAAGCAAAAAGCAAAAAAAAAAAAAAATCCAAAAAGTCAAAGATGGTGTAAGAAGACTCTGGGACAACTTCAAGCGTACCAACATCAGAATTATGGGGGTGCCAGAAGAAGAGAGAGAGCAAGATACTGAAAACCTATTTGAAGAAATAATCACCGAAAACTTCCCCCACCTGGTGAAAGAAATAGACTTACAAGTCCAGGAAGCGCACAGAACCCCAAACAAAAGGAATCCAAAGAGGACCACACCAAGACACATCATAATTAAAATGCCAAGAGCAAAAGACAAAGAGAGAATATTAAAAGCAGCAAGAGAAAAACAGTTAGTTACCTACAAGGGAGCACCCATACGACTGTCAGCTGATTTCTCAACAGAAACTATGCAGGCCAGATGGGAGTGGCAAGAAATTTTCAATGTGATGAATAGCAAGAACCTACAACCAAGATTACTCTACCTAGCAAAGCTATCATTCAGAATTGAAGGGCAGATAAAGAGCTTCACAGATAAGAAAAAGCTAAAGGAGTTTATTACCACCAAACCAGTATTATATGAAATGCTGAAAGGTATTCTTAAAGAAGAGGAAGAAGAAAAAAGTAAAGATAAAAATTATGAACAACAAATACATATCTATCAACAAGTGAACCTAAAAATCAAGTGAATTAAAAACCTGAGGAACAGAATAATCTGGTGAATATAATAGAATCAGGGGCATAGAAAGGGAGTGGACTGATAATTCTCAGGGGGAAAGGGGCATGGGGGGTTCAGGAAGAGACTGGACAAAAATCATACACCTATGGATGAGGACAGTAGGGGGGAGGTAAGGGCAGAAGGTGGGGTGGGAACTGGGTGGAGGGGAGCTATGGGGGGAAAAAGGAGAAACAACTGTAATAATCTGAATAAAGATTTATTTAAAAAAAAAAAAAAGAATAAAATTTCAGGCCAAGACATTTTCCATGGTGAAACAGATTGGGTGGTGGGGAGAGATAAGAATGGAAACCAGGAAAATGGTTAAGAAACTGCTAAAATTATCCAAGTGGGAGATACTTGTGATTTGGATAGGGGGAGCATTTTTGGAGGTGATGAATCATGATTAAATTCTGGTTATGTTTTCAAAGATATTGGAAGGATTTTCAGGTTTTTATACAGAGTTCAGGAGGCAGAAATCAAGGGTGACTCCAATACTTATATGCTCAAGAGTGGTCCGAAAATGGTGGGAATATCTGCAGTTCTAAGGGAGCCATAAGTTTACATCAATCTACAGGGACTATTTACTAAAGACTAAAGAGGGAAACAGGCATCTCACATCAGATGACATTGCTGGCCAGATCCATCTACCCAAATTCTGTGATATATGATGCTCAAAATTTGAACACAGATGGGAAATACCTCAAACTCTTATGATTAGTTTTTTTCTACCTAGTGGGATGGGATTTCAAAATAGAAAATAGCTTGAATTATAAAAAGATCACTTTATTATTGGTTATTAACACTGATAATCATTGGTTAACTTGTCTGTTTTCTACACTAAACTGGGAGACCTTGGGCAGTAAAAACTATGTTGTATTCTTTTTTTTAATTCCCATTACTTAGCATTAGCATGATGCTTGAAATATAGGATACCCTGTGGAAATATTTACTAGACACTTGTATGGGTAAATTAGTTATATCAAATCAGAAAATGTTTTTTAAAACGTAATACATGCTAGGTTTTGGCCAGTGACATGGGCTTGAAAGAATTCACAACTAAGAGAAGAGATGCAGAGAGGAAATTTATTTTACTTTCTAAGGAAAAAAAAGGGCCTGTGTATTGCTTGTCAATACAAGGCAGGGAAGAAAGATTTGCTTCTTTTTCAAGAGCCAGGGGTTGCTGTTGCTAGGAGACAAGGAAGGAAGGGGGACTGTGTTGAAGTTGAGCTGATGAGGAGGAAGGGAGGGTTGTCTTAAAAAGTTAGTTTGTTTGCATTCCAAGAGACAGTCCAACAGATGTCTTAAGGAGGTGTCTTATCAGTATTTTTCCCACGACAAGTGCAGGCCAGGATGCAGAGAAAAAGGAACTCTCATGCACTGCTGGTGGGAATGCAGACTGGTGCAGCCACTGTGGAGAACAGTATGGGGTTTCCTCAAAAAACTAAAAATGGAACTCCCACTTAACCCAGTGACCCTACTTCTAGGGATATATCCCAAGAAACTAGAAACACCAATCAGAAAGGATATATGCACCCCTATGTTCATAGCAGCACAATTTACAATAGCTAAGATTTGAAAACAGCCTAAGTTCCCATCAGCAGATGAGTGGATTAAAAACTGTGGTACATCTGCACAATCGAATACTACAGTTCGGTAAAAAAGAAGGAACTTTTACCATTTGCAACAGCATGGATGGAGCTGAAGAGCATTATGCTAAGCGAAATAAGCCAGTCAGAGAAAGATAAATATCACATGATCTCACTCATTTATGGAATATAATGAACAACATAAACTGGTGATCAAAAACAGATTCAGAGACAGAGAAGCATCGATCAGACCCTCAAACCTCAGAGGGAAGGTAGGGGAGGGTGGGGGTAAGGGGCAGAGATCAACCAAAGGACTTGTATATAAGCCTAACCAGTGGTCTGCAAACTCATTAGTCAACAGAGCCAAATATCAACAGTACAATGAATGACATTTCTTTTGAGAGCCAAATTTTTTAAACTTAAACTTCTTCTAACGCCACTTCTTCAAAATAGACTTGCCCAGGCCATGGTATTTTGTGGAAGAGCCACACTCAAGGGGCCAAAGAGCCACATGTGGCTCGAGAGCTGCAGTTTGCTGACCACGGGCCTAACCAATGGACACAGACACAGGGGGGTGAGGGCATGAGGAGGGGGGTGGGGGGGAAATGGGGCAATAAGGACACATATGTAATACCTTAATCAATAAAGAAAAATAAAATAAAATAAAACAAGCTTAGAACAAAAGTTATGAAGAGTTCAAAAGAGGCTTGTCTGAAAGGGAGGGGGGAGGGAACTTTCTGCTAACTAGAGGCTCCCTGTTGTGAATTATCCCTGAGTTGTTAAAACAGTGGGGCGGGGCGGGGGGGAGGGGGGAAGGGGGAGAAGGGGGTGGCAGTGGTGGTGCAAAAATGCAACCTTGAGAGTGTAGTCTTATCTCCTCCCCCTGTTTGAATAGAGGGGCAGCTTGAATCAGGGGAGCCAGCAATCTTGGCATCTAACTACCAGGTGCTTCTCATAACGTGTGCAAGGCCACAGCAGAGAAAAAGAGAGGCCTTTTTCTGTCCTTACAATACAGAGTTGTGTTTCCGTGTTATGGTGGACTAAGCATTGTTTTATGATATCTGTATGAACTTTCTGGAAGTGGATTTTCCAGTATATTATTGTCTCAACAGACCCATAATATTCTATTTCTAGCAATTCATGCAAAGCAAAATATCAGAGGGAGGCACAGGCCATGTTTTACAGAGAGGATCATTGATTGCAGCATTATTCACAGTAGTCAAAACTACAGGTAGCAAAAATTCTCAGTGACACAGAAATAAAGGATTTATATTCAGTTGTAAGATGTTATACAACCTTTACAATTTATGCATGTAGCAGCTGATATGGATAGTCATGCTGAAGCAGGAAACAGAAAAGCAGAAGTCTCAGGGCTGAGAGTCTTACAAGGCAATAAATAGTGTAAAGAAATGATGCTAAGAAGCGCAGGTAGGTTAATGAAACATAACTGCTGTGAATAGCAATTGATGCTATGGAGTAAAGTCTGATTTACACTTACAAAGGGTGATGCCGTTTCACAATCTGGTATAGAATTTCATTTTTAAAAAGCCTCCTCAGAGTGTCTGTTAATGGGTATGGGCTTTCTTGTTGGAATGATGAAATTTTTTACAATTGGACTGTGATGATGCTTATTGCACAAGTCTGTAGATTTACAGACCTATTGAATTGTATTTATAAAATGGGTGAATTCGGTGGTATATGAATTATATCTAAAACTGTTTTTAAGCCCTTCCATAAAAGAGCACAAGGACTGAAAAAATTACATCAGCCTGTGAAGCACATAGCCACAATAAGTAATTGCATAATGGAACAGATATAAAAAGACTCTCTGAGGGGAAAAAAGAAGTCTTCTGGGAACCTCTAGGCACTGGAGACTCAGTGAGTTACACCACCACGAGGAATTGGTCCCTCAGCTCTCCGACCGTCTGCAGCCAAGCTGGAACAAGTCTCATAAGCTCGGATCTCCCCTGGAATCTAAAGCCTCCCCACCCTTCTAAGTCAGCCTGAGAGAACTGGCTCTGTAAGTAAAAAAGTTTTGTTCAATGAAAAGACTTAATTCTGGATTAGCTGAGATATCTTATCCATAGGGAGGAGTTTCCTCACATTGTTTAAAGTTAGATTAGACAGTGAGGTGATGGACTGAGGAGGATGGTAGAATTATAGAATTATAGAATTATTTATTATTAGGAAATATGTATTTTGTTCTTCCAGGTGTAGTTTGGTTAGCTGGTTGTTTGTTAGTTATATGACCTAATCATTGTGCTAATATATTTATGGTGGTTACTGGTTTGGTGCTTGAGAAACCAAAAAGGTTGTCAGGGGCTTAAAACCTTATTTCTAGCCCTGGCCGGTTTTCTCAGTGGTTAGAGTGCCATGGGTTCAATTCCTGATCAAGGGTACATACCTCTGTTGTAGGCTCAATCCTGACCCCAGTCAGGGTGTGTGTGGGAGGTAACCAGTTGATGTCTGTCTCTCACATTGCGATCTCTCTCTCTCTCTCTCTCTCTCTCTCTCTCTCTCTCTCCTTTCTCCCTTCCACTCTTTCAAAAAATCAATGGAAAAATATCCTCAGGTGGGGATTTAAAAAGTTATTTCTAAGCTCAATGTTTCTTAATAAAAAATGAAAAAAAAAATGCCAATTTGAACACCTACTTCATGCCAGGCACTGCATTAGGCATATTCTTCCTTATAGATGAGGAAACTGGATCAAAAAAAAAGTTTATATTACTTGCAGGTGACAATGGTTCTTAAGAACATGAGCCTTGGAATTTGGGAGAACTGATTTTAGAATCCCAGCTCTGACATTCACTAGTTGTGAGGGACCCTGAATATGTTTCATAACCTCTCAGATTCTTTATCAGAAAAGATAATTTAAAGTGAATTTAATAATACTTGCCTAGTAGGAATTAAAAAGCAAGATTATAAAGTGCTCAGCACAGTAACATAACATTCAAGAAACAAGCTCCAATCAATGGTAACTTTTGTTATGATTAATGTTTTTAATTAGTATTGCTGTATAAGGTCTCAAAACTACTTAGTGTTTGAGAAAGGATCTGAACCCACATCGGTCACACACATTGACAATGGCTTGGGTAATAGTGATGATGTCATATGGTCTAATTTAACAGTTAAAGACATAAACATGAGTTGCAGCTCACAACAGTGCAACAACAAAAAAAGAGAGAATCATTGTGATCTAAGTGGACAGAAAAATTAGTTGAGAGACTGTAGCTCATTTCTCACAAAAAGAAATGAAGATTGTGCATGGATTGGAGAGGGTGGACTGAACAGATCTGAGGGTGATTGCAGTGCAAACGAGTAGCTTGGGAGCCCTAGCCGGTTTGTTCAGTGGATAGAGCATTGGCCTGCGGACTAAAGGGTCCCGGTACGATTCCGGCCAAGGGCACATGCCTGGGTTGCTGGCTCGATCCCCAGTAGAGGGTGTGCAGGAAGCAACCAACCAATGACTCTATCTCATCATTGATGTTTCTATCTCTCTCTCCTTCTCCTTTCCTCTCTGAAATCAATAATTTTTTTTTAAAGAGTAGCTTGGGGGAACTTTAGCACCTCTTCCCAATAGTATCCATTAGTTCTCCTTTATTCTTTGATATGAACAGTTACATTCTTTCAATGTAAGAAAATGCAATGAAATACAGCTTCAAGTACCCACTAGTAACCATATTGCTATTCCTTAGTCTTCATATGTAGACCACCTGATGCTCTCATTTTTGACATTTCAAAAGTGGAATCAATAATAATTTAATTAATATTTGCATGTAGGGGATGAGAGGGAGGAGAAGAATGTGTGTATATGTTTGTGTGTGGGAGGGAAGTAATGCTAATTAGATGATTTGCTAGAATTTAATGTCATTTTGTAACAAATAAAGCATAGAAGAGAGAGAGAAGTTGGAATGGGGGAAGCAATACCCTGGGTATGGCTCATACTGAGGTTGAGTTATCTGAGGGATTATGATTGAAGATGCCCCTCAAGGCGAGATAAAATTTTATTCACTGGTACTAAGCAGAGAGCTTTGATTTGTTTTCTAAATTAATTCCAGTCATTTTCCTAAATTGTTGATGTGATCTCACTCTAGTTCTAAAATTTGTTACTGCCTTCAAGTTTGAAACCTTGCCACAGCTTTAAAAATTCTATCAACTTTTGAAATATAGAACTCAGGAAAGGCCACAATTAGACTTCAAATTTGCAAGTCTTTTGGATATAAATACTGTGTAATGCCCTGGGAATAACTAAGATATCCCAAGGTGAGTATAATATCTGGGATAGCAAGAAAAAAAAAGAGAGACTTCTCAAAAAGAAACACACACAAAAACCCCAGATAGTGTGGGTCAGTAGGTCATGTGAGCATCAACCCATGAACCAGGAGGTTGAGGTTTGCTTCCCAGTCAGAGCACATGCCTGGGTTATAGGCTCAGTCCCCAGTAGGGAGCCTGCAAGAAGCAGCCAGCGAATGATTCTCTCTCACCATTGATGTTTCTATCTCTCTGAAATCAATAAAAACATTTTTTTAAAAAACAGACTTCTAAGGAATACCACAATTAAAAGATAGAGTACAAAAATGTTGTTTGGTAAATGGGAGTAGTGGGGAGCCCACAGAATAAATATCTTGAAAGTAACGAAGGAGAAAGTTTCAAAGAGGAGGTGGGCAACATGGAAGAAATTTGAGAAGAGGGTGAGGGAAAAAAATCTGAAAATAAATTTTTGGATTTGCTGTTTAGAAAGTCATTGATGGCATTAGTTGGAGAACTTTCTGTGAGTCATTGCAAAAAATTTTCATATTGTTACTGAAGGTGAAGCAGATTGTCCAAAGAACATTTTTTGTCATGAAATATATGGCAGGGAATGGGGGGAGAAACAGGGTTTGTCTTACTGCCCTCACTAGTTAAGCACAATGGCCAATTATGAGACATGGTCAATATATCTTGGGTGAATTGAGTGTGTGTTGAAAATATCTATAGAAAAGTGTGTCTGGGGGGGTAAAACTTGAATATTGTAGAATGCCAAATGAGAGCCAATGTTGCAAAATAAGATACTAAAGCAGAAAGGAATTTTGTTGGAGTTAAATCAGAAGAGATGAGAATGATTTGTTTACTTATTCATAAAATATTTGGAAATGCCTGGCTCTTGATTCTCTGCAACTAAAATCTAAGTTCCTTATTCCTCCCTTGGAATGCAAGCGTTTCATGTCCTTGCCCCCTGCCAATTCCTTTAGCTTTGCATGTGAGACTCCAGCATAGTAAATTTTCTTGTATTTTGTTATTTCACTCAGCCCCTGCTTATGTCTCTATGTCAAAAACACTGTTTCCTGTTTTTCATCCTTGTGAACTCACTTCTGCTCATCAGAACTTTACACAGTTATATTTTATCTACTCTGTTAAGATTTCTTGGAACTAATAATTCTTGAACACACACAGACACATTCTTACATACACACACTAACTGTCACCCCACACTATTTCTGTCTTATCCTAAATAAAGAGGTAATATGCAAATTAACCTTCCCGCCCTCACAAGATGGCTGCGTACAACCAAACTGGCAGGGGGGTTAGTGAGGGATGACCAAACAACTGAACAGCAGGCTGCATGGAGTGACCAGGCCGGCAGGGGGGTTAGTGAGGGATGACCAAACAAATGAACAGCAGGCTGCGTGGGGTGACTAGGCTGGTGGGGAGGCCGTGAGGGGCGACCATGCTGGCAGGGGGAGCAGTTGGGGGCAACCAGGCTGGCAGGGGGGAGCAGTTAGGAGCAACCAGGCTGGCAGGGGGGTCAGTGAGGGGCAACTAGGCTGGCAGAGGGGGGCAGTTGGGGGCAACCAGGCCAGCGGGGGGGGGGGGGGGGGGGCAGTTAGGGGTGACCAGGCAAGCAGGCAGGTGAGCAATTAGGAGCCAGCGGTCCAGGAATGTGAGAGGAATGTCCGGGATCGGGCCTAAACCGGCAGTCAGACATCCCCCAAGGGGTCCCGAATTGGAGACGGTGCAGGCTGGGCTGAGGGGACCCCCCCCCCATGCACGAATTTTGTGCACCTGGCCTCTAGTTGCTTAGAAGCATCTTATCCTTGTGCACTCTACAGGTAGCAGTAGAGTTACATATCCTCTGATATGTAACTAATACAGTGCCTGGCATGTAGTAGGTATTCAATTTTGGCACTTTTTCATTTCTTATTTTCATAAGAATTATTGGGCTCTTATTAAAAATAAGGTTTTCAGCTTTAAAAAGATGAGGTTCTGCTCAGCTTATGTGGCTCAGCGGTTAAGCATCAACCCATGAACCAAAAGATGAGGTCCTGGCAAACTCTCTGGTTTTCTCAGACACCAAACCATTGTTATTTTACTTGCTTCATATGCTTAATGCTAACACAATACAGTGTGTGCTCTCAGTTTGATACTGAAACAAACTAGTGTTTATGATGGATGATCAAGAGCTTGAGTGGAAATACTGGCTATGAAACGGAATAAGAAATCCCCTGTGTTGGAGCCCAGCATGAATGAGGAGCAAGTGCAGGAAGATGTAGAAGGAGGGGGAAAAGGATTTGGAGGAGCTCCCTTCTGCCAGGCTCAGCACAGATCATTTCAACCTAAACTCTGTTTTTCCTCTGCTATCCAAGCCAGAAAAGGAAGGGAAGAAACTGATAAGAAGAATGCAAATGAGCAATGAAGAAATTGTTTGAATTAATGAAATAATGTAAGGGGAGCCATGAAGAAGTTAGGACCGTGGTTGGCAAACTGCGGCTGGCGAGCCACATGCAGTTCTTTGGCCCCTTGAGTTGTGGCTCTTCCACAAAATACCACGGCCTGGGCGAGTCTATTTTGAAGAAGTGGCGTTAGAAGAAGTTTAAGTTTAAAAAATTTGGCTCTCAAAAGAAATTTCAGTCGTTGTATTGTTGATATTTGGCTCTGTTGACTAATGAGTTTGCCGACCACTGAGTTAGGATGAATGAGAAATTTCAGATAGCAATTGATAATTTTAAAATAAAACTGATCTCATAAAATTTCCTAGAACTCAGTGAGCAAAATTACAACTCAGTCATTGCATATTATCATAATCACACCAACCAGGGCCAAAATTTCCCAATTTTCAATCTAATATTTCTTTAGGTAATCCTTGAGGTAGCACTTTATTTGGGTAAACTTGTGTGTCTTGGAAACTCTTAGGTTCCCCCAAGGAACAGTTACAGTAATATTGGCTACTTCTCACTGATCGAGCCCTCTCCAGCCACAACCCTAAACTCTGCTCTCCCCAGACTCATACAAACCCATATGCCTAATTTAAATTTTCTACTCGATGAAAAAAGAAACAAGATGTTTTCCATAAAGTTTTATCTTTTCCTCCAAAGCAAAACAGTAACATTGTACTAGGTATCTCTTGAAAAGTAATGGAGAAAATCTGTTCTGGAGAACAACTAGTCTTCAGGCAAATTGAAGAAACAAATATAGCTGACCATGGCAGCACAAAATGTCCCTGTGGTGGTAGTTCTGTGCTCTAACTCTCTATCCCACTCAAATGTGACACCAGGTGTTACATTCTAAGGATCACTGCAAAGGTTAGATACTGTAGACACACTGCGCTGGTGCCTAAGCCATTTATTATCATTTAATATGTGTTCCATATATTATAAATATCTCTCCTATTTTTCTGGCTTCCCAAATAGTCCTAAGATTCTCTGCATTCTATACTTATGGCTGATGTAATACTGCTGCTCTAAAGCCCCAATCTATTTTTCTCTTATGTCAACTATACAGGAAAACCAACCTGCTACCTCTTTATCACAATTTAAACATTCCAAAAAGAATGAAATATGATTTGCCAGTCTTGGGTAAAATGTCTTTATTTAGTCCAGACATCTCTGACTAGAGGAATGAAAGAAAAGGTCACATAGTATAAACATAGCTACAAGCAAAGGGCCCCCGGGAAGAAAAATTGTGGGCTGAGATAAATACAAAAAATAAAAAATACAAAAATTTTAAATCACAGCAGCTGAAAATTTACAATTCTTTTATCAATTTAAATGAGCTATTCATATTTATGTAGTATATATATATTCATCTTGGGTTTGTTTGGGGTTTAATAAAATTATAGGTTTTATTTTTAAATTGTAGTTTAAATTAATTGTAGTTTAGATTAATTTTTAAATGTAGTTTTTTCATTGTTCTAGAATTTCACCTTGGAATTCTGTACTTATAATTCAGCATGTCCAACTTGCAGAATACCACATCTTCTTCCATCATTTTCCTGCTAACTGGTGTTCCTGGGCTGGAAGCCTTCCACATCTGGATCTCCATTCCCTTCTGCTTTCTCTATATAACAGCCCTCTCGGGAAACAGCCTGATTCTCTTTGCCATTGTCACTCAGCCCAGCCTCCATGAACCCATGTATTATTTCCTCTCCATGCTGTCCACCACTGACCTCGGCTTGTCCATATCCACCCTAGTCACCATGTTGGGTATATTCTGGTTCAATGCCCGGAAGATCAGCTTTAATGCCTGCTTGTCACAGATGTTCTTTATTAAACTCTTCACTGTCATGGAATCCTCAGTGCTGTTGGCCATGGCCTTTGATCGCTTTGTAGCCATCTCTCATCCTCTCAAGTATGCAACCATTTTAACTGACTCCAGAATAGCTCAAATTGGAGTAGCAATTGTCATCAGGGGGACACTGATGCTGACACCAATGGTAGCCCTTCTGAAAAGACTGTCCTACTGCCGCAGCCTCGTGCTACACCACTCCTATTGCTTCCACCCTGACGTAATGAAGCTCTCCTGCACAGACACCAAGATCAACAATGTGGTGGGGTTGACAGCCATGATCTCTACTGTTGGGGTGGACTCAATCCTCATCCTCCTTTCTTATGTTTTGATCATTAAGACTGTCCTCAGCATTGCATCCCCAGAAGAGAGGAAAAAAGCTTTCAGCACATGCATCTCCCATATTGGGGCTGTTGCAATTTTCTATATTCCATTGATCAGTCTATCCTTTGTTCACAGATTTGGAAAACAGGCTCCACCATATGTACATACTATGATTGCTAACACCTACCTGCTGATCCCCCCTGTGATGAACCCCATCATCTACAGTGTGAAGACCAAACAGATACGTAGAGCTGTGATAAAAATTCTCCACTCCAAAGACATATAGACTCAGAATTCTAGCCACTCTACATCAAGTCATGTTATTAAAAAATAGAACTAGTGCTCGATAAAACTGAGCAAAAATTCACAGGTTGGGCAATATGTAGAATATCAGCTAGTTTGACTCTTTTATTTTACAAATGTGAATACACAGACATAAGAATGTGAGGGATACCCAGCTGGCATAGCTCAGTAGTTGATCATTGACTTATGAACCAGGAGGTCACGGTTTGATTCCCTGTCAGGGCACATGCCTGGGTTGTGGGCTTCACCCCCAGTATGGGGCATGCAGGAGGCAGCCAATCAATAATTCTTTCTCATCATTGATGTTTCTATCTCTATCTCCCTCTCCTTTCCTCTCTAAAATCAATAAAAATATATTTTTAAAAAATTTTTTAAAAAGAATGAAAGGAACAAACAGCCTAAAGCCCTAAGTCTAGAATTTCTTCTCCCCATCACCTTTCATTCTAAACTATTGTTAATCCTGCCAACAATCCTTTTTACTTAATCCACTTCGTAGCAGTTAGAACAACACATTATGAAAAAAAAATCACTCTTTTATGAGAATTAGGGAGTACTTCCTAACTGTAAAAATAATTTTAACTAACATTTATTTCCTTTGACCAGTCATAGCTCTAGGTGTGTTTTTTACATATATAAACACATTTTTTTAAGTTTTTTTAAAATATATTTTATTGACTTTTTACAGAGAGGAAGGGAGAGAGATAGAGAGTTAGAAACATCGATGAGAGAGAAACATCTATCAGCTACCTCCTGCACACCCCCTACTGGGGATCTGGGGATGTGCCCACAACCAAGGTACATGCCCTTGACTGGAATCGAACCTGGGATCCTTCAGTCCTCAGGCAGATGCTCTATCCACTGAGCCAATCCATCATCATCTTGGACCTGAAATATAATAGCCTTCTGATGGATCTTTCTTCATCCACTTTTGCTTTACAGTCTAGACAAGACAAATACACAAGACAAATTATGTCACTTCCTCTGTTCAACATGTTCCAGTGGTCTCCTCTCTTACCCAGGGAATATTCACAGTCATTATATGTTATATCTAACTCCGCTCCATCATCGCAACTGCTCCAGCTACTCCCCCCTTCATACACTCTCCTACATCCACACTAGCCTCCAATATTTCCTTAAACTCACCAAACATACTTCAACATCAGACTTCACACTTGCTGTTCTCGCTACCTAAAATATTCTACCCCTGGGTACTCACATGATTTACTGTCTCACGTCATGCACGTTTCTGCTTAAGTGTCATCTTATTACAGGGCTCTTGTCATAAAAATAACAACAATACCTCTCCCTCAATTCCTGTCTGCATTCACTCTCTTCTCTACCCATCTTGTTTTTAGTTTCTAGCACTTTCATTCCTCAACATACTACATATCTGTTTATTTCTTCTCTTGTTCCCCATTACAAGGTAAGATCACTGAGTATAAGGCCTTTGCTTCATTTATGGCATCTTCCAGACTCTGAAACAGGGCCTACCACATAGTAAAAATAATAAAATCTCTGATGACCTAGCTCTATTTTCCTCTCAAGCTTTATTACTTCCCCGGTATGTGGTAATCCAGGCACAACAAACAACTTGCATTTCCTTAACCCTGATTGCTCTATCTCGCTTCATTCCTTCGACAAGCTCTTACCTTCACCTGTGTCACCTTCACTCTCTCCCTTCTCCTGACTTAAAAGTGACTTTTGTTCAGAGGCTTTTTCCTGACTGCTCAAGTCTGGCTGGTGTCCTTTCCAGGTGCTCCTACAGTACCTGTGCTTTTTTCTCGTGCACAGCTTCCCTCTTCAGAATCTACTGCAACCAGCACACTTCTGTGCCCACTTCTCAAGACCAGGGACAATATTTTATTCACTGTTGGAAATTGGTAAAAAAGTTCAGATGATGTGGAATTACACACTGGACGTTTGTTTGTTTCAACACACCACGTAAGATGGGGTATGGAGAGAGGAAGGGGAGAAAGAAAAAGAGTGACGTAGAGAAGAAGGTTGGGGGTACTCAGAGTCTTACAAATAGGAAAGAGAAGAAGGAACTTCAGTCTCAAGATCCAGATGGCCAAGATGTTCACACTACTTCTCAGATGTCTCCCCAACTTCACCCACACACACTAATGTGTGAACAGCCCCACTGCCTAACAATTTTGGAAACTTAAAAGCTTTCATCCCTAGGGTGTGGGTAATAGGGACACATCAGGAATGGGTGGTTTGCAGAGCAAATGTTGTGTTCTGACTAAGGTGGACACGCTCACATTGAATTGGAGACTTTCCCAAAAGCCAGTAGTTTAAGGAGAAAAATAAAGGAAGACATATGACCACTATTGTAGCTACCGAACTCAGAGCCCAAGTGAAAACCCTTAAATGTCCTATAAGAGCCTATGTGACTCAACTCCCCATCACCTCTGTGCTTTCATCTCCCTACTATTCTGCCCCTTGTCTGTCTACACAGGCACACTGACTTCCTTGTTGTTCCAAACTATCAGATACACCCCTTTCTCAGGAACTTTATTTGTATTTTCTTGGTCTTCTTCCTGAAATGGCCTTTCTCAAATATCTCCATAGGCAGATTCCTCACGCCCTTCAGGCTTCTCCTCAAATATTTCCATGATGTGAGCCCTTCCCTGGCAGCTTCACTTAAAATGTCAACTGGCCCCTGATATTTATCTATTCCCACATTCCTTTTATTTTCCTCCTTAAACTATTTAACATGCTCTTTGGTTTTTCATATTAGCCTCATGTATTGTCTGTCCCTCTCCATGAGAATGGGAGTGGGGAGGGGAGGGAGGGTGTTTCTAGAGGGCTGCCTATTTTTCTTTTTACATTGTAAGCCCTTGATAAATATTTGTTGAATATGAATGGTGTCAGAAAAACTGGTTATCCAACTGATATTATCACTAATTAACCATGTGACATAATGCAAAGAGCTTTTATCTCATCTAATCTTTATCTGTAACACAGGTGCAATAAAGAGTGATTTCCATACATCAAGGTCTGTTTCATCAACTGAAAGAAAAGATGGGAAAAGAAAAGCTGAAGAAGTGAATGCCCTTATTTTGAATGATGGGACTGCACATTTTGGGGCCTACCTTGGTTTTTAAAGAGAATGTGAACTCCTAGAGCCCAAGGACGTAACTAGTAAATGCACATTGGCTGCTGTGTTTGGCAAAGTGGCTAATAAGGAAGAGCAGTGACTGTGGCTGACTGAGGGAGTCTGAGTTACCTGGAAGAGTGGAGACAGATTGGCGAGAGCCTTGTATCTGTAAGTGTGGGAGTGATGGCAGAGGCAGGGGCCCTTGTGATTTTCCCTCCCCCCGAGGCAGAAACAGTGGGAAGCCTGTGGGAGTGGCACACAAAAGGACATGGAGATATTTTCCCTGTTTGCCAAGCCCCTGGAGCCCCAGTCCATGCTCCCACAGCCTGTTCCCATGGGCCTCCTGGGCAACATTATAAATAGGCCTGTGCCTGAAAGGGCAAGCCAGCTCCAACTGTTTTCTCTGCACCGTTTTTCAAGTGAGTGCAACCTCATCTGAGTTTAGGCAGCCCAAATGCTGCATCCTAAGGGACCTTGAAGACCCCACACACTGCCTCTTGGCAGGGCAGGGAAAGCCCTTGCATGCCACCTACACCTCCATGGGCCAAGAAGGAATGTCTCAGAGCATTAGCAAGTGAGTATAAATGCAATAGCCACATTTGGACCCAAAGATAATCAGAAATTGGGTCTAGCCAGGGGTCAACTTAGGCAAAAGGCAAGACAACCTGGGAGGGAGACATGAGGTCTTCTGGGATAGGTAACTAGGGAAACCAGATGATGGCCCAAAGTCTTAGACTGCTACCAGCAAAGCAGAAACGATGTCCTGCAGAGTGATGGGTCAGGACAGTGGCTGACTCTGTGGCCAACAGAGACCCTTATATCTATCTATAAGTGCTACATGCAGTGGGACGGGTAGGAGGCCTTGAAAAGGAAGAAATATGTTACTGTGCTCCTCTCGCTTACCCCCAGACCTACCCTTTTCTGCACCTGGGCCCCATTTCTCTTGCACACAGAGGTCCAGTGATATGGCCTCCTTCCAAGGAAGTTACCTTAGCATTAACACATAGTTATCAGCCTGATTTGTTTGGATTTCTGAATCTCCTTTCCCCAAGTTACCTATGTCAGATATATAGATGGTTGGATGGATGCAAGATATAAGCTTCCTTTGATCTCACTGATGGATGCAATTATCTGCCTCTGAAAAGGGCTTTTTATTCTCTGACAGCAGCTAGGGTCCAAAGTTAGGATATGTGCTTGTCAAGGAGGGTAGCTGTTATGTCTTTGCACATGTTCTGAGAATGGAGAAGAGCTAATAGCAGTCAGAGGTGTGGATTTTATCATCTTTAATCCCTGGATTTGTTACTACTAGTTTTTCTCCAATGGGGATAATCCAAGTCAAATCTTTTCGTTCTCATCTTATCATATTTATGTAAGACTGCTGGTTTCCAAACTCTCTTCACTAAGGCCAAATGGAAGAGCATCTCCCAGTTGCAGTTAAGGACTGAGGTTAGGAGTGAAGAAGAATCTTGGCGAGATGAACAGTTAACCTGAACACAATTGATGAAGACTCCTGCAGAGTTTATTCCCAAGATTCAGAGGTTCTTATTGAAGCCATGTCCTTAGCTCTTGAGAGACAATTAGCTCTAAAAGCCAGGACACTAGGAGCCTAGCAGGGAAACATTTAATGAAGTCACAGCACACATGTTTAGGGTTGAGGAGGTTGCGGGCAGAACAACACAGGGCTTCTAAAAAGGAAATGTCTGCCCTTTCAATGCCTTGTTGGCCAATGTTCCAGGCAAGACAAAGCTCTAGGAATATCTGGACTCGGCCCAAGTTCTTGGGGCAATAAGAGTGGCCTTGTAGGCAGCTTTCACGTGTGTAGGAACCCATCAGCAAGGAGAGAGAGAAGAGCCTTCACAGGGAACATGCCAGACACCTAAGATCTGCTGGAAGCCCCACACACTGCCAGAACTTTTATCTCCAGAGAAGTCATTGGAGGCAGCTCCTGCCTTTCATTCAATGATCCCCAGATGATTTTCCTTCTTTTTCTTAATAGATTGACTTTTGGCCTTTTTGCTTCATATTCTTTTTCCTTTTAATTTTTTTAAAAATACTATTGTGTTTCTTTCTCCCCTCCCTGACCTTAGACCTGGGGACCTGGAATCCTGAAAAAATTGCAAAGCAAAATAAAACAAAACAAAAAAACCCTCCCTATCCTCAATATACCCTTTATTCCCTTCTCTGTTTGATTTCTACTTACATTTCAAAACTGAACAGAAGGATCATCTTTTTTAGGAATATGATCGTGCTTCTCCTCTTCCCATGCATTAAATGCACACCTTATGCTAGCACATCCCCAAACCCTTATAATTTGGTTACTCGTCCCTTTTTCACTCTAAGCAGGGCATCTGAAGAGCAAAAGGTGTCTTTCACCTCTGTATCAACAGCATCTAAAAAATAACCTTATACATAGTATGTCATGTAAGTCAATGTTTATAGAATGAATGAAAAATTGAAGGAAAGAAGGGAGACAGGAGAGGAGAAGGGAGAGGAGGAGAGGGGAAAGGCAGAGAAGGGAAATGGAGGGGAGGGGAGGGGAAGAGGACACAGCCATATCTGGAAGGAGTTCCCAAAAGGGTATCTCTTAACACCTATCTGAGAAAAGGACCACCCAGTGTCCAGACAATGAAGGTATGGGCCGGGAGAAGGAGTCTAAGGGAACTTGAGGAGGATACATTTTGGGATAAGCATGTTCTTTCCAAGTTCCCTTTTAAAAATATAAATGGACCTTGAGAATAGTGACAGTACATGAATTTGAGCTCACTTTTCTCTTTGGAGAGGGCTTCATAACTTATGAAAGAGCCTAAAAGGCTTGGAAGAGGGAGGAGAGAATAAAGGAAGGAGGGCTGAGGTGCATCAGTCCCCAGGTTTCCAGGACTGACCTCTCTGACTGTGCTCCATCTCCTACCAGGCTGCCAATGTGACCTGACCCTCTCCGGTGCCCCCTTCTCCGTGCCAGCTATGAGTTCCTGCAACTTCACACATACCACCTTCGTGCTTATTGGTTTCCCCGGACTAGAAGAAGTCCATTTCTGGATCGGCTTCCCTCTGCTTTCAATGTATGCTGTGGCTGTGTTTGGAAACTGCATCGTGGTCTTTATCGTAAAGACAGAACGCAGCCTGCATGCTCCCATGTACCTCTTTCTCTGCATGCTGGCAGCCATTGACCTGGCCTTGTCCACATCCACCATGCCCAAGATCCTCGCCCTCTTCTGGTTTGATTCCAGGGAGATTACCTTTGATGCCTGCATTGCCCAAATGTTCTTCATTCATGCTCTCTCAGCCATTGAGTCCACCATCCTGCTGGCCATGGCCTTTGACCGTTATATAGCCATCTGCCACCCATTGCGGCATGCTGCGGTGCTCAACAACACAGTAACAGCCCAAATTTGTGTGGTGGCCGTGGTCCGTGGATCCCTCTTCTTTATCCCACTGCCTCTGCTCATCAAACGGCTGGCCTTCTGCCACTCCAATGTGCTCTCACATTCCTATTGTGTACATCAGGATGTGATGAAGTTGGCCCACACAGACACATTACCCAATGTGGTCTATGGTCTGACTGCCATTCTGCTGATTATGGGTGTGGACGTCCTGTTCATCTCCTTGTCCTATTTTCTGATTATACGAACAGTTCTACAACTGCCTTCCAAGTCAGAGCGGGCCAAGGCCTTTGGAAACTGTGTGTCACACATCAGTGTGGTATTGGCCTTCTATGTGCCTCTCATTGGCCTCTCAGTGGTACATCGCTTTGGAAACAGCCTTCCTCCCATTGTGCATGTTCTCATGGGTGATGTCTATCTACTCCTGCCTCCTGTGATCAATCCTATTATCTATGCTGCCAAAACCAAACAGATCAGAACTCGAGTTCTAGCTATGTTCAAGATCAGCTGTGACAAGGACCCTCAGGCTGTGTGAAGCAGGTGACCCTTACCACTCCACTTTCCCTTATCCTTAATGGCTTGATAATGACTTATTAATGCTAGCCTATAAGCATATCAATGGTTTTCTCCGGTTTGATCTCCAAATTCTGTCTCAGCTCAGAGTGAAATTTGGGGAGATATCGTAATTCCCTTCCATAGGTCAAAAAGTTATTTATATCTTTACTATATAAAAAAAGTAAGTAGAAAACCCACCAAAGTTCCAATAACTACTGGTATGAAAAAGAAAACATAAAGAAGAGTAACAAAAATACCTCTGGCTTTGAAACAAGGGACAAATTACTCTATCTGACTAGTAATCCAAGGTAGCATTTTTGTCTATCAAATTAGCAATTTTTATTAGTGAAAATTTATAATAAAAAAGGAGATTACATTAAAACATATAGAGTGTCCCCAAAAATGTATACACTTTAACAGCTGATAACTCACTTAATTTTCACTCCTTTTCAGGTTTAACTGATTTGAAATAATGAATGAAGCCAGAATAGGCTTCGAACAAAGAAACTTTATCCTAAAGTACCACTAGACAAAATATAAAGTTTATGGAATGAAACCAGCAACAGTCGATGAATTGAGGGCACACAAAGACCAAACAAAATGATTCTTGATGTTTGTGATTCCATTGCTTCATGTTATTAGCAGTGCCTGGACCAGAACGATCATCAGTTTGAAAACAGGCACTGACAAAAAAATTTATTCATTTCTGTAGATTCTTTTAAATTTTGAAAATGAACTGTATGTTAATAAACATTGACTTTATAATCATTCAAAGTGTGTATACATTTTGGGGACAACCTGTATATTCTTGAACATCACAGCTGATGATATAATTGGCAGTATGAAATAAGAACTTTTTAAAAGTTGTATGCTTTAATGCTGAAATTGCACTTTTGAAAATGCATCCTAACAAAATATCTGTAAGTGCAGAAAATGGGTTTTTCAAAACAGATATTAATTACACCACTATTTACAGTAATCATATACTAGAAATCTCCTCCCGTAATACGTATAAGTAAAGAAGAGCAAACTCAAGTATGGTCCATTTATTTAATGGAATATTATGTGGAATAATTCATATTAAAGAAATATTATATGGCCTTTAAAGACTCTGCTATAAAACAAAACATGCTATAATTTTAAGAAAAACAATAGACACATGATTGAAACTAACTTGAAAAATAAACCAGCCTTAAAGGAAATGTGCTCAAATTATTAGTGACTTATTTTTGTTCCTACTTTCTAAATTTATTTATTGTGGAGGTCTTGTTTAGCTGGCATGTATAACTTTTTAAATGAAGAAATAAAACAGGTAACTTATATAAACCAGGGCTTATCACAGACCTCACGGTTTGTTTACTATACATTACCTGGGAATTTATCTAAGCCCTAAATAATAATGTCAATGAACATATCTTGAGTGCTTACAATGTTTCAGGCACTGTAATAAGTGTTTTATGGGTTTTATCTGATCTTCACAACAACTTTATGAGGTAAGTATATTTGTGTCCCCTATTATAAGTGAGAGAAATGAGGCTTACATTAACAAGATAACTCATACAGTTTGTGTGTGCTATGCCAAGATTTGAAATTACATTTGATGATCAAATATAGTTACTTAATTTCCATGTTAAATTGCTTCCTGTTTAACATCTGCCATTTATTTTCTCAGCCTGTGCAAATTCTGTTTTCTCTCTGCTGTGTGCTTAATGAGATGAATGACTATGTGTTTTGAGAGTTAACCCTGCCCTTGTTGAAGGCAACAAATCCAGATTACTTTTCATGTTTGACATCCACCTTTCATATTCTACATCCTGCTTCTTTCCAGATTAAGGGAGAATAACATTTTTGTCTATTTACCTCTTGCACATTCTCAATCGTGTCTCCCTTTTTTTTTTTAGTATATTTTGTATCTGTCAAACAGTTCAAGTGTCTAAGTTTTAACTTAGCTATCATGAGAAGGCTAAAAGGCTAATTCCAATGTAACCCTGATATTTGGGGGCTAGCAATCTGAATCTGTGCCCGTAACCTAATGTACATTCTTGATAGCCTATAATTAAGTCACTGCCCCTTTCCTCCACAATCTGGTCTTGCAAGACCTGATACCTAAATGCTCACATTTTACAGAGGCCACAAATCATGAAGCCCCGGAGGGGGTTATTAGCGCTGGCGCCAGGCCAGGCCCTTAGATATGACCTCAAGACCCCCATCCCAACCCACGGGGCTTTTTGCAAAGCCCGCAAAAGGTCCTGAAGTCCCATCCCACATATGGAGGAACAAAGAAACCAAAGGGGTATAAAGGAAGGGCTTCCATCATATTGGTTTGCTCAGACTATGGAGGTGACTCCTCTGAGATCATCGTCGTAATAAAGCTGTGTAACTCCATTTCTCTAAGTGTCGCTTGGGTTTCTTTGGTCTTCTACAACAATAAGATATAATAAAATTTTATTTTAAATTTTGCTAACTATTTATGCCTATTGATTTTATAATTATAGAATCCTATAAACTCAGATTTGAAGATACAAGAGGTTTTCTAGTCTACTTTCCCACCAGTGCAGGAATCCTGATAGGTACCATTTGTAAAGATGCTAATGTACCTTTTCTCAGGATCTGATGAGAAGCTGGAATCTGACTGCAATCCTTGGGCCTATGTTTTCCCTCAGTAGCTTCACTGAACAAACCTTGGGTGGGGGACTTGGGTGGACAAACCATGGTGGAGACTCCAACCTGTGGGCTCTTGCTTAAGAGGAGGGAAACTCGGAGCATTCAATTGTGATTCCCTGCTCAGAGCAGTAAAGTCATGCAGCCAGTCAATGCAGCTAGAACAGAACTGAGAGAAAGAGAGAGAATGGAAGAAAGCTGTAACTTCCCTAAAGAAACAAAGAGATGCCCATGCTCTGTGAAAATGGAGATTCAGGTTTTTGGCCTCACTCCAAATAATGAGGTCCCCACAACCTCCATCTGCTTCTGTCTTCCTGTGCATTACTATGTCTCAGTTAAAGCCTCCTGCCTACTTCCATATGCCTAAGAGCATGGTCAAATAGACAACTTAATAAAGTGTGTATCTCTTGCTCCCAAATTCTTCACTGTGTCCCACCACAGTCCAACATATTCATATTCTACTTCTGTCTTTCCTACCCTTCCCACTGCCCTACGATTTTTATTTTTAAAAAGTCTTGTGAAGAGTTGTATGCCAATATTCATTGCAGCACTATTTACAATAGTCAAAAGGTGGAAATAACCCAAGTGTTCATCAACAGCTGAACAGAAAAACAAAATGTGGTATATACAGATAATGGAACATTGTTCATCCATAAAAAAAGAACAAAATTCTGATACATGTTACAAAATGGATGAACTCTGAGAACATTATGCTAAGTGAAATAAGCTAGACACGAAAGGACAAATATTGTATGACTCCACTTATGTAAGGTATAGAAAATCGGCAAATTCATAGAGACAGAAAGCTGAGTAGAGGTTATCAGGGGCTGAAGGGAGGGGAGGATGAAGAGTTACTATTTAATGAGTACAGAATTTTAGTTTGGGATGATGAAAAAGTTGTAAAAATGGATAGTGGTGATGATTGCACAACAATGTGAATATACTTAACCCCACTGGGTTGTATACTTTAAAAAATTTAAATGATAAATTTTATGTTATATATTTTACTACAATACTTACCAAAGAAAGAATATAAACTATTTCCTTACCAATGTTATGTCAAGAATATGTTGAAATGATTGTATTTTGGATATACTGGACTAAAGAAAATATATTATTTAAAGTTCTTTAAGACATGGCCTAGAGAGGATGATATTTAATGCATTACAGGGAGACGTAGCCCTGGAATGGGATTTGGGAGCTCTGAGCTATTGTTTCTGTGAGTGACCTTGTCTAGTTGATGTAATCTCTGAGCATTAAGAAGCCACGAACAGTTCCAAAGGGCCTGTAAGGCTGAAAACCTTCAGGGACCCTTCCCTGAGGCCACACCTGCTGTTTCCCAAACATGGTACCAACTCAATCTCCTACTCCCTGTATCTACCACTTAAGGCTCTTTCCAAAACCAATCCTGCTCTCAAAGATTGGGGATTGTCCACCCCAGGAGGTATTCACAGGCTCTCTCAAAGGAAGCCCAGTCCAACAGAAAGAGCAGACAGTTCTATGACTTATGAAGTCAATCCACCCTCTGTGAGGCTTGTTATCCTCATCTGTTTATTAGGGATGATAACAGTACCTACCCATCAGTGTTTTATGAGAATTGTGTACAATCATCCATGTAAAATACTTGGGATAGTATTTAGTACAAAGTATGTAGTCAATAAGTATTCATTATTATTATTTCCATGGAGGAGCAAATAATAATCCCTGCCTGACAGGATATTGGAAGAATAAAAATGTGTGTTCTGATGTGACAAGCAAGCCACACAGAATTTGTTTTTAAATCACTCATGGAGTCGGAGGAGGGAATAATGGCGGCGGAATAGACAGACGTGTTCCGAGCCTTGTCCCGGAGCAGAAAGAAAGAACAGCTGAGGGACGCACAAGGAGTGTTTGTTGGCTGGTTGGGAGACAGCTGAATTCCAGAAGGAGGTGGGGGACTGCTGAACGGGGTTCCCCTGACCTGGCAGCACCAACTGCGGCTGGGTCCCCTCCCGGAGCTGCGGGCTTGGACGCGGAGTCTGCGCCATCTTGATCCGGAAAGTGGAGCTTATCTGAAGCCTGAGAATCCACAACTGCGGCACCCCAGGAACAGCTGCGAGCCCCAGAACAACGCTCCCCAACTGGCGCAAGCACACGGGTTCAGAGGAGCTCTACACTCCACCACGGAAAGGTCAGATTTCGCCTGGGATAAGGTGAGGTCTCTGGTCCCGGCGGGAGAGAGGAACGCGCGTTTTGCGGGAGCTGGAGGACCAGGGAAGTCTGTGCCTAGAAAAATCCGTGGCTGTAGGGGCTGGCGTGATCTGTGATTGTGGAAAGGGGTCCTCAGAGCTGCTAAGAGAAGGGCACTCTAAAAAGCAACCCATTTTGATCTGAAGTGCAGGGACACCCTAAGAATTTCAGGCAGTCCAGACTTACGCGCAGCCCGTGCGCTCCCTTTGTGCCTGGGTTTACTCGCAGTCCTGGAGTTCGCACACTTGGGCTTTTTCCTCTTCAAATCCTTGCTTCTGATTACTAAGCCCAATACATAGGATCACCCAGTTGGGGACACCCTGGGAGACTGCAGGGGAAAGTTGTTTTTCTGGAACCTGGGGATCGGAGCGGGGAGTGACCATCAGAGAGTCAGCTCTGAGGCAGACCACGCCCACAGGCCGGTGGCAGTGCCACAGGGAAAGAAGGCTCTAACACTGCCTAGAGAGGCCATAGATAGACCCGGAAGTCAATCCAGAAACACTGCCACCCAGGGGCTGAATCACAAATTGACTCTTGCGTAATCAAAAATAAAGGAATACGAGAAATTAAGACACACCGCCTGCTTAAAATCAGGACTGGCTTACAACACCGAAGAGCAGTGGATCGCAGGGAACTGCAATACTGTCTGGACTGAGAAACAGGCGTGCCAAACAGAAAAACAGAGGAAGTGAATGACCTTCACTACTTCACATTTTATTTTTACCTTTTATTTTTTTATTTTTTTATTTTTTTTTATTTTCATTTTTTGCATCCTTTAATCAAGAAACTTTTTTTTTCTTTTTTCATCACTTGATTTTACCTTTTTAATGATTACATTTTTATATTCAATCCGTATTATTACTACTGCTATTTTATCTTTTTTTTTTTAAAGTGTCATTTTATTTTCTCTTCATTTTATTTTGGGATTAGGGTTCTACATTCTATTTTTTATCTTTCCTTTAGCATCGTTTTACTCTATCTCAACTCTACCTTTAGGCCATCACTCTCTTCCTAACCTCCCCCTTTTCAGTGTCCTGTTTGTCTTACCCTTTTACTGCTTTAGATTTTCCCTATTCTTTCTGTTTACCCCTTGTTAAAATTTCACCCTACTTACATATCTAATCTCTAATCCCCTGCTCCAAGTCCACATACACCTCTCCCTTCGCTGTCTGAGCTATCCATAAACTTGTCCTTCTCTCTGTCCTTTTGTTGTTGTTTGCTTGAATGTAGATTATATCCAATTTTTATGCTGTTTTTGTGAGATTGTTTTGCTTATTCTTCTTTTGTTTATTTTTTTGTTTGTTTTGTGCTTCAGCTTTCCCTTGCCTCAATCCATATTAGTTGGTGTTGTAGTTTGTATTAATCCCCAGGCACTTGTTGCTGGCATTTGCTGGGATTACTGATTGTTCTATTGGAGTTTTATCCCCAATATATATAGTCTGTTCCCCTTTCTCTCTTAGTCACTTTCTTGTCTCTCTTACTTTTTTTTTTCTCTTTACTTTCCCTTTTCCCAATTTCATTTTCACACTCCTTTTTTCTTTTTTTCTTTCTTTCTTTCTTTTTTCCTCTTCTTCTTTCTCTCCTATCACCTAATTTGCCTTTCTCTGGTGGTCACCTTTATTGGAGGTTATTAATATCGTGAATACATTTCTGTTCAGTGCCTTGTGAGTTGTACCTGGTAGTGCTGTATTTTGTGCCTTTAAATCAACCCAGGAGAGAGAGAACTACATAACCAGACACCCAGAGAAGAGAGACCATGGGGAGACAAAGAAGCAGCCCGCATATGAAAGAAAAGCAGGTATCACCAGAAAAGGAAGTAAACGAAATGGAGGCAAGCAACCTTCCAGAAAAAGAATTCAGAGAAATGGTCATAAGGTGGCTGAAAAGAATGGAAGACAAATTCGACAATATGAGCAAGAACCAAGAGGAAATGAAGAAGAACCAAGAAGAAATGAAAAATGACATCGCTGCTGTAAAGAACTCAATAGAAAGCATCAAGAGTAGACTAGAAGAAGCAGAGGACCGCATCAGTGAGCTAGAGGACAAGATGGAAAAAAATACCCAAGAAAAGCAACTTCTAGAAAAAAAAATTAAAAGGCAGGAGGAGAGTCTAAGGGAACTTTGGGACAACACGAAACAAAACAACATCCGCATAATAGGGGTTCCAGAAGGAAAGGAAGCTGAGCAAGGAATAGAAAACCTCTTTGAAGAAATAATGACAGAAAATTTCCCAGATATAGGGAAGAAAAAACCCACACAAATCCAAGAAGCTCACAGAGTCCCAAGCAAAATGAACCCCAAAAGACCGACGCCAAGGCACATTATAATTAAATTGGCAAACACCAACGACAAAGTAAGAATCTTAAAAGCAGCAAGAGAGAGACAGAAAGTTACATACAAAGGAACCCCCATCAGACTAGCAACTGATTTCTCAACAGAAACTCATCAGGCCAGAAGGGAATGGAATGAAATATACAAAGTCATGCAAAGGAAGGGGCTGAATCCAAGAATACTGTACCCAGCAAGGCTGTCAATCAAAATTGAAGGTGAAATCAGGAGCTTCACAGACAAAAAAGGACTAAGGGAATTTATTACCACCAAACCAGCAATGCAAGAAATGCTAAAGGGTCTACTGTAAAAAAAAAAAAAAAAAAGAAAGAAAGAAAGAAACAGGAAGCGAAGAAGTAACACAGGGGTAAAGAATAGGAATGGCGACAAATAAGTACCTATCAATAATAACTTTAAATGTAAATGGATTAAATGCCCCAATCAAAAGACATAGGGTAACAGATTGGATAAGAAAACACGACCCATATATCTGCTGTCTACAAGAAACCCACCTCAGAAAAAAAGACGCACACAGACTGAGGGTGAAGGGATGGAAAAAGGTTTTCCAGGCAAATGGAACGGAAAAAAAAGCTGGGGTAGCAATACTTATTTCTGACAAATTAGATCTCAAACTGAAGGACATAACAAGAGATAAGGAAGGCCATTTCATAATACTAAAGGGAGCAATCCAACAAGAAGAAATAACTCTGGTAAACATATATGCACCCAATACAGGAGCACCCAAATACATAAAAAAACTCCTGGAGGATATTAAGGGAGACATTGACAGCAATACAATCATAGTAGGAGACTTTAATACCCCACTATCACCATTGGACAAATCCTCTAAACAAAACATCAGCAAAGAAACATCAATCCTAAATGACTCACTAGACCAGATGGAATTAATTGACATCTTCAGAACATTTCACCCCAAAGCCACAGAATATACATTCTTCTCAAGCGCACATGGGTCATTTTCAAAGATAGACCATATGTTGGGACATAGGCAAAGTCTCTTCAAATTCAAGAAGATAGAAATCATATCAAGCATCTTCTCAGACCACAGTGGCATAAAACTGGAAATCAACTACAATAAAAACAACCCAAAGAAATCAAACACATGGAGACTAAACAGCATGCTATTAAACCATGACTGGGTTACCAGAGAGATCAAAGAAGAAATAAAAAACATCATGACAACAAATGACAATGAAAACACTACAATCCAAAATCTGTGGGACACAGCGAAAGCAGTCTTGAGAGGGAAGTTCATAGCTCTACAAGCCTACTGCAAAAAACAAGAAACAGGGGTAATAAATTACCTAACCCAACAACTCAAAGAGTTAGAAAAAGAGCAACAAGAAAAGCCCAGTGTAAGCAGAAGGAAGGAAATAATAAAGATCAGAGCACAGATAAACGACATAGAGACCAAAGAAACAATACAAAAGATCAACAAAACCAAGAGCTGGTTCTTTGAAAGGATAAACAAGATTGATGAACCTCTAGCCAGGCTCACCAAGAAGCAAAGGGAGAGGACCCAAATAAACAAGATCAGAAATGAAAGAGGTGAAATAACAACAGATCCCGCCGAAATACAAAGGATTGTTAAAAAATACTACGAACAACTCTATTCCAACAAACTGGACAACCTGGAGGAAATGGACATATTCCTAGAAAAATATAACCTTCCAAAACTCAATCAGGAAGAATCTAAACAGCTCAACATGCCAGTAACTATGGAAGAAATTGAAGCAGTCATCAAAGAGCTTCCGGCAAACAAAAGCCCGGGGCCAGACGGCTTCACAGGAGAGTTCTACCAAACATTCAAGGAAGAACTAAAACCTATCCTCCTCAGACTATTCCAAAAAATTCAAGAGGAAGGAACACTTCCCAGCTCCTTCTATGAAGCCAGCATCACCCTAATACAAAAACCAGATAAAGACAACACAATGAAGGAGAATTACAGGCCAATATCCCTCATGAATGTAGATGCCAAAATCCTCAATAAAATTCTAGCAAATAGGATCCAGCAGTACATCAGAAAGATCATACACCATGACCAAGTAGGATTTATCCCAGGAATGCAAGGATGGTTCAATATCCGCAAATCAATAAATGTGATACATCACATAAACAAATTGAGAGATAAAAATCACATAGTCATATCAATTGATGCATAAAAAGCATTTGACAAAATCCAACACCCTTTCTTGATAAAAACTCTCAACAAGGTGGGAATAGAAGGATCATACCTCAACATCATAAAAGCTATATATGATAAACCCACAGCTAACATCATACTCAATGGGCAAAAACTAAAACCATTTCCCCTAAGAACAGGAACAAGACAGGGATGCCCACTCTCACCACTCCTGTTTGACATAGTACTGGAAGTATTAGCCACTGCAATTAGACAAGAAGAAGAAATAAAAGGCATCCAAATTGGAAAAGAAGAAGTAAAGCTGTCCTTATTTGCAGATGACATGATATTGTACATAAAAAACCCGAAAGACTCCATCAAAAAACTAACAGACTTAATAAATGAATTCGGCAATGTAGCAGGATACAAAATTAACACCAAGAAATCTATGGCATTTCTATACACCAACAATGAACTTACAGAAAGAGAGACTAAAAAAGCAATCCCATTTTCCATCGCACCAAAAAAATTAAGATACTTAGGAATAAACCTAACCAAGGAGGTAAAAGACCTATATGCGGAAAACTACAGGACACTGAAAAAAAGAGATAGAGGAAGATGTAAACAGATGGAAGAACATACCATGTTCATGGATTGGTAGAATCAACATCATTAAAATGTCCATACTACCCAAAGCAATCTACAGATTCAATGCACTCCCCATTAAAATACCAACGGCGTATTTCACAGACCTAGAAAGAACTCTCCAAAAATTCATCTGGAATAAAAAAAGACCCCGAATAGCCACAGCAATCCTGAGAAAGAAGAATAAAGTAGGAGGGATCTCAATACCAGATTTCAAGCTGTATTACAAAGCCACTGTCCTCAAAACAGCCTGGTACTGGCACAAGAACAGACATATAGATCAATGGAACAGAATAGAGAATCCAGATATCGACCCAAACCAATATGCGCATTTAATATTTGACAAAGGAGGCATGAGCATACAATGGAGTCAAGACAGTCTCTTTAATAAATGGTGTTGGGAAAATTGGACAGATACATGCAAAAAAATGAAACTAGATCACCAACTTACACCATACACAAAAATAAACTCAAAATGGGTACAGGACTTAAATATAAGACGGGAAACCATAAAAATACTAGAGGATTCCACAGGCAGCAAAATCTCAGACATATGCCAAAAGAACTTTTTCAGTGATACTGCCCCTAGGGTAATGGAAGCCAAACAGAAAATAAACAAATGGGACTACATCAAAATAAAAAGCTTTTGCACAGCAAAAGAAACCATCAACAAAACAACAAGAAACCCCACTGTATGGGAGAACATATTTGCAAATGGTATCACTGATAAAGGTTTAATTTCCAACATCTATAGGCAGCTTATACAACTTAATAAAAGGAAGATAAATGATCCAATAAAAAAATGGGCAATGGACCTAAATAGAAGCTTTTCGAAAGAAGACAGAAGGAAGGCCAAGAGACACATGAAAACATGCTCAAAGTCACTAATTATCCGAGAGATGCAAATCAAAACAACAATGCGATACCATCTCACACCTGTCAGAATGGCTATCATCAACAAATCAACAAACGACAAGTGTTGGCGAGGATGCGGAGAAAAAGGAACCCTCGTGCACTGCTGGTGGGAATGCAGACTGGTGCAGCCACTGTGGAGAACAGTATGGAGTTTCCTCAAAAAACTGAAAATGGAACTCCCATTTGACCCAGTAATCCCACTCCTAGGAATATATCCTAAGAAACCAGAAACACCAATCAGAAAGGATATATGCACCCCTATGTTCATAGCAGCACAATTTACAATAGCTAAGATTTGGAAACAGCCTAAATGCCCATCAGCAGATGACTGGATCAGAAAACTATGGTACATCTACACAATGGAATACTATGCTGCCGTAAAAAAGAAGGAATTACTACCATTTGTAGGCACTTGGATGGAATTAGAGAACATTATGCTAAGTGAAATAAGCCAGTCAATGAAAGAAAAATACCACATGATCCCACTCATTTGGGGATAATGAAAAACATTATAAACTGATGAACAAAAAGATAGTTACAGAGGCAGTAAAGCATCAAACAGACTGTCAAATTACAGTGGTAAGGTTAGGGAGAGGTGGGGGAAATAAGAGATCAACTGAAGGACTTATATGCATGTATATAAGAGTAACCAACGGATGCAAAACATTGGGGGGTGAGGGCATATATGGGAGTGGGGTGGGGGTCGGGGGCAATGATAAGATATGTACACATATAATACCTTAATAAAAATTTGAAAAAAAAAAAAAAAAAAAGAATGAAAGTTGAGAAATGTTTGATAAAACAGAAAAAAAAAATAAATAAATAAATAAATAAATAAATCACTCATGGAGTCACATTAGCCTGGGAGTTTGGAGCTTAAAAACTGGGCTTCCAATCCCCCCCACCCTTCCCCCCCCTCTTCTTCCCCCCCCCCCCCCACACACACACACCGGTCTTACACACGCCAGTACCAGGTCTGAGGTTGGGGGATGGGTAAAAGGGAGTAGTATGGTGGATGAAAGAGGTGGGATTTAAATGGGATTGAAATGACTGATCTTACGCACTAGTGCATAAGATCAGTCATTTCAATCCCATTTAAATCCCACCTCTTTGAGAGAAACCAAGATGGAGGCATAGGTAAACACCTAAACTGCTGCCTCGCACAACAATTTCAAAACTACAACTAAAAGACAGAACGGACACCATCCAGAACCATAGGAAAGCTGGCTGAGTGAAAATTCTACAACTAGAAGGAAAGAGAAAAACTCACAGAGAATTGGAGGTACGGCAAAGGGGCTTTGTGCGCGCAGAGAGGAAGGGCGGCTGAGAACCTGGCTGACTTTCTCTGGCGGAAGGGGGAAGGAAGCCTCCGATCGCACTGAACCCCAGTTCTGACTGCACTGAACCCCAGTTCCGGGCGAACCCCTGGGGACCCACACTCTTACGGGGGGAGTCTGGACTCTCGGGCCGAGACTCGAGCTGGGAAAGGCAGAAGTCTGAAGGCGCACGCGGGCCAGTGCGCACAAAGGCTACGGAGGTTGCCACAGGCTTTCCCTAGTGGAAGGGAGTCAGAGGCTCCTGACGGCACTGAGCCCCAGTTCTGACTGCAGTGAACCCCAGTTCCAGGTGAGCCCCTGGGGACCCACACTCTTGTGGGGGGAGTCTGGACTCTCGAGCGGAGACTCGGGAGCCAGGGAAGGTGGAGGACTGAAAGCGCGCACGCGTGCCAGTGCGCACAAAGGCTGCGGAGGTTGCCACAGGCTTTCCCTAGTGGAAGGGAGTCAGAGGCTCCTGACGGCACTGAGCCCCAGTTCTGACTGCAGTGAACCCCAGTTCCCGGCGAGCCCCTGGGGACCCACGCTCTTGTGGGGGGAGTCTGGACTCTCGGGCGGAGACTCGAGCTGGGGAAGGCGGAGGACTGAAAGCGCACATGCGGGCAAGGGCAAGGCTGACAGGAAGCCAAGACTGAGACTCCACCCCATCCAAGCTGAGCACAGAGGCTATTGCAATTTGGCAAGTCTAATCCTATAAGGCTGTCTCCAGCACCGAACTTCTCCCAGCATAGACACAGCTGATCCTTACAGCCAACTGGCCCGGAGGTCAATTCTTCCCAGTGATACCAACAACAATAAAGACTTAATTACAACAAGGCTGTACACACAGTCCACAAAGGGGTGCACCAAGAGTGTCCACCTCAGGTTAACTGGGGAAGCAGTTAACTATCAGAAAACTATCTAATTCCATCCACTGGGCCATATTGGAAACCTAGCACAAATATCTACCTTACCAACTCAGGGAATCAATGAAAATGCGGGGTCAAAGAATCAGATCACAAACGAAAGAAATGGAGGAAAACAAACGACTGGATATAGAATTCAAAACCACGGTTATAAGACTTTTTAAGAATATCCTAGAAAAGGCCGATAAATATAACGAGACCCTCGAAGATATGAAAAAGGACCAACTAGAAATTAAACATACACTGACTGAAATAAAAAATATTATACAGAGACCCAGAAACGGAATAGAGGAACACAAGAATCAAGTCAAAGAATTGAAATACAAAGAAGCAAAAAACACTCAACCGAAAAAGCAAAAAGCAAAAAAAAAAAAATCCAAAAAGTTGAAGATAGTGTAAGAAGACTCTGGGACAACTTCAAGCGTACCAACATCAGAATTATGGGGGTGCCAGAAGAAGAGAGAGAGCAAGATACTGAAAACCTATTTGAAGAAATAATGACCGAAAACTTCCCCCACCTGGTGAAAGAAATAGACTTACAAGTCCAGGAAGCCCACAGAACCCCAAACAAAAGGAATCCAAAGAGGACCACACCAAGACACATCATCATTAAAATGCCAAGAGCAAAAGACAAAGAGAGAATATTAAAAGCAGCAAGAGAAAAACAGTTAATTACCTACAAGGGAGCACCCATACGACTGTCAGCTGACTTCTCAACAGAAACTATGCAGGCCAGACGGGAGTGGCAAGAAATTTTCAATGTGATGAATAGCAAGAACCTACAACCAAGATTACTCTACCCAGCAAAGCTATCATTCAGAATTGAAGGGCAAATAAAGAGCTTCACAGATAAGAAAAAGCTGAAGGAGTTCATCACCACCAAACCAGTATTATATGAAATGCTGAAAGGTATTCTTAAAGAAGAGGAAGAAGAAAAAAGTAAAGAGAAAAATTATGAACAACAAATACATATCTATCAACAAGCGAACCTAAAAATCAAGTGAATTAAAAACCTGAGGAACAGAATAATCTGGTGAATATAATAGAATCAGGGGCATAGAAAGGGAGTGGACTGATAATTCTCAGGGGGAAAGGGGTATGGGGGGTTCATGAAGAGAATGGACAAAAATCATACACCTATGGATGAGGACAGTGGGGGGGAGGTAAGGGCAGAAGGTGGGGTGGGAAATGGGTGGAGGGGAGCTATGGGGGGGAAAAGGAGAAATAATTGTAATAATCTGAATAAAGATTTATTTAAAAAAAAATAAAATAAATTAAAAAAAAGAACAAAACAAAAAATAAATAAATAAATAAATAAATAAATCCCACCTCTTTCATCCAGCCTGCACCCTCGCTAATCTGGGACCCCCTCAGGGGATGTCTGACTGCTGGTTTAGTGACTAGACACAGGGGTGGGCAAACTTTTTGACTTGAGGGCCACAATGGGTTCTTAAACTGGGCCGGAAGGCTGGAACAAAAGCATGGATGGAGTGTTTGTGTTAACTAATATAAATTCAAAGTAAAGGAGCGGAGGGGAGAGCAAGAGAACCATCCGCTCTTTCGGCTCCACGGCCGGATAGAACAGCCGAACAAGCCGGATCCGGCCATAGTTTGCCCACAGCTGGAGAGGATGAAGACCAACAGAAAGGTCATAGTTTTCAAAGCTGTTCCAGAAAAACGTAACTGTATTCTAGAGGATGACAAACTAAAGTGGGGTATGGCCATTGTTTGTTCCTTGTTCACATGAACCAGGGTTCTGAGAGAGTGTTTGCCTTCTGGTTCCCATTGATCAGGAAGAGCTTCCAGAAGGATACCCTCTGGGTGCTTGAGAGCTGAGTTAACTAATAGAGGTGGCCTCAGGCAGGCAGCCGCTGCACTGCTATGAGAGAACTCTGGGTCTCAGGCAATTGCTCATCACAGTGAGTATATCTTTCCCAGTGAAAAAGTGTCTCCAGGGACTGAAGACCATAAAAACACTGCCCCGTTCCCAGCCATGTTTATGTTGGCCTGGTCAGTGAAGGGCACTAGTTTAGGTAGCCACGTCCCCTAGAGAGCCAGAATCTGAGTGAGGTTGCCACATAACTAGAACAGTATTTCATTGAGGCTCCCATCTCTGAGTAGTACATCATTTATCCCAAACTGGATTAACAAAAAATAAGGACAGAACATAATTTTTTTTTTGTTTCTAGTAAGAGAGCTCTCCCCAGCCTTTTTTATAATTGAAGGCAAGATTTACTCTCAGTACATGTTTATGACCAGAGATTACCAGCATCACATATTTGCGATTCTTTCCCACAATGATCACCACCAATTCTTTAGCTGATGCCAAAAGTCATGCCCAGTGGTCATTTCTTTGATGTCATTCAATGTTAAATATTCAAAAATCATTTCAGTGTTCCAGGCCCTGTAAAAGGTGAAGAGAATCCAAAAATAAAGAATAGAGGATATTGTAGTGGGTGTCAAATAGAATCCAAAAGATAAGAGATAATAAGTGTTAGCAAGGGTATGGAGAAAAGGGGAACCCTGGGTACTGTTGGTGAGAATGTCATTGGCTCAACCACTGTAGAAAATATGAAGGGTCCTCAGAAAATTAAAAATACTGTATGATCCAGCAATCCCAGCTTTGTCTGGGTATATATCCAAAGGAACTGAAATTATCTCAAAGAGATACCTATACTCCCATATTCAGTGCAGCATTATTCACAACAGCCCAGATATTGGAAACCACCTAGTGTCTGTTGATGAACAAATAGATAAAGAAAATGTGATATATGTATTACACATATATTCAGCCTTAAAAACAAAAAAGGAAATCCTGCCATTTGCGACCAGATGAATGAATCTGAAACATTGTGATGAGTGAAATAAAGCAAACAGAAAAAGACAAATACAACATGGTATCACTTACATGTGGAATATGTCTCTGCCTCAGGTGAGTCCAACAGGCTTCCACTCCTGTAGGAGCGGGATCTCCTTCGCATATGGTCTAAGTGTAACTGGACAATCAATGGGTCAGGGCTGCCTGTCACTACTTGAGCCAATTGAGCAGAGACAGGGTTGAACCGTATATGAGCGCTTTTTCCAATAATGCCGGCAGCATAGGAGAGCAGCAGGTCATCCGAAAAAATCTGCTCTTTCCTCCCTCCCCCCACCATAAGCCAGCTGCTTATATTGGGTAGAAGGAGAAAGATTACATGGGGAAGGAAGCAAAAGGGATAAGAATGGGTATGCAAAATGGGCAGTTTACAGGCAATGTGGGCTGGGGGTTTGCAAAGGCCTGCAGGTATGCAAAGGGCTGGGGGTTTCAAAGGGCTGGCGACTCTGGTTTCTGCAACAAGGTTGTTCATCTTTCCATCATAATAGGCAGCTCCTGGATGTAGAGGATGGGCCGAATTTCCAGGTGAGCTTCCAGGTCCCAGCCAGGCTGTAATGCGCTTTCTTTAATCAGAACAAAACAATCCTATATAATAAAAGCCTAATATGCAAATTGTTCAACTATGAGTTTGACCAGGAGTTCAACTGCTTGCTATGACGTGTGCTGACCACCAGGGGGTGGTGCAGAACATGGCGGGCATCATCAATGCAGTGCTGGCAGAGGGTGGCAGTGGAGGTGCTGCCAACCCTGATGGCCCCTGATGAGAGCAGGTGAGCGGATGGCGCCAGGCCAAGGCAGGTGTGAGTGGGGGCCCGATTGCCCTGCCAATTGCCCCACAGATGGTGACCAGTGGTGGCAGCAGAGGGTGGGGCTGTCGTCCGGCTCCCAGGTGCTGAGGGAGCCAGGCAGGGGGCCCTGGCTCTGATCTATCGCCCCGCAGACGGGATGGTGGAGCAGATGAGGGGGCAGTGCCAGGCCATTGGCAGGGTGCCAGGTGGGGCTGTGGGGCTGTGAGGCTGAGGGTGCGAGCTGGGGTCCAATCCCTGCAGGCCACCCCGAGGGACCCCACCCATGCACGAATTCGTGCACTGGGCCTCTAGTCAGTTATAAGATTAAAAAATTCTAAGGATCTAATGTTTAATATGGTTATGAGAGTTAATAATTCAATATTATATAATTGAAATTTGCTGAGAGTAGAACTTAAATAGTCTCAGAAAATAAAGATAAATATGTGAAGTGATGAATATATTATTAACTCAATGGTGGGAATCCTTTCATAATGTATATGTATATAAAATCATCACATTGTACACTTTAAGTATATTACAACTTTGTTACTTAAACCTCAATACATGCATAAATTAACTCAAATTGATCACTGACCTAAATGTAAAAAAATTTTTAATGTGAGTATAAATCTAAAACTTTTAGAAAAACATGGGGGAAAATCTTCAGGATCCATGGCAAAGCTTTCTTAGTATTGACACCAAAAGCATAATTTATTTAAGAAAATTTTCATAAATTGGGCTTTATTGCGATTAAAACCTGTTGCTATATCGAGATTCAATTAAGAGGATGAAAAGACAACCTACAGAGTGGGAGAATATATATACCAAATTTTCCTTAAGAGGAAAAAAGTAGACAGGCGACCCAGTTCAGCTGGGAGAGTGCAACCAAATTCAAAGAGAAGTCAAATGGGTCCATAGAAAACAGCTCCAGGTCAATGACCTTAGTCCAAATTGATTTATGTAACATCTGAGGCCACAGCTATTTTGGGGGTGAAGAAAGAACAAGGACAGGCCTTGTATGTGGTGAGAAATAGAGCAAGAATTAGAACCCATGTCTGACTGGCTCTGTAGTTCTGATGAAGAAAATAAGACTTTATTTGCGGGGGCGGGGGGGGGAGGCGGGGGGAGGCCTGGCAGCCTGACTCTGTACCTAGTTAATCAGTATTCCTAATGCACATTCTTGTTAGCCTATAATCAAGTCACTGCCCCTTCCTTAATTATCTGGTCTTGCAAGACCTGTTTACCTAAATACTCACATTTTACAGAGGCCATAAACCATTAACCATACACAACCCCTGGAGGGTGTTATCAGCGCTGGTGCCAGGCCAGGCCTTTAGGTGTGGTGTCACGGCCCCCATCCCAACACACGGGGCTTTTTGCAAAGCCTGTGAAAAGGTCTGGAAGTCTTATCCATATTTGGGGAACAAAGAAACCAAAAGATATAAAGAGAAAGCTTCCTCCATATTGGTTTGCCCAGGGTTTGGAAACAGGCTCCCCTGAGTCATGGTACTATCTGGAAATAAATGGGTTTATCCTGAATCTCGGAGTACTCCTGTGTATTTTTCGGTTGCCTGGTAAATTCTGTAACAGTTCATGTTCTTTTCACTGTCCATGTCCCCCCTCTTGCACCTGCCTGTTCATTAGGTCAGTCCTAGGCTAGAAGTGTGGGCACAATCTTTGTCAGCCCAAGTCTGGAGCTAAAAGCCCAGAGTCCTGGTGTCTGTACCAGAATGAGAGCTGAGTTTTTAGAACAGTGTCTGTGGGGCTTTCAGAAGTCTGCTCCCTCTCTACCTCCTCTAGGCAGCCTTCCCTGACTCCCTCAGCCTGGGTTAGGCCAACACTTCTAGGCTCCCAACACATCACTCTATATCCCTACCCACTGCAAAGACTGGGAACTTCTGTAGGACTCATCCTGAAGCCTCACCAGGAATGTTGTCCTGGAAAGATTTCAAATGCAGATGGGCCTTTGAAGCTGATAATCTCTGAATATCATAATTTAAACTCGGTGGGGTATTGTAGAGTCTATGATTCTGTCTCTCTTTCGCACTTAGTGTTTACTTCCTCTAAACAATTCCCCTGGTTCCAAAGATTCTCCAGCTTTTTTATTCCCCAGGAACCTGAGTGGAGTGTGTCCTCTGTGGCCCAAACCTCGCCGTCCCTGAAGATTGGGCACTGCTGCTAAGGCATCTCTGTGCACTGGGATAAAACAAGCCCTCTGCCACAAAGACATCTTAGACTTCTACAGCATGTGGAGTGGCAGAGCAGACTGGGAAACAGCCATGGTGAGTAATCAGGGCCCCAACACACCTGCCTCTCCACTTCCAAATGGGTGACTGCCAGCACCTTAGCCTCAGATGGAGATATCAGTGGGCAGGTCTGGAAATAATGCAGAGAAGAAGAAAAATCAGTCTTGGACAACACAAGAGACAGTGGTCTTGTCCCTTGCTTGTAAAAGAGGGCCTGAGGAGGCTGCCTGGCTGAGGTTCAGAGAGTTACAGGTCAGAGAGGAACTGGACTCCCAGACCACATTTCTGGGGAGAGATGTCCCCTACAGTCTCTCAAGAGGAGTGGATGAGACGATGTGTCAAGTCCTCTTCCCATCTGGCATTCTCATCAGTTGTGGGTTTTTTATTTTATTTTTGTTGACACTATTACAGATGTCCCTATTTCCACCCCCTTTGCCCACCTCCACCCAGGCCCCACATCCCCCTTCCCTCTGGCCAGCACCTCACTATTGTCTGTGACTATGAGTTATGCATATATGTTCTTTGGCTAATCCCTTCACCTTCTTTCATGCAGTTCCCCCTTCCCCCTCCCATCTGACAGCTATCAATCTGTTCCTTGTATCCAGGCCTCTGTTTCTATTTTGTTCATTAGATTCCAGATTATTTTTATACTCTAATATCAAAATAATTTAATTTGGTTAATCATTTCTTTATTTAGGAAAGTTTTGTACAAAAACTTTTTTTCCTCTTTCCTGAATAATTCTTATCTCCAAGAGTATTTTCACATATCTGTAACTTCTTTTATCCCTTTGATTTTTTACAAAATACATCTGCTCAAATTCTGTTGGCCTTCTCTGTTTGTTGCTCATCTTTGAATGGGGTGAGTTCCACCAGAGCTTCATATTTTCTCAAAATAATATCTGAGAGAGAAGGAATGGAGGATGCAGAACTGATACTATGGGCAACTTTATTTCCTTTTTTTTTAATTTCTTCATTGATTAAGGTATCACATATTTGTCCTCATGCCCCCATTCCCATCCCAAACCCCTCCCCATGCATGCCCCCACCACCCTGTTGTCTGTGACCACTGGTTAGGCTTATATGCATGCATACAAGTCCTTTGGCTGATCTCTCCCCCTTACCCCCACCCTACCCTACCTTCCCTCTGAGGTTTGACAGTCTGATCGATGCTTCCCTGTCTCCAAGTCTGTTTTTGTTCATCAGTTTATATTGTTCATTATTTCCCCTAGATGAGTGAGATCATGTGATACTAGAAATACACTTATAAGAACCGAAAATGAGACAAGCAATATTGGTTATGCTGAGAGGCAAATGAATCAGTCTGTAGTGAGTTTCTTTCTGGGCCAACAGTTCTTTTGAGTCCCAATTTCAATGTCAAACAGTTCCTTTTGTGTACATGTCAGCAATGATATTTCAGTTCTGGATGGTGGAAAAATGGTGGTAATGCAGGTCTGACCCTCTCTGGTTTGGTCCTGAGCAACCTGCCACGAAGCACAGCTGCTGACTGCTAGTATGGCAAGGCATCGTCAGCATCTTCCATCTCTGGACTGTTTCTCTTCTGTCTTCATGGTTGGAGCAGTCCTGTCAATTCCTCTCTGTTGCAGGAATCCACATGGTCTTGGAGTTGTTTTCTGAAAATATACAAACATATTCTCGACCAAAAGTTAATAAAGGAATCTTTTCTATAAATTTGACTGGGGATCCTTTTTCATTTTTTGCCCAATTTTCCTTTGGCTTGTTTTGACACCATGTGTGTCTTTCATGGGTGTCTTGCTGTTAGCATTACAAATGAAAGTTAATTTTCTAAAGTAAAAATTTTCTAGATGTAATTTACTTACCGGATATTTTTCCTTACATGATATTCTTCTACTATCCCCCCTTTTTTGATTTAAATATTAGGAGGCTTTTGGAAATTTTATAATGTAGCCTTGATAGCTTTTAAATTTTAATTTTTTGCACTAAAATATGACTTTTTAGGTTCATTACATGTTATGCAATTTTACCATGAGATGAACTACCAATAAAAATTTTAGTTAACGAGAAACCAAGATGGCGGCATAGGTAAACACCTGAACTGCTGCCTCGCACAACAATTTCAAAACTACAACTAAAAGACAGAACGGACACCATCCAGAACCACAGGAAAGCAGGCTGAGTGAAAATTCTACAACTAGAAGGAAGGAGAAAAGCTCACAGAGAATTGGAGGTACGGCAAAGGGGCTTTGTGCGCGCAGAGAGGAAGGGCGGCTGAGAGCCTGGCTGACTTCCTCTGGCGGAAGGGGGAAGGAAGCCTCCGACGGCACTGAACCCCAGTTCTGACTGCACTGAACCCCAGTTCCGGGCGAACCCCTGGGGACCCACGCTCTTACGGGGGGAGTCTGGACTCTCGGGCGGAGACTCGAGCTGGGAAAGGCAGAAGTCTGAAGGCGCACGCGGGCCAGTGCGCACAAAGGCTGCAGAGGTTGCCATAGGCTTTCCCTAGTGGAAGGGAGTCAGAGGATCCTGAATGCACTGAGCCCCAGTTCTGACTGCAGTGAACCCCAGTTCCAGGCGAGCCCCTGGGGACCCACGCTCTTGTGGGGGGAGTCTGGACTCTCGGGCGGAGACTCGGGAGCCGGGGAAGGCGGAGGACTGAAAGCGCACACGTGCCGGTGCGCACAAGGGCTGCGGAGGTTGCCGCGGGCTTTCCCTGGTGGAGGGGAGTCAGAGGCTCCTGACGGCACTGTGCCCCAGTTCTGACTGCAGTGAACCCCGGTTCCAGGCGAGCCCCTGGGGACCCACGCTCTTGTGGGGGGAGTCTGGACTCTCGGGCGGAGACTCGAGCTGGGGAAGGCGGAGGACTGAAAGCGCACGTGCGCGCAGGGGCGGGGCTGACAGGAAGCCAACACTGAGGCTCCATCCCATCCAAGCTGAGCACAGAGGCTATTGCAATTTGGCAAGTCTAATCCTATAGGGCTGTCTCCAGCACCGGGCTTCTCCCAGCATAGAAACAGCTGATCCTTACAGCCAACTGACCCGGAGGTCAATTCTTCCCAGTGATACCAACAACAATAAAGACTTAACTACAACAAGGCTGTACACACAGTCCACAAAGGGGTGCACCAAGAGTGTCCACCTCAGGTTAACTGGGGAAGCAGACCCACTGGGCCATATTGGAAACCTAGCACAAATATCTATCTTACCAACTAAGGGAATCAGTGAAAATGCGGGGTCAAAGAATCAGATCACAAACGAAAGAAATGGAGGAAAACAAACGACTGGATATAGAATTCAAAACCACGGTTATAAGAGTTTTTAAGAATATCCTAGAAAAGGCCGATAAATATAACGAGACCCTCGAAGATATGAAAAAGGACCAACTAGAAATTAAACATACACTGACTGAAATAAAAAATATTATACAGAGACCCAGAAACAGAATAGAGGAACACAAGAATCAAGTCAAAGAATTGAAATACAAAGAAGCAAAAAACACTCAACCGAAAAAGCAAAAAGCAAAAAAAAAAATCCAAAAAGTTGAAGATAATGTAAGAAGACTCTGGGACAACTTCAAGCGTACCAACATCAGAATTATGGGGGTGCCAGAAGAAGAGAGAGAGCAAGATACTGAAAACCTATTTGAAGAAATAATGACCGAAAACTTTCCCCACCTGGTGAAAGAAATAGACTTACAAGTCCAGGAAGCCCACAGAACCCCAAACAAAAGGAATCCAAAGAGGACCACACCAAGACACATCATAATTAAAATGCCAAGAGCAAAAGACAAAGAGAGAATATTAAAAGCAGCAAGAGAAAAACAGTTAATTACCTACAAGGGAGCACCCATACGACTGTCAGCTGACTTCTCAACAGAAACTATGCAGGCCAGACGGGAGTGGCAAGAAATTTTCAATATCATGAATAGCAAGAACCTACAACCAAGATTACTCTACCCAGCAAAGCTATCATTCAGAATTGAAGGGCAGATAAAGAGCTTCACAGATAAGAAAAAGCTAAAGGAGTTCATCACCACCAAACCAGTATTATATGAAATGCTGAAAGGTATTCTTAAAGAAGATGAAGAAGAAAAACGTAAAGAGAAAAATTATGAACAACAAATACATATCTATCAACAAGCGAACCTAAAAATCAAGTGAATTAAAAACCTGAGGAACAGAATAATCTGGTGAATATAATAGAATCAGGGGCATAGAAAGGGAGTGGACTGATAATTCTCAGGGGGAAAGGGGTATGGGGGGTTCATGAAGAGAATGGACAAAAATCATACACCTATGGATGAGGACAGTGGGGGGGAGGTAAGGGCAGAAGGTGGGGTGGGAAATGGGTGGAGGGGAGCTATGGGGGGAAAAAGGAGAAATAATTGTAATAATCTGAATAAAGATTTATTTAAAAAAAAAAATTTTAGTTAACACTTTAGGAACAGCTTTTTGTCCAGTACCATTAGTTTTTTAGAATATTTGTTTATTTCACTTAGCCAATTTAAATTAGTCTGAGAAGTTGACTACTATTTTACTGTCAAATTTAATACTCTAACAATAATCTTATTTTACCCTGTAAATATTAGTGGAAAGGATTATTTGCCTTCTTGAGTAGGCCCTGAGCATTCCTGGTGCTAGGTTGGATTTAGATATCAAAAACCCACTTCCCCACACCATGGGTACAAGACAACTCAAACAAGTCTTGTTGCAGTGAGAGGGCAGCTGCTGTTGGCCAAGTCTCTGTCTGTTACCTGGGTCCCGATTTGAGCTGGGCATGGGAAGCGAAGCAGCCATGGGGGCAGGAGACCTCCCTCAGAAGGGGTGAGGGTTCAGGTCCCTGCAAAGTTGGGGGGTGAGGGTCTGTGCCCCACCTCTGTTGACCCCCAAGTTCTCTCCGAATGGCCGCTCTGTGACTGTGCCTGTCTTAGGTTGTTCCTTCCCTGAGGAATCTTACCCGTCTCTGGCTAACCAGCCATCCTCCAAGGCCAATTTATTTCCTTTTAAAGTCTTTTACCAGAATATGCATAATCCTCTGCTCTAGAAGCAACCCCCACACACTTAAATGAGAAAGAAAAAGGTCATTCCTACCTTCAGAGCAAGCCCATGACATTGGCTAAATATGGCATAACTATACACCCCTGTGTTCAGACTAAAACTCTTTTTGCTCACAGACCTATTTTTGGTGATTGTTAAGGAAATCTCTGCTAAAAGATATTTGGTGGCGGTTTCTCTTATGTTCTTTTATTAACCTACTAGAGGCCGGGTGCACAAAATTCATGCATTGGGGGGGGGGAGGGCGTCTCCTCGGCCCAGCCCGCACCCTCGCCAATCTGGGACCCCTCGGGGGATGTCGACTGCTGGTTTAGGCCCAATCCCAGCAGTCAGACATCCCTGTCACAATCCTGGACTGCTGGCTCCTAATCGTTCACCTTCCTGCCTGCCTAGTTGCCCCTAACTGCCCCCTCCCTGCCAGCCTGGTCACCCCTTACTGCTCCCCCCTACTGGCCTGGTCGCCCCAAACTGGCCCCCTCTGCCGGCCTGGTTGGCCCCAATAGCCACCCCTCCCCCACTAGCCTAGTCACCCCTCACTGGCCCCCCCTGCCAGCCTAATTGCCCCCGAACTGCCCTTCCCCACTGGCCTGGTCGCCCCTAACTGCCCCCCTACTGGTCTGTTTGCCTCTTACTGCCCCCCTGCTGGCCTGGTCACCCCTCACAGCCCCCCTGCTGACCTGGTCACCCCACGCAGCCTGCTTGTTCAGTCATTTGGTTGTTCCTCACTAACCCCCCTGCCAGCCTGGTCAAGGCAGCCATCTTGTGAGGGCATGAGGGTTAATTTGCATATTTCCTTTTTATTATATAGGATATGTGAAAAGATCAGTGTTTCACACTATGAAATGATACTTTTATAGTCAATAAATTAAAATATAGTTATTAACTAGCTTGCTTTTAGATGCAGTATTTTGTTATATAAAATACATTGGGGTAACACTGGTTAATAACATTAGATAAATTCCAAATGTACAACTTTATGATACAGCATCAGTATATTCCATTATGTGCTCACCATCTGAAGTCCTTCCATCATCCTATATTTGATCCATTTTACCCTCTTCATCCTCCCTACACCCTTCTTCCCCTCTGGTAACCATCATTCTATTGTCTGAACCTATGAATTTGTTTGTTTGTTATTTGTCCATTTGTTGCTTTATGTTTTATATCCCACATATGAGACAAGAATCGTATGATTTCAGTATATTTTTAAATCTATACATTTTATATTTGGTATTATGTATGGACGCAGTCACCTAATATTAGAGTTGGTGTTCTTTTCCAGTAATTTTGTCATGTCTTCTTATTTTTCTGCCCAGTTTCAGGTCACATCTTTCTAGAGACCTAATCTGTCCTCCAAAGATGTTCCATTCCCAGTCTTATGTCAACATCTCCTTCTTCCAGCCAGCTTCCTTCCTGATGATTGGCATCCCAGGGCTGGAGGCCGTTCATGGCTGGATCTCCATTCCCTTCTCCTGCATGTACACTGTGGCCCTCACTGGAAACTGCCTCATCCTCCTGGCAGTGAGGAGGACTCCCAGCCTGCACCAGCCCATGTACTACTTCCTGTCCATGCTGGCCCTCACCGATGTGGGTCTCACCTTGTCCACAATGCCCACCACCCTGGCTGTGCTCTGGTTTGACCATCGTCTCATTGCCTTCAATGCCTGCCTGGTGCAGATGTTCTTCCTCCACTCCTTCTCTGTGGTGGAGTCCTCGGTGCTCCTGGCCATGTCATTTGACCGCTTTGTGGCCATCTCCAACCCCCTGCGCTATGCAGCTGTCCTCACAAATAATGTCATCATCAGAATTGGACTGGCCATTGTGGCTAGAGCCACTGTGTCCCTCTTCCCAGTACCCTTCTTACTGAAGCGACTGAACTTTTGCCCTGGCAAGATGCTCTTGTCCCATTCATTCTGTTTCCATGCAGATGTCATGAAAAAGGCCTGTGCTGATATTACTGTCAACATCCTTTATGGGCTGTATGTAGTTCTTTCCACAGTGGGTGTAGACTCCTTGCTTATTGTACTATCTTATACCCTTATTCTTCATACAGTGATTGGTCTGGCTTCTCCCAAGGAACGCATTCGAGCCCTCAACACTTGTGTTTCTCATATTTTAGCTGTTCTGGTTTTCTACATACCAGTTATAGGTGTATCCATGATCCACCGTTTTGGAAGGCACCTGCCTCACATTGTACATGCTCTTATTGCCTATGTGTACCTGGTAGTGCCCCCTGTACTTAACCCCATCATCTACAGTGTGAAATCCAAGCCCATCAGGGAGGCTATGCTCAGAGTGCTGAGGGAGAAGTGGCAAAGCTGATGAAACCAAGAATCAACCACAGAGTCTGAGGAAAACATGGCCAAACAGTCATATCTTATGTCCAGAAAGCCCTTGTTTAGAGCCTTGACCCAGACACATAGTCAAGAATATAGCAAGCAAATGGAAACCCTTAGATTGATGGGTGAAGAACAGTCTTGATTCTTTTCTGCACTCATTAATTTTAGCTATTTTATTCAGTGTTTACTTGTGTAAGGATCTGTGCTCATTATTAGATATATTAAAATGAACTGTGCACAATCTCTCCCCTTCTTTTGAGGACAGAGGCTTGTAAATACACAACTAAAACTAAGTGAATGAGGCTGCGATAGGTACACACTAAGTGCTGGAGGAACCTCAAAGAGGGTTTATTGCCTTGTTGAGAGGAAATCAAAAAGGAAACGGGTAAGAAGGAGGCTGAAAGGTGAGGAGGAGTTAGGCAGAAAAAGTGAGCAAGGGGAAGACACACCTAGTAAAGGGGGGGGGGAAACTGAGGTGTGGAATTATTTGGTTTGCTTGCATAAAGGTGAGTAGGCATATGTGGCTCAGAATTTGTGTGAGTCTTAGGGGAAAGAAGGAAGATGATCTAAGGATGATGGACAGTGGTGAGACTTCTTGGGTCTTTCAGACCTGATTGAAATATTTGTCCTTTGTTCTTTGTTTAAAAGTCAGGCATGGACCCCTAGCAGGTTTGGCTCAATGGATAGACCATCAGCCTATGAACCTAAGGGACCCAGGTTCAATTCCTATCAAGGTCACCTACCTCAGTTGCAGGATCCTCCCTTGCCCCGGCCCTGGTCAGGCCACATGCAGGAGGCAACCAATCATTGTGTTTCTCTCTATCTTTCCCTCTCTCATCCACACTCTCTAAACATCAGTGGAAAAATATTCTTGTGTAAGGATTAAAAAATATATAATTACATTTTAAATTGTAAAATGTTGCACCAGTTTAACTTTGTATATTGGATTGAAAAGGTGAAAGTGGAGGAGAGAAAGAATGCAAGGAAAACATTTTGGAAGTTGTTGTAAGAGTCTAGAAAAAAAAGAGAATGGAAGCTAAAATTATCAGTGTCACCAGTAATGGGAAAAATGTAGACTTTTTAAAATTATATCTCTGCATTTCCTTATAACTCTCCTTGACAACACACATAGCCCACACATTCCCATTGCTCAAAAAAACGTAAGCACAGAGCCTCCTTTGTGACCTGTAGCTCAGTCGTCCCTGGGGAGCAGCAACTCACTAAGGCATCCAGCCAGTGGTATAAAGGTAACATCTTAGTTGCAGAGTTTTCTTGGGCTCCTTCAGAATGTGGACAGGCAGAGAGAGCTGTCACAACAAGCAGGGTGAGTAACTTGAAGCCCAGGCACAATCCCATCTATATTATTTAGAAGAATGGGGGCCGGGTTAGTGAGTCTGACATCCCTTCCATGTTAGCTGCTGCCAGGTGTAGGAGCCAATGGGATGGGGAATGAGCAGATGGTAGAAGCTGGAAGAAAAATAAGGAGGTCTATTTAGGGCCATATATGGCAGGTCTATGGCCCTAAATAAGGGATAGGAAGTGAAGAAGGCTAATCCCCTGAACCACAAATTTCTCAAGTCAGATAATTATCAGAAACCCAGATTCTGTGTCCAAGCAAATTACTACCCCTTTCTTTCTCTAATTGGGGCCACAGTATGAGGGTACGTTAAGATCCCATCCAAGATAGCATCCTGACAGTGACCTGAATGCTTAGTGTCACTATGAGATTGTCCTTCAATTTTTTCAATAAAGAAGAGCCTTTTAGAAAAGCATTTGGCTTATATGCATATTAAAAATGATTACCACCTTAGCATCAGATTACATCTCTGTCATATCACATAGTTAACATTTCCTTTTTGTGTGGAAAAAAAGAAAGAAAAGTTCTTGGTTTGTGGTAAAGAGAGCATGGTAGATTCAGTCTTTGGTTTCTAGGCAACTTGACATTCCCAGACACACCCAGGCACAAGATAACAGAATCTTAGAGTGGTAGAATGGAAATGATTTCATCCCTGGAGGGAAAGCTATAATTTTTAAATATCTTTGACACTTTAGTGTCCTGGAGATAATAATATAAGGCCAAACCTAATCTGATTTCCAGGTTTAAGTGATTGCTTGGGGGCTTCATGGGAATCAGAAAACATGGCAATCCAACTGTGCTACCAAAATGGGCATTTTAGTAAAAACATACACCAAAAAAAAACCTGTCCTTTCATCACACAGAATCCCTTCCCAACGCCGGACCCCTCATAACACTGTAATAGTCACAAAACATAAAAGGAAAGAGCCACCATCTGGATACCAGGGAAAAATTAGCTTGATTGTATAAGAGTTGTCCCTAATTTTTGGCAACTTGTCTTCAATTGCACTTTATAATTTTACCCTTGTGAGCTCTAAGGTTCTTGTAATATTCAGCTTAATTTAGCATTTGGATCCTTCCAACACAGCCAAGAACAATAGATCACACAAATACCCAAAGGTGCATCAGACCTACATACCAACTAAACAAGTTCTAACCTAAGGGATTGAGGATTTGTGAATTACTCAATAATAGGTAAATTAATACAGGATAAAAGAAAAAGAATTGTGATATTCATCCCAGGTAAAAGTTAATCCTCATATTTCTGCAAGTTATATAGAGAAGGCAGAATTTGCCTGCTATTCTGATTTAAACTACCAATAACAGGGAGTATTTTCTGATTGGTCCTATGGAAACCCAAATAAGATTGGATAAAAATAAATATCAATTGTATTAATCTGAAGGAGCCACTGGTCTTTACTATATACAAACTACATAGTACAAATTGTGAACAAATATATGCATCTAAGAGATGCTGTATTAAGGGTTGGGATGAAAAGGAACTAGATTAAAGAGTAAGGAGTTTTCATTCAGTTCTTCATTTTCTTGTTCATTCATTCATAGTAACTGAAAAAAAAAGAGGACAGAAATTTTGAAATCATCAGAATGAAAAAAAATGAGATTGAATAAGTTTTCTGAAGAAATGTGATTTGAATTAGTAAAATAAATAGTAAAAATGAAGAGATAATTATCACAATGCTTGGCTCTGTAGGAAGAACTCAAAAACTCACTATGACAGAGAGGAAAACAGAAGATTTTTTGAAAAATAGGAAGGGGTTTTATCTGGAGGGCCCAAATCATGTCACCATGGAACATGAGAAGAAAACAAGCTCATTCAGATAATCTGGTCCAACCAGCTCCACCCTTTACAAATCTCCATCATCTAGTACTGTCCTGGCCAATCCAGGCAATATAAGACTTCAAAGTGTTTAAGCCAAATAGACCTGAATTTAAATGTTGAATTTTCAAACAAAAAAAAAAAAAGAATTCTAATATCTGGAACATAAGAGATATGTAATGATTTATAACTCAATAAATGTATTTGCTCAGCAACAAACACTAAAGTTAGAAAACACACTACTGAACACTATAGGTGCCTGCATTTATGTCTTTGATTTGTGTTTTCAGTTGGTGTCTGTAGAAATTCTAACTTTGGGTCCTTGGCCCTGCAGCTGTGGCCCTCCAGCTAGAGCAAATGTCAGTGCTGAGTGATTTACAGGGATGCACATTCAAGGGCAAATCAAATCCTCAATATGGGTGTGGGAAAGGGCTGAACAAAGTATCTGGCTGGTATTGTAAAGGTTGTGGGGAATGTTAAATAAATGAAGTGAGGGGGTGATTCCTAAAAAAGCAATGTGGAGAAACCAAGATGGCAGCATAGGTAAACACCTAAACTGCTGCCTCGCACAACAATATCAAAACTACAACTAACAGACAAAACAGACACCATCCAGAACCACAGGAAAGCTGGCTGAGTGGAAATTCTACAACTAGAAGAAAAGAGGAAAGCACATTGTGACTCAGAGGAGCTACAAAAGGCTGAGGTACGGAGGCTCACACGTGGAGAGGATGGGCGGCTGTGTGCACAGGCGGCTGAGTGCGCAACTGGCTTTCTAAAGTGGGAGGGAGAAGGAAACTCCCGACTGCACTGAACTCCAGTCCCAGGAGAGACACTGGGAAACCAGACTCATACGGGGGGAAATCTGGACTGTCAGGAAAAAAAAAGCACACTGAGACTCGGGAGCTGCAAAAGGCAGAGGTCTGGAGGCGCGCGAGCGCCGAGAGGACTGACTGCTGAATGCACAAGAGGCTGAGTGTGCGGCTGGCTTTCTAAAGCAAGAGGGAGACATAAGCTCCCGACTGCATTGAACTCCAGTTCCGAGCAAGTTTCTGGGAACCCAGACTCATTCGGGAAGAAACTGGACTGTCTGGCAGCGGGCAAAACTCAAGGGCGGCTTTCTCTCAGAGGTGCTTGCAGCGATTACCGAGGGACACTGAGACCCAGGGGACTCATAGGGCAGGGCTGACGGGAAACCAAGGCTGTCTGCTCCGCCCTGAAACTCTGCCCCATCCAAGCTGAGCACAGAGGCTTTTGCAATTTAGCAAATCTTGTCTCATAAGAGTGTCTCCAGCACAGAAGTTCTCCCATTGTAGACACAGCTGATCCTCACAGCCAATTGGCCTGGAGGTAAATTCCTCCCAGTGATACCAACAACAATCAAGACTTAACTACAACAAGGCTGAGCCCACAGCCCACAAAGGGGTGCACCAAGAGTGTCCACCTCAGGTAACTGTGGAGGCTGAGCCACTGTGCCCTAGAGGACACCTACCACACAAAGCTACTCTACCAACTCAGGGAAGCAACGAAAATGTGGAGACAAAGAAACAGATCACAAACGAAAGAAATGGAGGAAAACAAATGACTGGATATAGAGTTCAAAACCACGGTTATAAGGTTTTTCAAGAATTTCCTAGAAAAGGCCAATAAATTTAATGAGATCCTCGAGGATATGAAAAAGGAACAACTAGAAATTAAACATACACTGACTGAAATAAAAAATATTATACAGAGACCTAACAGCAGACTAGAGGACCACAAGAATCAAGTCAAAGAGTTGAAATACAAAGAAGCAGAAAACAATCAGCCGGAAAAGCAAAAAGAAAAAAAGAATCCAAAAACTTAAAGATAGTGCAAGGAGCCTCTGGGACAACCTCAAGCATACCAACATCCGAATTATGAGGGTGCCAGAAGAAGAGAGAGAGCAAGATACTGAAAACCTATTTGAAGAAATAATGACTGAAAACTTCCCCCACCTGGTGAAAGAAATAGACTTACAAGTCCAGGAAGCGCACAGAATCCCAAACAAAAGGAATCCAAAGAGGACCACACCAAGACACATCATCATTAAAATGCCAAGAGCAAAGACAAAGAGAGTATATTAAAAGCAGCAAGAGAAAAACAGTTAATTACCTACAAGGGAGCACCCATACGACTGTTAGCTGATTTCTCAACAGAAACTATGCAGGCCAGATGGAAGTGGCAAGAAATATTCAAAGTGATGAATAGCAAGAACCTACAACCAAGATTACTCTACCCAGCAAAGCTATCATTCAGAATTGAAGGGCAGATAAAGAGCTTCACAGATAAGAAAAAGCTAAAGGAGTTCATCACCACCAAACCAGTATTATATGAAATGCTGAAAGGTATTCTTTAAGAAGAGGAAGAAGAAGAAAATGGTAAAGATAAAAATTATGAACAACTAATACATGTCTATCAACAAGTGAATCTAAAAATCAAGTGAATTAAAAGTCTGATGAACAGAATAAACTAGTGAATATAATAGAATCAGGGGCATAGAAAGGGAGTTGACTGACAATTCTTGGGGGGAACGGGGTGTGGGAGGTGCGGGAAGAGACTGGACAAAAAGCGTACACCTATGGATGAGGACAGTGGGGGAGAGATAAGGGCAGAGGGTGGGGTGGGAACCGGGTGGAGGGGAGCTATGGGGGGAAAAAGGGGGAACAATTGTAATAATCTGAACAATAAAGATTTATTAAATTAAAAAAAAAAACAACAGTAAAAAAAAGAAGCAATGTGTAGCCTGGATTACACTGGCATCCAGTGACCCTGGGCTGATATTCTCTGGGCAAGGCATATTTAGACAGCATATTTTTAAATTTTTATTATTGACTTGTGAGAGAGAGAAACACTGATTTGTTGTTCCACTTATTTATGCACTCATGGATTGCTTCTTCTATGTGCCCTGACAGGTGATCAAACCTTGGCATATTGGGATGATGTTCTAATCAACTGATCTCCCAGCTAGGGCTGAACCCATATATTTAAGTGTCTTCAGTTACTTGTCGAAAATCAACTGTCTCTTCATTTACCAAAACTGACCTAGTACTTGTTCTCATTTTCATCCTGGGACTTTATCATTACTGGGGCTTGATTAAAAGAGAATGTCCTAGGATTTGTACTCAGACCCCTCAACACAAAAAGATCTGAAGTTCTAATAAACTGATCTGGGGGAAGCTCTCACCTATGGTAGGCTACATAATTTCTCTCCTTTCACATTAGCTAAAATATTTCCCTTCTCGATCAGCAAGGTAATTTTGAGACAACAATGAGAAGGTTATGTGAAAGCACTTAGAAATACTGCAAAATGCAGCATTAATAAAATAACAATATAGACCAAGACAATACGATGATGATGATGATGTTAATGATCATTTAAAGAGTACTATATATATTAAAGTATATTAATAAACATCACTTTATTTAATGAAGACTCTGCATGGTAAGGTGAAAATAGTATAGAACTTACATTTAGAAACAACTAAATTCTAAATCCATTTCAGTCATTTATTTTCTGGTAATCATGAAGAAGTTAAAACTATCCCCTACATTCTGTATTTGTTTTGAGGACATATTCACTAATGTATGCATATTCTGAGAACTACTCCTAATACAAAGAACTAAGAATTGGAAAATAATTCATTTAAAAGCCTATACAGCAAAAATAAATGTTTTCCTAATGACTGGTGCCCTGTTGATGTCTTTTGTCTTCCCAGATTGAAGAGGTCACATCTTTCTGGAGACTTCTTCTGCCTTCCAGGGATGCTCTCTTCCCAATCCTATGTCAATATCTCCTTCTTCCAGCCAGCTTCCTTCCTGATGATTGGCATCCCAGGGCTGGAGGCCGTTCATGGCTGGATCTCCATTCCCTTCTCCTGCATGTACACTGCAGCCCTCACTGGAAACTGCCTCATCCTCCTGGCAGTGAGGAGGACTCCCAGCCTGCACCAGCCCATGTACTACTTCCTGTCCATGCTGGCCCTCACCGATGTGGGTCTCATCTTGTCCACAATGCCCACTACCCTGGCTGTGCTCTGGTTTGACCATCGTCTCATCGCCTTCAATGCCTGCCTGGTGCAGATGTTCTTCCTCCACTCCTTCTCTGTGGTGGAGTCCTCGGTGCTCCTGGCCATGTCATTTGACCGCTTTGTGGCCATCTCCAACCCCCTGCGCTATGCAGCTGTCCTCACAAATAATGTCATCATCAGAATTGGACTGGCCATTGTGGCCCGTGCTATGTTATCTCTCTTGCCAGTGCCATTCCTGCTTAAACGTTTGAACTTTTGCCCTGGCAAGATGCTCCTGTCCCACTCATTCTGTTTCCATCCTGATGTAATGAGAAGAGCCTGTGCTGATATCACCATAAACATCTGCTATGGGCTTTATGTGGTTGTGTCCACTGGGGGCATAGACTCCCTGCTCATCATCCTGTCCTACACTCTCATCCTGTGCACAGTACTGGAGCTGGCCTCCCCTCAGGAGCGCATCCGGGCCCTCAACACCTGTGTCTCACACATCCTTGCTGTCTTTGTCTTCTTCATCCCAGGCATCACCATGTCCATGATCCATCGTTTTGGAAGGTACCTGCCCCACGTTGTACATGCCCTGGTTGCCTATGTGTACCTGATGGTGCCCCCTGTGCTCAACCCCATCATCTACAGTGTGAAATCCAAGCCCATCAGGGAGGCCATGCTCAGAGTGCTGAGGTGGAAAGGCCAAGGCTGAAGAAACTATGAAATACAACAGGGTCTGGGTACCATAAAAGATACTTGCTATAGCTTCACAGAAACCTGCTATGCTTGGCGAGTACTGAAAATTCCTAGTCCATGCTAATACAGTGGGAAGACCATCAGGCTTCTTCCTGTTACAAATTTAGGTTCACCATTTGCTTTGTACTGGAAGCAGTGCTAAGAATTAAAGACTGAGAAATATATAAAACATGGTCTTCTCCTGAAACTCACAATTTTGTACCAGGTTAATGACATGTACATACACAACTAGAATACAGACTTATAAGTATCATAATAAAGTTTTTTGCAAAAGATTACTAGAGATTGCAAATTAGTGGTTGCTACATCTTGCCTAGAAAGATTGGACAAACCTCTACAAGGAAGAGTATGCTTTTCATTTCATCTTGAAAAAAAAAATGTAGGATGGTGTGTGTTTTTTCCTAGGCAACATAGGAATTGAGTAAAAAAAAGAGAAAAACGTAGGGGGGAAATGAGCAATATAAAAAACAGGCTCAATATTTTGAAAAAATACATGTGTTTGTGGAAAGATGAGCATTTCTGCACTTTTTTACATCTCTACCACTTTTTATATCTTAACCATTATGCCTGCGGCATAGGGTTTAAAGAGGGAGTTGGGGGATGAAGTCAGAAAGGTAGATTGTAAAGGGCTGCACGTACTATACTAAGTAATTTGGTTTGTATCTAATACATACAAATTATTTATTAAATATTTTTACTATAAAATAACTTAGGAGTATGAATTGCAGATTACAACCTAAAACACAATCAGTTTTATCTGGTCTCAGGGTCTACCCAGACACCATTTACTATGCCTGCAACATTCTCATCACCCCACTCTACCTCACATTTCTAGCTACCTTCCTCATTTGTCAAATATAAGCCTAATTTCTCAGAAAATCTTGTCTAATTCATTCTCTTTTCCATATTACCCACTGGAACTTGTTTGTCTCCTGCACATGTGTAATATTCTGCCACTCTACTATGCCATAACTCCAAAGGCGCCAACATATACTCAGTGTCTAGTGATGTTCATGAAATAATAGCAGCTCAATTATTCTTTTGAATGTAGAAATAAATTTGAATAGGGAAAGGGGCACTAGACTAGCTGAATGGTCTAGTCTAGAGATAAATTTAAGTCATGGAGAGTAGTCAGTGTTTGCCATTGCACCTACTATAGACACCATCAACATAAATGTGATTGCATAACAATTAAAAGTCTGATTGTAGGCTCTCTTATAACATGTGGTCTCATCAGGCGGAGAAGACTATACTGTATGTGCAAAGGAAACAGAAGTATCAAGAGAGATAAGAGGAAAGCCAAGAGTGTGAAGCCATGGAAGCCAAAGGGGAAACTGTATCAAGAAAGAGGAAGTGGTCAAATGTGTTGAATGTTGTTGAGAAGTCAGAGAAGATAAGGACTAAAAACCTTGATGATGATAGTTCTTTTGGCAGTTCCACCAAGACCATGGTTATATCGGAGCACTGGGAGAGCTAGATGAGAGATGCATAAGTGGACATTAGTTACAGTTAACTTCTCTAAGAGATTTTATGAAAGGGAAGAGATAAAAGAGGAATATAGTATCTTGGCAGGATTATACTTGCCATTGTCATTTTTAATATGGAAGAGACTGGAACATAATAAATGCTAAGAATGACTGAGATGGTGAAGTTGAATATCTAATAGGGAGAAGGAACAATAATATAAGTTTCCTGAGAAGATGAGAAGGTATTGACCCAGAGTAATTTTTTTAAAAAATCTATATGAGACCCAGCTTGATTAAGACTTTTGATAATTATATTAATGTAAATAAATATCTGCTTCTTTGATAAATTTATACATCCAGTATTTTCTCTAAAAGGATAAAAAGCAATCTTACCTCAGCTCCTTACTTTCCAGGTTTTATTTCCTTTAGTTTTTATTCTGTTTATTCAATAACTATTTATTTAGTGTTGTTACAAGACTACACTACTTAAGGACAACAAAAACATGTACAAAGTCTTGACACATTAGTACTTTATTTTTTATTTATTCAACCGCCTAGAGTAATATGGGTTGATGGAGGGTGGCAGGTATGAAGGATCTGTCTCTACATAATTTTTAGGAACCCAGGCTGCTTGTGGTTTACCATGTGTAACTAATGGCTTCCCAAGTCACATTTGATGTAAATGTGGAAGATTGAACATGCGAAGATTTTTGAGCCTGGCAGAGAAGTGGCACATGTCACTTCCACTCACATTGAAAGTAATGGTTAGCATTTAATCATACCCATCTCAAAAGAGGCTGGGAAATGCTTAGCTGTGTGTCCAGAATGGGGAGGAATTAGGTTTGGTGAATAGAGAACACAAGACATGTCTGTAAAACAGTTCATAAACTGTTTTATAAACAGATAAAACCTTTTTTTAAAAAGTGACTTATAGACAGATTTAACATTCAGACTTCTTCAGGATTCAAAAAGGTCCAAGTGGCTGAGATGGTAGGGCCAGAGGCAGGAATACACAAACAAAAGAAGAAATGGGGAAGGTAAAAGGATGCTCGTGTAAAAGGCATATGATGAAGGTCTTCGTCCAGAACCTAACCTAACTTCCAGCCAAATTTCCTAAAAAGAAGCAGCCTCTTCCTCTCATTCTAGTTCTTATCTCCAGGCCCTTCCAGGTGACCCAATGTGTGTGTGTGTGTGTGTGTGTGTGTGTGTGTGTGTGTGTGTGTTTACACTCACAAAATGTTTAAGTCGTATAGGATAAAATCTATGAAATGTTATCCAGAGTATATTAAGTACCATAGACATGGAATCCCTTCTAAAATCTGAAATAATGAAATTGACATCTCTATATTTATCTTATTATTATTCATCTATCTATGTCTCCAATCACACTTCAAATATAAAACAGACACACACATTTAGCATATGCCCCTACAGAAGCATGAATACAAACACTTAATAAAAATCTGAAAAAATAAACACCAAAATGCTAATAATTATTTCCTTTTAAGGTGACAAATTTATTGGCATTTTTATTATATTGTTACTTTTTAATATTTTCACAATGTCTAAGATTTATATTTATAGTAATCATGTGTTGATTTCCCAATAAGAAAAAATGATATGTCGTTCTCTGTCTTTCATTCTGTCTCTTTCAGTCCCAGTGTCTGGACTCTACCGGGCAATGGGCTAATCCTTCATTCCCTCCAAATGAAGCCTGCAATGACTCAAGTTTATGCTCCTAGTTCTGCTGGCCACCATTCATCTGGGTATATTAGATTCCATACTATTCACAACTCTCGTCTTCTGGATTCCAGTCCAAGAAATCAGGTATGCTTGCTCCATATCCTCTCTACTAAGTAATCTTGTGCTATGGCCAGAAAAGTCTGGCTGGCCATGTGCCATGTTCTCCACTATACTACCTGCTTCTCACATTTAGCTACCTCTCTTTGGGTCTGACTAGCACTCCCCCTGTGGGTAGTGGTCTTGCTTCTGCCCTGTTTATTCCTATTGCACTCTATGGAGCCCATAACCCCTTTCCCATTCAGATTCCTTTGGGAAGTGCTATGCTACCTAGTTTGTGGGGGTCCTGGGATCACTGGGACCACATTTATGCTAAGTATAGCTGGCAGGAACACAGGCTTTATTGGTCTCTCCTGTAGATTTGTTCTCCAAGCATTGATGTTGTGGGCTTCCCCTATAAGGCAGCTCAGAGCCCTGGGGATGTAGTTGTCCACCTATATGCTCTACTCTGTTTCTGTGGACCCATGCTTGCCTTAGTCTTGCTTCATGGCTAGCCCCATGTGCTTCCTCAGTCTTATGATGTGTCATGCTCTTGATTCCCCAGTCTGTGGTAGACCTGCCATTTCTCCCATGAGCTTCAAGGTGTTTTCTGATGCATCTCTTTATAAAACGCTTCTCCAGATACCCAGTGAGTGCATCCACTGCCAATCATACTATTTCCCAAATTAGCCACTGGTTAGGAATTACCCCAACACACTCCTGCTGCTACTTCACAAGTTCATTGGTAAATGGACCAGAAGCTATTGAGATTAAAGCTACCAACAATATCAATGGGAAATGTCTAAATACAATACTGGATGAGTGAGAAAGGAAATTAAATACCTCCCCTAGAAAATGTGAGACTATGGAAATGTCTAATTCACTATCCCACTGGTCTAACAATTCCTCCTCACAATATAAAATTAGGCATCAAAAGACAACTTTTTTGTGTGACCTCGTGTCCCACTGAACATCACCTTCCCCATTAGTACAATGGAGGTACTAATTATATTTCTATTCAGATTGAAAGGAAGTGTCCATGGGCTGTAAAAACTCTCAGAACAGTGTGTCATCTTTCATTAATGCAGGTAACAGTCATTTTTGCATGGTTTTACTTCCAATCTCCCTCCTAACAGCTGGTGCCCCAAAAAAGTAAATTATATATTCCTTGTGGAAATCATTTTGAAGAAGAAAATCCAGGTATATCTTCTTTTCTGAGATCCAATATGGTTTCTGGGGAGAAAAAAATCATAGTTTTAAGCCAAAGTATCTGATTATATTGTATTCTTGAGTTTATTTCACTTTTGCCATGCTTAAGCCTTTGGTAAATATGCTGCAGATGTAGTACCCTTATCTCAGAATGCTGTGGACTAGTACAAGCAGTTTATAGAATTGGACTGGGTGGTTAAATGGGAAATAATAATCCTACAACGACAACCACCTCAGGATTTTAATAATTATATACAGAAAATAACTAGAGGGAAAAATAATATTCAAAAATGGGGAATGGGAGTATACTGTTCTGCTGCCCCTATCCACAGGAGATGTTCCCACCAGTTTCATCTTTGAAGGATCAGTTGTGTTTTTATTAAGGAAAAATGTTTTTCTCCTAATACTGTCTCCCAAAATATTGATATTAAAATCTGAATTAAAGAACTTTGAATGAAAAATAAGTTTTATCATTGACACCTAGGGATCTGAAGTGAGGGTTGTCACATGGAAAAGACGAAGGATGCGCTGCCGGATTTCCTTTGTCTTCACTCCATAGACAATAGGGTTGAGCACAGGAGGGACAAGGAGGTAGGTGTTGGCCATGATGATGGGCAGGAGGGAGTCCTGCCGCTTGCCAAAGCGGTGCACCATAGATAATCCAATGAACGGTACATAGAATATGAAAACAGCACACACATGAGAGACACAAGTGCCAAATGCCTTTGTCTGGGCTTCACGTGTCAAGCCCAACACAGTCTTGAGGATAAGCAGATATGATAAGAAGATGAGAACTGAGTCCAGGCCAATGGCAGAGATGATAACGATGAGGCCATAGATGACATCGACATGGATGTCAGCACAGGCCAGCTTCATGACATCTTGATGTAGGCAGTAGGAGTGGGAAAGGATATTGGAGCGGCAGAAAGGCAGCTGTTTGATGAAGACAGGCAGAGGTGCCATAAGTGCAGCACCTCGTACTACAGCAGCCATTCCAATCTTGGTAACACGAGGCAATGTTAACACAGTGGCATGGCGTAGTGGGTGGCATATTGCCACATAGCGGTCAAAGGCCATTGCCAGCAATACCGTCGACTCCATGCCAGATAAGGAATGGATGGCAAACATCTGTAGCAGACAAGCATCAAACTGGATGGTAGTAGAATTGAACCAGAAGATGGCCATCATTTTGGGCATGGATGAAGTAGAGATAAGGATGTCAAGGCCAGAAAGCATGCAAAGAAAAATATACATGGGTTCATGTAGGCTGTGCTCAGTCCGCACAATGTAGATGATTGTCAAGTTACCTAGCACAGCAATAAGGTAAAAGGAGCATAAAGGGAAAGCCAACCAAAACTGAACTTCTTCCAAGCCAGGGAGGCCTATTAAAACGAAATATGTGGCACTAGATTCATTGCCATTAGGGACCATGGTGAAGAAGCTGAATTGCAATCAATGCCAGACCTGGGGAGGCTGGAATGCAAAGATAAACAATTGTCAGATCCTCCTGAATCACAACACCACACCTCTTCCCTCCATGCTGATGCCCTGTTCTGACCCTAACTCTAATGTCATTGTCTATCCACCCTCTGAGCCTATTCTAAACTCAACCTAACCATCTTTCAAAAGTCAAGGTTCAGATAATTCATCCAGCCATGATTACCAACCCCACCCTTGGCTACAAAAGTGAGGGATGTAAGTAGAGATTGCTGAGGTTAAAAATGTCAGACGTGAGTTTGCTAGATCATCTCTCTCAGAAAAACAATTAGAGTTAACTAACTTCCTCCTTTCTTTTCTACCATCCATAAATATTCACGTGCTCCTACTTTTTATGAGATTATGTAAATTGTATAAATTTATACCACACACACACACACACACACACACACACACACACACACACATTCAGCTATAATTTGGGAGCTAGCTATGGAAATAGTGACATTTATTTTTAGGGTATATTTCAGTTAGTTTTATCTTGGGAAGAAAATAGCAAGGGTAGATTTACAAGATCTGGCTCTTGACAACAGGGTAGGGCCTCTCTGCATGGGTAACCAGAGAAGAGTTGAGTGTGAAGAAGAGCTCATGGCCAGCATCAGGAGGGACTTGCATCTAACACTGGGTTCAGGGTGTGTCAATAATCTTTGTTCTACCATTAAGCTGTCACTCAGGAGGACACTAGGAGCACAAGTTTTAGAACAGAGAGTAACAGAGCTTAATTCAAACTGCTTGGGGGAGAAGGTATAAGGTGTCATATTTAACCTAGATTTTTAGGCAAAGGGGCAGTCACTTAAGTCTTCTGTCCTGGCCTCTGGAGCATGACACTGGGAGCAAATCCCTCCTTTTTAGAACTTCTCCCTCCTACCTCTGCTCCTCATCTCTCTCTGATCACTAGTTCTTGGTCTCCTTTCTGGATCTTCAGTCTCCTCTGCTTGTTCATTAAGCATGCTCTTAAATGATAATGCTCTGAGAAATTTATCCTCAGTGTTCTTGTTCTATATCCCCATTCTGGAGCCATCTCATTTCTTTCCATTTGTTAGGTATAAACTATTGATTCCCAAATCTATTTAGCAAGCCCTGAATTATCTTTTATGATCCAGACTCATAATTCTACAGTCTTACTAAAGGATCTACCTGTCTGTTGCTCAAGCACATCAAACTCTCCCTGTACAAAAACAAACTCTTACAGACACACAGTTGTATAGCTCTTAAGAATATGAGGTATGAAATCAATCCTGAACTCAAATCCCAGTCAAAGACTTCCTTAAGTGTGCAATCTGGGGCAAACAATTAACCTTTCTAAGCCTCTTTAAAATGAGGATAACAGTCACTGCCTAATAAATGTCAATGTGAGGATCAAATGAGATGATGAAACATTTAACACAATGCCGGGCACATAGTTAATGTGCAAAAAATCTTGCCTGTGTTGTTAACTGTTTTTCCTCTAGTTTTTCCTCTTTTCTGTTAGGGTGGCCGAAATAGTCACACAAGCTAGATACTCCAATTCTGACTGCCATGACTCTCATGTAATCTTTTTCATTGGCACAATCCCAATAGTCTTCTAACCAAAAGAAATCAGGTCACTAGCTATTATTTTCTTTAAAAAAATTCCTTTGAAACCTAGCCAGTTTCGCTCAGTGGATAGAGTCAGCCCTCAGACTGAAGGGTCCCGGGTTCAATTCCGATCAAGGGCACATACCCCAATCAGGGGTGCATGCAGGAGGCAACCAATCGATATGTCTCTCTAACATCGGTGTTTCTCTGAGTGTCTTCCCCTCTCCTTGACTTTCCACAGAGCAAAATCTTACTCACCATTCACATTCTGGATTACTGTCTCTCTCTCCTATGCTATTTTCCTAATTCTCTTTCCCTTGGGTATAATTAAATATTTCCTGCTCTGTGCTCCCAAAGAACTTTGTTTAGGTCTCATTTTATGAATTTATCCTCCTGAACTATAATTATTGCATATTTATAGTTTCCCCCTGAATTATGAATTTTTAATGGCAGAAACCCTACCATATTTATTAGTGTTTAGTTAATGTTTGTTTAAAAAGTAAAATGAGTTTTTTCAAAAGAAGAATCCCTCAATAGGCATCTAATGAGGACAACAAGGTCAAGAGTGTAGGAAGATTTCTAGTTGTCTGAATTTTAGAGACTTTTGAGAAGAATAAAAGAATGTTTGGAAGGTTCAGGTGGGGTGGTCTTAACTTCAGAACAAGAATTTTTAGGTCAAACAGAAAAGGTCTTTCTTACCCAGGGAGCCAGAGGGCATGAGAGGCTGCACAGAGAACAGAGCAGGTGCAAAGTCTTGACTCTAAATAAATGTAAGGTGGACATACACACGGTTTGTGCCCAAGAGAGGAGGGAACCTAGGATGCCTCACCTGGAGACATTAGCAAGAAGACTCTGGTTCTCCAGAGAGCCAGACACCCATGTCATCCAGAAATTTCACATGAACAGACATGGTAGTGCAGTGCAATGAATGACTAGGATTAAAACGTGCTGCCTTAGGAGATGTGCTGGGAAGTAATCGTGGATTGCCATGGATTGCCATATTCTGAGGCTAAAATGATATAATAAGCAGAGTCCTGGGGCTAGGAATGCAAGTCTCAGCAATAAATAAATGCAGAGGGCAATAATAAGAAATCATAGTGCTGCTGCAAAATCATATAAGGCATGTCAAAAGGCATTGCAAAAATTGTATCACAGTGTGCAAAGCACTGTTTTTGAACATTTCCATTAAAATAGGAAAGAAGATCTCTAAAGAGGTATGAAGTTTCTAAAAATGTTTTATTTCCCTCCTATTCGTCACCTTCATTGCCACTCCACCTCAAGCACACACTCATACAACACACACACATGCTGACTAGCAATCCGTCCCTCACAATGGCAAAACCTAAGCACTGATATGGAGAAATCAGAGGGGAAGATTCAGCTGGACTGGAAGGGAGGTGCCTCGGCAGCAGGAAACGGGCAGCTATCGCTGGAGGTAAAATATCAGGCTACACCTCAGAAGACTGCAGCAGGAGAGAAATAAAGGAATGGGTAAGGGAGCCAGCCAGAGGGCCCAAGTGTCACCCTTCACACTGTTCATCCCTGAAGCATCCCCGTCTCCTACAGTCCCCCCAGGAGGCAGGCAGAAGGACCCAATGGCTTCCAGCCTGAGCAACTGTTGGTAATTAGAGCCATTGGCACATCCTCAGAGATAGAACTTTGGAGATCTGGAGGAAATTGGAACTAAATCACTCTAGTTTGAAAATAAGGCATAATCAAGGAAAAATAAACAAAGGAACTTTTTTTCTTTCCTTTTCTTTTCTTTCCTTTTCTTTTAGAGAGCCCACCCCCACTGCTCTTACTTCTAAGGAGTAATCCTGTGCTTAAGATATTTCTCTGAAAAAGTCGCACTATCTTAGCAAGTCCCCAGAATGTTTCTTGGAGAACTGTGAAGGACATCTTGGCCTTTTCTTGAGGATGAGGGAGCAGGAGCTCCCAGCTACAGAGAGTGGCAATCCACTTTGAGGCCTTAAACCTCTTCATTCCTTCCCTCTGGCCTCCAAGACTCTTTCCCCCAGTGCCAGCTCAGCCCTCATGACCAGCCCCTCCTCACACTCTTCCCCAAAACTCTCTCAGCTCCTGCCTTCTCAGAGACCCACCGAAAAGCAGTCAGGGAGATAGGCCGGGGCTCTCAGCTCCATCTCTTCTGACCTAACAGAACAACGAGGTCACTCCCAACACTGATTTTATTTTTTTTATGATAATAGCAGAAATCATTGACCACCCGCAAAATTCCAGGCACTGCATCGTGTATCCCTAGCCCAAAAACAATGTTGCATGATGGCAATTCTGTGTATCTTCTCTAGGTTATATGTGAGAAAACTGATGTCCCAAGGGGAAAAAATAATGTTGTCAGGGTTTAACAGTTGATTGGTAAAGCAGAAATTTAACCTAGATTGTCTAACTCCAAGGCCTATACATTTCCCCTGATTTTAGCTGCTTTTAATTCTGTGCACATGTGTAGTAGCCTGGCCTGTTGGAAAGCCTGGAACAATGGGTGGAGGTCTCAGGTACCACTGCCAGCTTCCGTGGGAACATCTGTCAGAGAATGTTTTCAGAGGGAAGTCCAGAAATACCTAAGAGACTCTAGCTTCTGCTCCCAGGCCCAGAGAGGGAAGGCCAGCCTCAGGGGCAATGCTGTGACCAGCAAGGAGGTTGGAGTTCTTCACCCAATTTGTGGAGAAGCCCTTTTCCTAGTACTCCATCAGGGTGGCAGCCCCAGAATCACATCCACTCCAAATTATCATATTCTCTGTATTTGATCAAGCAGATGAACCCTTGCAGGGTCTTATATTTGATGAAGCAGATGAACCCTTGCAGGGTCTTGTCCATTCTTTTTAGACTGGCCAAGATGAGAATAGGAAGATAAGAGAGTGCAATTTCTAACTCAATAGAAAGTGAGAGTCCCAGCCCCACTCTACTCACACAAGTCAGCCTGGCCCTCCAAAATCACTCCTATGCAGAGCCCCAGGGTTCTGGTCCCTGCCCCTCTACTTCCCAAGGAGGACCAGAGCCATTCAGAGTCCCAAGGAGCTGGAAAGCTTGACCTAGTTGTTAGTGCCCATCACAGCTATTCTGGCTGCTGCCTGCACACAGGGAAGTATGGTGCAGTGGAAAGCCAGATCTGGGATTTTGATTGAAACGCTGATTTCTTCGACAATTATTGATTGGCTGTCTATAGTGGACCAGACTGGAGATATTAAGAGACAGAGTAAGTAAGTCATAGTTCATCCCTCCAACAGTGGGGAGAAATGGAGACAATGATGTGGCCATCACAGCGTGTTGTGATAAATGCCAGGACCAGGGTAACTACAAGGGCCTCAGGAGCAAACAGACAATAGCTCACCAAGTTGTCATGCTCAGGGGGCTTCCTTAAGGAGGTGACGTCTGAGCCAAGACTTGGGGGGCTAGTAGCAGTTAACCAGGCAAGCTCGGGGGCATGGAGACGGCAACATTCAGTTAGACAACAAAAACATGTAGAGTGCCTACTATTTGCCCCAAACTGGAGATAAAATGATGGGTACAACAGAAAAGATCACTGTTCTCAGGGAGCTCATGTACTAAGAGGGTGATAACAAAAAAATTAACAAATGAATAAGTGAGAAAACTTCAGACAAAGATAAGGGCACGGAAGACAAGACAGAGCAATAGGAGGCAAAGGGCAGGGACAAGGTACCCATATTTGAGATGGAAGTCAGTGGAGGTGGCACATAAACTGAGAGCTGTGTGATAAAATATGCCAGCCATTCGAAGATCTAGGGGCAGATTGTTACAGACAGAGGAGACAACAAGAGGAAAAGGTCTTGAGTCAAGAATGAGTTTGAGGTTTCACAAAACAGAAAGAAGGTCATTGTGGCTGGAGCATCAAGATCACAGGAGAGTTTTAGATGAGGGCAGAGTGAGGGAAGGGACCAGGTCATGTAGTGGCTTGTAGGCAAGGAGTTTTGATTTAATTCTGAGTGACTTGGAGGAAATTAAGCAACAGACCTGATCCAATTTGTTTTTAAAAGTGCCCTCTCACAAATGCAAAGACCCAGAGAGAAAGAGAACATACCTGTTTGGGAAGTTGGAAGTGATTGAGTACAAGCCAGGGGACACTGCAGTGTAGACACGAATTCACTTTCTAAATGGGCTGAAGACTAAACCCTGATTCTAGGCACAGAGCCTCAGGAAGATTGCTAAATCTCAATCTCAACCACAGCCTGACTCCTGACGCAGAGCATCCAATTAGCCTGGACCCCATTCAGAGCTCACACCCCAACAGAGCTATAGTGTGACCCCCTATCACAAATTGAGCTTGGACCACACTACCAACCCAGAACTGGCCCTGTTCACACACCAAACCACAGTCTATTTCTAGCCCAGTTCCAACCCCATCTGTTCTCTGTCCCACTTCATCTTCATTTAGGTCATCTCTTACCAGGCTCTAGCTGGGCACCCAGTAAACTGATCACTGGAAATTGCTTGAAAACTACCATCTGTGCTTCCCTTTACCACACAAACATAGAAATTACTGAGGCTGTCTGTCATGTGAGTCAGGGGCCACCTTCATATCCCCAGCCCCACTCCTATACTTCTGGTTCTTCAGTCTGATTTCTTATTCACTCAGCAGGTCTAATGGGAGACCCCTATCTACAAGCAGCCCTCATGCCTGGATGTACCCCTGCTTCCCTGCACTCACCTCAGCTGCACTGCAGGAACCTGTGCCCTTTTCTCCAGTACTTTTCCAGAAGAGGTCTGGCAGCTACACTGCAGTGCAGCCCTCTCTGGCTCTGCCCCCTCCTTTAGACCTCCCTGATCAAGGTTATTTATTTGTTCCCTGTCTTATCTCCTCCTCCTTCTGCTTCTCCCTGCAGCGGGGAGGAGTGTTGCCCAGAGGGTCTACCAGCAGGTACCCTTCGGTAGCCAAATGTGGGTCCTGTGTCCTTCTTGGCTTCTGTGTCCAGGGAAGGTATGCCTGGGGGATGGGGAAGGAAGAGCAGAAAGAGCTGAAATCCCTAGAGTCCTCAGATGGGCCCTGCACCAGTTCCAAATGTGAAGTTAGACAGGGGAAATGAGCAAGGGAAGGCTACAAAAAACTCATTTGTGTGTCCATGGTCTATGTGAGGGGCTTTTCTCCAAGTTTCTTTCGAGGTTTATCAAACTCAGCCAGAGGAAAGGCTACATACCCTTTAAGGGAGACCCCATGATTAAGTGCCAGCTCACCACCTTCCTGAAGCTATCTCTGTCCTCCACCTTTTCCATTGGTGGCACCTGGTTGGGTCCTTACTAAGCCTAATGGACCCATCTGCCTTCCCCCAAAGCTCATCCTCTTTGTCTCCAGCCTTTGGGTCCTGTGTCTAGCTAATTCATACCAGTGGTCCCCAGGGACCATGCCTCTGCCTTCTTCTTTAGTCTTGGCTTTCTGAATGTCTGGCTGAGGAAAGAGAATGTGATTTCTTTAATCCTCCCCTAACCCCAACACCAGCCATATAAGACCAAAGACATCTGCTTTCTCTCTTAAGGACAAAAATAGCGAGAGAACATTTTAGGGAGTTGGAGAACAATTTGAATGTGAAAGTAAATACCTTACATATTTAAATAAATTTTAAAAAAACATGTCTATAAATAAAGCAAAGTGAATTCTAGTTGACTTCTTCTTACTTTTTACTAATTTTGCAACTGTAAGTTTTAAATTCACAACACAGGGTGTGCTGACTTTAAGCTGTGCACAAACAGACAGTGTCGAATCAGGTCATTTCAACTCAGACCACATCAAAACTCGAGATTACAAGGGCTCCAGGTACCTTCACACCTGCAGCCTGACACTTGTTGTCATCTCCCTTGAACCACCTCCCACAACCTCCCATTTAGACTTACACTGTGTGAAGTCTTTAAAAATACCCCAGGAACTTCCATTGCTGGCCAAGGTGGAGTAACAAAAAGTAACATTCACCCAAAGAGACCTAAAGTGGACAATATATATAAAACAATGGTTTGGGAGATACTGGATATCAGGCAACGAAGGACAGTGAGCCCTGAAACATGGGAAACACATGAGGTAAACCTGTGGTTCCTCAGTTCACAGCCTTAAGAGAGTTTTCATGCTGTGGCACAGGGGCGGAGGCCCCAGACAGAGGACACCTTAACTTGAAGATATGTAGCTGAAAGTTCAGGAAGACCAAGCTAGCTAGAATTTGAATGCAGAGGATTAGAGATGAGAGATCTACACAGAGAGAGAACTCCAGAGATATGTAACGGGTCCTCCTCAAAAATTCAGCTGAACACTGATCAGCACATGCATGGGAGCAAGCTGGGGAAAGTTCCACCAGAAAAGCTTAGATTTCGCATATCCAGTGCTCACTTAGGTCAACCATAGTGACTTCAGCCAGACAAGAAAACTTTAAGATTCATGACATAATGAGTGGAGAATACAGAAGGATCTTGCCTCAGAAGTGAGAATATTTAACCAAACTCTATCTACAATATAATGTTATGTTTGGATCATAATTGATCATTAATAGCTCCAGAAAGTACTTCGTGGACTTTATAAAATTTAAGGACTATAATTTATTGAGAAAGGAAGAAGAGATGAGAGTAGGTGGGGGAATAAGAGTGAATTTGTTTATGTAAAGTGAAGAAACTGCTCAGCCTTTCCCTCTCTCGGAAAGGCCCCAACCCCACAGCCATTGAGCACCTTATATGCCCGGTGCTACAAATAAGAAAACCTAGTCCTTGTCCTCAAGGGAGACATACAACTATCATATGGATATTTAAGTTCTATAACAGAGGATGAACAATCGGTTACATAACTATTTAAGCTCTGTGACAGAGCGGTAAACATCCAGTTGAATATAGGGCCCTAATTTTATGATAGAGGGAAGCACAGAGCCTGTGGGAGCCTAGAGGAAGCCTTTAATCTAGTGAGCAATTAGCCAGGTTTTCCAACAAGCAACAGTTACTGCACTTACCACCAGTTATTTAAATATAGAGATTCTAGGGGACTCAGAGATGTCCCCAGATCTCCTAAGAAAGAAGGCCATGAGTTTGTCTAAAACCAGGGACATTGCAATATGGATCAGGGACTGGCTCTGGCCTTGGCACAGAATGTGGTTATGAAGGGTGAAGATGACTATACTTTTAAATATTTTCCTAATACAAAGACCTATTGGTTGTCAAAATAAAATAAGCACATCTTATTTTATTCGCTTTATTATTTAAAACTATGGCAGGTCCTCGAATAATGTCATTTTGTTCAATGTCATTTTGTTATAACATTGATGAGACGCTGCAGGAACTTAAGTCTTGCTTATATCAATCAGCCTGTGGTCAAATTGGTTTCGTTTCAAGCGTTTCACTTAAAGTCACACGATCTACCAACGACTTAAAGTGAAGAATGACTGAATTGGCACCAACATTTATTGATCACTTTCTATTTTCCATGTGTTTTCACATCTATTATTCTATTTAATCCCACAACCACCCACAGGAGCTACAGTATGTTTCTGTTTTACAGTGCTCACAGTTCCCAAAATTACTGAGGTTCAGTAAGCTAAGTAACATGCCTAAATATCAAAGCTAGTGATCCTAACCTAGATGGCACCTCATTGTAACCCCACAATATCCCTTTTCTTGATATAGATATCAACCACATTTAAGGGAATTTCTTGGCAAGGTTGTGCTTTCATTGAATTTCACTGGTAAATTTGAATTTCACAGGGAAATGAATTTCAACTTCTCTGAAGCTTCATGAAAACAATTTATGAATGAATAAATAAAAAGTTGTTTTAATTAATGACATAAATGTTTAATTAATGGCCAAACTGGTGATGCACAATTCTAAGGCACCATTCACAAAGACCAGAAGGTGGATGTTTCCTAAAGCAATAAAACAAACATGAATATAATAGTTTATTGCACATTTACAATACTTGGCAATTTATAAAGGATGTTCATAGTATTTGAGCTTTACAACATCATCACTATTATAGTGTCTCATTACACAGAAGAGGAAATGAGATCCAGGGTGGTTATATAGTATACCACTTTATGATATTTTCAGGATTTTAACCTCATAAGTACTACTTTAGTATTCTTTCCTCTGCTTCAAATGAACCTACATTGTTTTCTTCACTGTGAACATTTTTTAAATTTTTTTTTATTTTTTACTTTTTCATCAATGTGAACATTTCTTATCTCTAGGAGATGCCAGAGCCTTTACAATGTCTCATATCGGTGCCCCCCCAACCCCCGACCCTCATTCTTGTTCACTGCTTCCCCAGAGGGATTTAGAGAACCTCCCCAGAACCAATGACATTTAAACATGTTTGGTAGACCAGCAAGAAAGGGAAGGGAGAGGAGAAGATACTGGGACCTGATATTGAGGTAGGAGACCAGGGATTTAGAGAGATCAATGCCTCAGGAAGAGCAGGAAGTGTGGGAGGAAAGATGGGGAGAGGTAACAGAAGCACCTAAAATCATGTGGTCGGGAAAAAGAAGGTGTGGTCTGGCCTTTGAGAAGATGTAAAGAGGAAGCACTCTCCTCTCCTATCACTTCCAGAGGCTGAGCCATACCCATGCTGAGCCCAGGCCAAGAAACAGGGCCTTTGAGATTGCTCTCAGATTTGGAAATTACTTCCATAATCAGGACCTTACCTTCCTATTGCCACTCCGAATACATAGAGACATCATTCGATAATTACCACCCAGAAACACAGTTAGTGTACTCATTCTTATGCCATATAATCCATACCTACCACACAAAGGAAATGTGCCCTGCAGACAGTGAGTGGTGAGGGCCTGGGGAGGAGGGCAGAGGTGGGCTGGAGAGGGTTGATGGGGTGGGGGAAGGGGACATCTATAATACTTTCAACAATAAAGATTTTTTAAAAAGAAATGCATATATCTTTGAGCCGTCCAACATTTATAGTTTTATCAGGCTTCACTGAAAGTGGCATCGAGAGGAGCTCTGAAAACAGGGTTTGATGAGGGATAGGAAGAGAGAGAATGAGATTAGTGAGAACACAAGGTGGGAATCAGTAAAGAGGTACCTATTCACTAAGAGAAAAATGGCAAGACCCATGACCTCTAAGTATCACCTGCATCAACAGCATGACTAGAATTTTTCAATTTCCTTTTGGATCTCAGTGTAGAAGAAGAGAATATGAGCAAAAGGAGAGGAAGATACAAGCATTTCAGGAATAACAGATTCATTTTTATTAGAAAGCATAATAAGAGTTCAAAAAATAAAAAAAGAAATGTATCCTAAAGTATATGCACCAGACATATGCCCTAAAATACAGTATTCACAAACACTGCATACCCACACACACACACACGTGTGTACACACATATCCTTCAGACATTACATTCCACCTACGTGTGACTAAAGACACATGTATCACACAAAATGATTTCATATCACAAATACTATGCACAACAGGCATATGCCCAAAGATAAACATCACATAGCCATCCTAATACCATACATTCCATACACTCAGGCATATTACATATTCTACATTGTTACAAATACATAATATTTTACATTCTACATATTACACTCTACATTTTCCATATTACAAATATGAAGAAAAGATAGAGGCAACATTTTCATCCTATACTCATAAAGATGTTGTTCAACATTCTCAAATAGGTGCATATCACATACCAACTAACAGAGACCACATAAACACAATAAATGTGCAATCAGATCTGTTATTCATGAAATATATATGCCAAGTCACAGCTATCACACTCACCAACTGCACAACTGGCCCATTTCTTATTTGTATAGATACACTCACGCACACCACACACACACTAAAAATCACATACACCCACATAAATATACCTACACACTCACTACCACACTCAGAATACACAGTACTCTTAAGGAAAGGCAATCTCCAGTAGGGCCACATAGATGAGCATTGGCAGTTTCCACATAAATACACCCACATGCATACAGAAATGTAAACACTTCATGTGAGCTGTCTCATCTCCTGTTACCATCTTCCTCCCCTCTCTTCAATTACTATCACCTTCCCCCACCCCCCAAAAAAACTGCATAACCACTTGGGATTCAAAAAAGAAGCTTTATGACCAAAACAGTTTTAATAACATGAGTTCATGGGAGCAATAATAATTAAAATCATATATCAAAACTGGAATTATCCTGAGCTGTGACGTTTTTAGCCTTATTGTGTAAAAACTATGTTTTCTAGTTGGAGGAGGGAAATAAGGCAAGGCCATCAGAGCAGAGACACTAGAGTAACCATTCTCCAGACTGAGTCATAAGTTCTCATATATTGACACATTCCTAGAAACAGAATTCAATATCCATTTAGATAACTAAATGACAGCCCAATGGGATGGATGATCCAACCAAGACAGTGAACAGGATCCTTGTCCTCCCATATTTGGTAGGAATTGAGGATACTGGGAAGATTAACCTGCTTACCTGCCACCCTGTGAGAACATGTGGAGGACCCGTGAACGAATCTCCTTGGTCTTGGCTCCATAGACAATGGGGTTGACCACAGGTGGTAGTAGAAGATAAATATTAGCCATCATCACATGGAGCAGGGAGGTAGGGCCACCCAGCCTATGCACCACTGAGAGCCCAATGAGGGGTACATAGAAGACCAACACAGCAGAGAGATGGGAGATGCAGGTGTTGAAAGCCTTGAGTGCTGCCCCCTGAGAAGACAGCTCCAACACAGCCCTCAGGATGAGGATGTAGGAGAAGCCAATGAAGAGGGAATCCACGCCCATGACTGAGAGGATGATGAAGAGTCCATACACTACATTGACCGTGGTGTCAGTACAGGACAGCTTCATAATATCTTGGTGCAAACAGAAGGAGTGTGTGACAGTATGTGTTCGGCAGTATGACAACCGCTTCAGGATGAAGGGCAGTGGGAAGAAGAATGCAAATCCCCTGGTCAGGGCAGCTAGTCCAATCTTGGCGACAGTGGGCCCTGTGAGCACAGAAGCATGGCGCAGTGGGTGGCAGATGGCTACAAAGCGATCAAAAGCCATAGCCAGTAGAACAGCTGACTCCATGGCTGACAGAGCATGGATAAGGAACATCTGGGCCAGACAAACATTAAATTCAATCTCCTGGATGCCTGTCAGAAAGAGGCTGGCCATCTTGGGCATGGTGACAGAGGAGAGGACTAGGTCAATGGTGGAAAGCATGGCCAGGAAGAGGTACATGGGCTCATGCAGGCGCCTTTCTATGCGGATGATGAAGACAATGGCCAGGTTGCCCAGGGTGGCCAAAGCATACATAAAACACAGTGGGAAAGCCAGCCAAAAGTGAGTGTTAGGTCCCAGGCCAGGGATGCCCACCAGCAGGAAGTATGCTGGGTGGACCACAGTTCCATTTGGAGTAGCCATGACAGGACCTAAGAGCTGAGGCTTTTGCATCCAAGTCCAACGACTATGAAAGTGAAAAAGAGAAACATCCTTCAGTTAGTGGCTCAGCAGAGAGAAAAAACATAAGGACAGGGCACTGAAGTACTGAAGTAACAAAGAGAAAGACTGAGTATTTCTAGTACACTAATTCTGAACTCCATCTTCCCTCTACTCTAATTCTCCTTGTGCATCCCTCCCTGGAGGTCCCATTAATCTCAGTGTGTGATGACGCACTCAGAAAGCATATTCAACAGCTCTTCATTTCCAGAGCTGACCAGGGCCACTGCTCTTGGCCACTTCCCCAACAGAGTAGAATGCCTTGCACAGAACCTCCCATCTACACTAACCCCAGCTCTTCTAATGCAAGTGGGGTTAGGGTTGGTTTGGATCCAGAGTTTGAGCTTCAATCTGTAGTTGCCTTTAAGACCACTTTGATCTGATTTAGGGCAGGAATCAGGGGTTGAGTCTGGGACTGGATTTCAAGAGACAAATTTTTATTTAGTCCTGAGCAGCATTTCGCAGACTTCCCTGATAACTTCATCTGAAACAGTTACTGAGAACTTACCCCCCAGGTCCTACTCCAGAATTTCCAGGAGAGGGATCCAGAAATCCAGTTAAAAAAACAAAACAGAAAAAACATTATACCCTCCTCCCAAGTTGGTTTGTTTTTAATCTGAGAAGTTTGGGAAAAAGCTCATCTGGTGTTCTGGGGGAGAGAGGGTGAAAAAAAACCTGTTATTTCTAGCCCCAAGAAAGAACAGACTCAAAAAAAAAAAAAAAAGAAGAAGAAGAAGAAGAACAGACTCTTTCATCAGGATTTCTCAAGGCCCACATAACAGTCAGACCCAGATTCTGCTTGTCTGTGGTGTAACATGTAAACCAGATGCACCTGAGACATGGAAAGGACATCAGTCCATGTGGCCGGTGGTGCTATCTGGTGTCCACATGCACACCTTTCTCCCTCCACTACTCTCCCTCATGAACCCATAAACATCCCAGGCTCAATTTCTTTTCTCTACACAGACCACTCTATTCTAAGCCTCTGTCCTGAGATCCAGACCCATATAACCTGCTGCCTCTTCATACTTCTACTTGATAGCCTATCCTCATACCCATCTTGCCCCAAAGAGGACCTTTTCTGAATGGAAACACTCTGTCACTCAAGACATCCAGTCCCATCTAGTCAAAGCTTGATTTCTCCACTCTTTCACCTCCAGGTGTGATTTTGTTTTTCAATTAATCTATTATGGCTTTCCCCCTTATTTAGCACACCCTCCCTCTCTCCCAACCTCATTACATCATCCACTCTGCTCTGATTATGAAAAGTGCTTCCTATCTCACCTTCCTAACTTTAAACCCAGTCTGTGTCAGTCCACCTTTCACATCACTGCCACCTACACAGCAAACTTGCCATGTCAGGCTTCTAGTTAGCAAGTTAAGGTGACTCCCAAAGCCTTCAAGATAGAGTTGAAATCACCTGGTCTGCATTAAAGGCCATTCGCAGTGTGATTCCAGCTTACCCTTCCAGCCATCGGTTTCCTTCTTCATTACCAATCACCACCACCACCACCACCACCACACATATTTTTCCTGGGTAAATTAATTTTGCTTGCCTTCAGTGAAGGGTGGGAGGCTGGAACTGGGGAGTTGAAAGTTTGGAATAGGTCTCACAGTGGTTTGAAGAAATTCCTCTTTGGGTAGGTCCCTGAATAAGGTCTGAAATTCAGGGGCCTCTGTGATCTGGGAGGTGTAGGAGCAGGCAGACTCTCCAAGCAACCAGGCTGTCTCAGCAAAGGCCAGGCTTCCTCAGAAATGCCTCCTATCCTACAGGTCTCTGTGGCAAGCTTCACCTACCCTACCTGAGCTGAGCCTAACGCACTCACCTACAGGATCTCTGTCCAAAGCCACCGCCCATATGTAGCTTTTTGGGACCTTAGGGAGTGTGAGGGATAATGAAGAGTGAATTACTCCAGGGTCCCTGGGAGCCACGCTCTGCTCAGGTGACCCAGGAAAGCTGAACCCTGAGTTCTACCCAAAGGGGCTGCGCTCTGTTACTATTCTAAGGCCAGCTCAGGAGACAAGAGGGAAGGCAAGTGCTGTAGGTTGGACAGAAGAAAAGGAATGACCCACACTGAAAAAAAAAAAGGAGCTACTGGAATGGCAGTGTGGGCACACACCAGAAAACATACAGACAAGGGTATTGTTACTCACGCTTAGAATGCACTATCCAAGGGTATCCAGAACTGTGTTCAGGCAGCTTCTCACTTCTTGATACTGCCCTCTTGTGGTAGTCTTGGGGAGTTGCAGCCCCTTAAGGTCCTGAGGAATCAACTCATTCCACAGTACTATGCTGCCCCTTAGCTCTCCCTTTCTCTCAAGACAGCTCTTTCTTCCGTGAACCACTAATCGTCCCGCTTCTGTTCTGCAGCGTGCGCGCTCGTGTGTGTGTGTGTGTGTGTGTGTGTGTGTGTGTGTGTGTGTGTGTGTGTGTGTGTGTGTGTGTGTGGCAATGTAGCGTGGTTGTTTTTATATGTAGGTCTCTCTGAGGAAACAGACTTGTGTCCAAATCCGAGCCCAACCACTTACTAATGGTGTGACCATCCTAGCCTCAGTTTAAAGAGAAAAATAAAAGAAAATACTAGCAACTCTCCAGTGAATGTTTGTGTTCATTATTATTATTCAAAACAACTGGAAGAGCCACTGGCATAGGAGAAAATCCAGTTGAGATAGTGCTACAACAGCCAAAGGAAGAAAATACATTGGGAAGGAAGAGAGGGCAGCAGTGCAGAGGCTGCGGAGAGATCAAGCAGTTTATAGACTGAAAATAGAGAAGGTCAGTGGTTACCTTGGGATAAGTGAGGTAAGCTGGTAGGAACAGAATCTTGAATGAAGTAGAGTGAGGAGTTTGTTGGGAAGAAATGGAGAACTTGGGTGTAGATAACTTTTTTAATAATTTTGTACTTGAAGAGAAACAGAGAAATAGGCAATGTGAAAAATTGATAGATCAAAGGAGAGTTTTTAAAATGTGTATTTTGGAGATAGAAGAGATTGACCACAAATGTCAACAAGATAGAGTTAGTTGAGAGGCTCTCTGTCCTTTACTTCTCACGTTACTAGTGGAGTTCTTCAAGGCTATGACCCTGGTCGACCCTCTGTCTTTTCCCCTCCACATGGTAACCATGAGTAGAGTGGGAGCAATATCACCTGCTCCCATAGTTTTTATCTCGCAAACAATTCAGACCAATGTCCTGAACTCAAGGCATGACGATGTCTATAGGACATCACCATTTAGGTGTCCCTAAGGCACTTCAAACTCAGCACCTCTGACTAAGCTCATTATCTCTGGTCCCCAGTCTGTGCCCCCAGTGTGTGTGTTTTGTTCTTTGTTACAGAAATGATTCTGTTGCCCAAGCCAGAAATCTAGAAGCCATCTTCTCCACCTTCTTCCTGTCTCTCTCTCACTTCCCTCTCCAAACACATCCAGTCAAGCACCAAGTCCTTTTCATATAGATGGCCAATAGACATATGAAAATATTCTCAACATGGTTAATTGTTAGAAAAATGCAAATTAAAACCACAATGAGACATCACCTCACACCTGTCAGAATGGATATCTTGAATAAATCAACAAACAAGTATTGGCAAGGATGCAGAAAAAAAGGAACCCTTGTGCACTATTGGTGGAAATGCAGATTGATGCAGCCACCATGGAAAACAGTATGAAGGTTCCTCAAAAAGTTAAAAATGGATTGCCTTATGACCCAACAATTCCACTGTAGGGATTTATCAAAAGAAACGCTAATTTGAAAGAATATGTGCACCCTTATATTTATCACAGTGTTATTTACAATAGCCAAGATGTGGAAGGAACCCAAGTGCCCATCAATAGATGAGTGGATAAAAAAGCTGTGGTACATATATAATGGAATATTACTCAGACATTAAAAAAAATGAAATCTTACCATTTGCAACAGCATGAATGGCCCTAAAAGGTATTATACCCAGTGGAATAAATCAATTAGAGAAAAACAAATATCATATGATTTTACTTATATGTGTAATCTAAAGAATAAAATAAATGAGCAAACAAAATTGAAACAGACTCATAGACACAGAGACTGGACCCAGTCCCCCAACAATGAACTCCCCCTACCAAAGGGAAGGGGCCATTGAGGGACTGGGCGAAAGAGGTGAAGGGATTAAGAAGTACAAATTGGTAATTATAAAATAGTCACAGGGATGTAAAGTACAGCATATGGAAAAGAGTCAATAATACTGTAGTAAATATGTATGGGTACTGGAATAATCCAAGGGAACACTTTGTAAAGTATGTACTTGTCTAACCACACCTGAAACCAATACAAAATGGTATTGAAATTATACTGCAATTGAAAAATATTTTTAAAAAATCATCAAGTCTTCTTTGTATTCCTCCTGGATAGCTCATGAATTAGATTATTTTTCTCCATCTCCTTTTTCTTTACTCCAGTTCAAGCCAAAATAAGCTCTTGCCTAGATCATTAGAATAACTCATTCACTGACCAGCCTCTCTGAATATTTTACCAATTCACTCTCCACACTGTGGCCAATGCGACCTTCGAAGCACAAGTCAGTCTGTAGTATCTTCCCAGTGACATAGAATGAAAAGTTTTGGTAACAACATCAGGCATCATACTTCTTAAGCCAGCTCGTAAGGCCTCCATGTGTCCCCTCTGTGTACGTCTAAAGCCCATCACCAGCAAGTCTACCTCCCTTTTGCATACCGAGTCCCAAATGTACCAAAATTATCCCACGGCTACAACGTGCCAAGCCTTCTCTCACCTTTCAGCTTCCACATATTTTTACCCATGGGAAGGACTCCCTGTTCTGATTAATACTTAGCCTTCAGGTGTCTGTTTAAACATCCTTGCTTAAGGAGATCTTTCCTGACTCCTAATCCTGATGGAGCAGGCAGACTCTCCAAGTGACTATTCTTTTCCTTTTGTTTAACTTAAAGCATTTAACATTATGAAATTAATTTTTTTCATACCTCTGAGCAACCTTATCCTCCTTTTTTGTAGGGGGGATGGACACTGATGTGCACAGTTAAAGGAGGAGGTTTACAGATTCCTTTTTAATTTCCTCTTAATACAGAGATTATTGGTCTTCTTGTTGATGTTCACTTATAACTCACATTTCTATTACTTCAATTGAGACATGTTTAATGGGAAGGTCCTCTTACATTTTTGGTAGCAACATCAAGCACCATGCTGGTTCCATTTTTAAATGGCTATTTTCCAAAGGAACTTTTCAAACAGTGTTTTACTTGTTACAGTAATAAGAATACTGTGTAAGTTTGACCATGGTATGGCTTTTAAAATAATACTCTATCCCTATATTTTTGTTTCAATATTTTCACAAGGCAAGGATGCCCACTATCACTATCACTTCTATTCAACATGCTTTTGAATATTCTATCCACACCTATCAGACAAGAAAAAGAAATAAAAGGCATTCACATTAGAAAGAAAGAAGTAAAACTTTATTTGCAGATGACATAATACTCTAGTAAAGAAAACCCTAAAGAGTCCACCAAGAAACTATTAGAATAAATGAATTCAGCAAACTTTCAGGATACAGAATTAATATATGAAATCTGTTGTGTTCTCTACATAAATAATGAATAATTAGGAGATATTAATAAAACAATCCCACTTACAATTGCATCAGAAGCATAAATACCTAGGAGTAAATTTAACCAAGTGAAAAACCTGTACTCTGAAAACTGTAAGATACTGAAGAAAGAAATTAAAGAATGTACAAATAAATGGAAGAATATACCTTTTCATGGGTTAGGAGGATTAATATTATTAAAATGTCCTTACTACCTAAAACAATACATAGATTCAATGCAATCCCTATTAAAATACCAATGGTGTTCTCAGTATTAAAACAACTAACACAATAATTTATATGGAACCACAAAAGACCCCAAATAGCCCAAAGAAATCTGGAGAAAGAACAAAGTGGAAGGTATCACACTCCATAATGTCAAATTACACTTCAAAACTATAATAATCAAAACATATGGTACTAGAAGGAGACTTGACTTGGGGTGTGGTGAACACACAATACAATCAATATATAGATGACATATTATAGAATTGTGTACCTGAAAACTATATAATTTTATTAACCACTGTCACCCCAATAAATTCAATTAAAAAAAAAACACAGTATGGTATTGGCATAAAAACAAATACAATGTATATAGATCAATGGCACAAAATAGCCCAAAAATAAATCCTCACTTACTAATATATGATCAATTAATCTATGAAAAAGGAAGCAAGACTATACTGGTACTATGGAGTAAAGACAGTCTCTTCAGTAAGTGATTACTAGACAGATACATAGAAAAAATGAAATTGAACCACTTTCTTACGTCATATACAAAAATAAACTCAAAATGGATTAAATAATTAAATGTAATACCTGAAACCATCAAAATCCTTCTATCTACAGGTTTCAGAATTCCTCTGCTGAATATTTTGGTACAGATTATCAAGGTTCCTTTTTACTTTATTGTGGCCTTCCCAGAATTCATGAGAAGCACCTGGCCATTTTATCTTGTCAAGCCTTAAAACTGCTGGATTTTCTGCTTAGGGAGTAAAACTGGTCTTTTTTTCCTTTCACCTTTCCCCTTCCTTTTCTGCATTCTCTCCTTAGGGAGGTTTTTAACCATTTGCTCTCAAGTGTCCTTGTCTGGGGAAGATAATGAAATTGCCCACATTGTTTGGCCTTGTTTTAACTTTCCTGTCCGTTTCCCTATTCCACTTGCCCTAGAATTTTCTGAGCTCCTTACTGCCCTGTAACACAACCAACTTGATCCTGAGCTCTTTAGGAGCAGAGAATGTGTGACTCAATTGCAATCCCAGCATGCAGCACAAAGTGTTGCAAAAAGTTGATGGTCAATAAATGTTTAAAGTGGCTTGTTTCAATGAATCCACTCCCTCTTCTGTCATGGCAGCCATTTCTCCAGATTCAGGTGAAACAGAAGGTCCAGCTCAGACCTGTTACCTCTTTTCTTCTTTTGTTGCTCCCCCATTTGTTTCAGGAATTTTCTGGGCCTCACCCTTTAGAATTTCAACCATGTCCTGGGTCCTGACATTGGCCTGAGGACCCAAAGAGTTTAAATCCAAAAAATGGAAATGAGCTTCAACTGGAGGATTTCCTTGTTATTTTCCATGTAGATTGGATGTGCCTTTATCTGCTTATTCAGTAAACACCTAAATATCAGGAAAAGGACAAGGTGCAGGGAGTCCAAAGAAAAATCCAATTCACTCCCTTTAGAAGCTGTATGTCTGTGTAGAAGTCTGTGTCTGTTTAAGGTGAGGGAGGGGTATCAGTTGTTTAATAAATTTTTATTTTTATTATTTTTTTGTGTGTGTGACAGTTTGTGACCAAGAATCATTTCACTTTCATTCCAGCAGCTCTCAGTATCTGCTTCTAACTTTAAGGTGTGTTGCAGCAATATGATGAGCTGTGCCTGCTAAAATACTCAAGAGGGGGTTTTATAAGAACCCAGTATCCGCCGCCTGGAGCCAGGAGAGGTCGCTTATCTTGCTGGAAACTGCAGAGCTCAGTTATGTGCCCAGACCTGCGCTAACTTACGTCATTGAACCAAGCATGGCTGATCTCACATGTTGGTGAGTTTAACACAGGAAACTGGCAAATGAACAGCATTAGGTGTCGTCACCCGGAAGGAACAGCTTCGCTCAGGAGAGCCGCTGGTCAGCTAGAGCTGAGCGTGGGACGTCAATGGTTCCTGGGACCGGGAACCAACTGGGCCTCTGCTAATACAGAGCCTGAGCGCCCTCATCCCAAAGCCCCACCCTTCGATTCGTCCTGGGACAGCCTTCTGGGCCCTTTTACAGTTTTAAGGGGCTCTGAGCTGGGGAAAGGGACACAAAAATCGAGATAGCAGAGAAAAAACAGGCATGCCCAGAGGTGTGCCCAGCCCCGTCCCCTCCTCTGATTGGCTAGGGTTGTCCTGATCCCTGACTGTGATTGGCTGCTTCCACAAAGATGCCGCTGGACGAATTCCGGCGCCGGGCCCTTGCCCTCCGCTCATTGGCTTCGGCCCTGTGGGCGGGGCCTGAGGGCGGGCGAAAGGCCGAAGAGCCGGCGAGAGGCCGAGGAGCCGGCGGCTGCGGGGACCTTCTGCCCGCGGGCGGTAAGTGCTGCGGTCCAGCCGCTTCTGACGTTGCGGACACTCGGCCGTGGGAACCTGGCATCTCCACTTTACGCGGTCGCCGTGGGGCGCTAGTGCGGTTTAAGGGGGAAGGTGGGTAGACAGCCGTGCCTCTTCTGAAGTCAGAGGTCCTGCGAAGTCTCCTCACTCTGGGGCCCTGCCCGCGCGCCCGGAGGCCCTGCCCCCGGCCCTGGGGCCTAGGGTTTGGCACCCCCGCCCCTCTGCTCGAACCCGGAAGATCGCCGCCTCCACTCACCCCTCACCCCACTCAGATCCCTCCTTGCAAGGCTTTTCCAAGCTCTGACCCCTCCTTTCAAAGGTCTTTCCCAGACTGACCCCAGCCCTGCCAAAGGCAATTTCGAAGCAATTAAATGTTTAATAAAGTTTTGTCAAAGTAATTTATGTAGAACAAAGGAAACAATGAAGCAGGTTTTATACCCTAAGAGTAATAGCTACCCACCTCTAAATCCTTTTTACAGAGACCATCGCTTTTAACTTTTTCATGCTTAAATCTATTAAGACCCTACTAAATCTAAATAATATACTTACACCGCATTTCTTGATTTATCATTTTGCTCTTTCTTTACTTCCCACCAGTTTTCCATTCTTTTTTTTTTTTTTTATTCTTCTGTTGATCTTTGTAGCTTTCAATCATAGATCTCAATCTGTGTTGTGGTAGCTTAGTGCCCCTCTGTCTTAGATGAGGATGTTGACACTTTTCCACTTCCAACCTAGAATCAGCTGGACCTCAACAGTTGCATTTAATTCTTATATATTAAAAAAATATTGGAGACATTGTTCTTAGTCCTGGGGATACAGAGTGAACAAATTTTTTTTTAATTTAATAAATCTTTATTGTCCAGATTATTACAATTGTTCCTCTTTTTTCCCCCCATAGCTCTCCTCCACCCGGTTCCCACCCCACCCTCTGCCCTTACCTCCCCCCCACTGTCTTCATCCATAGGTGTACGATTTTTGTCCAGTCTCTTCCTGAACCCCCACACCCCTTTCCCCCTGAGAATTGTCAGTCCACTCTTTTTCCATGCCTCTGATTCTATTATATTCACCAGTTTATTCTGTTCATCAGATTTTTTATTCACTTGATTTTTAAATTCACTTGTTGATAGACATATAGTTGTTGTTCATAATTTTTATCTTTACCTTTTTCTTCTTCCTCTTCTTAAAGAATACCTTTCAGCATTTCATATAATACTGGTTTGGCAGTGATGAACTCCTGTAGCTTTTTCTTATCTGTGAAGCTCTTTATCTGACCTTCCATTCTGAATGATAGCTTTGCTGGGTAGAGTAATCTTGGTTGTAGGTTCTTGCTATTATTCATCACTTTGAATATTTCTTGCCACTCCCTTCTGGCCTGCATAGTTTCTGTTGAGAAATCAGCTGACAATCGTGTGGGTGCTCCCTTGTAGGTAATTAACTGTTTTTCTCTTGCTGCTTTTAATATTCTCTCTTTGTCTTTTGCTCTTGGCATTTTAATTATGATGTGTCTTGGTGTGATCCTCTTTGGATTCCTTTTGTTTGGGGTTCTGTGCGCTTCCTGGACTTGTAAGTCTATTTCTTTCACCAGGTGGGGGAAGTTTTCATTCATTATTTCTTCAAATAGATTTTCTGTATCTTGCTCTCTCTCTTCTTCTGGCACCCCCATAATTCGGATGTTGGTACGCTTGAGGTTGTCCCAGAGGCTCCTTACACTATCTTCAAATTTTTGGATTCTTTTTTCTTGTTGCTTTTCTGGTTGACTGTTTTTTGCTTCTTTGTATTTCAAATCTTTGACTTGATTCTTGCAGTCCTCTAGTCTGCTGTTAGGTATAATATTTTTTATTTCAGTCAGTGTATGTTTAATTTCTAGTTGGTCCTTTCTCATATCCTCGAGGGTCTCGTTAAATTTATTGGCCTTTTCTAGGAAATTCTTGAAAAACCTTATAACCATGGTTTTGAACTCTATATCCAGTCGTTTGTTTTCCTCCATTTCTTTCTTTTGTGATCTGTTTCTTTGTCTCCATATTTTCACTGCTTCCCTGAGTTGGTAGAGTAGCGTTGTGTGGTAGGTGTCCTCTAGGGCACAGTGGCTCAGCCTCCCCAGTTACCTGAGGTGGATACTCTTGGTGCACCCCTTTGTGGACTGTGTGCACAGCCTTGTTGTAGTTAAGTCTTGATTGTTGTTGGTATCACTTGGAGGAATTGACCTCCAGGCCAATTGGCTGTGAGGATCACCTGGGTCTACGCTGGGAGAACTTCTGTGCTGGAGACACCCTTATGAGACAAGACTTACAAAATTGCAAAAGCCTCTGTGCTCAGCTTGGATGGGGCGGAGTCTCAGGGCGGAGCAGACAGCCTTGGCTTCCCGTCAGCCCTGCCCTATGCGGCCCCTGGGTCTCAGTGTCCCTTGGTAATCGCTGCAAGCACCTCTGAGAGAAAGCTGCCCTCGAGTTTCGCCCGCTGCCAGACAATCTAGTTTCTCCCCGAATGAGTCGGGGTTCCCAGAAACTCGCCCAGAACTGGAGTTCAGCTCAGTTGAGAGCTTCCATCTCCCTCCCACTTTAGAAAGCCAGCCGTGCATTCAGCCGCCCATGCACTCAGCAGTCAGTCCTCTCTGCGCGCGCCTCCGGACCTCTGCCTTCCGCAGCTCCCCTTAGTCTCAGTGTGCTTTCTCTTTTCCTGACAGTCCAGATTCCCCTGGAATGAGTCTGGGTTCCCAGAGTCTCGCCCGGGACTGGAGTTCAGCGCAGTCGGGAGCTTCCGTATCCCCCCCGCTTGGGAAAGCCAACCGCGCACTCAGCCGCCTGTGCACTCAGCTGCCCAACCTCTCCACACACGCGCGTTTCCGTAACTCAGCCTTTTGCAGCTCCTCTGAGTCTCAATGTGCTTTCCTCTTCCTTCTAGTTATAAAATTTCCACTCAGCCAGCTTTCCTGTGGTTCTGGATGGTGTCCGTTTTGTCTTTTAGTTGTAGTTTTGATATTGTTGTACGAGGCAGCAGTTTAGGTGTTTACCTATGCTGCCATCTTGGTTTCTCCCTAGGAGTGAACAAAATTGATGATGTCACTATCCTCTTGAAACTTCTAGTGGGCAAGTAAGACAATAAACACATACATGTCAAATTATGTTAAGAACAGGATCATGGAGAAATCATTTCAAGCTGGGAGAACAGCAGGAACCCAAGTGGGGTAAAATGACCAGGAAAGTCTGCAGGCGTCTGTAGGAACGTGTGGAAGTTTCTCTCTTTGCTTGACTGGACACGGGTGCTGTTTCAAGGATGAAGAACAAGAGCTTCGTATTGGACTGGGTGCTGGGGAACCAGGATAGGCTCTTCAGTGGGTTAGTGATTTCATAAAACTAGGTTTTAGGATACTAGATCCCACAGTTTGGTAGTGTTAGTGGGGGGCGGGAGGGCAGGAAGCAGGAGACAGGCCATTGAGAAGGCTGGACCTCCTGCTCGCCTTTAACAGAAAGTCCTGCAATATCTACTTACTGCTTCATTAACTCCAGGAAGACTTACTGGACTACTCGAAACCACAGTGATTTCTCTCTCTCTCGAATTTTTATCATACCTTGAAGCTGGAGAGGTTAGTAATTTGCCCAAGATAGAATGGTGGGGCCCAGGACCAAACATCTGTAAAATGAGAACAGTAGAATAATGGTTTCTCCTTAAGGTTGTGAAATAAACTAAGCTAGCCCATGTAAAATGCTCAGGATAGTGTAAGACTAGTGCTCAAGGAGTACTTGCTATTATGATTAACATATGCTCTCGATTTTCTAACAAATTATAAAAGCATTTTGAGTTTAGGAACTATTTCCTGTGTCTAGCTGGTTTATTTATTTAAATATTTATTCACTAATAACTGCATTTCAGGTACTGTTTAGGTGCTGAGGATACAGCAGTGACTAAGACCAACATGGCTCTTCCATTTACGAACTCTAACTACTAGCACAAACTTGCAAAGTGAACGAGTAAATATTGCCAACCATGCCAAGAGCATGCCATTGGCTGTGTAAGTTACATACCCATATGTGGCCCTGGCAAAAATCTCAGGTTTCTTGCTGGGGAAGTGCCTTCATCATATGGGTTTGATTAACATCAGATGACCTTTGTTTTTATCTGCCAATTGAGCATGTAGGTAATGAGTTTCTGGCACAGTCTCTTTTTGCCCCTTGAAGTACTAGTATATAAGTATACATATAAACATACCAGAGGGTGAGACTAGAGGTATTTCTGGCCTTATTTTAGGTACTATCCTCTTGAAACTTCCAGTGGGCGAGTAAGACAATAAACACATAAATGTCAAATGATGTTAAGAACAGGATCATGGAGAAATCATTTCAAGCTGGGAGAACAGCAGGAACCCAAGTAGGGTAAAATGACCAGGAAAGTCTGGGGTGGTCTGTAGGAACGTGTGGAAGTTTCTCTCTTTGCTTGACTGGACACGGGTGCTTTTTCAAGGATGAAGAACAAGAGCTTCCTGTTGGACTGGGTGCTTTTTTTATCCAAATTCCAGAGGAATAATGCTGATTTGGAGAGCATGATTGAGGTGGGTCTCATGACCCCAGAGGAGAGTCAGAGATGACTAAATGAATGAAAAGTGAGAATTCCTATCATTCGCTTGCTCCAGCATCCCCAGATGGCCCTCTGTGGTGTGAGTAATGTGGCCCGGTCAGAACTTCAGTTGGGAAGGCCAGTGCTTATTAAACAGGGTCAATAAAGGACCGAGGAAGGATTGAAAGGAGGAACTTGGTTTTTTCCCCACACATGAATTATCCCATTTATGGATCCCTTTGCTCCTCTGTTACGTTTTCCTCTTATCTGTTTTTCTTCTTCTCAGCCTTCAGTACCTCCGCCTGGTTTTGTTCATGTTCCGAGGAGGGAGTGAAAAGGAGCCATGGATCCGGCAGCACTGGTGGAAGCCGTCGTGGAAGAACTGGCCTGTCCCATCTGCATGGCCTACCTGAGGGAGCCTGTGAGCATTGACTGTGGCCACAGCTTCTGCCACAGCTGTCTCGCTGGACTCTGGGAAGTCCCAGGGGAATCCCAGAACTGGGGTTACACATGTCCCCTCTGCCGGACTCCTGTCCAACCAGGGAACCTGAGGCCTAATTGGCAGCTGGCCAACGTGGTAGAAAAAGTATGTCTGCTAGGCCTGCACCCAGGAATGGGGCTGAAGGGTGATGTGTGTGAGCTCCATGGAGAACAGCTAAAGATGTTCTGCAAAGAGGATGGCCTGATCACATGCGAGACCTGCAGCCGGTCCTCTGAGCATGAGGCCCACAGCGTCGTGCCCATGGAGGATGTCGCCTGGGAGTACAAGGTGGGAGGCCTAGGCTAGCTACCCCAATCTCTCCCCTGCCTCTCACTTGGCTATGTCTAAATTAGGAACTTGACCAGCGGCCCCAGAGATCAAATGAGAACTGATTCCTTTGGTCCTCATGTCCACAGAGCCTTGGGACCTGATACAGTGAGCTACATCTCTCCTTGCATCTATGACCTCCTTTGACTTCCTTCCCTCCCACTTCCATGCCCCATCCCCAACCCCAAAATGGCTTAATGCCTAACCCAAAGATGCTTCCTTACTGAGAATTTGAAGGAGGCGCAGTCTGGTTTAGCTGGAGCTCTTGGTGCCTTGAATGAATCTGGTATGGGGTAGTCAAGGCTACAGCTATCAGAAACTGCAAACCCCTAGCAATGCCACAAATAGTCATTTGACATTGTGTGAGTCACTTTAACCCCCTCATTTTATAGACAAAACTGAGGCTTAGAAATTTGAGATCATGATAATTGATTTTAGAGCTGGAAGAGACTATGGCTGAGACATTTAGGTTTGATTTTTCGTTAAGTTAGTTAAAGGAAGATCAAATGATTTGACTCAGGTCTTGCTCTTGGGCCAGTATTCTTTCTCCTCTTTCAGGCCTTTTTTTTTTGCAGGGAGGGGAGGACTGCAGGGGGGAGTCATCTCTGACACACCTGCTATTCCTTTTTTTTATCTACCCTCATCGACTTCCAGCTTCTTATACTTTCCTCAGTTGTCCATGTTGACATACCTTTACAGAATCATTATGCCAATGACTCTGATGCAATACTGGTCTTAATTTCCTTTCTGGAAGTTGAGATTAGAAGGTAAGAGTGTAAAACAAATCCCCAAAATTAGCTATTTTTCTATGTGAGAAGAATTTCTACAGAATTAAAAGTATTTACTTGCTCATTTTATTTTGAGTATTAGAATAGAGAGGCAGTATCACATAGGCATGTTAAATCCCAGCTCAACCAGTTACTAGCTGAATAGCTTTGAGTATGTCTCTCTCTCAGCATCAGTTTTCTTATCTGTACAATGGGGATAATACCAGTCTCAAGGGGTTGAGTACTGAATGTATATTTAGTACTTAAGCGTATGTGTGGCACTTGCTAACTTTTTAACAAAATGGTTAATATCATCATCAGAATACTTTATGCTTTCCAGTAGTAATCTTTTGCATGAGTATTCTAGGATAGCGCTTCTTACCTTTAATGAGCATTTGAACCACCCCAAATTCTTGCTAAAATTCTAATTCTAATTCAGGAGGTCTGGGGTGGGGCTCGAAACTCTGCATTTCTAACAAGCTTCCAGGTGGTGCTGATGCTGTCGACCCACTTGGACCACACTTTGAATAGGAAGATTTTAGGAGACCATAGGGTAATGTAGAAGATAAGTATAAAGATGCATGGATAGGCAGTCCAAGGAGGTCTTCTGCCAAGCTTGGAAACAGCCATTTTCTTTCACTCTGCAGAGACTTAGAGACTGTGGGAGTTGAAATGATTCTCAGAACGAGAGCTTCCTTGGATGTCATGTGGGCAGGATTCCATTCCCTCTTTGGCATCCCTTTGCTCCCAGCATTCATTCTGGCTCATCACCTGAGGGACACTTTTTTCCACATTACCTAGCAAGCCTCATTATCAACCCGGCTGAGGTTTTTCTCTCTTCCAGTGGAAACTCCACGAGGCTTTGGAACACCTGAGGAAAGAGCAAGAAGAGGCCTGGAAGCTGGAAGTTGGTGAGAGGAAACGAACTGCCACCTGGAAGGCAGGTTGCCGCCTGGGGAAGGAGTTTGGGTGGTTCCGGTGTTGTCCTGGAGCTGGCCATGGTGACTTCCTCATCTTTATGAGCAGAATGTGGGGATTGAAGTCAGAGCCAGGGATCCTCATGCCAGCTTCCTCCACAGGTTGTGCAGCCCTAGGCAGGCCATGTACTTCTCATTCCAGTGTCTTGATTGTGATGTAGGGATAACCTCTGGCCTAGTGCCCTTATATGTCCTCATACACACCTCACATACACTGGAAGATCACCTCTGAAATAAATTTGAGGCCGTAACTACCAAACTATCAGAACTTTAGATCAACAGAAGGTAACACTGAAGCAGTCAAAAACAACATATTGAACTGAGATAATACCAGTAAGAAGCAAAAGCATCTACCAGTGTAGTTGTTACCTGCCTTAGAGGCTCAAGTGTAGTGCTCTGGTCATTATTTTGAAAATAGCATATACTATTCTGAAAATAGGAAATAGTCTAGAGCACATAGTACCAAGATAATATCCTGGAGTGGATAAGGATAGGTATAGGGCCCCAGAAGCATGTGAGAACAGAAGATAAGAAAAATAGTAGCCTTTAACTTGGCCTCTACAGTGCCAGGCATACAGTTGGTACCAAAACATTCCAGAGTGTGTGTGTGTGTGTGTGCACGCGAGCGCTCTCGCACAGTCCCTGGTGGCCCTTGCACGAACGATATCAGTGCTTTTCTCCGATCCTGGCTATGCAGATACAGGTGGAAACCCGAAAGCAGAGTATTGTGTGGGAGTTTGAGAAGTATCGGCAATTACTAAAGCACAAGCCACCAGGTCAGCAGCTGGAGGTAGAGGCAGCCTCAGCTCTCGCCAGCCTGGAGCGGGAGGAGAGGGAAACGAAACAGAAACTGGAGCTGAATCACGATGCGCTCATCCAGCAGAGCCGGGTCCTGTGCCGGCTGATTGCAGAGCTGGAAGAGAGGTCTCAGAGGCCTGTCCGCTGGATGCTGCAGGTGAGTGCATCCGTATCCACCCCCCATCCCTGCACTTCTCTTGCCCCTGGTTGATTGGATGACCTGGCCCATTGTAGGCAAGTAGGTGGGGCGTTATTCAGGCAGCTCTGCATTCTACTCCTTTGGCCAGATTGTTGAGAGTCAGCCAGTCCAGCTCAGCCTATCCTCCCCTCCCATAGGCTTCTCCCTTCCACCTCTGGCACCTTCTCTCCAGCCTTGCCCTGCGCCTCCCTTGCTTTTAGAGAAACCCCCTCCCAGCACTCAATGTCTGTCTGGTCCCTCCAAGGAACAGCAGATACTCATGTGCTGTACTTTTTTCTCCTTTTAGGGCATTCGGGAGGTCTTAAACAGGTACGTTCCCATCCTTGGAGCCCCTGGCAGACCCAGGAGGGATAGGGGGGCCTGGCCAGAGTGGGGAAGAAACAGAGACCCATGCGGTAGAAAACCAGGGGCTGCTCCATAATCTCCCTCTTTCCTTGCTTTGGCCAAAGAAGCTTTATTCACCTTCTTTGTATTTGATCAGATTCACTTCAAGTGTTACCAATAAGAATCTCAGAAAAGTTATAAAATATGTGGTTTCAAATAGATCTCTCAAGGAGGGAAAAACACTGCAGACGTGTCCGTTAGTCTCTAAGCTCTGAGTGTGGCACACCTGTTCCTCTCCCCGTGTCAGGTGAATGTTCTGTCTGTGCCACAAACCTTCCTCTCAGTCAAATAAGTGTCCCAGCTTTGCCTGATAATGCTGGGGAATGGCACCTCCCTGCCAAGCCCCTCTTCCCTGTACTAAGGGAAGGTCCATGTGGCCAAGCTAAGACTCCTTGACCCAAGGCTTACCCCTCCTCTATTAGGAGCAAGTCTTGGAGCTTCCAGCGGCCAGAACCAGTCTCCCTGGAACTGAAGACAGATTGCCGGGTGCCAGGCCTGAGAGAGATCCTGAAGACGTATGCAGGTAATGAGTGCTGGGGGAGGTTGTGATGGGCAGTGGGAGGGGTCCCGCCCAGAAAAATAAAACCATTCAGTGTCTTCTGAATACCCAATTAGCCCCACTCCCACCCGTCACTGAGAAATCAGAGCTGTATTTATCAGGGAGACCTCTCCCATGGCCCCTCGCTCTGTACCAGCATTACCAACCAGGATTTTTTTCCCTAGCTGATGTGCGCCTTGATCCAGACACTGCTTATTCCCGCCTCATCGTGTCTGAAGACAGAAAGTGCGTGCGCTATGGAGACACCAACCAGAAACTGCCCGACAATCCTGAGAGATTCTACCGCTATAACATCGTCCTGGGCAGCCAGTGCATCTCCTCAGGCCGGCACTACTGGGAGGTGGAGGTGGGAGACAGGTCTGAATGGGGCTTGGGAGTGTGTAAGGAAGATGTCGACCGGAAGGAGGTGGTCTATTTATCCCCCAACTATGGCTTCTGGGTGATAAGGCTGAGGAAGGGCAATGAGTACCGGGCAGGCACTGATGAATACCCCCTCCTGCCCTTGCCAGTCCCTCCACGACGGGTAGGTGTCTTCCTGGATTATGAGGCCCAGGACATTTCCTTCTACAACGTGACCGACAACGGCTCCCACATTTTCACTTTCCCCCACCACCCCTTTCCTGGCCGCCTCCTGCCCTACTTTAGTCCTTGCTACAGCATTGGTGCCAACAACACCGCCCCTCTGGCCATCTGCTCCCTGGATGGAGAGGACTGAGACCCACCATCCAGCCAGAGGCCTCGGAACTTCACCTGGGCCCTGGGGGTCTTGCAGGGCACTGCCCCTGACAAGGGTTCCCTTAAACTGAGTTGAGCCTAGAATTTGGGATTCCTCTGCCTGGCCCAGTGGTCTGCTGCTCCTCAGCCCGCATCTCTCACTAAACCACTCATGTGAAGGAGGTGAGGCTTAGTCACATGAGCGTTGTCCCTGTGAGGGAAGCATGACAGAGTTGATGGTGAAGATCCGAGTGACTCTCACAAGGAGGACTTGTCCTTTCTGTAGCTCAGGCCCCTCTTTTTCAGTCCCTGTTGGTGCCATAACTAAGTCAGGAAGGACGATGAAGTAGATCCAACCTTCTGGAAACCTGTTGGCAAAAAATCCTGCTCACATCCAGAGTTGGCTGCTCTGAAGAGGCCAGTTGGAGGAGGCCTCACCTGAGGTTTGCTGCCGGTGAACAAATGTTTGAGCCCTGCTCTCTGATCTGCAAACTAGAGATATTCATTGCAGATTGTCCAGACCACTCCACTGGCCATCCCCCTCAGCATGAGCTGGGCACACTACTGTCTCAGACTCTAAGGAGACCTGTGTCCTGGCTCTGCCCTTCTTGCTGAGTGGCAGGATCAGAGAACCTGTGAGCCTTGTTTTTAGTTTCACTTTATGGATGAGAAAACTGAAATGGCCTTAATAGAGCAAGTTATTTCTCACAGAGCTATTGAAAGAAGATTATAGAGATTATAATGTATTTCTCACATTCGAATGAAACAAGATTGGCAAGACTCGCTTCTCAGGTCACATGTCTGCGTGTCATTCATTACATTTGGGTCTGAAACTTCGCACCCAATTGAAAGGTTTTTTAGCCTCTGGAAAAATGGGTGGAGTGGCTGTATACTCTCCTACCTCACAGGGTGGTTGTGAGGATCTCGGATCCATCCCATACTTGTGTTCCTTTTTCAGGGACAGAGGAAGGCAAGTTGAGAATATTGCCCATGTTACCTTCCTATCTCACATTCTCGGCCAACATCTTACAGCAGGGCCTCTGTCTCAGGGCCTCTCCTCACAGTCTAGAGCTCTTTAGACAGAACGTGTCCCTACCAGGGCAAACCCTGAGCTACTGTAATATACCGTGTATCTGTTGTACGTTTGTCTTGTTTGGGTTAGAATTGGGATTGTGACCACAGGATAGAGATGAGATTAATTTAAAATGAAAAACAAAATGCCCAGGAAAAAGACTCACTCGCCCACAAGCTAGCTGAGCTAAAGTTTAGATCTTTTTGTGTCACAAAGGGAGTCTGAATCGTTCCGGTAACTACGTAACATTCTCCCTGCCTTTGTCTTCTCTAAATCTGTGGCAGAAGGAGAAATGGGAGGCAGTGTGAGGGAAAAAGTAGGACTAGGCACAGAAAGCCAGTTTGGGAGCTGTATACATAGTGAAGGGGAACTTAAGACTGTGTATCTGTGCTATTGACCTATGAGTGATTGCTGTGTATGGCAAAAATAACTCACTGCAGGCCTTAAGAGTGTGATATGGGAAGGTTGTGTCTAGAAATGAACTGCAAGATTAGCATGAAGAGTTCATGGCTTTGCCTATTGCAAGAGGCTACAACATATACATCACATATCATCACCATGACTAAAGACACGACTTCTGATGTACTTTAGATGTGAAGGTAATGATGTTGGGGAAGGAATGAGCAGCAAAGAAGATAGTAGATGATGTATGGACAGAGGCAAAGTAATTCCTGTAATAAATAATAGCAAAAACTGCCTTTCTACTTTAATTTTAGTAAATGAAAGAGGTAAAAAAGGCGAAAATGGAGAAATAAACTCATTCTGCCCACCACGCTTCCAAATCACTTCTTAAGCATTAGCAGAATGGGATTGGACTAGTAAGTAAGTCACAGACCTGGTCTTGGCAAAGTGCTGAGCTGACCTAAAGTAAAGGGGCAGTGTGTCTTTTTGTGGGGAGGACTCAAAAGTGGTCCAGAAGGGGAAGAGGCAGGCAGGCAAGTAGCCATGTGGAGGGTAGAGTGCCTGGGGAATTGTTTATAGACTTGAGAAATAGATCTGTAGGAAGTGCTTCCCATTAGATGTCCATAGACACTTAGCAAAAGAGGCTAGGGAAAGGTCAATATTGTTCTTTTACTATTGTTTTATTAGGACAATCCTTAGAAGATTCAGAGAAAAGTTGATAAATTCATTCAAACTTAGAATGAACTAAGGAGTGGGATGGCTTAATTTGTTAAGTACTATTTGGGGGCTTTGGGGTTTTGGTTTTGTTTGTGTGCGTGGTTTTTTGTTTGGTTGTTGTTGTTGTTGTTTTTCATTTATTAGGTGATTTTGGAGCTATGGTTGCTTGTTAGAAGAATTACAGGTTAAGTGATGTCACGTCATTTCATATTTTCTGATTGTTAAGACCAGGCAAGAAGACTGGAGTTTTTAAGCATATGAAAAACCCTTTTCTTTAGGGTATTTATGTGCACTTCTCTTCTAAGAACCCCATGAAGACAGGACAAGACCTTATTTGTCTGGTTCACCATTGTACCCTCAGTCTAGCCGTGTGTGTGTGTGTGTGTGTGTGTGTGTGTGTGTGTGTGTTGATAAACAAATGAGGGAACTTTCAATCTTATTCCTAGAATCAAAGCAAAAATAAGTTCCACTTGCCTCAAAGGGGCATGAAAGACTAGATGATATTTAGTTCTAATCTTATTCAAAAACTAATTGGATGAATAATTATAAAAGTGTTCTGGAAGGGGAAGAGGCAGATAGCCATGTGGAGGGTAGAGTGCCTGCATATTCCCTGAAAATGACTACCCTGGCACCTCCAATTTGATGTGATAATTCACCACAAGGCAGGGTTCAGGCATGAGATTTGCCTATTTTTGTTTTACTGACAGAAACCAAGGGTGCAGTGCCTGAGCCTTGAAGGGAAAGGCTATTAAAAGGGTGAAGTGCTTGAGTTCTGCAAAAGAAAGAGACAGAGGGCAAATCGGTGGGTTTACAACCCACAGGAAATACAGTCTACCTTTTTTTCGAGAAGGATTGGTTGTAATGTCTTAAAAGCAAACATTGAGAGTGCTGTGAATCACAGGCACTAGTTAAATGAGCACACACTGCTTCATGTGATAGGGTAGGAGTTGTATCTGAATGTATTGGGGAAAGCACAGGATTTTCTGTTTGGGGAATAGCCATGGGAGGGAACCAGTCCACTTTGTAAAGTATTCAGTTCAATGAAGAGTTGAGTGCCAACAGTGGATCCCAGTTTCAGGGAATACTAACGTGAATGAAACAAAGCTGCAGGGTAGGTTTCTAATGGAAATGCTGTGAAGACATTTCTAGTTTGGGTGCAAGCTAGACTGTGCTTTTGTTGCTTTTCATCAGATACTAGTCAATTCTTTGGTTTGCTTATGAAGAAAGAATAGTGTGACTTTTCAAAATAGAAATCTTATCAAATATGCTTAACCACCTCATCTTGATTTGTTTTTATATTAGGGGGTTGCAAGAGGAGGAGAATTTCTTTTCACCACTCTGGGAGCTCAATGCATTATCAGATTTTTAGAGGCTGATTTCTGCTCCACTGGTATTCAGAAACAAAATATATCCTAGTAGACAGACAAGTCTGATGTTAGCAAAAGGTATGAATATAGCATGTCTGTTTGGAAGAATTATCACATGAATGATAATTATAAGACTGCAGTTCTAATAGTACCTCAAATTACTGAATTAGAAATCTATTGTGTAGCCCTGGCCACCTGGTTCAGTTGGTTAGAGCAGTGGTCGGCAAACTCATTAGTCAACAGACCAAATATCAACAGTACAACGATTGAAATTTCTTTTGAGAGCCAAATTTTTTAAACTTCTTCTAATGCCACTTCTTCAAAATAGACTCGCCCAGGCAGAAAACCAACTTCTGCGCATGAGCCACAAAGTTTCAATCACACTGTACGTGCGCGCCCGCACGTGGTATTTTGTGGAAGAGCCACACTCAAGGGGCCAAAGAGCCGCATGTGGCTCACGAGCGCAGTTTGCCGACCACTGGGTTAGAGCATCATCCAATACACCAAGATTGTAGGTTCCATCCCCAGTTAGGATACATACAAAATACAAGAAAAAAACAATGAATGCATAAATAAATGGAACAACAAAACAATGTTCCTCCCTCCCTCCCTCTGTCTCTAAATTCAAATAATTTTTTAAAAGAGATCTATTGGGTATATATTTTAAATATGTACAACATGTTAATCTTATGTGCTATCCTTTATTTTAATACCCTCTATAAATTACCATTGGTTCTTCCATCAGTAAGAAGGAGATATTCAGATATAATTGTTATCAACTCTATTAGGAAATTATCTTTTATTAAGGTTTTCAATTGTATCAGAGTTAAATATATGTACTCCTACATATGAAACCTTTTTTTTTTAAAGCTTATACTGATTATTCTCTTTAAGACTTTCTGAAAAGGTAAAATATAAAAAGTATCTGGTGAGCTGGAGAAGAGTAGTGACATTTCAGCTTCATTATTGATATTGCTATTGTTTTCTATTAACCTTTTCATCCCTGAGCACACCTTCTGAGAGGTGTTCAAAAGAAGAAAGACCTTTCATATTTGATTCCTCTCCTTTGTATCTACAGTTAAGTTATACAAGCAGGACTAGGAAGAAAGGTGAAAGATGTCTAAAACCGAACTCACATTGCCTTGGCCTCTGTTGCTTAAAAATAAAAAGCTTGTGATTAGTACACTGACTCCAACTAGCTTAACAACGGGGATATAGTAAAATGATATAGCAGGATCTTACAGGACTTAATTAATAAAGGTATATTCAAATATCCAAAATGAATTAAAACCAGAGAATCAGAGACTCAGTTTCTTCATCCCATCTTATAGATGTGCTGCTTCTGCTATGGAATAGATTTCTCTTTCCAAGTTTATGTGTTAGAAAAATGGCTACCATCAGTGATCCCAAGTTTACATCTCCTGAGATAAACTGGAATCTGTTTTTATTGGAGAAGGAATCTAGACCAGGGGTGAGCACATGGCCCAAGTTGAATGGATTCATCAATGGGCCAGAAGATAGAGTCATATATTAATAGCTGCTTCCATATAATCACATGAGGAAATGAACAATTCTGATCAAATCAGCCAGGTGTGGGAGGCCAAACAATTGGTTTCTTTTGCAGAGGTACTAGTAGGATATTAAGTTGGAAATATGGGTCAGAAGCTAAGAAAAGAAAAAAACCAAATCTATTTTTCTGCCCAAATTTGTCTCTAATTCAGATACTAGTTGATTGAAACCATTGAACATGTTGTCAAAAAAATTAACCATTTTATTCACATTCTTGCTAGAAATTGAAAAGTTACACAAGGATATTCTTCACAGTTTCATCTTAGAACTCCTTTTTCACCAGATGAAGCAAACCATCTCATATCTCTAAGACATACTATTTGAAGTAGGCTTGAATGCTCAAGACCTGAATAGACTGTGTTCATGAACCCAGGTTGGAGTGGTCAAAGAGACAGTGCATCAGCAAACTCCGTATTTGCTCCCGTATTTGTTTGGTCCTCAGACCATAGATAATGGGGTTTAAAGCAGGTGGGATGACCACATATAAGTCAGCTAGCAGCACTTGGGTGTGCAAAGGCACTATGTCCTGCCCTAGCCAGGCCACATAGATGGATGCCATCCCAGGTAGGTAGTACAGAGCCATAACCACCACGTGGGAGCCACACGTGCTTAATGCTTTCAACTGAGCATTCTTTGAGGAGAGATTGAAGACTGCCTGGAGAATCAGGGTATAAGAAGCAGCAATGAAAGCCACATCGGAGCCCACAATAATGGAAGAACCAATTAGACTATAAAGACTACTGGACATGGTGTCTGTGCATGCTAACTTGGCCACAGCCATGTGCTCACAATAGGAATGGAGAACAATGTTGGAGCCACAGAAAAGTAGATGACTCACCATATAACTTAATGGAGTCATGAATATGACAGCTCTGATGGTGATGGTCATACTCATTCCCAGCATCACTTGAGACGTGAGAATACTCTTGTAGTGTAGAGGCTTACAGATGGCTACATAGCGGTCAAAAGCCATGACCAGCAGCAGCCCTGTCTCCATAGCTGTGGTTACATGGACAAAATACATCTGAGTGAAACAAGCATTAAAGCTGATGGAGCTGCCTCCTGAGGAGAAGATGCTCACCATCTTGGGCACTACAGAGGATGCCATAACAATGTCCACAGCAGCCAGAACACAGAGGAAGCAGAACATGGGCTCGTGTAGAGTGGAATCCATCCAGATTATGGTCAAGATGAGGGTGTTTCCTAACAGGGCTATGATATACATGGCACTCATTGAGATAGCCAGCCAAAGATGTGAAGACTGCAAACCTGGGATACCCACAAGGAAGAAGGTGGCAGGGGTTTCCATTGTGTGGTTGTAGGGTGTCCCCAGCATCACAGATGAGACTGTTTTCCTGTTAATGCATAAAATGATGTAAGAAAATGATGCAATCCTGTGAGATTTATTCCCAGCTGTGTTGTTAGGAAAGCCTGGTGGTATTGTCAGTTCAGAACTAGAAAACTTAAATCTGACCAAGTTATCCTGCCACACCTCCCATCCACCTCATTATTCTTTGCCTCATTATTCATTGTTCAAAGATCGGCTTATAGGTTACCTCCTTTGGAAGTCTCTTCTGCTCTACTTCCTCCGCCATTCCATGTCAAAGCTAAATTATGTACCTTCTGAGCTTTCATGGAATCTCACATGCTGACCTCTGAGGGACCTAAATTAACAATACCAATGCTCTACTCTTTATTGCATTCAATCATATGTGTCTTGGTCATGGACTTATACCTTATACCAAGTTTGTGACACATGACTGTGGTGTGCGAGTCCATTAAAAGAATATGTGTGCTCGTTATAGCAAACATGAGTGAATGAGAAATCAGAAGAGTTTTTCTTTTTTCTTTATATGTTCAGTTCCTAATATTTAATATTTTTTGAATGAAACAATGAACTTCCTGATATTGAACATAACATATTTTGTATCCCCAGTATAGTGCTAGACAAAAGATGAATGCAGCATCCTTCTGGTTAAAAAAAAAAAAAAATGAATTGATGAATTCTGGAAAATAAGGTCATTAGAGAACAACATAATTTTTCATAGGAGATAATAAACTGTCTGGAAGTATTTATAATCCTTATCTTTACTTCAGCCTGGATTTCCTCGTTGAGCTAGGACTAGGTTCATTTAATAGATTAAATAGCTGCAAATAAAACTTTAGGGCTCCTTTATAGATGACCCCCAATATGTTTTAACGATTCATCTATATACATAACACTTTCTGATAAGCTATAAAGACATTGCAAAGTACAAAAAAGCTTTATTATTTAGAATTTTGGGGATATGATTGCAAACCAAGGTCTTTATTGAATCAGATAAACCACACTAACAACAACAAAGCCTAAACGTAAGAGATGCCTTATAATGGAATAGACAGAATAAAGTAATAAGCTCTGTTTCATGGTCATATTAAAAGAACCTTGATGTGCCCTGGCTGATTGGACTTGGTGGGTCGAGTGTCGGCCTGCGGATTGAGGTGTTCTGGGTTTGATTTTGGTCAGGGGCACATGCCCAGGTTGTGGGCTCGATCCCCAGTGTAGGAGGTGGCCAGTCAATGATTCTCTCTCATCATTGATGTTTCTCTCTCTCCTCCCTTCCTCTCTGAAATTAATAAAAATATATTTAAGTAAACAAAACAAAAACAAAAAACCTTGATGTGTATAGTCACTGAATGAGACATCTTCAGTGATAGATCATGAGAAGACAACGGAAAGCTTTTTGATATATACCCTGTACAAATCTACCTTCTGTGCACTGCTCATCCCTCCTCTGCACTCTGGCAACTTCTAGCTGGTCATATTTTTCATTTCTTTGAGGCTTTTATTTTCCTCATTTTTCTTCTGAATTAATTCTGCTAAGAGTTTCATATATTTTATTAGTCTTTTTAAATGACAGGACATTTGGTTTGTTGATCATATTTTTTTTATTTCACTCTTCAATCTATTGTTACTGAAAAGTTTCTTCTAAGATCAACAATGATCTCCATCTATGCACAGATGCCAATCTAATGATTTATTCTCATTTTTTTAATTTTACCTGACCTATCCAAAACATTTCCCATTACTGCCTACTCCTTTATTTTTTGTTTTGTTTTTTTTTTTTATTTTACATACTGTAAAATGCACAAATCTCAGGTATGCAGCTTTATGTTTTATAAAGAGAACACACAAACACATGCACATGACCACTACCCAGAGCAAGATACAGACACAGTTGCTTTCTGGTTAAGATGGTCTTCAGAAAGCTCTGATCAACACAGAACCAGACTCTGCCTTCAGCCCTGCCGTGACATTTACATAAAAACCTGGAGGGCCAATCACTGAAGAAAAGCTTAGATAAGTCACTTAACTCCAAGAAATGAATCGTAGGAGATGTGAGGATTTTTCATTCTTATTTGAAGGATGGGAAATACACAATCCAAATTAAAATTGTTTAAAAGTAAAGGCAGTAATGTATATTTTGGAGCCTTTGTGTTTATAATAACCCTATGCCTCCCCTCTACAACCAAATAAAGATGCTCCCAATCAGGCCTGCTGCCCTGTTTCTTTCCTTATAACTCCTGTGGTCTCTGAAAACTCTCCATTATTCCATGGTGGAACTTACCCCTTTCTCTCTCAGCTTTGAACCAAAGTAGTCATGTGTCCCGTGCTCTCTCCCTCTCTCCCATCCTCTCATCCTCCAGAAGGTGATCTTGATATCAGAAGTATCCACCCGACTTGCCCAGACATTTAAATGGAGTGGAAGGCTTATCTCTTTTCTAGGGTGATCCTGGCTTTCAGACTCATCAGCCCAACACCCAGTCCCAGGTCAGTTACCTAGATCCCTGGAGTTTTCTCTATTCAACATCCTCTGATGTGTCCACATGTCTTTTACTCTAAAGAATGGAGATTTATACAGGATCCTTCAGGGGGAGCTGAAAGAGCAGCTTAAAATCAAATATGAACAACAGAGTCATGGTGAGAAGTATTGCCACTTTCAAAGATGTCCCACCGGGAGCCTTCTTTCCTCTTTAGGTTCTCTGTTATCCTGCTTTTTCTCTGGACACCCCAGTTCCCCATGGCCTTTGCCCATCAGCCAAACACTGTAACTTCTCCAGAGACTGGCTTTTCTCTCTCTGGCTTTTCTCTGTGCTCTGGCCCCTGAGGTTTTCCAGATTGCAGGAGGAGGCAGTTGCTTAGTGGATAAAGAATCTTTGTTTCTTCAATCCCTCAGAGGGTACGTAAGAGTGAGAAGAATGTAGAGTGCATTCTGAAAAGAAAAGAAAAGAAAACGCCTAGATTAGATTTGTGAAAGCCTGATATGTGCCAAGCACCTTGCTGAAGGCTTTTCCCAAAGATGATCTCATTCAATTGTCATAACCCTCTAAAGTAGCTGCCATTATTACGTCTTCATTTTGTAGATGAAATTGAGGGACAGAGAAGGTCACAAAGCTAGTAAGCCAGAGTCAGGATTCAAATTCTAGCAATCATAATTCATTTCATTGGTGTAGAACTCTTCACACTGATAGTATACATAATCTCTCAAAGTCCACTCCATTGTTCAGTTCAGTTCCTCAGTTCTGCCTGGGGGCTTGAGGTGGGCTTCACTCTTTCAATATTTCTCATGACTCTATTATAAAGTCCTATTTGAAAAAATAAAAATAGAGTGTAAGGGAATCAAGGAAGATAAGCTTTTCAAACTAAGGGAAGGGCAAAGATATGAAGAGACAAAATATTCTCCAAACAGAGAATAAACCAGAGAAGGTAGAGTGTAGGGTAAGTACTTGAAAAAGAATGAAAATAAATGAGGCCAGAAAATAAACGAGGTGCATGGTTCATATTTTAAAAGTCATGACTTCTGCCTGGGCATCATCACAGTGCAGAAATAAAGTGAAGAGAAAGAAGCCAACAAGCATAAGATATAAAATTAATTTTTTAATGGCAAAGGATATAGAGACATATGGAAATATGAAAAATCAGGAGTTGATGCTCCCAGTGCCCCAGGTCCTCAGGGGAGACATAGTTACTAGTGATGGTGATTGGTGAGAGGCCTTTGTTTCCTTTGGGGGGCAGGGGAGTGCTTCATGTCTTCCTCAACCTGACCCATCACATTCCTAAAAATGGAGGTGGGTGATAGAAGTCCAATTTACTAGGCTATCATCTATTAGAAGGTCCAGTCTTCAAACCTATGAGAGAACTAGTCCCCAAAACTGCTGTACTTAAATGTTTAAACTCTTTAGCCTGTGAGTTTCTGTTGCTTATAGGATAATTCAGAGAACAGGCCAGAGCACAAGCATGAATAAACAACAATGTGGAATATTGATAGGAAACGTGGGCAATCAGATGAAGAAGGCAAAGGAGATGCCACCCAAATAGCCCCAGCATGATGTGAGGCTAAACTGTGACAGTGCCAATGGGACAGATAGACCACTTCCCCCTGGGATTCAACCTGCCTCCTGTTAAGACATTAATGGCAGGAGTGGATCCTCATGGACAGGGTGTGGCCTTAAACTCATCACACCCAGTACCATGGCAGAAGGGTTTCAAGAGGAAGAAGAAGCATTCCCAAAAGGGTGACGCTCAAGATAATAGAATAATGATACAGAGAAAAGGTATTCTATATAGAAGCAAGAGCTTTCAACATCTTTGATTTCCCACCCTTTGGAATATAATAAGAAAGATTAAATCCACAACTCACTAGGCCAAAGCTTTATTTGAACATGCCACCTAGGCATAAGGGCCAGTGTCAGGCTTGTATGTAGGTGTGTTTGCATTTGTATGTAAGTGTACATGCAAGGAAGTGTTGACACACATCCACTTTCAATCACACAGCCCTTTTCACTTGAGCTGCTTTTCATTAGAACCCAAGGGAAGAATTTCCCTTTGTGCCACGGGGATCCAGCCACAATACCACCCAATGAAAACAATCTACAAGATTTCAGTTACTTCTTCACAAAAAGTGTCTCTTTATTATAAAAGACGGCCAAATGTTCCATTCAGCAGAATAATTCTCCTTAGAGTTGGGCCAGTGTAACAAGTCTCTTGAGGTCAGGATTTAGACAGAGACACATCAATTTCTTACAATCTTTGGCTTTCTGTCATGAGACTCTTTACTTCCAACTCCCTACATGCATCCTTCCTTACGGTATCCATTGCTAGAAAGCTAACCAATAAATACAAACAACATTTAAGTGAGCATTTAATTTGACTTTCCAAATTTATCTGTTTCTCATTTATTTTATATTTGAATGAAAAGCAGCACTAAAAAATGAGAAAGTGAATGTATTTTTGTTATAATATCTATTCACATTGCATCTCATTAAATTTTATATTTTAGTCTTAAAATATTGATTATATTTTAAAATTAAGACTTCTATTACATCTATTTCATGGTTTGTTTGTTTTTCATGGTTTCTTTTTTTCTTTTTTTTTCTTTTTTTATTGATTTCAGACATAAGGTTCAGGAAAGCTAAATACCATGATGGAATGATGAAATGGAAGTTAGAGGTATAAGAAGAAATGTGAATATAATTGGAACCCTAAGTGATCCATACATTTTGGATATCCCAGTCATGGGGCAAGTAATTGGAATACCCAAGGCAAAACCAGAAGTCACTTTTGTGGTTGTTATGTAGTGGCTTTCCTTTGCATTTGACTACCTCCTTTTGTATCATGCCCAATGATAGTGTTTTGCATACCCGAAGCCCAATAATCTCAATGTCTTCTTGCCTGTTTTGTTTAATGTGTTATGGAGTTTGTAATCAGACTTGTAACGAATCCAGCTCTACCCTTTGTCATCCCTCTGGGAAGGGAACACTGAGACGAGACTGCTTTGTTGATCTGTGCACTCCCAGTTCCGGGAATAGGGGTACAGCTAATGTCCGCTGTGTTGGAAATGTTAAATGCACAACCATTCAGACCTTGAGGAAAAGGCCTTTCAGCTCTTTCACAGTTAAGGAAAATAAGGATCAGAGAAAGAGTAGAAGCTCTAGAGTTGTTGTTTTTTAAAGGCTTAATTTTTACCTCTTATAAACTGAGTTACCTTGGGCAATTAATTGTTTTACTACTTCTGGGAATGTCAATTTCATCTGAAATTTAGGGGTAGTAGTCCCTGTCCTTTCACTGTAGTTATAAGAATTGCATTAGTAATTTTTAATTCATAGAAGTTAAGTAGCTCATATATATATTATCCGTTTTCTACCTGTCAGGTAAAGCCAATGTTCCTATAAATGCTAGAACTCATAACTTTATCTTACTGTGTGACCCATTCACAAAAGCACATTATGATCAGGGATCCTACAGGTGGACGGACCCAGGGGTTAAGAAGAGTTTCTGTGAGAAGGAGGTGTTTCTTTCCATGGAGCCCTCACAAGTTTCAGGCCACTCGATGGGATCAGGCCTGCAGAGAAAATGCGAGAGTAATTGAGACGTGGTCATTTTGTCTCATTTCCTTCACTGAGCTGATATTTTTTCCAAGCCACATTCTTTCATAAGTGGAATTCCCCATACCAGTCAGGCATATAGGTCAGTTTTTTTTCTAGAATATTTCATGCTTTATTAGTACATGCAACTTTAGCAGCATCTTGATTATTAAAAGCTTAAATCAGAAAATGCTTTTCTTGTAGCTCAGACCATTTTAATGAAATGACCTTAGATTTTTATTTATTTATTTATTTACTTAAAAATATATATATATATATATTATTTATTTCAGAGGAAAAAAGAGGGAGAGGGAAAAAGAAACATCAATGATGAGAGAGAATCATTGATCGACTGCCTCCTGCACGCTCCCCACTGGGATCGAGCCCACAACCCAGGCACATGCCCTGACTGGGAATCTAACCGTGACCTCCTGGCTGGTAGGTCGATATTCAACCACTGAGCCACGCTGGCTAGGCTGACCTCAGATTTTTAGGACTTATATTAAAGCATACACAGAAAACAGAGTAGAGAGTATTACATAACACCACAATATATTATAAACTCCAATCAAACCATTTGATCCAGGCAGCTTAAACTTTGTGTGCAGTTTATAAAGTAAGAGTATCCTGTCCTATTTCCTCATGTGTCAAATGTGAATACTACCTACCTCATAAGATGTCAGGACGTTTGTAAGAATTACATGATATGTAATTGCTGAGTAAACATTAATTGCTATTTCTGTTACTGATACTGTCCTTGTTTTACCTTCCACATCTCAAATATCCTATAGTTATTAAACAAATATCTTTTCCTCTTAGAATTCAGAGCTGTACATCCTTCTTCGCATTCCTTTAGAATTATTAAAGCTGGAGACCACTGGACCTAGCATCTCAGACTTCTTGAAGTTCCCATTTGGAAGGCTGCCCATATTTAAACACATGCACTTATCTGAGAGAGGGGGAAGGGGTAGTCATCTGATCTTAGTTTGTATCTTCAGGATTTGAAGAAGCCGCTCTCGGATCTGCTTAGTGCGGACAGCATAGACAATGGGATTGAGGATTGGAGGAATGAGGAGGTAGAAGTTGGCCAACAGAGTGTGGATTGGAGGAGGCACCTGGTGACCAAATCGATGAATGAGGGAGGAAACGGCAATGGGAACATAAAAGATCAGAATTGCACAGATGTGAGAACCACATGTCCCCAGGGTTTTAAGCCTGGCCTCAGGGGTGGCCAGCCCCATCACAGCTCTGAAAATCATCACATAGGAGGCAGCAATGGCCACTGAGTCCAGGATCAGCACCAGAAAGCCAATGCTCAGCCCATAGACATTATTGATCCTGCTGTCACCACACGCCAAGGTGACCACAGCCATGTGCTCACAGTAGGAGTGCATGATGATGCGGGCTTTGTAAAGGGGCAGCTGTAAGCGGATCATCATAGGCAGAGGTCCAATGTAGAGAATACCCCGGAGGAGGGCAGCCAGTCCCAAACGTCCCACCATAGTATGAGTGAGCACTGTGGTATGACGCAGTGGGTCACAGATGGCTACATAGCGGTCAAAAGCCATAGCAAGAAAAATGCCTGACTCGACTGTGGCAAAGCAGTGAATGAGAAACATTTGGGTCAAGCAGGCATCCAGGCCAATGTCACCAGCACCAAACCAGAAGATTCCCAGCAGTTTGGGCATGGTGGAAGTGGAGAGAACCAGGTCAATGACAGCCAGCATGCACAGGAAGAAGTACATGGGCTGGTGCAGGCTGCGCTCTACTCTTACCACAGCCAGAATGGTGATATTCCCCACCACAGCCACCAGGTACATGGAGCCAAAGGGGATGGAGAGCCAGATGTGCAGGGCCTCCAGCCCTGGGATGCCAGTGAGCTGGAAGGAGCTGGGTACCGAGCAGACATTATGAAAAGTGAGCATAGCTATTCATAAATGAACCTTCTCACTTAGGCCCCAAAATGCAGTAGAACTTTTTTTTCTAGAAATAAAAGACAAGAGAATTTTATTCTTAAGTCCTATAATAAAGAATAGGATCATTGATAAGATGCTATAAACTTCTTTCTCAGAGGAAATTATAAAATGTCACAGTATAGGTGTCATATTATTGTTATTATAGTACTCACAAATTTACCAAGCACAGGCCAAAATACATATTTGATGAAATGTCTGAGCATCTTTTTGTAATATGGTTCTCAAAGAGTAATCTTCTTACATCAATGAATGAAATGACCTATCCAGTCATTTAACTCTTCAGAACTGTGTAGTATCTCTCAGGATCATATTTGGTTTCAAAGTGAGGACTCCTTGAAAGAAGAGACGCATTGATGTTGAGAAATACAAATAGCAGTTAATTTTATTCAGCACTTATTATGTCATGTCATTCTTACAATGTATTTTTTTCAGGGTCTAAGAGGTACCAGAATGTGTTCCTATGTACTATATTACAGGAATGTCAAGGAAGGGAAGAAGCTTTGTCTTCTGCATTTTGAACCTAGTTGGGTTGAACGGATCAGAGTAGTCAGTAGTCTGGGCTTTAGAATTTTCCAGATATGGTGTCAGATCCTGGTAATAGGAGTTTAGACAAGTTACTTTATCTCATTAGATAAATACAACTGACTTCATTCCACAACAGACTTAAACCATTGTGACCTAGAGAAGTCATTAAATGCATTCTCATTTAATCTGACACAATAACACCAAGCATTGTATCTTTTCAGAATAATGTGCAAAATCCAAAATACATTCAATCAACTCCAAAGAACTCTGGAATGTCTATCTCTGAAGGGAGCCATGATTCTGGGAGGATGGTAACCTATGTAAGTCTGTTGTGGTGACTTTATCCCACAGAATTCCTCTCCATAAGCTGTGTTTTCTCCATCTCAAGGTTCTCGTAGATCACTACAAATGGAAATAGAGACAGTGTTGGCAGTAGCAGTAAAGTGGAATACTACTCAGCCATAAGAAAAGATGAAATACTGCCATTTGTGAATATCATGCTAAGCGAAATAACTCAGACAGAAAAAAGTTAAGAACAATAAAAGGGGACTTGTCGCCCTAGCCGGTTTGGCTCATTGGATAGAGCGTCGGCCTGCGGATTCAAGGGTCCCAGGTTCGATTCCGGTCAAGGGCATGTACCTTGGTTGTGGGCACATACCCAGTAAGGGGCATGCAGGAGGCAGCTGATCGATGTTTCTCTCTCATCGATGTTTCTAACTTTCTCTCCCTCTCCCTTCCTCTCTGTAGAAAATCAATAAAATATATTTTTAAAAAAGGGGGGGACTTGTCTATTTTACCCTTACCAGTTATTAACTGACTTTTATAACTTTATGTTATACTAAGCAAAGGTGTAATCATTTGGAGAATGTTGTTTTACTCCAGGAAAACAAGAGTCCTTGAAATGGAAAAATAGGCAGGGCTTGCCAAGTGACTATGCCTTCTGTTCCCATGCTTGTAGAAATTACTCTCCTGTTAGTGAGGAAACTGTGTTAGCAGTTTGTCTTCCCTTCTGATGCCATTTGTGTCCCATCACTACTGAGTCACACCCTGGGGCAGTTATTCCCTTCTAGATTTGGACCTAAAAGTCATGTCATCTCACAGCCCAAATTAAATATGAGGCTAAATATATGCATAATGAATTATGGGCATATGAGTTCTCTTGAAAGCAATCAGGCCTCATCTCACAACTAGAGAGATGTCCTTCAGCTGCTAGATGGGGGTAGGCAGAGCATTGGTGACCACCCATTCTTCCCTATGATCCCAACACGCCTTATCTTATGTTTCCCTAGTCAGAACAGCCCTCACACCTTAAACACAAAAGAAGGAGGCTACTGTACCTCCTTTTCAAGGTTACTATGAGGGTGTAAGGAATCACGGAAGGACAACCTCCCACCTGAATTCTACCCAGATACATTTGCCAGCATCAACCACAGCTTTTACCATTCCCCATCCTGCCTCCTACCCTCCAACAAGGCTGAATTTTGTCCATTTCCTAACGGCATCATGGTCTTCTGCCTCTGAGAATTACCTATGTCCTTTCCTGATGTTGAAATATTCTCATCTTCTCCACCTGGCTAATCCTTACATATGCACCTTGCCACAACTTAGATGTCACCTTTAAATAGCCTGCTCCAACACTTACTCTCTGCTTGGTACCTGTCTTTGTACTGCACACATAATGCTCTGAATTGCCTGATTATATGCATGTTTCCCCAAACAGAATGTGTTCCATAAGAACAGAAAGCATGCCTTATCTTTTTCTTTAGTGTAATCCCTGTGCTAACACAGTGTCTACCCATGTTGAATGAGAATAAAATATTGTACCTACTTAAAGCACCCAGAGATGTTTTTGGAGGGACTTGAATTGGTGTTAGTGGATTAGAGGCCTTTTCAGCCTCCTTGTGTTTGGCTCTGTGAACTCCACCCCTTTTAAGTCCCACTCTGAGAGAATTCCTTCCTTCTGAATCTTATCTTGGAGACTTATACAGGAGCACAACCTAAGTGTCCCAATCTGTTCATCCTTATAGACTGGGAACTCTTCCTGATGACCCCTGTTTCTTTCCTAAATTCCCCTTTATAAGATGCTCTTACCTGGGCTGGGTAGTGTCAGAGAACAAGAGCCTGTGGTTCTGCAAATACCTCTGAGGCCTGGCACTTATAAGCATTCTATTCAGGGCTTGAGAGAATTCCACCTGGACTCACAACCTTCTCACTTCCCTCAGTGGAGAAGGAAATAGCAGGCTTTGTCCCAGAAGGATGGACACAGAACCTAGATTTAGGCACAGCTATCCCTGCTATGTCAGAGTTGGTCCAGAGAAGTCTAAGGAGACAGACCTAATTGAGTCTGATCTCTTGGGTCCAACTCCTGCTCTTGCTCGTTCCTGGCCTCCCTGGAGTCTGAAGCTATTCCAAGGACACTAAGTAGAAATCATAAAGGCCTTTCTAGAGCAGGGATGCAGAATATCCTTGAGACTATATCTCAGCCTGGAAGTAAATCTCTAACGAAGTTTGATATCCTTACAGCATTTGAAGGTGAAGGTAGAGTCTTGAACTAACTTTAAGACAAATCAATGGCTATTCCCTAAAAACTAGATACAGCAGACTTTTCCCTAGTTTGGTTTACATTGTGTGAGAAGGACCTCGTGGTCTTGTGGGTTGAGCAGCACATCTCCCTTACATCTTAACCTAACCTTCCCAATCTAACGTTCCATTCGACAGAAAGAAGAGAAGCCAAATGGAGAGAGCAGTTTCTCTTGTATCCTAATAGGATCCTCATGGGTTGTTGAGGCATCACGCTTTAGGACGCATGTCAAGACATGGCCTTTGAAGCACCAAAGGTTTAAGTTTGCAAGACAAAACAGCTACACGCATATGCACTATGTAACTTTGAACTCCATTTCTTCAAGGGTAAAGTGGGAATAATACCTGTCTCTGGGTAGTTCTTATAATTGAGTTTTATTCATTGAGATACTGTATGGAAAGGGGCTAGAAAGAAGACAAACATATTAGGTGCTTAATAAACAGCATCCTTGTTGTCAACATGACTGCTGTTGTTTTTGTGTCTTTGAGAGAGATTAGCTCTCATAAGCCTAGAAGAGACATCCTAATTGTCTTTTTCAGATAAGGAGCCCATATGGTCAGGGCAGGGGCTAATGCAATAGAATCAGTACAGAAAGGATCTCATTTTCACCTCCTACACCCCTTTCAGAGGATCTTACTCAGGAAAAGCTAGGAATTTCTAGAAGCTTTCTACCTGCTTCCCAACCTTAAATTTTACATTCTATGTAAAACTGCTTACAGTTGCTGCAATATACATGGTTGTTTATTCTTTTCATGCCTGTGCACATGTTATACCCTCAGTCAAGTAACGTAGGAATGCCATTCCATACAGATTCATATCTAGCTTTTGAAACATGGTTCAGTAATCACCTCCACCAACTGAACTCTGCCTTTAAATTGAAAGTGTAATAAGTAAGCTAGGATTTTTAGTACCTGGATGTCTTGTGTAATATTAAAAATGTTAAGTATTCAATAAATCAAATCAATTAGACTTGAATTATATTGTTAAAGGTTCATGTAGTAAGGCTTCTTCCTTTAATAATTTGACTTTATGTGCCAACTCTCAAGACAACCATGAAATAAGCCAGTCAGAGAAAGACAAATACCATATGATTTCACTTATATGTGAAAACTAATGAACAAAATAAACAAAATAGAAATGGACTCATAGATACAAAGGAAAAAAACTGTATGGTTCCCAGAAGGTATGGGGCTTGGGGTACTGGGTGAAAAAAGGTGAAGGGATTAAGCAGTACAATTTGGTAGTTGCAGAAGAGCCACAGAGATGTGGTCTGTAGTGTAGGGAATATAGTCAATAATGTCAAGATAACTGGGTCTGAGTGATCCACTTCTAGGAATATATATTAAGAAACCCGAAACACCAATCAGAAATAATATATGCACCCCTATGTTCAGCACAATTTACTATAGCTAAAATCTGGAAACAGCCCAAGTGCCCTTCAGTAGATGAGTGGATAAAAAAGCTCTGGTACATTTATACCATGGAATACTATGCAGCAGTAAAAAAGAAGAATCTCTTACCCTTTGAGACGCTAAGTGAAATAAGTCTGTCAGAGAAAGACAAATATCACATGATATCACTTATATGTGGAATCTAAGTAACAAAATAAACTGATGGACAGAGTGAATCCAGAGACTTGGAAGCATGGAACAGTGTGTGAAATCTAGGAGAGAAGGCAGGGCAGGGTGGGTGGGTGGGTGGAAGGTAATCAACCAAAGACCTTGTATGCATATATGCATAACCCATGGGCACAGACAATAGGGTGCTGAAGGCCTGGGGCGGGGGGTGGACGCAGGCTGGAGGGGGTCATTGCTGGGGGGAAGGAGACATATGCAATACTTTCAACAATAAAGAATTATTTTGGAGGAGGAGGAGGAAGAGGAGGAGGGGAAGAGAAGCTGAAAAAAAAATAACTGGGTCTGGCCCAGGTGGGTGCTTGGGTCAGCAGGGGGACCACTCTTTAGCCTGCATGGTTTTCCAACCCCTTTATTGTATATCTGTAACTGGTGTGGAATGGTATTGAATGTAAATTGTGGTTGAAAAATAAACAAATCAACACCCCAGAAAAAAAAGGATAACCTTTTAAAACTGATAGAGAGTTATGCATATGAAATATTCAGAACATTAAATTAATTTTCCCCATAGAATAATATCTTAAATCTATATTAAATAAATCAAGTGCATATTCAGCCTTGAAAGATGAACCAGAAATATGGTCCGTGTTCATTCTAACACTGTCCAGGAGAGGGCGTCCTAGCCCAAAGGTGAGACATCAATGGCAGGAAAACCTCAAGCTTCGTGTCATTAAAATATCTTAATCCTTCATTTGAATGTGCCGGGTCTACTTATTTTTCTTAATCTTTATTGTTAACAGTGTTACATATGTCCCCCTTTTTCCCCACCCCAGGCCTTCATCACCCTATTGTCTGTGTCCGTGGGTTAGGCATATATGTACACAAGTTCATTGGTTGATTTCTTCCCACCCACCCACCTGTCCCTACAACTCAGCTTTATGTCTTCATTCAATCAACGCTGTCTTACAGTTTGGCATCCCACGTAGGTCAATCAAGGTGAAAACAACTTGCTGCTCAGGCCCGCATAATGATTCCAGGGGCCTTATTGTGGTCATCATTAGACACTGCATACTAACTAGTATGTGTACCAAATCAGCACATTGTATACCTTAAACTTACATAATGTTATATGCCAATTGTATCTCAATAAACCTGGAGTGGAGGGTAGCTTTAAAATCAGACTTAACTCCTCTATCCTACATCGAAATCTCTATATCCTTCCAATTTTGCCTAAGACTTTATTCCTTTAACTTGAGTCTGCACCAAAGAAAGAGCAATAATCTCCTAGAATTTTAAGGTGTGTTGAAACGTATTTCCCAGAAATGGTCAGAAAACCGAATCTGGAGCTGGATGGAAAGAGCAACCACAAAAAGCATTTTGTTAACAGCTAGAGAACAATCCATTTTGCTCTCTAAACGTGGCACCTGAGGAACAGAGATGAGAATGATAGGAAAGATAGACAAGGGCCATTATAAGGCTGGTGAGGAAGCTGAAATAAGATTTCAAGTCCTGGCAACAAGGATACAGAAGAGAGAAAGCACTGTATGAATAATTAGGAAATCTGCTTGAGGGTTCTCATAAATCAAGATGGAGTATTACAAATTACTAACAGTGGTTATAAAAGTACCTCCTTGATTGTATGTCAGAACTTTTTTATAGAAAACATTAAATCTTTGCCATATTTTCAGAAATGATTCTACTTTAAAAATATTAAGTATATGTTAGAAAAAAAATGAGAAGAGAAACTGTTCAAAATAAATGCATGGATAAAAATTATTCAAATATTGACCTGTTCATGCTCTGTAGAAATGAAAACAATTTTCTGTTTTGCTCATCTATGTAGTGAATATTTTAAAATTACTACAGGGCAAGTTAGCAAATGAACTCACTGAATGCTGGGTTAAACACAGCTGGGCAAATACTTTTGGAAAGCAATTTGACAGTAGAATTCATGAGGCCTGCACAATGGTTGATAATTTTCCCTGGGATTCTAACCTAAGGTTGAGCAGAAAAAGGCTATTGACCAATATGTCTGTGCCACTTGCTATAGTGGGACAACTGAAACTATACTCACACTAATTCTGGGAAGTGTAAGTTAAAGTAACCACAGATATGGACACACGAACTATTGTAACTTGTGATTATAAATATTTTTAAGTAAACACGAATTAAAACTAGAAGCAAAATGAAAAATTACAATGCTGATGAAGTTTGTATTTAAGTAAATTTCTTCTTTAGTTATGTAGCCTAGAGTTGATATTAACAGTTTTTAAATAGTAAAAACAATGATTGACAAAAAAATTTAAGTTTTCATATTGGTTATACTAGTATCTGATGCCCCTCCCCAACCCCCTTCCCCTTCTCTATGAACTTTTCCAACTTCAAGACTTCCCTCTTTTTCTTTTTTTACTAATAAAATATTGTTTTATTGTTTGAAGTATTACAAATAGTAGTACATATGTCTCCTTTTTTTTCCCCCATTGACCTCCCCACCGGCCTCCCCTACCCCCCAGTACATGCCTTTACCTGCCGCCCCCCCCCCCACACCCCAGTGTGTTGTATCCATTGGTTATGCTTATATGCATGCATACAAGTCCTTCGGTTGATCTCTTACAGCCCCCCTCCCCAACCTCCCCTGCCTTCCCGCTGTAGTTTGACAGTCTGTTCAATGCTTCTTTGCCTCTGTATCTTTTTTTCCCCATTTCTTTCCTTTAAAAAATCTTGCCTCTGCAGACTAGAAATAAACATATAATAACAAAAAATGTTTGAGTCCCAATTTCAATGTCCAACAGTTCTGAGTCCCCATTTCAATGTCAAACAGTTCCTTAAGTGTACATGTCAGCAGTGATATCTGGATGGTGGGCACATGGTGGCAATGCAGGTTCGACCCTCTCTGGTTTGGTCCTAGGCAAGCTGCTGTGACGCACAGCTGCTGACTACTAGCGTGGCAAGGCATCGTCAGCGTCTTCCATCTCTAGACTGTTTCTCCTCTTGTCTTTGTGGTTGGAGCAGACCTGTCAATTCATCTCTGTTGCAGGAATCCACATGGTCTTGGAGTTGTTTTCTGAAAATATACAAACATATTCTCAACCAAAAGTTAATAAAGGAATCTTTTCTATATAATTGATTTGGGATCCTTTTTATTTTTGCCCAAAGGACTTCCCTCTTGAAGTCTTTAAAAACCTCAAGCCTAGGGAGAGAAGAGTGACCTGGGGCCAGCCAAAAACCCCATCAGGAGAATAGAAATGTAAGTTTATAATCTAGTCCTAGAAGGTGGAATGGGATAAGGAGTGAAAATTGCTCCCAAGGAGAATAACTGAAGATCCAGAGGGAAGGGCACAGGTTTCTCTATGCAACCCTTGAGAAATAACTGTCTATTTTCAGCATCTGGATAAAGAGGGAGGGACACGAGAGAAAATAGTAAAGAGATCAGAGCCATGCCCTCCCCCTTGCCTGTGAACTAAATTCGTCCAAGCATCCTGACAAGGTGACCACTGTAAGAAACAAAGCCTAAAGCTCTGTGGATGGCACCCCAATGGGTAAGTATATCCCAGAGATGGAACCAAAGTCATTGGAAACACTCCAAATTTCAGAAACTACATTTGTCTTTTGGTCCATCCAGGGCTTAACTTCTTCACAGTTCTAGTCAAAAGTTGAGGAAATAAGTTGGTCAAATTTTGGCCTGGATTATGAATCAAGGAAGAGGAAAAACCCCAAGGTTTTCTCAATGCTTTGTTGCCTAGTGCTCTCCATAACACAAGAGGGAAGACTGGACAATCACAGCCCGATGTGACCTCTTGCCTTCTGCTCAAGTCAGGCAAGATCTCCTGAGCTGATCCTTACACGATAAACAGGTCTCTTCAATTGATTATATCCGTGTCTAAAGGTCTATTCATAGAGCTGGGAAAAAAGGATAGCACTGTGTCTGTTTTCTGTGGAAGAGGGCAAAGCACCGAGGGGAGGGATCAGTTAGGAAGGGAGTGCACTTAACATCTGACCACACACACACACACACACACACACACACACACACACACAGTTCATTTAATACATGAAGCATCTTTATCACTCCCTTCATTTCAGACAGGGAAATAGAATAGAAAGTCAAGGTAGAGAGGTTACATTCCCTAAGTCATGCAGCCAGGAACAGTGAAGTTAGTATGTGAACCTAAGTGGCTATTACTTCTAATCTATGTTTATTTCACCATAACAAAACATCTCTCAGGAACCTCAGAGCCACCATCAGAATGCTTCTACCAGGACTTGAAAGAACGTTACTAGTGTCCAGGAACGTTACTAGTGCCCTTATGTGGGCTGACACAGAAAACATTTCTCTGAAATATTCTAGGTGAAGTAGCACAACTTAGGTGCCACAATCTAGATCAAACCACCACTCAAGGTGCCAATTATAAACTTGGTGGATTTTATTTTTATACATATGTTCACATTCTCTTTGTCCCAGCCTAAGACAGTTTCACTGATTAAACTGGGTCTGGCACAAATCTAAGTTATAAGTCTGGGTTTAACTCAATCCTATGAACATTGATTTTTTTTGTAATGAGTAGCCACTACGTTGACCTACCCTAACATTGAGTAACTAGGCCCCTTTCTGCTTTAGGATGGTGGTTCATCACAATATTTTCAGAGACCACTTCATATATTCTCCCTGTTATGAGATAAAATTGTTTATTAGCTATACTGTTCCCCTTAAATCTCTGTTCCATCTATACAATTCCTGGACTTTTAAGGCATCCTTAAACATGTTCCACGAAACAGAGAAACACAGGAAACTATTCCAACTTGCAGAATGTACATTTCTGGTCTACTCCCTTCGTGAACAGTAGAATCCAGGGAAAGGAAGCTGTTACTATGTGCCAAGAGTCTCATGCCCATGTTGTTTGTTCTTTATACTTATTCTTTACAGTTGGTATTCTCCTCATTTTTCGTAATAAAATGACTTGGACTTAAGAGGCTAGACACTTCCCAAACACTGAGTAAGATGAAGCTCTGGAGTGGGAACACTTGTTTAGAAGATGGTAAAGCTGGTGCCCCGAGCTGGTGCTGCCTCCAAGACCTCTTTCCCTTTCCCATCTTATCCTGTAGATTCACAGAAACTTCTATTTGATCCCGAGGAAATGATTTCATACATGTATTCCCTCATTAGCATATTAAGTACCCAATTCACAGAATTGTAAAGTCGGAGTTAATATAAGAGAACACTTATGAACCATTTTAAAATTTATAAAACTTTCTTTTTTTTTTAGCACCCGAAGCCTGAACCAGAAGTAAGAAAACATGTAAAAAACTTAAAATTGTGTTGGTGCATGAATTAAGAATTCATGAAGTTACATGGGGGGCATTTCTTATGCTTATTTGGTATGAAAATGTAATTGCTATTTATGTTTTAGACAAGAATATTTGAAATGTGCATGGCTTATTTGAGACAAATGGGGAGAATGCATTGACTATTGGCCATTTACACTGGTATAGGCTAGAGATACAAAGAAGGCTTTGTAGAGGAGAGGTGATCTGCGATGAGCCTTGAAGAATGGAGGAAATTTGCCTGGATAAAAGTCAAGAAGGTGGCGAAACCTGTCAGCAAAAACATGGCTATTTGAAGGCACCATGGTGAGTGTGATCATGGGGAGTCTGAGACTTGACTCTGCTGAGCATCTGGTGGAAAACATGAGGATGTCAAGCCCAAGGCAGAGTAGGATGCAAATTAGACCCTCAGATTCTGCACCCCAAGGATGTGAAGCAATAGGAGCCATTGCTAGATGCTTAGCAAGAGGTACCTGAAGGGCAGAAGAGCAAGGAGTTGGACAGGTGGTGGACAGTGCTTTCATGCTGACCTCTTTGTCCCTTCAAAGAATAGCAAACAGTCAACAGGACCCTTTTCATTGATCACACACTTCTTGATCTCTGTCAGTCTATTCTTTTTTATCACTATCATCAGATAATGGGACAAAAACGTCCAGTGAGATTTACTCATAAAAAGATACACCTCTTCTTTTATCTACCTCAAATTATATACAATGCCCAGATTTTCAGAAAGTTTAATAGGGTCTGTCCTTACACTAAACCTTTCTTAAGGAACTTTATCTGTTCATCATTTTTTTAACCACGAAATCTGGGCAACCTTAAATGAGAGAGCTTTTTCTTTGAGATATTAGGTTTCATGTCAAGTATCTTCGAAGAAGTAAATTCGAATTGAAAATATGGCCAAATCAGTGTTAAACTAGAGAAAAGGGAATTGCACTTGACTAATATAAGGGCAAATTTACTAAGGAAAAAATTTTTATTGAGTTCTAATCATTTTTAAGATTATTTTTAAAGCTCTTGACCATTTTTTAAAAAAAACAATATACATACAAAAGGAAAAGTCAAAGAAGGGTGTATTTTTACATTAAAATGTGTTTTTAAATGCCACACATATATTTTTAAATAATTATATCAGAATATGCCTCCTGCCATGCCCTCCCTTACTGAAATATGTAAACATCTTACCATGTAAATATATAGCTCTAAAAAGGTTACAGACATAATTCTAGTTCATTGAATATATGTACTAGAATTTAAACAGTGCTTTATTTTTGAACATATATTTCTTCCAACTTTTTATTATTATAAAATCAATAATTACAAGTAGCCAGTCATTGTTTGTTATTGATGTTACCATGTTACTATATATACAGTGATAAGAGAAGTATATGCAGGCACTGGGCTAAACACATTACATAGACTTACATTTAACCATGGCTCATAGAACTTTTCTGTATTTTCCATTTTCTTAAAAAAAATGTTTCCAAAAGCAAAATTGATCGAAGGGGATGAACATTTTGGGAACGTCTACAGTGGAGCAGGGTAATTTAGCAGTAGAAATCATGAGCATGCCTGTTTCTACATTTACCAGTGGGTGTTTTTATGCATAGTCTCTTTTATAAATATGTAATAGGCCGATTTTCAAAAACACACTTACAATTCTGCTTTATTATAGGTTCCATCAGTTCCCCAGGATGGAAAAAAAAGAACTAGTAGTCTACAGTTTCCAGAGGCAATATTTTTCATAGAAGTAAAAATCTAAAAACAAGAGCTCCTGTCCTCTGGGTACTTCACTCCCTCAAATATGTTTGTGTCTAACAATGCCTGCTTGGTGCCTACTTCTTTCTGGCTCACTGGCATCCCTGGGCTGGAGTCTCTGCACATCTGGCTCTCCATCCCCTTCAGCTCCATGTACTTGGTGGCTGTGGTGGGGAATGTCATCATCCTGGCTGTGGTAAAGATGGAACGCAGCCTGCATCAGCCCATGTACTTCTTCCTGTGCATGTTGGCTGTCATTGATTTGGTCCTGTCAACTTCTACCATGCCCAAACTGCTAGCCATCTTCTGGTTTGGTTCCCACCACATTGACTTAGATGCTTGCTTGGCCCAAATGTTCTTCATCCACTGCTTTGCCACAGTTGAGTCAGGCATCTTCCTTGCAATGGCTTTTGATCGCTATGTGGCCATCTGTGACCCACTACGGCATATTTCGGTGCTCACCCACACAGTGGTGAGTCGTTTGGGTCTGGCTGCTCTCCTCCGTGGAGTACTCTACATTGGACCCCTGCCCCTGATGATTCGCCTGAGACTATCCCTTTACCGGACCCAAATCATTGCCCACTCCTACTGTGAGCACATGGCCGTGGTCACTGTTGCATGTGGTGACACAACAGTCAACGACTTTTATGGAATGGGAATCGGGTTCCTAGTATTGATCCTGGATTCATTAGCCATCACTGCCTCCTATGTGATGATTTTCAGAGCTGTAATGGGACTGGCCACCCCTGAGGCTAAGCTTAAAACCCTAGGGACATGCAGTTCTCACCTTTGTGCCATCCTTGTCTTCTACATCCCCATTGCTGTTTCCTCTCTCACTCACCGCTTTGGACATCATGTGCCTCCCCATATCCATATCCTTTTGGCCAACTTTTACCTCCTAATCCCACCTGTCCTCAACCCAGTTGTCTATGCTGTCCGTACCAGACAGATTCGAGAGAGACTTCTCTACATTCTCAAAGCAGAGGCTCATCCCAAGTGACTATTCTGCACCTATAAGGCATGTAGATATTTGGTGATGGAAGGAAAAGGCTCTGACTGAGGCAGCCAATGCAATAAGACCCAGGCAACTGGGTCTTACTGGAGTTGTGGAAATAAGGGTCTATAATGAATGCTGGAATATATTCTGTTTGACCATGAATATTCTGAAAATGGAGAGGGTAATATCCGAAACATATGACAATGGAGAGAAATCAAGAAATAAGTTTTTATTCTGCAATATCCCTTTTCCTATTTGACTTCATCAAATTATGCACAACCACAGGACTAGGATCATTTTTATTTGTTATGTTTTTTGGTTAAAGGATTTCTAGTTTCTCTTTGGAGAATGTTTTGAACAATTTCTAGAAGGTAAAATTATCCAACACCTTCTTTTTAAATATGTTTTTATTGATTTTTAGAGAAAGGGGGAGAGAGAGGGATAGAGAGATAGAAACATTGATGAGAGAGAAACATCATTGACTGGTTGCCTCCTGTACAACCCCTGCTCAGGATCTAGCCAGCAACTTGAGCATGTGCCCTGACCAGGGATCAAACAGGTGACCTCTTGGTTCAAGGGTCAATTAACACACAACTACTGGGCAACACTGGCCAGGCTACCCTAATACCTTCTTGAAGACCATTTACAAATTCTGTCAGCAAAGGCCTGGAAAAATTCCAACTGTGTTGGCAAGCTCTTCCAATAATTTTGGCTTGCCCCAGAAAAGACCTTTTGTTGAGAATGGAGGCAATATGAATATTAGAAATCTTAACCTAATAGGACCTTACTACCCATAGGAGTTAAAGTCCTCAAGCCAGATCATTTCCCCCATTTAATAGATAGATAGAAATGTAATATCCCACATCTTCTCCTAATAATAGTTAATTGGAAGTAGATAGGATGAGATAGGATAGTAGACAGAAGGACAATTTGGGATTTTGTTTTGGAGCCCCTGAAATGGCATACATTAAGGACAGCAGCTATATTGAAATAATAAAAGGACATAATGAGAAGGTCACAGTGGGATTGACTTGAAAGAGGTTAGGTAGAAAATGGAGTAAAGGTGATGAGAATAAATAGAGACACAGTGATAGATACAAACCTTGACATAACTTCAGATCTTTGGTGAATTCTTGCTTCATACTTTTTTATTTTTATATGATTTTAACCCTTTTCTTTTTCTTGATCATAGAAATTTCATAATAAAATTACTATTCCAGGCTAGAAACCTATAGAAATGATGGTAATGCATGAAAAATAAAATGAAGCAATCACTATTAATTGTAGTTATTCAGAATTACATGTCTATTTTAGTTCTAAAATGTTTTAGGCTTTAAAATGTGCATCTCACCTCCTTGTTTTGCATACCATTACAAATAAAAAGGAAAAATTAGGAACTTAAGATATCACAAACTCTTTTCTAAAGTTTAGCTAATTTCAAATTTCTATTTCCTTATAATCCTATTCCTAAACCTAAGGCTGGTTGGCTCATATATATTTTTCTCCATTGTTTTGGGGGGAGGGTTGCTCCTTCCCAATCCCCTTATCAAGGGCCCTGGAGTCCAGTGCCAAAACCAAGTCCACTTACTGGGAAAAGGTTGTGTTCTATGAACATAATTTTAGTGCCAAATGTTTTTAGTAGGAATTAATAAAGAGATATTATAAAAACCTCAGAGATAGAAGCTTATTTTACAGAATTATCTCCTGACCATGACCCTAGGCTTTGGAGGGGGAAAAAATGTATCACTGGCACTGATGCTGAGGGAAATGACAAGAAAATTTTGTCATGGAATGGCTCTTTGGCATAATGCCTAAAGTCTATTTTTACTGTGTAAGCAGAGAGTATATATGGAGATCCAGGGCTTTTAATCTGGACTTAGTATTTTTTTAAAATTTCTTTATTGATTAAGGTATCACATATTTGTCCTCATTCCCCCATTCCCATCCCAAACCTCTCCCCACGCATGTCCCCCACCTCCCTGTTGTCCGTGACCACTGGTTAGGCTTATATGCATGCATACAAGTCCTTTGGTTGATCTCTCCCCTTTACCCCCACCCTCCCCTACCTTCCCTCTGAGGTTTGACAGTCTGATCGATGCTTCCCTGTCTACAGGTCTGTTTTTGTTCATCAGTTTATGATGTTCATTATTTCCCCTAGATGAGTGAGATCATGTGATACTAGAAATTCACTTATAAGAACCGAAAATGAGACAAGCAATATTGGTTATGCTGAGAGGTAAATGAATCAGTCTGTAGTGAGTTTCTTTCTGGGCCAACAGTTCTTTTGAGTCCCAATTTCAATGTCAAACAGTTCCTTATGTGTACATGTCAGCAATGATATTTCAGTTCTGGATGGTGGACAAATGGTGGTAATGCAGGTCCGACCCTCTCTGGTTTGGTCCTGGGCAACCTGCCGCGACGCACAGCTGCTGACTGCTAGTCTGGCAAGGTGTCGTCAGTGTCTTCCATCTCTGGACTGTTTCTCTTCTGTCTTCATGGCTGGAGCAGTCCTGTCAATTCCTCTCTGTTGCAGGAATCCACGTGGTCTTGGAGTTGTTTTCTGAAAATATACAAACATATTCTCGACCAAAAGTTAATAAAGGAATCTTTTCTATAAAGTTGACTTGGGATCCTTTTTCATTTTTTGCCCAAACGATTTTCCTTTGGCTTGTTTTGACACCATGTGTGTTTTTCATGGGTGTCTTGCTGTTAGCATTACAAATGAAAGTTAATTTTCTAAAGTAAAAATTTTCTAGATGTAATTTACTTACCGGATATTTTTCCTTACATGATATTCTTCTACTATCCCCCCTTTTTTGATTTAAATATTAGGAGGCTTTTGGAAATTTTATAATGTAGTCTTGATAGCTTTTAAATTTTAATTTTTTGCACTAAAATATGACTGCTTTAGGTTCATTACATGTTATGCAATTTTACCATGAGATGAACTACTAATAAAAATTTTAGTTAACACTTTAGGAACAGTTTTTTGTCCAGTACCATTAATTTTTCTAGAATATTTGCTTATTTCACTTAGCCTATTTAAATTAGTCTGAGAACTTGACTACTATTTTACTGTCAAATTTAATACTCTAACAATAATCTTATTTTACCCTGTAAATATTAGTGGAAAGGATTATTACCTTCTTGAGTAGGCCCTGAGCATTCCTGGTGCTAGGTTGGATTTAGATATCAAAAACCCACTTCCCCACACCATGGATACAAGACAACTCAAACAAGTCTTGTTGCAGTGAAAAGGCAGCTGCTGTTGGCCAAGTCTCTGTCTGTTACCTGGGTCTTGATTTGAGCTGGGCATGGGAAGCGAAGCAGCCATGGGGGCAGGAGACCTCCCTCAGAAGGGTTGAGGGTTCAGGCCCCTGCAAAGTTGGGGGGGTGAGGATCTGTTCCCCACCTCTGTTGACCCCCAAGTTCTCTCCTGATGGCCCCTCTGCGACTGTGCCTGTCTTAGATTGTTCCTTCCCTGAGGAATCTTACCCGTCTCTGGCTAACCAGCCATCCTCCGGGGCCAAGTAGGGTGATGTGAGGTTCAGTTCTGTCTCCTTGGTACCCTATGCCCCCATGGCCTCCATGCCCAGCACCTCCTTGGGATCCCCTCGCCTGCTGGCGGGGCCCCAGCACTAATCACATATCTTGGGGAACCCAGGTTTCTTCTCCAGGGAGGGCCCAGCTCACCCCACTGGGCGAGAGACAGATCCATGGTACCAGCCACCATGAGGCTTCAACCTCAGCATGAACATAAAGCACAGGCAACAGCTGTGGGCAATTGGATTATGAGAAGAGGGTCCCTCTTGGCCAAAGGGGCAAGAGAGGCCAATATAGAATGCTCAGGTGCCTTCCCAGGGGGCCCTCTACACAGTGGAAGGAATTAAATTCTTTCATGTCCTTTTTAAATTGCTGCCAGACATTCAAAGAATTAGTTTTTAAGTTTGTTTGGGATAATTGTACATTATGCTGTTGTAATTCTAAAATATCAAGAGATGTGTTACCTTTGTCTCCAGGCACCAAAAAGATGATTTTTTATTGATTCCCAAGGGTGCGAGGTACTATTATAGGTAATGGGGGTAATACAAATCTGGGAAAAATTATAATGACATTGTAGAATAATATCATGTAAGGATATTCTTTGCTCTAGGCCATGGCAATTCCATTTCAAACTGGTTGTCAATTTCTTTTTGTATAGACAAGGTCTTAGTTACATTTTCTGCACCTTTCCCCTGGACTTAGTATTAATCCTTCTAAATGTGATTAACTTTCTGGCCAAATCCTCTCAGAAACCTCACAGTAAATTGTTTCTCTTTAGAAATCTCTTGGGTCTACCATAGATCAAGACCAAATACCAATCATCTCTAGCTTCTTTATATGGATGGCATTGAATGATTGGGGATAAAGAGGAGAAAATAGGATCTGTCTGTATGGTCCTGGATACAGGGATAAGTACCCGTGACAACATTCATGCCTTTCAGACTCAGGGTGTGAACTTGGTTATAGAAGAGCATTTAATTCCATTGTCAACTATACTCATTGCTGGGCTCTTTCACGAAGGGGTTATCTCAGGACAAGATGGGAGGGAATACATATTGGTGAATGCAGTATAAGGACCCGACAGAAGTCCAATAATTGAATCTCTCTCTTATTCAAAACCAACATCTTACTTCTCCTTCACACAAATATCTCTGTTCCCTTTTTATCACCCGCCCCAGGGTGGGAGTAAAGGACACTCTCATCAGTCCCTTTTGAGTCTGCAAGACTTCATGGAAAAGTGAAATTGGGGAACAGTTGAGAGAGGAGGCATTTTTATGGTTATTTGTAAAGGGTCATATGGCACAGGTGGTTAAGGACTTGGGCTCTGGAATTACAATAAATGGCAGAGATGGATTTGAACCAATAACTGTCAGACTTCGAATGTGTTGCACAATCTAAGCCTCAGTTTCCTCTCCTTCAAAATGATACTAACTCCTTATGGGTTTGTTATAATATGTATATATAAAAAGCCAGCGACCCATCACTATGACGTCCACTGTGGCCAGCAAACCTGCTAGATCAGAGGGTGGGGGAGTGGCCAACCTCCCACAGCTCCTCCCCCCAGCTGGCCCTGCCCCTGATCATCCCCCCACCCCAATATGGGGTGGGGCTAGCCGGCCAACCTTCTGCAGCCCCTCCCCCCACCCAGCCCCACCACAGATTGGCTCCCTCCACCCCAATCAGGGGCAGGACCTGCCAGCCAACCACCCATGGCCCCTCCCCCAGGCCACTGGCCCCAATTGTCATCCCCTACCCCATTCGGGAGTGGGACCGGCTGGCCCACTACCCAAAGCCCCTCCCCATGGCTAGCCCCACTCCCCAACCCCAATTGGGGGCAGGGCCCGCCAGTCAATCACCCTCGGCCCCTCCCCCCAGCTGGCCCAGCCCTGATCAGGCCTCCGATCAGGGCAGGCCAGCCGGCCAACCTCTCGCCATCTCCTCCTCCCAACAGGCCCAGCCCCCATCTGCCCCCATTGGGGCCGGGCTGGCTGGACCCCACCCATGCATGAATTCATGCACTGGGCCTCTAGTGATGTAATAAAACAATGAATATAACATGCCAGTGTCTGGCATAAAGAAAAAACAACTTTCCTCTTAAAAATAACAGTATTTTATTGTGCAATAAAAGGCCCAGGGGAGAATGATAAGGCAGAAGAGAAGCTGGAACTAGTTCCTGGAAAAACCAAATAATGTCTGCAATTGTGCCTCAGTCAGGAATGTATCAGCCTCCACTCTGGAAATCTCTGTTCTTGGCTTCTCTGTAGAAAGCCATATCAACAGAGCCAGCTTTCTTCTGTTCTCCTTGGCTGCCCAGCACCCACTCATGTACACCTCTGGCTTTCCAATTAGTGATACTCACATAACTAGTCTTGTGACAGTAAAAGGCTAAAGACCTCTAAACAGTTCCTTGTATAGCAAATAGAAAATTTATAGTACAGATTTAGTTGTGAAAATATGTCATTGATTCAGGGTTATGTTTTTGTTCGCACAATAGGATTTAGAGTAAAAATAAAATCAAAGTGTTATAGAAGATAGCACTTCTGACCAAATCCAGTCCACTTTAATTATTTCTTAGTCCATTTCAATATATAATTTAGTCTGATACAGGTTCAAAAACTCCCGCGGGAGTTTTTCTATCACCTTCTTCCTTATGTTAGATTTAAAACTGCAGTAGGGGATGAATGGGTTTTTATAAGATTGCCATCATGGCAGTCACATGGGAAAGGACTGTCTCCTGCTTCCTTGTATCTTATCTGGGCTCTGACCCCAGACACATCTTGTGCTGTAATTTGGTACTTCTTCACATTGTTACCTGTGGGAAATGACCTCCTTCTACTAGATTCTCAGGTACTGTTGACTGAACGAGATTGCTGTCACATCCCCACAAGTCCGTGGCAGTGTCCACTCTGAATCTTTCTAATGCTCATACCTTCATTCTAGCGATAGGACCCTGTGCTAACTGACCAGAATGACCACTCTTACTCTGTAATGTTCAATTGTGAGAGTTTTTATAAGGAGACAAAAGCAGACAGATAAGTGAAATTCTTTTTTAGGATATGCTAGAAGAAGAAATAGTGGATTTTCATTTTTTTCTTTTTTTATTTAAGTACTTGGAGTCTTGAACTGTCATGCAAGAGCTGACATTGGAGTGCAAGAAAGAACTCACCATTCCAGAAAACAACTCCAAAATCCCAGTAGTTTACAGAAAAAAAAACAAAACACAACAAAACCTTCTTTACTCATGTTACATGAACACTGTGGGCCAGCTGTGGCTGTATTCCAGGCAGTGAGTTAGACTCATAAGTGCTCTGTGTATCTTCTCTTCATCATGGGTCTAGGTTGGAGGAAAAAACTGTTGGGAAACATACTGATTTTTGTAGCAGAGGTGAAAAGCAAGAGACACTGAGCCAAGCTACAGAAACACATTTTAAAGTTTCTGATTATTATGACACATTTCAAGGCCACTCAAATTCCATTGGCCAAAGAAAGCCATAGGAAGAATTAACATTCCTTGAATAAGGAAATTCCCCTTCAGGGAGAAAGGAACAGGATAGTAAATATCTGTGAACAAGAATAACCTATCACAACTACATATTGTAACTATTTTCTTCTTGAGCTTCAGTAGTCTCATCTTTAAGAGGGGAATATATTGCCACAGTCTATTCAGCTCTTCTATGCATTCATATAATAAATATTAGTAAGGATTTTGGAGACAAAAGACATATGCATGTGAAAAGTAAGTTACCATAATATAAATTTTTATAAAGTGATATCCCAAGACTCCTTTGTTAATTGTGCAATAAGGAATTGACCATTACTATGGGTCAGAAAGAAACTGACTTAATGGAAGGAATAAGTCTCCTTAGAAAAGGAGCTGTCCAATTGTAAAGCCACTACAACAGTAGTAGGCTAAAGATTGTCAGAGGCTGAAAACCCCTTATCAAAAGAGATAAGGAATTATTTTCAGTACTATATGTGGTTTTAGCCTTTTGGTAACAAAATTTGGGTTCAATTCCTCACTCATAGTCTGGATGAAGAGTTCACCCAGTCTCAGCCAATATTCCTACTATCTTTCACTGATATGACAATAGCACTTTGGAAGGCTCTTTGTTTTCTTTAACCATGTGATGAGTCTATGAAAATAGGAAGGTCAAACCTCTGCTATCAGACTATAGGACACACCTGTTTTGTTCTTATTGGTAGATCTGTGAGATTGGCACTTTATTTTCCTTGTCATTATTGAGAATTAACAAACATGGAGACTCTGCAATTTTCCTACTTGAAATCTTTCCTCTGTGCTTTAATCCACCACCCACTCAGATTGGTGAGTAAGGAAAAAAGTATGCATCTACATAGCCTTTCTCCGGAATAGACTGAGCACATGATCACGAATCTGTTTGGTCTTGACCCCATAGATGATGGGGTTGACCATGGGTGGGAAAAGAAGATAGAAGATAGCAAGGAGTATGTGTACATGAGGGGCAGCTCGGCGAGCCACACGGTGCATGACTGAGGAGATGACAACAGGTGTGTAGGTAGACAAGATGGCACCTATGTGAGACACGCATGTCCCAAAGGCCTTGTAGCGGGCTTCCTGAGAGGCAAGCTGTAGAACTGCCCGAAGGATGAAGATATAAGACAAAATAACAAAGAGCAGATCCAACACCACTATAAACATGGCCACTGCAATGCCATAGATATTGTTGAAGCGAGTGTCCCCACAGGCCAGCCTTACCACAGCCATGTGCTCACAGTAACAATGGGCGATCATGGGTCCTCGGCAGTAGTGGAAGCGTCTGAGCAGAAAGGGGAGTGGAGTCATTAGTGTCACAGCCCGAGTCATAGCAGCTATACCAATCTTGGTGATAAGGGGCCTGGTCAGCACCGTGGTGTAGTGCAGTGGCTTGCAAATGGCCACATAGCGGTCAAAGGCCATGGCCAGCAGCACTGCTGACTCCATGATGGAAAAGGAGTGGAGAAAGAACATCTGGACCAGGCAGGCATAGAAGTTGATCTCTCGATCTTTAAACCAAAAAATAGCCAGCATTTTAGGAAGTGTTGTAGAAGAAAGGACCAGATCAATGGTTGCCAACATGGCCAGAAAGAGGTACATAGGCTCATGGAGAGCTGCATCAGCCTGGATAATGAAGAGGAGGGTGCTGTTGCCTAGCAGGGCCAGAATATAGGCAAAGCAGAAAGGAATAGAGATCCATACATGCAGGTGCTCCAAACCTGGAATTCCTACCAACAGGAAGACAGCTGGATGCGTTGAGGTAGTATTGGAGGCTGACATGACTTCTGGAAATTCCCCTTGTCAGTTTTTATGGGCCCCTTCACCTTCTATATATACCTTCTTGGGAGGATTAGCTCTTGTTTTCATTGCTAGATCTTAAACATAATCAGTTATTAGGCCTCATAGAAATGGAAAAGCATAATCCATGTTTTATTACCTCAAGGAACTTTAAATTTCATTGAGTAGATAGAATGTTAAAGATGATTAGAACTGATATCACAAAACAGCTTTCATAAAGTAATGGAGAGAAGGTAGTGTTTTCTGTGTTTGGGGTGATGTCAGGAATACCCTGTTAAAAGAAGTAGAAATATGTTTAAACAAATGCATTTCTTTAGAGCATACATTGGTACCAAACTACATGATAATCAAGCTAAGCTCACAACCACAAAAGCCAACTTCCTGTCCTGAAATCTCAGGCTTGGGTGCTTGTATAAGTTGAATAAAGCCTGCAATTTCTAATGTCCCTATTAATTGCACAGTTTGTATATTTTCTCAAGCACTACACTATTAGATAGGACTGCTACTAGCCACATGTAGCAATTTATATTTATTAAAATAAAATGAAAATTCAATACCTCAGTTACACCTAACACTTTATAAGTGCCCAAAGTCACATATGACTAGTGCGACCATACTGGATTATTCAGATACAGAACATTTTCATTGTTATAGAAAGTTCTACTAGAGAGAGCTACTCTCAGATATGTCTTCCAGGTCCTTTCCCCATCCACAAATTTCTATAAATACAGCCCTACCTCCAACTTCCTAAAAAAATAAGGATCCTCTTCTTCTGGTTCTCTTCCATCTAAATTCATGCTAAGCTTCCTATTCATGTGGCTCTCCCTCCAGTCACCTTCTAGCTCCCTTATTTTCATCGCAGAACTCATGTTTAGCAAAGCTGATCTCTGACTTCCATAACAAATGCCCTTTGTTAATCTTTCATCTTTCCCTCTTCTTTTGTTGATTTTTCTCCTCTGTCAAATCCTTAAACATTGGAGTTGCCCAGTTTTTACACAGCCATTTTTCTCTTATAGAATTCAGTTATTGTGGTTTTTATGAGCATTACATAAGACTATGTATTTAATACAGATTGAGATAGCCACTGTGGAAAGCAATATGAAGTTATATCAAAAAATTAAAAGTGGCTCGGCTGGCATGGCTCAGTGGTTGAGCATCAACCTATGAACCAGGAGGTCATGGTTTGATTTCCAATCAGGGCACATGCCTGGTTTTGGCCCGGTTCCCGGTGTGGGGCATGAAGGAAACAGCTAATCAATAATTCTCTCTCATCATTGATGTTTCTAACTCTCTTTCCCTCTCCCTTCCTCTCTGAAATCAATAAAAATATAAAAAATAATAATATTTTTTAAAATGAGAGTGGAGATGGAGTTGGGCTGAATGGAGGAAGAGTCAGCAAAAGAAACTGAGAGTGGGCAACCTATCAGAAAAGTTTCCAAGATGATGTGCTGTCATGATAGGCTATTGAAGATAATGGAGTAAGGAGGAGGAAATTATTACCATGCTAAATGCTACCAATAAGTCAAATAATTCCAAAACAAAAAATTGGGCTTGTATATAAAAGTGCAGTGGGTTGATACCTTGGTAAGAAAAATTTTGCTAGAGTAGAGGAAGGCAAAGCCAGATTTGATGGAGTTCAGTGAGAAAAATGAGAAATTGAAATTCTTGGCTCAGGTTTCTGCAAAGGCAAACAGTAAAGGGGCCCTGGCAGCTGCAGAGGGAAGTAGAGTAAAAGGGTGTGTGTGTGTGTGTGTGTTCAATTGTTTTTAAGAAGGAAGAGAAAAAGACATGTTATTAAACTGACAAGAATTTACCCAGTAACAAGTGAAAACAAAATATACAAGAGAAAGGAGAATATTGCTTCAGAAATGTTCTTAAATCATCCTCTTTCTAGTGTTCTACTTGTTTACCATGAATTTTGTTATCAACTCCCAACATTATGAAAATATGTTTCCATACCATATCTTCCCTCTTAGCCACAAACTAGTATATCCAACTCTTCATTTACTATCCCCACATAACAGTCTCACAGCTATCTCAGCATATCATGCTTGAGGCAGGCATCTTAACTTCATCCCTCTATGTGCATTCCATATGTCAGTACATAAAATCCTCTCCAACTAGTTGTTCAACCCAGAATTATTATCTACCCCTTACTTCCTGCACCATATTCAATCCACCAGCAGGTCCAATTGGGTCAGCCTCCACAGAAAGTCTCAAAATTGCCTACTCCATTTCAATCACCGCAACACTTATTCAAGACACCATCATGTCCCATTTACTACAGAAACAAGACTTTTAAAATGTGTGCAGATCTCTGTCTTTGGGCTCCAATTGCTATCCTTCCATAAACATCAGCCTATTGTAAAATAAAGGGACTGCCTTATTCACTTCTATAAATGCAGCTTCTAGCATACACATTTGTTGAATATTTCACCAAATGAAGAATGAACAACCAGACTTGAAAATGTCTTCTCACTATGTTCAGATATCCCTTAGCTGATCCAATAATAGGCTATCTTCCCATTTAACATTCAACCAGGAGATACGTTCTAAGAAACCCAACCAACCTTGGTGACATGCATCAGAATCAAATCTTCTCAGTTAAAAGTATTTTTCCCTGTCTTGAACATCTTTGCCAGGAACAAAGCACTTTGGCTTTGTAGGAAACACAGCAGGAACTTTTTTTTTCACTGTTATATCTTCAGTGCGGGTACATAGCAGATAGTCTATAAATGACTGTTGCGGGAGAAACCAAGATGGCGGCATGGGTAAGCACCTAAACTGCTGCCTCGCAAAACAACTTCAAAACTACAACTAAAAGACAGAACGGACATCATCCAGAACCACAGGAAGGCTGGCTGAGTGGAAATTCTACAACTAGAAGGAAAGAGGAAAGCTCACGGAGAATCAGAGGAGCAGCAAAGGAGGGCTGAGGTACGGAGACACGCACACAGAGAGGAAGGGCGACTGAGTGCCTGGCTTTCTCTGGTGGGAGGGGGAAGGAAGCCCCCGACTGCACTGAACCCCAGTTCCGACTGCACTGAAACCCAGTTCCAGGCAAAACCCCATGGACCCAGGCTCATACAGGGGGAGTCTGGACTGTCAGGTAGAGAGAAAGGCACACGGAGACTCAGAGACCTGGGGGAGCCGCGGGGGGCCTGGGCAGGGGTCTGGAGGCCCGCGCGCATGAGTGTTCATAGAGAAGACTGAATGCAGAGGTTGCCGCAGGCATTCCCTAGCGGAAGGGAGTCGGAAGCTCCTGACTGCACTGAACCCTAGTTCTGACTGCACTGAACCCCAGTTCCGGGCGAGCCCCTGGGGACCCACGCTCTTACAGGGGGAATCTGGACTGTCAGGCGGAAACTCAGGGGAGTCGCAGAAGGCAGAAGTGTGGAGGCGCGCGCGCAAGGGCAGGGCTGACAGGAAGCCAAGACTGTCTGCTCCGCCCTGAGACTCTGCCCCATCTAAGCTGAGCACAGAGGCTTTTGCAATTGTGCAAGTCTAATCCTATAAGACCGTCTCCAGCACCGAACTTCTCCCAGCGTAGACACAGCTGATCCTCACAGCCAACTGGCCTGGCGGTCTATTCCTCCCAGTGATACCAACAACAATAAAGACTTAACTACAGCAAGGCTGTACACACAGTCCAAAAAGGGGTGCACCAAGAGTGTCCACCTCAGGTTAACTGGGGAGGCCGACCCACTGGGCCATATAGGAAACCTAGCACACAAAGCTACCCTACCAACTCAGGGAACCAACGAAAATGCAGAGGCAAAGAAACAGATCACAAACGAAAGAAATGGAGGAAAACAAATGTCTGGATATAGAATTCAAAAAGAAAAGGCCAATAAATTTAGCGAGACCCTCGAGGATATGAAAAAGTACCAACTAGAAATTAAACATACACTGACTGAAATAAAAAATATTATACAAAGACCCAACAGCAGTCTAGAAGAACGCAAGAATCAAGTCAAAGATTTGAAATACAAAGAAGCAAAAAACACTCAACCGGAAAAGCAAAAAGAAAAAAGAATACAAAAATTTGAAGATAGTGTAAGGAACCTCTGGGACAACTTCAAGCGTACCAACATCCGAATTATGGGGTGCCAGAAGAAGAGAGAGAGCAAGATACTGAAAACCTATTTGAAGAAATAATGACTGAAAACTTCCCCCACCTGGTGAAAGAAATAGACTTACAAGTCCAGGAAGCGTACAGAACCCCAAACAAGAGGAATCCAAAGAGGACCATACTAAGACACATCATAATTAAAATGCCAAGGGCAAAAGACAAAGAGAGAATCTTAAAATCAGCAAGACAAAAACAGTTAATTACCTACAAGGGAGCACCCATACAACTGTCAGCTGATTTCTCAACAGAAACTATGCAGGCCAGAAGGGAGTGGCAAGAAATATTCAAAGTGATGAATAGCAAGAACCTACAACCAAGATTACTCTACCCAGCAAAGTTATCATTCAGAATTGAAGGTCAGATAAAGAGCTTCACAGATAAGAAAAAGCTAAAGGAGTTCATCACCACCAAACCAGTATTATATGAAATGCTGAAAGGTATTCTTTAAGAAGAAGAAGAAGAAAAAAGTAAAGAGAAAAATTATGAACAACAAATACATATCTATTAACAAGTGAATCTAAAAATCAAGTGAATTAAAAATCTGAGGAACAAAATAAACTGGTGAATATAATAGAATTAGGGGCATAGAAAGGGAGTGGACTGATAATTCTCAGGGGGAAAGGGTAGGGGGGGTGCAGGAAGAGACTGGACAAATATCGTACACCTATGGATGAGGACAGTGGGGGGCAGGCAAGGGCAGAGGGTGGGGTGGGAACCAGGTGGAGGGGAGCTATGGGGGGAACAGGAGAAACAATTGTAATAATCTGAATCTGAACAATAAAGATTTATTAAATTAAAAAAATAATAAATAAATAAATAAATAATTTTTAAAAAGACTGTTGCACCTTCACTCTCAGGAAATATGCTTTTTTTTTTTTTCAACAAAACAACATATTTTATTTTACTTCTGAGTCTCTACATCTCCCTGACTTATTCTCTCTACCTACTAGACATAAGTAACCACCCTGCAACCGATCCATCCTTCCTCACACAAACAAAAAGTTATCTGTTCTATCAATTTCTTCCCCCAAACACAGGGTATCCAATAGCACATGACCCTTACTTCTGTTGAAGCTCATAAAAAATATACCCCTACCAGCCTTAGCTGGTTTGGCTCAGTAGATAGAGTGTTGGCCCATGGACTGACGGGTCCCGGGTTCAATTCTGGTCAAGGGCACATGTCTCGGTTGCAAGCTCGATCCTTGGTCCTGGTCGGGGTGTGTGTGGGAGGCAACCAATCAATGTGTCTCTCTCATATCAATGTTTCTCTCTCTCTCTCTCTCTGTCTCTCTCCCTCCCTTTCACTCTCTCTAAAAATCAATGGAAAAATATCCTTGGGTGAGGATTAACCAAAAATATAAAATAAAATAAAATAAAATAAAATAAAATAAAATAAAATAAAATAAAATAAAATAAAATAAAATAAAATAAAATAAAATAAAATAAAATAAAATAAAATAAAATAAATAAAATAAAATAAAATAAAATAAAATAAAATAAAATAAAATAAAATAAAATAAAATAAAATAAAATAAAAATATACCCCTCCTAGAATAAGGATCTCAGAAGAGGGAAGTATATGGAGCCTTCTTTCTTACCAAACATCCAGAACATAGGAACCTGCTTTGCAGTGAATGTTTTATCCTGCCTGTACTATGTTTCTGAAGTCAAAATGTCCATATAAGATCAGAGGACTTTTCTATTTCTTTGTTTTTCCCCAAAGTGCTTAAATGGGTCTCCATGGACAGAGAGTACTCAACACCGGCATCTATGTTGTAGTCTACACTTCTGTCATAAGAGGGTATCAGAAAGATAATCTGAAGAGTATGATCCAGAGATGGGAAAATAGTCACTCATTTAAGGTCCTTCAAGGATGTGGTTTGTGGAAGAACCAATAGGAAATGTATTTCTACCTTTCCCTGCATCTTCCTAGTTCAGGCTTCATTTTCTCTCCTGACTAATGCAGTAGCTTCCTAATTGGAACAGGGATACTGGTGGGGTGGGAGGAGAAATGATAGATAAGAAGTGACAGGATCCAAGCTGGTATAATCAGCCAAAACTGCTTGGAGTTGAACCACAGTGTTTGGCATAGAAAGGAGGCAAAAATCCTCTGTAGTGGAGGGAGTGTCTGGAGTATGTAGACATAGCATTTGGGTTGGACTGTCAAGACTTATGCTTCTTCAACTGAAGAGCCAAAGTAGAGGCAATAAACAAATAGGGAGCAGGCAGGAAGCTGATGCCTAAGACTAGAACTGAGTGTCAGAGATAATTGAGGTGCCCCCATCCTCTCCCACTCACCACACGTGTCACCTCTTTCCTGTCTCTGCTAGTCCAGCTCTGTCCATAGTCCAAAGCAGCCTTTATCTTCCAGTGATAGATGTTTTGGAAGGAGGGAGTTGGGAGGAGAGCCACTGCCTTTATCCTCAAACCTTCACTCTTCTCCCAAAGGGATGTGGAAATAAACACTGCTGCATGTGAGAAGGGTTCTCAGAGGCTCATGGAAGACTCTGGCCTATTTTCTGGGGGACTCTACATCTCCCTGGAGGTCCTGCAGATTACATCCCCACCTCCTTTGTTGTGCTAAGTCATGCCTCCCAGGGGCCAGCTGTGCTTAACACTCCAGAGACTGTGAACACTTCAGATAAAGACTGTGTGGGCCTTTGTCTTTGATATGTGTCTACTTTCCTCTACCCCTTCCTTGCAGTGTCTCCTAAGAAAGAGAACCTCACTAAAACAAAAACTGAAACCAACTCCTGTCTGACAATGACCCAGAAGGGCAGAAATTCCAGCTACTCTCTATGTGTATTTGTATGTTGCTAATATTTACTGCTATTTTAAAGCACTCTACCTGTCCCAACTATGCTCAAAAGAAACAAGCTAGAAGTTTGTTTTTATTTCTGAGTATTCTTTTCTTTCAATTTTATTTTGTACTAGAGGCCCAGTGCATGAATTCATGCACGGGTGGGGTCTCTCAGCATGGCCTGCAGGGATTGGGCCAAAACCGACAGTCCAACGCTGCCTGCCACTCCTGCTCATCCTGGCCCCACTATACCTGCCATGGGCTTGTGCCCAGTCAGTCCCAATAGAGAGAGGCTTGTGCCACCACAGCAGCCTCATTAGCTGTGAGCCCTGCATCTGGCGCCCATCCTAAGGGGGTGGAGGGGAGTCTGGATGAATTCAGCCCTCCAGGTGGGATGCCCTTGCCGGCCAGGGATCTGGATCCATCCCACTGACGTTCATGCCAGTTGTTGGGAGCCACCTGGCGGCTGCTTCTATATCATTTCTTCCTTGCAGAGTATCTAGGGAGGGGAAGTGGCCGTGGTACCTGAGGCCAACTTCCAGGAGGCTGGTGGTGCTGTCAGGATCGTGTCGGTGGCATGCCAGTCTTTCGGTGCCTGGCCCGTTCTCCAGAGATTGGACCTGCAGGACTACTGAGGGAGTGAGTGGTTGCCACCAGGCCGGTGGTCCGCTGGGAGGGGTCAGTCAGCTGAGCAGTACTCCTGCTGTGGGAGCACACTGACCACCAGGGGGCAGCTCCTGCGTTGAGTGTTTGCTCCCTGGTAGTCAGTGAGCATCATAGCGACTGGTCACCCGGTTGTTCAGTCATTCAGTCACTTAGGCTTTTATATATATGGATTGGTTTCAAGTGTACAATTTAGTGGTTAGACAATCATAGAATTCACACAGTGATCCCTTTGATACTTCTAGTATCCCAACTGGCACCATATGTAGTTACCAAAATATTATTGATAATGTTTTGGTACCTACATTATAATCCTTATGCTTTACTTACATCCCCATGACTATTTTGTAACTATCAATTTGTGATTCTTAATCCCTTCACCTCTTTCACCAAGTCCTAATGCCCCTCCCTTCTGGTAACCACCAGTTTGTTCTCTATGTCTATGAGTCTGTTTCAATTTTGTTTGTTTGTTGGTTTGTTTTGTTTTTTAGATTCCACATATAGGTGAACTTATATGGTAATTGTGTCTCTCTGATGGGTGATATTTCACTTAGCATAATACCCTCTAGGTCTATCCATGCTGTCTCAAATGGTAAGATTTCATCCTATTGTATGTATATACTATATACCATTGTTTTTTATCCACTCATGTACTGCTGGGCACTTAAGTTGCTACCATAGCTTAGCTACTGTAAATAATGCTACAATGAACATAGGGGTGCATATATTCTTTCAATTTTTTGTTTCAGGTTTCTTCAGATAAATCCCCAAAAGTGAAATCACTGGGTCATAATGCAGTTCCATTTTTAATTTTTTGCATTCCACAGTAATTTGACCAATCTGCATTCTCACTGACAGTGCTTAAGGGTTCCCTTTCCTCCACATCCTTGCCAATACTTGTTTGTTGATTTATTGATGTTAGCCGTTATGACAAATGTGAGGTGATATCTCATTGTGGCTGTAATTTGCATTTCTCTGATGATTAGTGACATTGAATATCTTTTCATGTCTATTGGCCATCTATATGTCCTCTTTGAAGAAGTCTCTATTCAGGTTCTTTGCCCATTTTTTACTTGGGCTGTTTGTGGGATTGAGTAGTATGAGTTCTTTATAAATTTTGGATATTAACCCCTTATCAAATATCTCATTGGTATGTTATCCCATTTGGTGGATTATCTCTTAGTTTTGTTGATGGTTTCCTTTGCTGTGCAAAAATTTTTTTAGTTTGATGTAGTCCCATTTGTTTTTTGGTGGTTGCTGTTTTCTTTGTTTTTTATGTTTCCCTTGCCCAAGGAAATATATCAGAAAAATATATTGCTAATAGAAATGTTCAAGATTTTACTGCCTATGTTTTCTTCTGGGATTATTATGGCTTTGATTCTTACATTTAAGTCTTTAATCCATTTTGAGTTTACTCTTATGTATGGTATAAGACGGTGGTTTAGTTTCTTTTCTTTTCTTTTTCATGTATCTGTCCAATTTTCCCAACACCATTTCTTAAATAGGTGTTTTCATCTCATTGTATGTTTTTGCCTCCTTTGTCAAATATTAATTGACCATATAGACATGGGTTTATTTCTGGGCTCTTTTTCCTGTTCCATTGATCTATATCTGTTTTTACATCACTACCATGCTGTTTTGATTACTATGGCCTTGTAGTATAATTTGATATCAGGCAGCACGATATCTCAAACTTTGTTCTTTTTTCTCAATATTGCTGAGGCTATTCAGGATTTTTTGCAGTTCCATATAAATTTTTGGATTCTTTACTCTAGTTCTGTGAAATAGCACCACTAATATTTTACAGGGATTGTATTAAATCTATAAATTGCTTAGGGTACTACATTTTCATGATGTTAATTCTTCCTATCCACAAACACAATATATGTTTCCTTTATGTATATCTATTTTTATTTCTTTCTTCAGTGCCTTATAATTTTCTGAGTACAGACCTTTTACCGCTTTGGTTAAATTTATTCATAGGTATTATGTTTTGGTACAGTTGAAATGGAATTTTTTTCTTAGTTTCCCTTTCTGATGTCCATTATTGGTGTATAAAAATGCAACCTATTTCTAAATATTAATTTTGTATTTTCCTACTTTACTGAATTCAGTTATCAGTTCTAGCAGTTTTTTTTTTGTTTTGTTTTGTTTTGTTTTGTTTTGTTTTGTTTGGCGGAGTCTTTAGGGTTTTCTATCTACAGTGTTATGTCATCTGCAAATAATGACAATTTTACTTTTTCATTTCCAATTTGAATGCCTCTTATTTTTTACTTCTTGTCTGATTGTTGTGGCTAAGACTTTCAGTGCTGTGTTAAGAGTGGTGAAAGTAGACTTCTCTATCTTTTTCCTGATCTTAAAGGAAATGCTTTTAAATTCTCTCCATTGAGTATAATTTAGCTTTGGGTTTGTAATATATGGCCTTTATTATGTTGAGGTCTGATGCCTCTATTTCCACTTTGCTGAGAGTTTTTAACATAAATGGGTGCTGTATTTTGTCAAATGCTTTTACTCCATCTATTGATATGACCATGTGGTTTTTAATCCTTCATTTTGTTTATGTATTATATTACATTAATTGATTTGCAGATATTGTATTAACCTTGCATTCCAGAAATTAATCCCACTTGATTATGGTGTATGATCTTTTTGCTGGATCTGGTTTGCTAATATTTTGTTGAGGATGTTTGCATTTATGTTTGTCAAGGATATTGGTCTATAATCTTATTTTATTGTAGTATATTTATCTGGTTTTGGAAATAAGATTGTGTTCAAGCATGAAGTTTTTAACCAAAGAAAAACTAGTGGTAAAATAACTTTTTTTTTTTTTTGTCAGAGATAATTATGAGAGCAGAGATGGGAAACAATACATGGTTCTTGCTATATATTTCCCTCTTTGGCAGCTTTCAACCTCCCATACCCCACCTGATATGGGAATTTAAATCATCTTTCAAAGCTAAATATGTATAGGCAGATATGTAGAGATAGAGACAGATAGAAATAGAAATATATAATTACTAAACAGAAGTCTCTGAAGAAATAAGGAAGTCACAAGATAAAAATACATGATGCATTTGTGGAAGATGGTGTATGAAGGTTTGTGTGGCCACACAAATCCAATTGTCAAGATTAATATTAAGGGAATTATCTATTATGTATGCTTGCATGGGAATAGAGAGAGACAGAGGCCAATATTCCTATCTCCCATCTTTTTGCCTACCTTTTTTTTTTTTTTTCACAATTCTGAACCTTGAGATGAAAAGTTTAGATAACACAACTTTATACTTAGAATTTCCTACTTTGTTTCAGGACATAGAAATGTAGCATCCCTCCCTTAGAAATCTATGTATTCTGAACCCCGAGCAAAGATTTGGCACAGATTTGCTACTCAATAATATTTTGTGAGTAGATTAGTAAATAAATGAAGAAGTCACATTTTGTGTGAAAACATAAGATTGATCTGTGTGTAAAGAAAAGATTGCATGCTATAAGGAAATGTCAGAAGACATCTTATTCAAAGTCTTTAATGAGAGGTATTGGGCATGAAGATTTAGATGTCAAAAGAAGTCACAGAATACATAGGCTGACTCAATTGAAGAAATAAATTTTAAGAAGCAAATATGTCTTACTTGGAACCTGTAGCCCTGGGAGGTTATGAGCTCCCCCAAACTCGTAGTAATTAGGAAGATATTGAACACCAACTGGCAGACTATATAGGCATTCCTGCTTCAGATAAATTGTTGGTCCTTATACGAATCTGGAGTGGATAGTCCACCAAACCCAATGACTTAAAATAGAAACTTGGATTCTCACAGTCTTCTCTTAATAAATGAAGCTGAAAGCATCGTTGTGTCTTTAGGTGATGTTTCCAAGAGCAGAGTGAGTTAAGCTTTTGTTAAGTCCAGGATAGAGCGGTGGGCTCTTCGAAGAAACAGAAAAGTCATCAGTTTGAATCCAGAGGCTACCAAAGGACACAGATCCATGAGTCCTGGTTGGACTGGTGACTCTATAAGTTTCAGGATATTTAGTTTTTTTAACTATACAAAGAAAAAACTAAACATAGAGTCTCTGATAGCCCTCCACTTTCTATCATATCCACACCCCTACTCCTGCATTCAACCTGTACCACTTTTTCTCCACCTATCCCTCACTCTCCATTCACACATCCTTTCTCAGGAATAGTCTTAAGACTCTTTCACGAATCTGCTTGGTCTTGACCCCATAGATAATGGGATTGACCATAGGTGGGAAGAGCAGATAGAAATTGGCAAGGAGAACGTGCACATGTGGGGCAGCTTGGAAAGCCACACGATGCATGACTGAGGAGATGACAACAGGTGTGTAGAAGGCTAAGATAGCACCTACATGAGACACACATGTCCCAAAGGCCTTGTAGCGGGCTTCCTGAGAGGCAAGCTGTAGAACTGCCCGAAGGATGAAGATATAAGACAAAATAACAAAGAGCAGATCCAACACCACTATAAACATGGCCACTGCAATGCCATAGATATTGTTGAAGCGAGTGTCCCCACAGGCCAGCCTTACCACAGCCATGTGCTCACAGTAACAATGGGCGATCATGGGTCCTCGGCAGTAGTGGAAGCGTCTGAGCAGAAAGGGGAGTGGAGTCATTAGTGTCACAGCCCGAGTCATAGCAGCTATACCAATCTTGGTGATAAGGGGCCTGGTCAGCACCATGGTGTAGTGCAGTGGCTTGCAAATGGCCACATAGCGGTCAAAGGCCATGGCCAGCAGCACCGCTGACTCCATGATGGAAAAGGAGTGGAGAAAGAACATCTGGACCAGGCAGGCATAGAAGTTGATCTTTTGATCTTTAAACCAAAAAATAGCCAGCATTTTAGGCAATGTTGAAGAAGAAAGGACCAGATCAATGGTTGCCAACATGGCCAGAAAAAGGTACATAGGCTCATGAAGGGATGCATCAGCCTGGATGATGAAGAGGAGAGTGCAATTGCCAAGCACAGCCAGAGTATAGGCGGAGCAGAAGGGAATGGAGATCCAGATATGTAGATGCTCCAGGCCTGGGATCCCCATCAACAAGAAGATTGCTGGATGAGTTGAAGTGACATTGGAGAGCAACATGGCCCCTGGAATTTTTCTTCCTGTTTTCGACTTCCACAGGGCTCTCCCAGAGAATATCTAATGTGAGCTAAATTATAGTGTTCAAGTTCAACCTCTAATCATTCACTTGGGAGGATTAGCCCTTGATCCCATTTCTAGACCTTGAAAGAAATTAGAAAATTATCCTAATATGCATTGTGAAACATTATACATGATATCTGCCCTCAGGGTGCTCAGAAAATCATTGGGTGACCAGCAATAGAGCTAGTATCACAAGGCAGTTTTCATTAAGTAACTGAGTGGACAAAGAGCTTTTTATGGTCTTTGTATGGTCAAGAACAGCTTTATAGAAGATGTAGGTCCCTGCCTAATTCAAATCTTAACCAAAAACTTTCAATTTCTTCCTATTTCCTCCCAACTCAAGCTGCACTCTTAATTATGAAAGAAGAGTCTCTGGTCTGAACTGTCAAGTTTGGCTGTATAAACAATAATTAAGCATGACATCTTCTAATAATTCACTTCGCTCCAAGTTCTATAGCAGGGGTCCCACTGTTCCTTATTTGACATTCAGAAATCTCACCATGAAGCCCTACCTCCAGCTAACTTGAGAACATGAGTAGGTCCATTGTTCTTCCTCCTCACCTAGCTTTAGTTTAGCTTCCATATCTAGATGCTTCCATATTTAGGGAGAGGTGGGGGAAATAAGAGATCAACCGAAGGACTTATATGCATGCATATAAGAGTAACCAATGGATGCAAAACATTGGGGGGTGAGGGCATGTATGGGAGTGGGGGGGGGCAATGGTAAGATACGTACACATATAATACCTTAATAAAAAATAAAAATTAAAAAATTAAAAAAATAAAACACTTAGCACAATGAATGAATGGATAAAAAATGTGGTATTTATACACAATGAGTACTATTCAGTCATAAAAAGAAGGAAATCCTGCCATTTGCAACATGAATGGACTTTGAGGGTATTGTACTAAGTGAAATAATTCAGACAAAGAAAGACAAATATATATGATGTCACTTATAAATGGAATCTATAAAAAACAAACTCATTAAAACAGATTGGAGATTGCCAGGGGTTGGAGGAAATGAGTGAAGATGGTCAGAGAATACAAACTTCCATATACAAGATAAATAAGTTTTGGGAATGGTAATGTATGGTATGTTGACTATAGTTAACAATATTGTATTATATATTTGAAAGTTGCTAAAAGAATAGATCTTAAAGTTCTCATCACCAGAAAAAATTGTAACTGTATAAGGTGATGGATGTTAACTAAACTTGTAGTGATCACTTGGCAATATATACCTATATCAAATCATGATGTTGTACACCTTAAACTAATACAATGTTATTGTCAATTATATCTCAATGAAAATGAAATTTAATATTTAAATTTAAAAAATTGATTAACACAAATCTAGAACATAAACAAAAAAGTGCTTAGTAAATGTGATTACTCTTTTTTCAATTAAGAAAACTAAAGGTTAGGTTACTTATTGACAATGTCCTGAATGGTAAATGTCAATGTCACATGTGCTCCATGATCAGTTCAATTCCAGCATGAATAGGGGAAAGCTTTAGAATGTTGGACCCAAGTGATGATTATGCCATCAGTCTACCAGCGGAAGCTGACATTATTCACTGATATTTTTAATGTTTTAGTTTCCTCACCTATAAGTAAAGGATATAATTATACTTTCCCTGATCATCGTACTGAGTGTTATTGTGAAAAAAGATGAAATCACATATAAAAATAGACATTGAAAACTGTAAAGCATTGTACCAAAACTATTTTTATTACTATCTTCCTCCACTTGCACAAACCTGTCCCCTTTTCTGATATTTTGTTTTGATTAACATTAACATTATCCTGTAATCCTTGACTTTATATCTTCCTCCATCTAATATCCCTTAATTCTATTCCCATTCACAGCACAACTTGTTAAAAACTTTGACAGTATTCAACTTCTACTTCTTCATTTCTCATTTAATTTCCAGTCCTTTCCAATCTAGCTTCCATTTCCACTAGTCCCCTTACACTGATCTTGTCATCACTTCTTTTTTCCCTCATTCTCTCCTTTTCTTTTTTTTTACATTTTTAAATAAATCTTTATTGTTCAGATTATTACAGTTGTTCCTCTTTTTCCCCCCATAGCTCTCTTCCACCTGGTTCCCACCCCATCCTCTGCCCTTACCCCCTGCCCCCCCGCCACTGTCTTCATCCATAGGTGTAAGATTTTTGTCCAATCTCTTCCCACACCCCTCACACCCCCTTCCTCCCGAGAATTGTCAGTCCACTCCCTTTCTATGCCCCTGATTCTATTATATTCACCAGTTTATTCTGTTCATCAGATTTTTTATTCACTTGATTTTTAGATTCACTTGTTGATAGATATGTATTTGTTGTTCATAATTTTTATCTTTACCATTTTCTTCTTCTTCCTCTTCTTAAAGAATACCTTTCAGCATTTCATGTAATACTGGTTTGGCCGTGATGAACTCCTTTATTAGCTTTTTCTTATCTGTGAAGCTCTTTATCTGACCTTCAATTCTGAATGATAGCTTTGCTGAGTAATCTTGGTTGTAGGTTCTTGCTATTCATCACTTTGAATATTTCTTGCCACTCCCTTCTGGCCTGCATAGTTTCTGTTGAGAAATTAGCTGACATTCGTATGGGTGCTCCCTTGTAGGTAACTAACTGTTTTTCTCTTGCTGCTTTTAATATTCTCTCTTTGTCTTTTGCTCTTGGTATTTTAATTATGATGTGTCTTGATGTGGTCCTCTTTGGATTCCTTTTGTTTGGGGTTCTGTGGACTTCCTGGACTTGTAAGTCTATTTCTTTCACCAGGTGGGGGAAGTTTTCAGTCATTATTTCTTCAAATAGGTTTTCAGTATCTTGCTCTCTCTCTTCTTCTGGCACCGCCATAATTCGGATGTTGGTATGCTTGAAGTTGTCCCAGAGGCTTCTTACACTAGCTTCATATTTTTGTATTCTTTTTTCTTTTTGCTTTTCTAGTTGGGTGTTTTTTGCTTCTTCGTATTTCAAATCTTTGACTTGATTCTTGCGATCCTCTAGTCTGCTGTTGGGTCTCTGTATATTATTCTTTATTTCAGTCAGTGTATGTTTAATTTCTAGTTGGTCCTTTTTCATATCCTCAAGGGACTCACTAAATTTATTGGCGGTTTCTAGAAGATTCTTGAAAAACCTTATAACCGTGGTTTTGAACTCTATATCCAGTAGCTTGCTTTCCTCCATTTCTGTCATTTGTGACCTGTTTCTTTGTCTCCACATTTTAGCTGCTTCCCTGAGTTGATAGAGTGGCTTTTGTGAGCTATGTGTCCTATAGGGCCCAGTGGCTCAGCCTCCCTAGTTACCTGAGGTGGACACTCTTGGTGCACCACTTTGAGGGCTGTGTGCGCAGTCTTGTTGTAGTTAAGCCTTAATTGTTGTTGGTATCACTGGGAGGATTTGACCTCCAGGCCAATTGGCTGTGAGGATCAGTTGTATCTACGATGGGAGAACTTCTGTGCTAGAGACACCCTAATGGGGCAGGACTTGCTTCAGTGGGGCTTTAGTGCTCACTGAGTCTGCCCCCTGAGTGTGTCCCTTATGGATTTGAGGAGTTGTAATCTGGATGGTCCCACTCTGACCACTGGGTACACTGACTCTTGGATCTCCAAGGAGGTGCTAATTTAGCTCTGCCTGAGGCCACCCAGCAGGCACTATGGAGAGATCTGCAGATTCCTCTTATTTGTTTGGGGTTTGGAGGTGCCTAGATGAGGCCCAGCTGTGAAGCAATGCAAGCTGCTGTGGAGCCTTGTGCCTTATTTTGGAAGTTCTGGGTCTCTCTGACCCAGCTGCAGTTTATTAGGTAATTTTAGATTGCAAAGGGCCAGGCCATTCATATGCAAAAGCCTCTGCCCACAGCTGGGGTGGGGTTGTAAATTGGGTGGGGCGGGGTCTCAGGGAATCAACAGGGGGGAGCAAACAGCAATGGCTGACCTTCAGCCCTTGCCGAGAACCAATTCCAGCATGTGTTAATTACAAGAGTTTTACCAAAAGGTTGGTGAAGCTTGGGGAGCTCAACAGGGTTGAGTCACATGTAGTTTACCTGTTGGAAATGGCTACAAAGCATTTCCCCCAAACCTGAATAGGATGATTGTTAACTGCCAGACAGCTTAGGGCATTTTATTGCCTCCTGTTGGCCAAATACCTGAACAGCTGTAGGCTATTCCCCAAACTGACAATGTTTCTATATACCCTTTGATACCATACCCTTTGAAGTGTATATTTCCACCTTGCCTTGGGACAAATTGTACTAATAAAAGCAGGTTCCTTGGTCAAGGTGAGAGCCTTCTAGCTCCTTCAGCTGGAAGCTCCTCTGACCCCCAATGCCTTTCAAAAATATCTTTCGTCCTTGGACTCCTTCTTAATCATCTACGTGCAGCCCCTTTCTCCAGAATGCTGAACCCTTTGTAAGGCTGGGAAAAAGAACCCCAGCAATTGAAGCCCGAACGAGGGGCTCCAACAATTGAGGCCTGAACGTGGGGCCTAACCCTGGAAGTACCAACAAGCCCTGCCCTAAGAGGCCCCCGGGTCTCAGTGTTCCTCGGTAATTGCTGCAAACACCTCCAAGAAAAAGCCGCCCTCGTGTTCCAGCCCCATGCCAGACAGTCCAGTTTCCACCCCCCTCCTCCTTATGAGTCTGGGTCCCCAAAGTCTCGCCCAGTACTGGAGTTCAGAGCAGTCAGGAGCTTGTGTCTCCCTCCGAATTAAAAAAAACAACCTCATCCTCAGTTGCCAGCCCTTTCCATGTGCGCGCCTCCTTACCTCCACACTTTACTTCCGCACCTCCTCTGAGTCTCAGTGTGTTTTTCTCTTCCCTTCTAGTTGTAGAATTTCCACGCAGCCAGCCTTCCTGTGGTTCTGGATGATGTCCGTTTTTTCTTTTAGTTGTAGTTTTGAAGTGGTTGTGTGAGGCAGCAAGTTCAGGTGTTTACCTATGCCACCATCTTGGTTTCTCTCTCCTTTTTTTCTTTATTCCCCTTCTATTCTCATACTTCTCTAGGTGTTCTCTCCTATTCTTCTTGGCTTTTTTAATCATGTCTGTTCAAAGATTCCCAAATGGATAACTTCTACTCTGAGTTCCAGACTAGTATATCCTGCTGCCTATTACACATTTTCTCTTAGATGTTCTGTGATCATCTCAAACAAATTACAGCCCACACAGATATCTTACCTCCCCACACACTATTTCCTCCCCATGCCTTATCTATCTCAGTACATATTACTGTCACCCATCCTGCAACAAGTGAGGTCAGAAATGCAGGGATAATCCTTAATTTGATCCCTCCCTCTTCCTTCATTTCCAGTTCATTAGCAAATCTTATCAATCTGGGGGGAAAAAACCCTGTCATTCCCTATTCATTTCCTTTCCCCTCCCAACATTCTTTTTAAATCACTATCATCTTTCTTCCAGTCTACAAAAGCCTCCTGACTGATCTTTGTGGTCTGAATCTCGGTCCCTCTATAATCTATTCTCTATACTGCAACCAAAGAGACCATTTGTAAAGGCAAATTATATTATGCCAGGCCTTACCCAAGACCTTCATGGAATTACCATTGTACTTGAGGATGGAATCCACCTTGATTTGCAAGTGTCTGCATGGGCTGGTCCCTACTCTCTTTTCATCCTCACCCCTTCTCACCTCTCTTCTTCATTATACTCCAGGCACACAGCCTTCTGCCAGATGCTAGACCTCCTGGAGCTCTGTCTCATTCAATAATGATGCCCCTGATCGTGCCCCTGAGTTTTCCACACTGTGCTCCTCCTCTCTGTGCTCTTTGTGTCTTCGCAAATTCACATCATCTCTTAACTGTATCACTATAAATGACTCCTCTTTAGTTTCCACGCACACACTCTCAATCCATCCTCTGCAATGTGACAGACAACATGTTATTTCCCTATTGGAAACCACTTATGAGATCTCATTGCTACAAGAAAAATAGAAAACTACTCAACGTGCTTACAAACTTGCTCCTGCCTAAATCATTTATCTCACCTCATACCATCTCTCTAAATATTTATCCTATGTTCAGCCACATTAGATTTGCTGCCACTTCCTAATGCAGCCATGCTTGAAGCTCATACAATTTATCTGGAATGCTTTCCTCTGTCCCCTTTCTTACCTTGCCAAGCTTGTGCCATCGTCTTCATGAAACCTTCTCAGACTCTTCCAGGAGGATTTTCTGTGTTTCAATGAGGACTTGTTAGTATGCTAAATTAAGTAAGGAGAGTATGATCTGTGTTACCAATGCATGTGTCTGTCCATTTATAGAACTCTGAGTTACTCATTTTTAAGTTCATAGACTCAGCCGAACATGGTTAGTGTTCAAAAGTGCTTTTTAAACTAATGCATAAATGACCCCATTCCGGCAGAAACTTTCTGCTCTCCTACTGTTGCATAATATACCACCATCAGATCCAAATTGAGACTTATGGGTATCTCCCAATTTTAGACACCTGCACAAATAGAAAGTGTACAAAATTCTTCCATCAATTTTATTTACTTAGATCAGAATACAAGCCCTCTTCATTGTAGAAACGTCTTCTCCAAGTCTAATGTATATCTGTCAATTTTCTCTAAGACTTAGCATTGGGATGGACAACATGGAAGTCCCACAACAACAGGGCTGTGGCTTTCTATTTACTGTCACTAATATCCATAGCAGCCAAGCATAACTTGTTAAATATTTCTTGAATAAATGAAAGAATGTCCTCTTATATGTGCTGTCACCTTATCCTAAGTCACTGTGCTTCTCCAGTCCCAAACAGGTGTCTCCTCTTCCTGAATGCCCTTGTATAACTCTCTTACTTCCCATGTGCTCCTGCTGAATATCCCTGGCTGGCCCTCAGTTTATTGGCTCCCACACCTCAATCTCACAGCTGGCCTATTCTGTTTAAAATGCCAAATAATCTCTCAATCTCTTTTATTTCCAGGTTCAACTAAAATATATCTTTGGTTCCATTTACAACTCAACTCTGTTTATCTGGTCTCCTGCCCCAACTCCCTTCACCTTGCCTGCATGAGTGTTTGTCCAGTCCTTACATGTCATTGTCCTGTTTTTGTTTCCTGCCTCCACAGTCAAGATATCAGCAAATGACCAAAGGAAGCTTGAGTCTTTTTTTTTTTTTTTTTTTTCAGATAGAAGGGAGAGGGAGAGAGAGATAGAAACATCAGTGATGAGAGAGAATCATTGATTGGCTGCCTCCTGCATATCCCCTATTGGGCATTGAGCCCAAAACCTGGGCATGGGCCCTTGACTAGAATCAAACCCGAGACCATTCTGTCTGCAGGCCAGTGCTCTATCCACCGAGCAAAACTGGTTATTTATTTCTTGGTCTCCCCAAAAGGTACACATGATTCCATACCTAGAGAGTATTTAGTCAGTACTGTAAACTATTCAGTAGACCACACCTTCATCCTGAAAGGACCTTAGAATGATGTATATGGGAAACTGAGGCCTCAAATGGTCATGGGGTATGTTAGTAGCAGATCTAGAACAAATTTTCTATCTCCTAACTCCAACACCAAGATTCTGTCTATAGAACCATACTGTAAAAATAAAGCTGGTTGTTGCTGAAACCTGATCTGTCCCTTCCATCTCCCTATTTCAGGTTTCCGTCTTTTCCCCCTGGACTATCACAGCAGCTATGACTGAGGTGGAGTCAGAATGTGAAGTAGGAGTGAAGCAAGCAGCACTTACAGGAGGAATGTGACTAACCTGGTCTGGGTTGTTTAGCCAAGGCTTTCCTAAGGTGGCCCCTCATATACAACACAGGAACACAGGCCTGGGAGGCAGAAAATACTTCCTTGCAATAATGGTGGGATCTGAAACTTGTAGAAGATAAAGTATTTGAGGAGGATAGAAAGAAGTTCTTCTATTAGATTCAGACAGACAAGAATGAGGATGATAGAAAACAAGAGAATCAGGAGGTGAGGTAATGCCTGAGACCAGGGTAAATTGTTTGGACATGAGAGGTACATGAGAGATGGACTCTGTCTAGTGCACTCTGGACTCATCCCCCCAACCTAGCTTATTTCCGTCAACCATTAAGCATACTCTTTTCTTACTGAAGCTCCACTCAGCCTTTGGGGACTTTCCTTAGCCATTACTATTTTCAGTCCTATTTCTATCATTATCCTGGTTATTCCAGTTTTCTCTGCCAACCTCAACTCACATGGCCTCTTTCCTTGACTCTGCCCCTATTCTAGGCCCTTGGTAGCTGGTTGATCTCAGCATAAGTACCCCTCCCTGGTCTGCTCACCCCTCATCCTATTTGTGCCAACGCCCTTACTGCTCCCTGTGTACTCCTGGTCTACCCCTACTACCACTGGCCCAGTGTGCTCTCACCTCTCAGTGTGATGCTCAGTTCATTTTCTGCAGGCTTCAGAGAACACCAGTACAGTTTCCCCCTCAGTGAGAGGAGGGCGGGAAAGAGGGAGATGGAAATGAAGGTCTGGCTATATCCTCATAATCAGCTAGTCTTCTCCCCAAAGAAAAAGAAAACAGCAGGTTCTCTCCCTAAAGAATATCTTTAAAAGGCCCCATGATGGGCCTGGTGTCTTCTCTGGGGGTGATTCTAGGGAGCTTCTCCATGCCAGTCTCCATCCAGTCTTTTGGGGTTCTGACCCCTGGATTTCTATATACCCTACTCCCTCACCATTATGTGGCATTCAACCATGTGTCCCTTTAGGCAGAATGTAGTCTGGTTTCAGTAATTAATGTGCCTCTCACCACCCTCCCCTTCCTCCCCTGTAGAACCTACTGAGAAATGGAGTCTCCTTCGAATATGCAAACAAATGCCTGCTATGTTGTTTGGGTTTTTTGTTTTGTTTTGTTTTTAATTTATTATTTATTAAAGTATAGCTGATAAACAATATTATATCAATTCCAGTATACAGCACAGTGGTTTGACATTTATATACCTTATGCTGTGAACACCACAATAAGTCTAGTAACCATCTGTCACCCACGTCATTACAATATTATTTCTTCTTATCCTGTTTTTATAGAACTTTTCGATACCTGTTTTTTATATATTATTTTTAAATGAGCAATAGAAATTCCATGAGAACAAGGACTTAGTCTTCTTTCTTCACTACTACATTCCTAGTATTTAGAGAAATGCTGGCACATAAGAGGTGTTCAGTAATATTTTGTCGAGTAAATATTGTTGGTTGAACAAAAATCTGCCCAATGGTATCACAAGTTAACAATGAGTAGCCATGCATAGCCCTGAGCCCCATCAAGACAACAGAGATCCTAGGTTTGACTCTAAGCACTGTGGTAATAGCAGAAAATTTTAAGGCTCATCTCATTTATCTGCTATTTCACTTATTCCCTCTATTAGAATCTGTTGAATCTCTGGAAGGTCTTAATGGGAAATGGCCAAACTCAGCACTCCTAAAACTTAATTATTATAATATCATTCCTCCATGCTCCCCAGGGAATCTATGTGTTTAGAGAACAAAGCTTCCACCTTCCTCTCTATCATCCAGGCCATGCCATCCTCCACTAGTTCTTCCCTCCATCACCTGCACGCATTAAAAGCTCTCTAATACAGGAATCTTTTCAATTCTTTGTATCTTCAAGACAGGGCCAGATATATATTAAGTCATCAATATATGTTTGTTGACTTACTGATTATCTGAAATCAAGCTTGTCTGCCTGGCCTACATTCGATCAAAATCCCATCTGCTTATTCAACAGCTTTCTCCCAAAACCTAACATCATCATAATCTTTGAAGCATTATCAGAGAGATGAATTCACCTGGTGTCTGCCTTTACAAAGCCCATTGTGTAGAAAGCTAACTGAAAGGTAATGTAATGATAGTAACAACAAAAATCTATTGAAGACTTGCTATGTTCCAGGCACTGTATTAGAGATCTTATATGTAATATCTCATGACAACCCTCCCCATTTTGTAGGTGGGGAATAAGAGGCTAAGAGCTGTTACTTAACCCACCTAATGTCATACCAGCAAGATTTAAAGTGGGCAGTATCACAAAAAAACAGTATCTGATAAGATGCTGTGTGGACAAGAGAAGAGAAAGAGTATGTGATGGTGACTCAGAGTATCAGAGAAGACTTATGAAAGTGTTAACTTTGAACTGGGCTTTAATGGTTCCAAGAACATGCCCATAATCTCTTTCCTACCATGTTTTACACATGTGGTCTTCTGTCCCTCATGTGCACCTTCCTCCAAGCTTACCTTAAACTTCTAAACCCTAAATTCTCGACTTTTACAGAGCTAACTACTTCTCTTCTGGATGTGCCTTTGTGTCTTTTTTATGTCTACATATATATCATTGACTTGTAATTAATTTGCATCTGTTTGCCTGTCCTCCAAACCAGGCTGTGACCTCCTTAAGAACAGTGGCATCACCCTTCAACTCTATGCCCTAATATCTAGCATAGTCCTTTGCATATAATAGATGCTCAATCAGTGATCATTGAATTAAATTAAATAATAAAATAAAAATTCTGCTTTTTATTGAGAGGTTAGCATAGACCAGGCAACATGGTAAATGCCTTGCATATATCATCTCATTTAATATTCATTGCCTCTCCTTTCAGAGAAGTAGCTTGCTCAAAAGAAACAGAAAAGCAAATATTTTTGACAGAGGGCAGGGGATAGGAAAAAAAGCTGAATATTCTAAACTGTGTTTCTATGCCAAAAAGCCTTTAGAATTATTTGTGTTCTCCACCTTCCTCCACCTTAGACAAACTGAACTTTCAGGGTAAATCTTCTCTGCTATCCTATCCTTCCTGCCTATCCTATCATGGCCCAAATTTCCTAGCTTCAATTTTCTACCTCTTTCCACCATCCCAGAGGTCCTTTTATTAAGTTTATCCCCAGGGAATGTTTACTCTCAGCTAGGGCTCTAATCACAGGATAAATACTCCAGCTATCTTGGTCCCCACACTCTAAACCCAGCAGTACCTAAGACTTCACTACCACTCCCTGCCCCAGACCTGGTAAGTCTGTCTTTCTGTTCAGTTCTACCATAGGCACACTATGATCAGACCAAAGACCTGATGCCACTAAGATAACCTTCTCACAGAGGTGGTCTCCACTTCAGATCACTGTTATGTGCTGTGTAGTGCTATTGTTCTTCAGATACATATCTCCTAGAATAATTCCTCATGGTAGCCTCTACAGTAGGAATTAATCTCTCCAGGTCACAGATGAGGAAGCAGGTTGAGAGAGGTTAGGTGACTTGACTGAAATTACATAGCTGGTGAGTTAGTAGAGCTGGGATTTGAATCAGGCTGCCCTTGGTCTTCCATAAATGAGTGTTGAGTTCTTGGCAGGTAGCTTCCAGATGCTCAGGAGCAACTCCTTTGATGAAGAACATGCTCCTTTCCAGGTACTTGAGCTCCTATTCTTATATACAGTCGTGGCAAAAGGAGGTTTACAGTTGTAAGTACATGAAACAGAGTTTATTCTTGTATTATTTATTTATTATTTATTATTATTATTAACCTACTTTTGCCCTGTACTTTAGGTAAGGCCTTTATTACACCAAATGATAAGTTAATTCAGAACAAAGAGAGGTGAAGGGCATAAAAGTAGTTATTCTGGACAAGTCATCTGGAAGAAGCTGGGAGTCTCTCCTTGCCTGATCTCCAGAGGGAGTGAATCAGAAGAAAACAACAGTAGAGTGTAGCAGAAGAGGGTTCACAGGCAAAAAGAAGGAAGCTGGAAGAGTCTCTAGTGATTCACCTTTACCATGGAGAGGGTTCCGTAGCCATGCCAGTCACCTTCCAGCCCACAGCTCAGAGATCATTGAATTAAACAGAAGTGGCAAGGGTTCATTTGAACACTTGTGATGATAACCCACTTCCTACCTTGCATCATTTTCCAGTGCCCTACAATCTTCTTCTCCCACACATTTTTTCATTGGCTCTAACTCAAATATAAGTGAGAGGTCCAGGAAGTGAGAACATCAAGGCCTTCACCTTGGCCTCGATCTCTTTCCTGGAATATTAGAACATTATGGTCTGCATATACTTTTCCAACTTCATTTTCTCCATTTGTGCAAACAGGACTGAAGCAAGATGAACAGAGATAGCATAAAAGTTTCTTGAGTGGCAGCTCAGGGACTGAGGAAACTTGATTCAATTATTTAAAGGCTGAATGGAAGAAGAAAATAGAAAGAAGAGAGCAAGGCTGTCTCATTTATGGCTGGATTATTCGGCTCTCCATTTTCTCCACACCAAAGAAAGAGCACTAAAGCATGGACATGCCTAAAACAATTTCTTACCTAAATGTACCTGTCTTCTGAGTATAGCCTTATTCATGCATTTTGCACAGCAATATATGTAGACAATCACATGCTCAGTCAAACACACAGTGTGCTCATTCATAGAATGGACCAGTTTTACATATATCATTTCCCAAGGTCCCACACCCTACTCAGATTTTTCTCTTCTTGACCCTTTGGCCACCACCAAAGCTAAAATCCCCTCAAGATATGTTTGGACCAGGCTGAATGATGGAAACTCAGGAAGGGAAATAGCACAGAAGAGAAAATAGAAAACACATGGAAGACAGGATGATGAGACAGAAAGGGACAGGTGACTTGTTCAATATTACACAGCCACAGTTGGCACTGAGATGGGAAAGCAGGCATCCTGGTCCAGGGGTCCTCCTTTCTTCCTGCTCTATCTCTCTGGGTATGCATAGGTGATGCAAGGGTTTGCAAGGAGTATTGCAGCTTAAGGTAAAGGATACAAATGGGTTATTTCCAGATGGCCCAATTACTCAGATATCTGTGTCCCAACTAGCAACTAGAACACAGTCACATTTCATTCTATTAGAAACCAGTGTAGGAAAGGTACATTTCTCTCTCTCTCTTTCTCTACTCTCTAATGTCTATTTCTTATTTTTTTTTCTTTCCTCTTCATCCTCATCTCCTCTCGCCTCTAAGTTCCCCTTCTTAAATTTTCTTACTAATCTCCCCTCTTTTTCAAATTCTTAATCACTGGCTGTCTAGTGGATAAGAGAAAAAAAGAGAAAGTACATGTAGGTGAAGGAAGATCAGGGAATATAGAGAACATAGATAATGGACAAATAGAAGGGGTGGAGATGTGTAGGAGCTCAGTACTATCATTTGACCAAGTTTAGTCTCCATATTTGCTTATAGTGAGTGGTTCCACTCCTAATTATTAAAATTCGCTTATCTCCTTTTTCTTCCATGTACCTTTGATTTCTATAAGAAAGTATACTTCATATGCAATCATCTCTTAATAACTTTATCAAATTACTTATTATGGCCAAATCAGCCTGACATCTAACATTGGCCAATTCTGCATGACTTCACCTGGTTCTACCAGCATCCATACTGGACACCTAAGGCAAGAATGGAATCCTAGTACTAACATTAGCCTAGGAATGTTATGGTGGTAGCAGACTACAAGAGATTCAACTCCTCAACGTGTGCTTTGCTGTTCCTGGTCAGAACCCAGTTTCTGAGCCTCATCTATGAGCAACCATGGGCTCCGTGACTTGAAAAACCCATCCAAAATCTCCTTGTTTTCCTTTCTCTTCTTCTCCTAAGTCCTGACCTTTCCATCTTGAAAAGTAGCCACATTTTAGTCTTTCATCCAATCTTCCTGAACTTTGATAATTACATTACCCTTATATTGTCAGATGATTCAAAAGAAAATAAAGGCAAAAGAGGATTCACAGGCAGAAAGAAGAAAGCTCTAAGAGTTCCTAGCCCTCATCTTTACCATGGAGAGGATTCTACAACCATGACATCATTGAATTAGACACAAATGTAAAGGAGCCCTAGTAAAGATAACTTCACTTCCTGCCTTGCATCATTTCCTACTGTTCTACAATCTTCTCATCCTGGATGTTTTTCATGCTGTATAATTCAAATATTTCCTGCTGCTATTTCCATTTCAGCCACAGCATAAGAATAAATCCCAATACCTTCACCTGTCAAGACTTCCTATGGCTAAGGGTAAGACAGTAAGGTCTTCTATACTACCTAACCTTGACCTGGCCATGCAATTCACAAACCACAGCCATCAGAACCCAAACTCCTTCCTGCTTGTGGGAATTCCTGGCCTGGAGGCATCCCACTTTTGGATTGCATTTCCCTTCTGCTCCATGTATACCCTGGCAGTGCTCGGCAACATGGTGTTGCTGCTGGTGGTGCGCTCAGAGCCTGCACTGCACCAGCCCATGTACCTGTTCCTATGCATGCTGTCCATCATTGATCTGGTGCTCTGCACTTCTACTGTGCCCAAGCTCCTTGCACTTTTTTGGGCAAATGCTGCTGAGATTGCCTTTGAAGCCTGTGCTGCTCAGATGTTCTTTATCCATGGCTTCTCAGCTGTAGAATCTGGTATCCTGCTAGCAATGGCCTTTGACCGTTACTTGGCCATCTGCCGGCCACTACACTATGGGTCATTTCTGCCGCCAGAGGCTGTGGGCAAGCTGGGGGCTGCTGCTGTGTTTCGTGGCTTGGGGCTCATGACTCCACTCACCTGCTTGCTGGCAAGGCTGAGCTACTGTAGCCGAGTGGTGGCCCACTCCTACTGTGAACACATGGCTGTGGTGAAGCTGGCTTGTGGAGGCACACAGCCAAACAACATCTATGGCATCACTGCTGCCACACTGGTGGTGGGCACTGACTCCATCTGCATTGCTGTCTCCTATGCACTCATCCTCCGGGCTGTGCTAGGCCTCTCCTCTAAGGAGGCAAGGGCTAAGACCTTTGGCACCTGTGGCTCCCACCTTGGTGTCATTCTTCTCTTCTATACACCGGGGCTCTTCTCATTCTACACACAGCGCTTTGGCCAGCATGTGCCCCGGCACATCCACATCCTCCTGGCTGACCTCTACCTCGTTGTGCCACCCATGCTCAACCCCATCATCTATGGCATGAAGACCAAACAGATCCGGGATGGGGCTCTCCGACTGCTGAAGTGGGGCCCTGCACGGTCATAAAGTCTTCAACCCCACCCTGGAACCCTATCCTCTTCCCTTAATCCTTGGGAAAGATGTTTAAGAGACCAGTGAATCTTAAATGTCAAACTCTGTCTTCCTAGCACCGGAAATTGCTGATATCAAGGATGTTACTCTAAATCAGGGGTCCTCAAACTACGGCCCGCGGGCCACATGCGGCCCGCCAAGGACATTTATCCGGCCCGCTGGGTGCCGCTGCCTGTCCTGCTTAGCAGCTGACACGTCCCGGGTCCGCAGTGCACATAGGAATTTGTTCATAATTTTTTTTTAAACTATAGTCCGGCCCTCCAACGGTCTGAGGGACAGTGAACTGGCCCCCTGTTTAAAAAGTTTGAGGACCCCTGCTCTAAATAAAGCTATTGTTCAGTGACTTTTTTAGTTGCAGTCTTCATGGCATTGTAATACAAAAAGAATTACACCTTGTGGCCAGGATCATTGCACTCTCCCCTCCTTTCATTTTGGTCCAACTGATCCATTATAACATATTCTGTTCTGTTCTCATCTCTTCAAGCCCACCTGTTCTCCTCACCTGAGGGTCAATTTTAGGATCCTCTTTTGGTCCTTTCTGACACCTGCTCTTTAAGCATTCTTCCAGCAGGATTAGGGGTCTAAGCCTTTCTCAGGACATCACTTTTCTTTATTTTGTAACTACAATAAACCTAGGATCAACATTATATACTATTGAGAAGAGTGATTAGTTAGGCTTCCACAAGTTATTGCTACTAATAAATTCTTTGAAGCAATGGGGAGCAATGAGTAAAATGACTTACCTAGGCCATCTCAAAGTCATAAAACAGATACTAAATGTACTGGTGACTGGAATCAGAAGAATGTCCTTGTGAAGTAAACTAGGACAACCTACATTCAGTTTTGCCAAGAAATGGAGACAGTTGCCAAAATCATAATAGTGGTATGTAGAGTTCTGACCCACCCCAGAATACAAGGTCAGAAGAGGAAAAGACAGCAAAAGGAATAAACTAATTAACTAAAACTCTGTATAGAAATTTTATTATGTTGCTACAAAGTTTCTCAACTGAGGTTCACAGATCTCTGGTTTTCTCTGTAGGGGACGACTAAGGAGCACACCATACTTATACAGTCTACAATTTTCCTTGCAGTGAGTTATTTTCTCTAGAGCCAGGTATTGTACTTCTCCACTTACACTATTCTAAGATATAACCTGGTTTGGAAGCAATGACCAATGATTAGTGGATCTTGAAGAAAACACGAATGTTCTTGCAAAGCACCAGCTTGGGGTGAGGCAAAGAGAAACTGTTCTTTCTGGCAAGGTAAGGAAGGTGCTTCTGCCAGCCTGAAGAGTTCAGAAAAATATTGAAGATTCAGTAGTTTGGGCTCATCCACCAAAATTTCTCATTTTTTGCTCTTAAAGACCCATACTTTTTCTGTCAGGGAATTTGCTTTGACATAGATGATCTGTTGGTACTAAACATTCAGTGTTCTTCATATTTCTGCCACCCTTAAAATCATACCTGATACATAGCTACCTAAAACATAATGATGATAATAATAAATGCTCCCATCTATTGAGCTCAATAAAAATTATACAATTATCTGCATTTACCATTTGCCAGGAATTCAGTCTTTCCTTTACTCATTCATTTATTTTATACATAAAGGGCTTACAATATTTCAGCCCATTTGCATGGGTTAGACAAGTCAGGAGAAATAATGCTTTCCTGGTGCTTGCAATAAATAAGGAAGACAGGCATTGATCTAATAACTACACAAGCACACCTAAAATTGGTTCTCTGCAGCTGGATTTAGTGCTTTATGTACGTTATATGGTTGAATCTTTACAACATCTCCGTGAGGTAGGTATTCACTTTATAAAGATGAGGAAATGACCCTAGCTGGTTTGAGTCAGTGGATAGAGCGTTGGCCTGTGGACTGAAGGGTCCTGGGCTCAATTCTGGTCAAGGGCATATGCCCAGGTTGTGGGTTCCATCCCCAGTAGGGGGTGTGCAGGAGGCAGTCAATCAATTATTCTCTCTCATCATTGTTTTTTCTATCTCTCTCTCCCACTTCCTTCTTCTCTGAAATCAATAAAAATATATTTTTTTAAAAATAAAGATAAGGAAATGGAGGTTCAGAGAAGATGAAATAAACTAAAAGTCACACAGCTAGTATAGGCCAAAGATAAAATTTTGCTTAACACAGGTTTTCTGCATAGATGAGTGAAAAAGTCTGATTAACTTAAAGATTAAGAGCAGGAGCCTTAGATTCATATACATAGACTCTTTTTAAAACTAATGCCAAAATCTAAAAGCTACTGTATATCATGTCCTGATAATCTTTTAACTGGCTGAACTGGTAGTAAAACTTTTTAGAGACCATCTCAGAATTCCCCCTTGTGTCAGGCTCAGATACTAGTTATTGGGTCTGTGCAGAGGAAGGCATTATGGGACATACTGATGCATCTGTACCCTGAAGATAAAGTTGTTAGCACATGGACCCCAGATCCTTTACCCTTGACATCAGTGCAGCTGTGGAATAACTAACAGTAAGGTGGTAGGGGTTAAGGGTGGGAGAAGGCTCCAAGCTCAGAGCTGCTGCTGAGAAAGGGCAAAACCAACAAAGCCAAACAACCCCCACAAATCTATACTGGGTATCTCACATCTAAGCTTAATTCTGCTAACCCTCTAAAAAGGAAATTTCCAGCCTCTGGGCCTGTATTCAATGTTTTTTGTTTTGTTTTAACTTCCAAGGGTGTTTGGGGTCCCAAATGCCATCATGTCAGCCAAGGGTTTCTGATAGAGATTGGTAGGGCCCTCAGTGAGATGGACATGCTGGTTCCCTGGTCAGAACTGTTTTGTTACTGGGGTGGTATGTGAAGTTGACAGAGGGATCTGGATAAGGCAGTTGCTTGTTCAGTCCAAGATTTATGGCCCTGAGGAGCTGTCTTTCTAATTACCTCATCTTCAAAGTAGCTGATTAGATTGGATTTACTGAAAACTTGGTTGGCTAATATTAGAGACTAGAGGCCCGGTGCACAAAATTCGTGCACTGGGTGGGTGGGGGGGTCCCTCAGCCCAGCCTGCCCCCTCTCACATACTGGGAGCCCTCAGGGGATGTTCTACTGAGGCGACCGGGCTGATCAGGGGAAGGCACCAGCCCCATCACCCCGCTGCTGCAGCCACTGCCAGTCACCGCAGCCACCAAGGTATTTTCATCAACACAGACTCATGCCCTTCTCCTTGAAAAAATGACAACTTTCTTTAGGCATTTTCAAGATGTGTCTTTCATAGGATATGACATTTCTTTCTTTCTTTTTTTTTTTTTTTTATCCTCACCTGAGGATATGTTTTTATTGATTTTTAGAGAATGTGGAAGAGAAAGGGAAAGACAGAGAGAAACATCGAAGTGAGAGGAACACCTTGATTGGTTGCCTCCTGCATGAGCCCAGACCTGGGCCCCAGCCAGGGAGGAGCCTGCAACCTAGGTACATGCCCTTGATCAGAATCAAACCGGACCCTGCAGTTGGCAAGTCTAGGCATTATCCACTGAGCCAAATTGGCCAAGGCAGTATATGACATTTCTTAGCCCTCCAGCAGCGGATCTTCCTTTTTTTCTCCAGGAGTTTGGTGGAAAAACCCTAGATCACCTTTTTGGATTCTTATACCCAAGTCACTAAGAATATTACCAGTGGCAAACAGGGAGCTTGGCCAATTAGCTGTCAGAAAAGGTATTTCCTCTGTAGTTCACTCCCATCGCCTCAGATCTCAGGCTCCACCCCTGCCAAGGCCTAAAGCCTCCGGGCCTGGGCAGGGGCCCCCCAGCTCCCTCCAATCGCCCAATCACCCGGCTCCGCCCCTGCCCAGGCCCCAAGCCTCTGGCCCTGGCTTGGGGCCTGGACAAGGTACCCCCAGCTCCCTCCGATCGCCAGGCTCCACCCCTGCCCAGGAGCCCCCTGGCTCAGGCCCTTCCCAGGTTGCTCAGGACCCACAGGGGGCCTACCTCGGAATGACCTGGGTGCTGAGAAAGTTCCCAGGACCAAGGCTGCTGGGCACCTACCTACATATGCAAATTAACCTCCATCTTTGTTGGGTTAATTTGCATACTCAATCTGATTGGCTGTGGGCACAGAGGTACAGTCAATTTACATGTTTATCTAATAGATAATATTCTAAAGAGGTAACTCTGAATTCACCTTCTGTTGTTCTTGCTTCTTGGACTCTAGGGGCAGGATCTGTGACCTTCAGATACACAGGATTGGCAATGGCCTCTTTCTAGTTACTATAGATACAGGGTTCTGAGTTCCTTGAAATGCATGCTTTGGTTGCTAATATAAATATATCTAATAGGGGAAACAACCTTTCCAACTAAACTTGAGTGGTTGTTTTTACCAGGAATATTCCTATTTCAATTCTGCAAGAAATGTTATATGTTCTTTAGGACTGAGCAGGCCAAGGGCAATGCTAGTGATGAAGTGAGACATCCTTCAGTTTCTAGGTAAATGTCCCCCTCAAAGTCTGGAAGCAGCTTTGGACAAAGCTTCACACAAAAAATTAGCTCCTTGCTGAGCTGCACCCTTAGAAACAGACTTCTTGGCCATATAAATCTTACCTTGTCCCCAAAGTCTCTGACATCCAACCTCACCTCATTCCATTGAAGTTTACCAACTGCTTATTATCCCCACAGGCCTCAGACAGTCAGGTCTCCCAGTTCTCTCCCTCCCTGGGGATCAGCTGTCAAAAATCTTTTTGGCCTTCATCTTCTCTACTCATTTATTTAACAATATATGTTAAGCACCTAGTATATGGTAGGTGCTGTTCTTGAAGCTGGGGACACATCAGTGAACAAAATAGTCCCTGAATCCTGTGTTTCATGGAGCTTACATCCTAGCAGATCGCCTGCATTGGAAATGAGTGGCTATTCCACCTTTACCATTGATGCTTGAGAAACCAGCTCTATCCAGAAGTTATACTGAATAGCTTTCTTAGGCTTGGCTGTGTCAAATTTTATCTCTAGTTCAAAACAGAGACACAGGGAGGCAAGTTGGAGGACTGGATGAAAAAAATGAAGGGAATAATAAATACAGATTAGTAGTTACAAAATAGTCAGGGATGTAAAGTACAGCATAAGGATTATAGTCAATAATATTATAATAACTATATATGGTGCCAGGTGGGTACTGGAAATATGATTGCCTAACCACTATCCTTTACACCTGAAGCTAATACAAAATAACATTGAATGTAAATGGTAATTGAAAAAAATAAAAATAAACAGAGACACATATTAAGAGAACCAGAAGAAAACGGCAAATAAGTGCTATATCAATTCTGCATCTACCATGTTGTCCTGTGAGTTTCCCACCACCCACTCCCCTTTCCTACTTCTTGGTATGTGAGATGGTTTATATTAAATTTGAAAGAAGAAGGCCAGTGTTAAGGTAAATATAGTCTATTTATACATAATAGGAATACAATTCTTCCTTAGGCTTAAAAATTAAATGTTTGGGGGGTGAGGGTGGTAATCCAGGTGGAAAAGGAGAGAGGTACCTGCACAAAAAGATATGCACATGCATCCTCACAATTAGTGTGGTTAAGTCCCCCTGACAAGGAGAAGTTACAGTATATATGAGTCTGAAATAGTTCAGCTCTAATCAGATAGAGCAATGAGAAGATTATCAAGATGATACTTCGATGTACTTTCCAATGGTCTCAGTGCCCAAAAACTATAATTATAGAAGCTGATCGTGCCACACAAAGGGCTCAATAGTTGGAGCTGACTCATTAAAAACCCCTAAAATTTAAATCTTCACTACTAATCCTCCTCCACCCCAAGGCCTGGGTTGACCTGGGTCCTTTTGCTGTTCTAGAAAACATCAATCCTTTTTTCCTGGAAGCGCTTTAGGAGGCCCTGGCGGATCTGCTTAGACTTGATGCAGTAAACAATGGGGTTCATGAAGGGTGGGACCAAGAAGTGCAGATTAGCCATGAGCACTGCCAGAGCAGGGTAGCTATGCTTCTCTACTCGGTGCAACACAGATAGCCCCAGTTTGGGCAAATAAAAGATGAGAACAATGCAGAGGTGTGAGACACACGTGTTGAGTGCCTTGAGACGTTCCCCAGGTGATGCAAGGCCTAGCACGGTCCTTAGGATCAGGGTGTAGGAGAGCACAATAAGGCAGGAGTCAAGGCCCAGTGAGAGGAGTATGGAGACCAGGCCAACCAAGCTGTTGATCTGGGTGTCTGAGCAGGCCAGTCCTACAAGATCACAGTGCAGGCAGTAGCAGTGAGAGAGTACACTGATCTGGGGAAAGAGCAGATGCCGCAGGAGCATGGGTCCTGGGAGGTTGAGCACGACAGCCCTCACCAGGATGGCAGCTCCCACTTTGGCCATGGCTGAGTGGGTAAGAATTGTAGCATAGTGCAGAGGGTCTCGGATGGCAACAATACGATCAAAGGCCATGGCCAGCAGCACACCAGATTCCACATAGGTGAAGGCATGGATAAAGAACATTTGTGCAGCACAGAGATCAAAGGGCAGCTCACGAGCACCCAGCCAGAAGAGCCGTACCATGGTTGGGAAGGTGGAGGCACAGAGGCCCAGATCTGAGGCTGCCAACATGGACAGGAAGATGTACATGGGTTGTTGTAAGGCTGGGTCTGTGCGGATCAGGAAGAGGATGATACTGTTGCCCAAGATGGAAACCACACAGATAAGGTTGATGGGGATAGAAACCCAATGATGAGAAGCTTCCAGGCCTGGAAAGCCAGTGAGGAGGAAGGTAGAATGACCATAAGTGCTGGTGTTGCAGGAGAACATCATGATTCCAGGAAGGGATTGTACAACCTACAAGTAAGAGGCATTCATTCATTTGATCATCCTAATATATAAAACCCCAGGGTCCATAACATCCACAACGACCGGAGGCTCAACCAACCAGAAGTCAGGGTGACCCAGCACTGACTGCCTTGGCTGTGAGAGCCCGGAACCAGCATTGACTGCCAAAGGGACTGCAGATAAGACCTAGAGAGAGGCCTGGGGAGAGAGAAGCAGGTTCTGATCCGTAGCCTCAGTGACAGCTGTTGATCAGCACTTGCCTCTCTCTTTCGCTATGGGCCTGGCCAGCAGCCGTGCCTCACTTTCTCTCTGGCCTCGCTGGGGCTGCTGATCAGCCCTGCCTCTCTGATCAGGTCCATTGATAGGCCTGGAGACCCTGACTGGCATAGAAACCAACCAATCAGAACTAAATCTGGGTGAAGTGCGAGGAGCCAAAGGCTGCCTAGGAGGCAGAGCTTTTGACGCTGACTGGCATAGAAACTGACCAATCAGAACTTAATCTGGGTGAACTGCGAAGGCAGAACCTAAGGTGGGGGCTGAGGAGGGGTTTTAAGGGCAACAGCTGTTTGGTTTAAAGTGTAAGAAAGTGGTTCAATTTTTTAATGACTGGTTTGGCAGTATAGTGCATATGGCTAGCTATCAGTCCAAATATAGGGATTATGTATTTTTGTCTGCCAAGAGCACCTCCTCCTGCTGAAAAAGGCTCCCTCGCCTATTTAAGCAATCCTATCCTATATAATCTATCTATACTACTAAAAGGATAATATGCTAATTAGACTGGGTCAACAGGACATCTTCCGGACGTCCGAGTTCCCTCCGGACAAAGCCAGGGTGGTGGGGGCCAAGGCAGAGGCCGTTAGGGGCAATCAGGCCAGCAGGAGAGGGCAGTTGGGGGTGATCAGGCAGGTAGGCAGAGAGGTTAGGGGCGATCAGGCAGGCAGACAGGTGAGCAGTTAGGAGCCAGTGGTCCCAGATTGTGGTCGGACATCCCCCAAGGGGTCCCCAATTGGAGAAGGTGCAGGCTGGGCTGACGGAACCCTCCCCGCTCCACCGTGCACAAATTTCGTGCACCAGGCCACTAGTCACTTAAGTGTGGGCTGCAAAAGAAGAGTTGCTCCATAACCCTTTCTTAGTTCATGAAAGAAACCTCATTCCTCTTAGGGGCTCCATCCCCTTCCATTTCCTGGCTAGTTTAATATTATCTTTGAATAAGTAGTATTGAATCAATTTTGAGTTGATCTATCCTTATTGCTTCAGCTACTCAATACCTATCTTCTCTTTTGCCTAAACAACCTCTTTTATTCACTTATGCAATACCCAAAAGCCTATCTCTTCAAAGTGTCTTCTCAGATGAAATAATTAGTGGCTCCGTGGTTGAGTGTCGACCTGTGAACCAGGAGGTCACAGTTCGATTCTTGGTCAGGGCACATGCCCAGATTGTGGGCTCAGTCCCCAGTGTGGAGTGTGCAGGAAGCAGCCAATCAATGATTCTCTCTCATCATTGATGTTTCTATCTCTCTCTCCCTCTCCCTTCCTCTGAAATCAATAAAAATATATTTTAAGCCCTAGCCGGTTTGGCTCAGTGGATAGAGTGTCGGCCTGCGGACTGAAGGGTCCCAGGTTCGATTCCAGCCAAGAGCACATGCCCAGGTTGTGGGCTCGATCCCCAGTGGGGGGCGTGCAGGAGGCAGCCGATCAATGATTCTCTCTCATCATTGATGTTTCTCTCTCTCTATCCCTCTTCCTTCCTCTCTGAAATCAATAAAGAAATATATTTTAAATATATATATATATATATATATATATATATATATATATATATATATTATTTTAAAAAATAAAAAGAAGAAGAATATTCTTAGAGACAGGTTTTCCACAGTTTTATATACATGTTAACAAATATTCCAGAAAGGATACTCAAATAAATGGTGTATTTTCAAAACCATCTTCTGTGGAGGTTGGTTGGTTTTTCCTCTGGTGCCATTATGCAACCAGCATTTTCTGTATTTCTTTTCTGGAAATACTTTTGGGGCCCCTAACAGGCTCTTTGAATGTATTCAATAGTGACACATTTCTCTCCTATGAAGATGGGTTGAATTAGGAAAGTAATCAAGAGTTCTTCAAAGCTAAATCTGGTAAACTCAAGTGCACTCAATTTTGTTAAACTCTCTCTTCCTCAATCCCACATCTACATCATTGGCTGCTTAAAGCTTGTACATTTTCTGTTGACTCAGCCTCTGAGACAGTTCTCTGAACACACTTAATCTGAAGGCACCTTCCTCCTACATATCTCTTTTTCATCCCTTTTACCATAAAAGCTGTTGTGATAGCCCCAAGTACTTTGTGACATTCCCAAGTATTTTGAAGTTCTCCTCAGTGTGGGCAGAATGGTGAGACTGACAGGTCTCAAGGATACCACCTGAAGAATGGGGCAGAGAAGCATGAGCTCCAGAACACCAAAGAGTTGAGAATGTGTACTGCAAGCTCATCTGTTTCCATAGCAGTTAGAATGCAGTCTCTACAGGTTCTCTCCTCATCAACAGGACTGCATCTCCATTTGTCTCCTAAGTATCTTCACACTGATTTTCATTGTAAATTAAACGTCCTACAGAACCACAAACTGTAATTCCCCTATTTTCTCCCCAAAGTTCACCTTCTAATACCTCTCAGGCTTTGCTTCCTTTCCTGTTATCCATGAAATTTCCAGGGGAAACACACACACACACACACACACACACGCCTAGTATCTCTTTTCACCCTGTAACATATTCCCCATATCTATATTTGAAATATCCCCTCCTTTCACATCCCAGTTAACTAATGTAGCCAAAAATCACCATCATTTCCCTAGTATAACAGCCTCCTAACTGTCCTACATTTGTCATTTTTGTCACTCTTTATTGTTCTAAATGTATCATCCAAATTTCCATTTGAATCATGATCAGACTACTTGAGAAAAGGAAAGTGGACATTTAAATGAACATGTGCATAGGGAGGAAACACAGTGATCAGATTTGTTTTAGAAAGATGTCTCCTATAATATCTTTGTTTAATAACTCTCACAGGTCCCTGAGGCTGCAGGATCAAGTCTAAGTGAGATCATTAAACCAGGTCCATAAGGGGAAGGACCTTGTCCATCCTACATTTCTAACCTACTCAGTTACCTCTCTCCTAAGCATTATAAACACTATTCAGAAGACATTTTTCTACTCACCAAATTTACCATATTTGATAATTCTTAAAATATCTCTTTTGTTGCAATACAAAATACACGCAGCAAAGCCTGCATATTATAATTGTAAAGCTTGATAAATGAATACCTCAAAGCAACAAGCACTCAGATCAAGAAACAAATTATTGTCAGTCCCAGAGAACTCCTGTGACCCCTTCCAGTTACCCCCTCCTCTCAGGGTTAATCATCATCCGGACTTCTAATACCACAGGTTAATTTTGCTTATTACAATCATGTAGGATATACTCTTTTCTATCTGCCTTCCTTCATTCAAATTTACATGTTTGTTGAAGAAATGAATATATGATTTAATTATTTTTACCAGCACTATCTTACTAAACTGACTTTCTGTTATGTGTCAAGCACGGTACTAGGAAATGACAGATAGCAAAGAAAACTCACATAAGCCATCAAGATCATTTGAAGGCCAGTTTTTTCCTCCCTTTTCTCCAACCCGATGTCCCTCTAAAGCAGATGCAGCGTTTTGAAACCAGAGTGAGGTCACCTGCTGAAAGTAGTAGTTCTCAGGACCAGTGCCTTCATCCTCCAGATGCAATGGCCAAGTTACCTTCCACAACTTATCTTTACCCAAGAATGCTGCAGTGTCTGATACAAGGGGAAAGGCATCCTCCGCCCCCTGTTCTAATGCTGCAGGGGTGAGAAGAAGTTCAGCAAAATGTTGTGTTTTTTGCCATGTTTAAAAATAATAATAAAAGGACAATAATACTGACCTCACAGAATGGTGTGAACATGGGAAAGACTACAAACGGTTTAGCACACAGTAGGCATTTATGCAAATGTGATGATAAGCGGAGATACCCTAGGATTTCACATCCATTATCTCATGAAGTCTCCCCCCTTCCCAAGTCAGTGAGTGGCATCATCTCCTTTCTTTAGATGAGAAAATGGAGCCTGAGAGGTGTGAAATCTGTCAATGGCCACATTAAGAGTAAGCATAAGAGACCAGCTTCAAGTGCAGTTCATTTGACTCCAAAACTCATGTGTCTGTCCATTCCTCAGCACTCTGATCTCTAAAATCTTTAATGATAATACTTGTCTCTTGAGATCATTATAAAGATTAAATGAGAATACATGCAAAGCACTTAGAATAGTGCCTGGCACATAATACACAATTAATGAATGTTAACTATTATGGGTTGTTTTAGTATTTACTACTTTATGAGGTGGGTATAATCATTTCCATTTTGCATATGGAAAAACTAAGGTACCAAGTAGTTGGATAACTTGCCTAAGATAGTGAAGTAAGAAAGTAGATGAGCCAGCGTTCAAATCTAAGCAGTCTAACTCCAGAGCCCACATTCTTCAGCACTGTGTTATGTTGCTTCTTTCTGCTAGCTATGATGATTACTAATATCATTAATGCTTAAAATTTTCATTCCCAAAGAAGATGAAATACAATTTCAGATTTATGCAATCTCATCTACCACCCCTACCTCCTCCCTCACCTCTTATATGCATCAATCCTTGAACTTCCCCATTGAAAAGTTCTAAGATTATCAGAGGTCCATGTGTTTATTGGCCATCCCTACATTTCATAGTGCATGAGTTTAAATATAGACTCATGGCTTAAGAAAATCTTCCCCCTAAAAAAAATAAAATCTCCTAGAGAGCAAAGGAGAAATGTGATAAACCTACACCTGCAAAGAAAAACAATGAGAGGAAGAAATAGAGAGGGAGGAAGAAAGAGACAGGGAATCAATGCAGAGCAGACCCTTCTAAGGGTGTGGGGAAAATTAAACCACACTCTCTGCCCTCTACCATCTATTCATCCGGGTTCCAGAAGACCATGAATAGTGCAAAGACTGTGTCTTTCTCAGATCAGGGAAGTCTGTCCCCAAATGGTTCATGGCCAAACTAAGAGCCATCTAAGAGTAATACCTAGCTTAGAGAAGGTTGGAGACCCTTCTCCCACAAGAAGATTTCCATGACAACCAGGCATTAGTCTCCAGTACTCAAGAGGATATTAGGCTGTAAGTCTCTGGACTTGCCAGCTGAGTCTTGAGACTGAAGAAGCCCCATGCCTGGGGCTAAGAGAAATTACAGAGATATAGGCGCTGGCACAGCAGCCTTAGTCTAGCAAAGACTGTCAAGAGCTGGGGACCTAAGTTTTCCCCAAGCCCGTGATGCTGTAAAGCAACAGCTCTTTCCAAGTTCTGCCAGCACTAGCTGGTTTGGCTCAGTGGATAGAGTGTCAGCCTATGGACCAAAGGGTCCCAGGTTCTGTACTGGTCAAGGGCACGTACCTTGGTTTCAGGCTCCTGCTTGGCTCAGCCCTGGTCGGGGCTCCTGCAGAAGGCAACCAATCAATATGTTTCTCTCACATCGATGTGTCTCTCTTTCTTCCACTCTCCCTAAAACTCAATGGGAAAATATCCTAGGGTGAAGATTAACAAAACAAAACAAAACAAAAAAAATTCTGCCAATGAGAAATCAGGCAACATAGCCAGCTTTTCTATTACATCAAGCTTGATGTAACAGAGGTGTGCATGAGTGCTTTAACATGGGAAGTATGCCAGAAAGAAGTACTCTAACCTTATGCCTATACCTAGGGGATGAAGGTGGTTGAAAAATTAGCTCTAATACTGCTCTGCTCAGAAATAAACTTAGCATACACCTGTCTAGGCCAGACATCTGTACCTGGGCAGTCAAAAACTATCTGGAGGGTCTCCAGCTCCCCAGAAACAACTCAGATCCCTTTCACCTCCATCTGCTTTCTAGTTGTTTGGAGCTTTTATGTTCTAGGGATGAAGGGGGACATGTGAAGAAGCGTTCAGTGCTGCCCAGAAGTAGAAACGCTGATGTAGGTTGGTGGTGCAAGGCCTCGGGGTTCCGTCTCCCCATCGCAAGCCCAGCTTTGACACTCCAGGCCCAGCACTCACCATAGCTACAGAGCTTGTGTCTCCTCTCACCTATCTGTCCATTTGTGAAATGCATTTCTTGCAGTGTCAATAAAGACCAGAACTTTATAATCCTCCTGATAGAATTAGGGAAATAACAGGTCTGCTGGGATCCCGGTGCAAATCCAAGAGATTTTCAGAGTTGAACTTACTGAACCCCCTGAGTCCTGGGCCAGGCAGCTCTGGGACTTGGTAGGAAGCATCAGCTGGTAACATCCTGATAATTTTTCATAGAGGGCACCAGAAGAATACTAAGGTTTCCTGTCCTGAGCACTTGCTCTTCCCAAAGAGTCAGCCTCATGAGTTGCCTGGTGACAAATGGAGGCAGGTGGCAACCGAGAGGATGGTTAGGGACTGGGACACACTCGGTCCTTCTGGAGCAACAGAGACAGTGAGGCATTTCAATTTCTCAGGAGACTAAGCCTAAGCTTTTTCCAAATTCTGCCAAAGAGAAATCAAGCAACACAGCCAAAGGGGTGTGCATGAGTGCTTTAAACATGGGGAGCATGTCAGAGAGGAGAGAAGTTCTCAAACTGTGGAAACCCCTTTCACGTCCCACGTGGTTCAGGGTTCCAGTTCAGGGTTCGGGTTCTGGAGAAGGCCGCACACAAATGAAAAGAGACTAGAAAAGTATTAATTTGGGAAATGGGGGCCAGGCGGAAGCCCACCTCTAGTGGGAGGACTACGCTTTGCTTTGGCCTTGCCATCCCTTTTATTCAGGTTTGGGATACACCCATTGCCCTTAGGCAGGCAATTCCAGTAACAGGCAGATTATCTTATCAGTAAGGATTTACATGATTATTTGGTGGGGAAGTTGCTTCAGCTACGGTACCATTGTCCCAGCAGGGGTCCTCAAACTTTTTAAACAGGGGGCCAGTTCACTGTCCCTCAGACCGTTGGAGGGCCGGACTATAGTTTAAAAAAAAAAAAAACTATGAACAAATTCCTATGCGCACTGCGGGCCCGGGATGAGTCGGCTGCTAAGCAGGACAGGCAGCGGCACCCAGCGGGCCGGATAAATGTCCTTGGCGGGCCGCATGTGGCCCGCTGGCCGTAGTTTGAGTACCCCTTATAGGGAGTGGTTGGCTCTGACCTTTCAGAGCTTCAAGGTTGACCAGCCTTCCGGGTTCCTTGTCCACACCTTTCTAATTAGTGAGACAATGATCTGTTTTCAGCATCAAACCTTATGCCTATACCTAGGGGATGAAGATGGTGGAAAATAAACCTATGATGATGAAGTAATATCTCTCCCTTTCTCTGCCAGTGTTAACCCTTGGAAATCATCCATCAAGCATGATGTAATGGAAAAGCTGAGATATATTTCTAGATCTGTCACTTACCAACTGTGATAACAAGCAAGTTACTTTAATCCCTTGGGCCATTTATGCTTCACTTGTCAACTGAGAATAATGGTTATTTCAGGGGATCATTGTTAGGATTATAATAGAACATGAGAACACTCAGAAAAGGACTTGAAACATCATAGAATCTCCCTAGTACTCCCTTTCCTTTCCAATATGTGACTGAGAACAGGCTTTGGTAGTCTGGACTCCTCTACGTTGTCCATCCACATGTCATGCTTCCCACTCATAGAGTTTGGGGATTTTTAACTAAACTTTTTATTTGGAAATAAATTTAGATTTACAGAACAGTTTCAAAGATAGCATAAAAAGTTTCTGAATATTCTCCAGCCAGTTTCCTTAATGTTAATACAAACATGGTACATCTGTCAAAACTAAGGAATTTCTGATGGTCCATTACTATTAACTACAGATTTCTCTTGTATTTCGTCAGTTTTTCCATTAGTGTCTGTTTTCTATTCCAGGATCCAATGCAGGGTACATCATGTCTGCTTAGAACGGTGGTTGTAGGGGCTGGGGGGAGGGAGGAATGGGCAATCATTGTTTAATGGAGACAGAGTTTTGGTTTGGCAAGATGAAAAAAGTTCTGTAGATGGATACTGGTGATGGCTGCACGGCAATGCGAATGTAGTTAATGCCACTGGATTATACACCTAAAAATAGTTAACATGGTAAATTTCATGTTATGGGTATTTAGCACTATCTTTAAAATAATAATAGCCCTGACTGGTTTGGCTCAGTGGATGGAGCATCGGCCTGCGGACTGAAGGGTCCCCGGTTCGATTCATGTTAGGGGCATGTACCTTGGTTGCGGGCACATCCCCAGTGGGGGGTGTGCAGGAGGCGGCTGATAGATGTTTCTCTCTCATCGATGTTTCTAACTATCTATCCCTCTCTCTTCCTCTCTGCAAAAAATCAATAAAATATAAATAATAATAATAATAATAATAAAGAAATAATCTAAGAAAATCCCTAGCTCAGTGACAAGAACACAGTTGGTGTTCAATCATTGTCAATTCCCTTCTTCCACTCACTGGTGTGATACACGCCTTGAGGTCCTGCAAAATACATCTCTTATACCCTGATGTTAAAAGAATAACAATGTTGGGGAAAGGAATTGTTTCTGAAAGTAGGAAGCAGATGGTGGCAAGTGAGGGCGCAGTCCAGGCGCTCTTCTCTCCCACCAAACCTCCTTAAGAGCAGCTCCCACACGTGGGCACAGCACGTCGGGGTGGGCTGATGGCCCCTCCATCTAGCAGATAGATGTATTAATGTATTAGGTAGTGAGGACATGGGCGGGGCACAAAGCAGGAAGCAAACGCTGCGGAGCTGTCACTCTAACCCAGCCGCCAAGTAGCACTAGCCCAGGAGTCTGCAGCTTCCGACCCCAGCGGCTTATCAACTCCACCTCCGCTCGCCCTTCTCCTGCCTCGCCCCCCCGCCCTCCCGCCCTCCAGTTTCCTCTCCTCCTCTTGCTCCTCCCACTCTCTCCCCTGGGCCCGCCTCCCTTGCAGACTTGCCTCTTACAGAAAATCGAAAGTGAAATAGAAAGCCGGCTGCCGTCCCGAGTCCCCCGAAAAGGTGAGTGAACCAGGTTGGACCTAGGTACCCCTGCCCAGGCCTGAAGATCCCCTTTCTTCCAGTTCCCACCCCAGAGCCTTGGGGGTCAGTTTCCCCTTCTCCGCAGCAGGTCTCCCAGGGAGGAGGCTGGGCTGGGAACGTGACTTCCAAGTCCTGTGGAAGGAGCTGGGGCTGCCCTGCTGCCCGCACCTGAGCTGGGACCAGGGCCGGCTAAAGCTGGGCGGGGCGGGGGGGGGCGGGGGGGAACAGAACGGAAGCCGGAAACCCAGCCGGAGGGTGGTCCCGAGGAGTCCAGTGTGGGGGAGGGCTGCGATCCTGAGACTCCCATCCCCGCCTCTAGCCCTGGCCCATGTGGTTCATTGGTTGGAGCATAGTCCCGTGCAGCGAAAGGTTGTGGGTTCCATCCCCGAACGGGCGCCTATGGATGGCAACCGATCCCCGGACATTGGGCACTTTCTCACATCAATGTCTCTCTCTCTCTGTCTCTCTCTCTCAAAAAAAAAGTACCCCTCTGGAAGAGAGAGGGGCGGGGTTAGGATGGAGAAAATGAAGACAGCTGCCAAGTTCAGAGTAGCTGAGAGAAGAGCCCAGAGAGTGCTGATAACGCATACATGTGTGTGTGTAAATATATATACTTATAAGAATACATAAGAATAGCCCTGGCCAGTGCAGCTCAGTTGGTTGGAGTGTCCTCCCATACACCAAAGGTTGTGGGTTCGATTCCGGTCAGGACACATACCTAGGTTGGGAATTGGATCCCTGGTTGGGAAGACAGTTTTCACTGTCTCTTTTTGGGGACTCAGTTACCCCCTTCTGTCTTACTGAGTCAGACAGACTATGTAGGAGAAGGTTTTGTTATTCAGGTTACTGTTCTTGTCTTGTTTTAACCCTCCAGTTCACTCTCGTATCTTCCTTTGAATTGTTTTGTTTTCCTCACACCCTTTCTCGTCTTCTGCCTAACTTTTCTCCTCTCCCCACTAGGTCACCTCGCCATCTCCACAGTGCTGCTTACTAGGAACATCCCCCCGATGGCGTCAGCAAAGCCCTTGGCAATGATGTGGGAGGAGGTCACATGCCCCATCTGCCTGGATCCCACAGTGGAGCCTGTGAGCATTGAATGTGGCCACAGCTTCTGCCAGGAATGCATCTCTCAGGTCGCCAAAGCTGGGGGCGGCACCTGTCCTGTGTGCAGGAAGCAATTCCTGCTCAGGAACTTCCGGCCCAATCTCCAGCTAGCCAATATGGTGGACAACCTAAGACAAATCAGCCAAAATGCCAAGGAGGGCACACAGAAGGAGCAATGTGGGGTGCATGGAGAGAAACTTCTCCTGTTCTGTGAGAGAGATGAGAAGGCTCTTTGCCTGGTGTGTTCCCAGTCTCGGAAACACCGTGACCACCCTGTGGTCCCGCTTGAGGAGGCTGCCCAGGAGTACCAGGTGAGGTCTTGGCACAGAGGCGTGAACAGGAGATGGAATGGGAGAGAGTGCCTGTAGAGGTGGGGGACTGGAGAAAGGGAGAGCGGTCCCCACCTTATTGTCTAATTTAAGGCTCATCAGAACTTTCTTATTCCCAGGAGCAGGGAAGATGCTATGGGAAAATGCTACAAAGATCTTGTTTCCTTGTGGTTTCCTGGTTAATTAAGAATAAGTAGTGCCCCCACCCCTGCCACCTGAACAGTGTGGCTCTTTCTTAAGAAACATGAGGCTTTTTCCAAAAAATGTCACAAAAATTTGAACCCCAATAGGACTCTAGACCTCCCTCCTTTTCTGCCCTCAGGCTTTTCTGAGAACCCATATGATCTTCCCCCACCTCCTTCTTGGTCTGATTGAGCATTACCCTGCTATCTTTCTCTGCAGGAGAAGCTCCAGGTGGCATTAAAGAAACTGAGAAAAGAGCAAGAATTGGCTGAGAAGTTGGAAATGGATGTTGTAACGAAGAGAGCAGCCTGGAAGGCAAGAGTCACATCCCCAAAGGCATCTTAGATCAAAAGCCTAGACAGAGTCCAGGGTCCTAGCCTACCCTTATCACTACCTGTCTGAAGAGTGATAGAGTCAGCGTATGTCACTCTTCAAGAACTAACAGTCCTCTGGGTCTCCTGGTAGAGGGAAATAAACAATATGGAGCTCAAAGAGAGCTCCCAATCAGACACAAAAATTGAGAGTATTAAGAGAAGATGCTGAGGGAAAAGCCACACCCTACAGCTCCTGCCCAGTCTTAGGGGATGACTGCACCAATGCCTTAGTATATGGGACAGAGCTATCCCAGGAGAGATACGGCTATGCCTGTCAGGAAATGACAGGGGCTGTGAGGAATAGACTTAAGGAAACCACCAAGGCCTGAGCTGGGAAAACCAGTCTGACCAGGTGATTGCTTGACTGTGTCCAGATCACTGGTCCAAAGTAGAATGAGGAACTAAAGCTTATTCTGCACTGGTGATATGGAGGTGAGGCAGGTCAGGAGTGGAGTGGAAGGAACTCATGGCCAATAGATACCAGAAGAGGAAGATTTAGGAAATAGGGAGGGTGAACCAAGCTGTGGTGGCAGAAGGGGTCATCTTGTGTCATTGGTAGCCCTCTCATCACTAGCACAAGAGGGCGAGCAAAGTACAGCACAAAGACTTTCTTGCCCCAGGACTTAAGAATGGTGTTGTGGACCTTCTTTGTGAGGTTGAGTGGGGACAGGTGTTACTCCTCAGTAACACTGAGATATGAAGATAAAAGGACACATTTGAGTGCTGATTGGGTTTTAAAAGAAGTTGAGGAGAGTCTCTGATTCCATGGGCTGATGCAGCTGTTATTCTAGGGCAACTGCAGTGTGCCCCACCAATCCCATTCCCCTCTTAATCCCAGAAGCCTCACCCACCCACTTTCCCAGCAAAATGGTGTGTGTGTGTGTGTGTGTGTGTGTGTGTTCCCAGACAGAGCCAGAGTAGTGAGTTGACAGGGAGTAGAAATGGGTATGGACACCTCAATTCTCCAAGCTTGGGAGATTTTGATTTTTAGAAAACCCACCTCTCTCTTTCCAATGACACCAAAGGAGAAGGTTGAGACACACAAATTGAGGATTCACGCAGAGTTTGAGCAGCAGAAAAACTTCCTGGCTGAAGAGAAACAGAGGCAACTGCAGAAGCTAGAGAAGGAAGAGAGGGAACAGCTGAGAATCCTGGGGGAGACGGAGAACAAGCTGGCCCAGCGCTGCCAGGCCCTGCAGGAGCTGATCTCAGAGCTGGAGAGGAGAAGCCGGGGCTCAGAGCTGGAGCTGCTGCAGGTGAGACGGGAGAGGCTCCCACTGCTCTCAAGGAGGAACCAAGCAAAAGCCAGAGCTCCCTGGGGCTACCGTCAGAGCACACAGAAACCTGGTCCCTGGAATTTTTTTTTTTTTAATAAAACAAACTGGAATTCAGACCCATGAATGGTTTGCATTCAAGGCATGGAAAGATACAGATTTAGGAGGCAGTAATCCATGCAGCAATTTTTTAAAAATGAACTTCTCTGATAACTGCCTGCTCTAACATGTACCAGGTTCATGACCTTGAGAAAGGTCCTTAATCAGGTTTCTCATATGTTAAATGGATATTATAATATTACATATCTCAAAGAATTTTTGTGAGAATTAAATGAGATAATCCACTAAGGCTTTTTGATGAGTATCTGGCCATGGGAAAGTTTTCCTAAAAAAAAACTAAAAATATTGAACTGAAAATTAAGAGACAGTAGCCCAGCCCCAGCCCTGTCACCAATTCCCTCTATCACTCTAGGTTAAGTCATTTTTTCCTTTCCTGGACCTAATTTCTCCATTTGTGAAAAATAAGGGAAAGGAGATGGACTAAAAAACAAGAATTCCCCAAACTTTAATCATAATTGTATCTCCTTTATACTTTCTGCTACTTCTATGAACTACCTAAGTGATCTTAACATGTTCTTTTTCTTTAAATTGTCTCACTCTTTTGCCAGAATAAATTTAGTTTAAAAGGAAATTTGTCCTAACCAATAATAGCCAAGAAATCATGTTGATATTGTTGCTGATAATGTCTCTATTTCATAAGAATAAGAATAACTGCATATTCCTTTTTTAAAATATATTTTATTGATTTTTTTTTTTACAGAGAGGAAGGGAGAGGGAAAGAGAGTTAGAAACATCAATGAGAGAGAAACATCAATCAGCTGCTTCCTGCACACCTTCTACCAGGGATGTGCCCACAACCGAGGTACATGCCCTTGACCGGAATCAAACCTGGGACCTTTCAGTCCGCAGGCTGATGCTCTATCCACTGACCCAAACCAGTCAGGGCTGAATATTCTTTTTTTTTTTTTTTTTTTTTTAATATATTTTATTGATTTTTAACAGAGAGGAAGGGAGAAGGATAGAGTGTTAGAAACATCAATGAGAGAGAAACAACGATCAGCTGCCTCCTGCACACTCCCTACTGGGTATGTGACTGCAACCAAGGTACATGCCCTTGGCCGGAATCGAACCTGGGACCCTTGAGTCCGCAGGCCGACGCTCTATCCACTGAGCCAAACCGGTTAGGGCTGAATATTCTTAAATAGCACATATTACACACCTGGCATTGAATCCCTCCTGACATTGTGCTGAGGTGGTGCTCCTATTATTCCATTTTCTAGATGAGAAAACTAAAGCACAGAGATGTTAAGAGACTTAGTGAGAGACAAAAGGTAAATAACTTGACCAAGTTCACCCGAATAGTATGAGATAGAGCTAAGATTAAAATAAGTACATAACTATTTTTTTTAAGTCACCAGTGTATATGCTACTTAAAATGATCTCATATCCACCAGTGATACGTTTGCCAAGCTCCTAATGCACTTTTGGAGCACCGAGGAGCCTGCCAGGATCAGATACGGGCTCCCAACCTCAGCAACAGAATATTCTCAGGTGATTTGATTTCACATACGTGAAGGAGCAACATTAACGACAGCACTGGACAGAACTTTAACCAGCTTTTTCTCTCCAAACAACTCAAGCCCACAAATGAAACAGAGCAGTTTCTGTGCATCCTGACTTGGCTGTTCTTTCCCTGTGACTGTCTCTGGGCCTCCGCCAGGCTGGGCTATAGGTTATATATGGTTATATGTGCGTTTCTGGTTACCCACAAGCATCCACACATCCCTTTGTTCCAAGTTGATCAGAGATGTCTTTCGGGCCATGGCCCAGAGGAACTGGGCAGAGAAATGTCCTAAGGACCTCGGGGTGGCATCACATCACCCACAGGACTGACGTCTCAGTCATTAAACCAGTGATTCTGGAACTTACTCTCTGTCTCTTTTTTCCTCAGGAGGTGAAAAGTGTCCTGGAAAGGTAAGGAGAGGTTTTCTTTATTGGAGGAAGGGGTGGCAGGAAGTGTATTTACCTGCATAAATGATTACTGAGTTAGAGAAACATGCACTGAAGTCTTCCCCATGCACCTTCCTATTCTCAGAGATACAATCCTCCATAAAATATTTTCTGGTCTCAAAGAGCTAATTCTTGGGCATCTCATTTGGTGAGTTGTCCATAGTAATTGAACTGTAACATCTTCACAAAATGAAGCCCCAACAAACAGGGAAATTCTGGGAAGTTCTGGGTCTATAGCCTGATGGGACTTCTTTTAAAAACTAACCAGCTACACACCTCCCAGAAAGAGCCATGAGTAGGACCCACGGCATGGGTGCGACTCCTTGACGTTCCTTAGAAAATGATCCAGCGTAGATCAGCACCCTGCCTGTAAAATGAAATAGGATGTGCTTGTGTGGTGACCTCGGGCTTGGAGAGAAGCTACGGACTATGCACGTGCTCCAGAGGCCCATGTGATGGTGAGGCCTGGATAGGGTGTAAATCCTGCATCCTTTTGCCTCTCGCCCCAGGGATTCTAATATAACAGGTGTTTGTAAATATGTGTTTAATTAAGTTATCAGTCATCTGCAAGAGAGGTTATTAGGGTTTGGGGAGGGTGGGGGAGGAGTTGAAGATGAGGCGTCTAACTCTGTTTCCCCCAGGAGTGAATCCTGGAAACTGGGAGAGATGGACATCACCTCCCCAGACCTGAGGAGTGTGTGCCTTGTGCCAGGGCTGAAGAGTATGCTGAGGATGTGTGGAGGTGAGGCAAGCTCCAGGAGTACAGAGCCGACCTGCTGAACAGCAATGGGATGACAAGAGTGTGACTAGGTCCAGCGTCAGGGAGAGATGTCAGGTCAAAGTAGGTGGGGCAGGAACAGAGCTAGGGAAAATGGTTCCCTCAAAAGTCCCGACAAGGGCTGGAGCTGGCTTGGCTGGGGGGTCATTTCCTCACACAGTGATGGTCAGGCTCACCCTACCATCCCCCCACCACAGAGACAGAGTTAGTTACTCCCCACACACTCCCAGCCTAACTGTGGTCCTCTCTCTGCAGTACACATCACTCTGGATCCACACACAGCCAATCCATGGCTTATCATTTCAGAGGACAAGAGACAAGTAAGGCTTGGAGACACCCAACAGAAGGTGCCTGAAAATGAGGAAAGATTTGATACTTATCCTATGGTCCTGGGTACCCAGTGCTTTGACTCTGGAAAACGTTACTGGGAGGTAGATGTGACGGGAAAGGAGGCCTGGGACCTGGGTGTTTGTAGAGACTCTGTGCAGAGGAAGGGGCATTTTATACTCAGCCCCATGAATGGCTTCTGGACAATTTGGCTGTGGAAGAAACAAAGATATGAGGCTGGCACCTGCCCGCAGACTCCACTCCACCTTTCGGTGCCTCCACGCCAAATTGGGATCTTCCTGGACTATGAGGCCCATACTGTCTCCTTCTACAACATCACTGACCACGGCTCCCTCATCTACACCTTCTCAGAATGTGCCTTCACTGGGCCCCTACGGCCTTTCTTCAATCCTGGTTTCAATGATGGCGGAAGAAACTCGGCCCCTCTGACCCTCTGTCCTCTGAGGATGGGATAATAGGGATCCACTGACTGTTGATGGCTCTCTCTGGACATTGACACCTCCTTTGTTGACTCCCCTCCTCAGCCACTGATCCTGTCTTATTTCCCCATGGCCTCTGAACTGCCTTTGTCTCTGCAGAGGTGTTGAGATACCAGCAAGCCAGGTTTGACAAGGAGGTCACTGAACATCTATGTCAAGTGATCTTCAACCTCAATATTCCTGCCCTAGATTGCTTATGATTCCCTCTACAAAAGAAACTACTTATATTTGGCCCAAACTCATCTGGATCAACCAAAATATGTTATGCCTTCTTTTTTTGTTTTCTCCTCCCCATCTCTAGGCCTTTGCTCAGATCTCTATTTTATCTTACATAGTTTGCAAAAGGACTTTCCAAGGAAATTGTGCCTCAATCTACCCCATTCAACTCTTGTTCTCATACTCGTTTGGGACAATCTTTATAACACAAACACATCTGATCATAGGTGGCTCCACATTTTTTTTTAAGGTGAATTATGCACACCTTAGATTGCCAATATCCAGCCTGCTTACCCATTCTCACCATTATCTCCCAACCATATCTTGATAATGGAGTTTGTTAAAGGGCACATCAATCTAAATGAAAGTTGTGATGGATTTTTGATGTGTCCGCTTGGTTAGGTTCTAAGCACCCTGTTTTTCAATCAAACCCTAATCCACATGTTGCTATGAAGGTGTTTGGTAGAGGTCTTTAAAGTTCATAATTATTTGACTGTAAGTAAGGGAGATTTCCCTAGATGAGCTGAGTGGGTCTGATTCAATCAGGTGAAAGGCACCAATAGCAGAACCAAGCCTTCCCTGAAGAAGATGTTCCACCTATGAAGAGCAGCTTAAGCTCATGCCCAAGAGTTCCAGCCTTGCCCTTCCTAATGGTCTGTCCTGCAGATTTAGAACTTGTCTTGCCAGCCCCCATAATTGCCTAAGTCCGTGGTTGGCAAACCACGGCTCGCAAGCCACATATGGCTCTTTGGCCCCTTGAGCATGGCTCTTCCACAAAATACCATGGCCTGGGCGAGTCTATTTTGAAGAAGTGGCGTTAGAAGAAGTTTAAGTCTAAAAAATTAGGCTCTCAAAAGAAATTTCACTCATTGTACTGTTGATATTTGGTTCTGTTGACTAATGAGTTTGACGACCACTAGCCTAAGTGAATCCCTTGCAATAAATCTCAATATTTATCACTTACTAGTTCTGCTTCCCCAGTGGAACTGTGATTGGTATGAAGGCCAGGACTGAGATGACAGCACCACCTAGTGAAAGCCAACACTTTTTTGAGTTTAAACTTATAAGGTTGGAACAATGAAGCTCTGTACCTTAGCAATAATAGGCCATGAGAGAGCCATTATCCTTCCAGCAAGCCTGATTCCTTATCTAAAATAGAATCTCAGATGTGCCCTTAGAACATCTGCTAAATTTCATGAAAAATTCAGATACTGTAAAAAATGTTGGTGACCTTGAAAAGAGTTTATTGACAAAAAAAAAAAAATTCTATCTTAACACTGAATAGAAAGGATAAAAAGAACAGAATTCTCAGGCAAGATGACATCATTACAGGAGCTAAATCAATATAAGTTGGCAAAATCAACCAGTGCCTTGATTGATAAACCAGAGGAAGGATATGGAAGAGAACTCAGTCCTATATGCATGGGGGTATACTGGGGAATGATTGGATTCTGTATGTCAGGATCATGGAGAAATCTTTTTTAAAAGACTAGATTAATCAGCTTTTCTGCTTCTCTGTGTCTGCCTTGGGATTGGTCAATGTTAAATGATGGCTTGTTCCCTTCAATTGACATATAGTGGGAGAAGAGTACCATAATGATATAACCTTAACTATTCTCATTTCTCAAAATCTGAATACCTTGCCATATCAGGTTACTCTGATGTTTGGACAGTTACTAGTACATTACACAGATGACATATTACCAACTCCTTGGTATCCATCAAAAGGAATTAAGTAGTAGAGATTTTATATATCTCAGCTTTTATCCCCACGAATAATTACTAGCAAGTGATCCAGGTATCCCCCTGGATCCAGGTATCTCTTGAGAAATGGGGGAAGATTCTCCATCTATTCTAATTTTGATTAATATTATCCTTTAAAATTCAAATGAGATCTATTGACTTTTGTGATCTCTTTGATTCTATAACTTCCTTTTGCACAGAAGAGGCAGGAATTATTACACTGAAACTTCAAAGATAAACATGCTAAGACAGAAGGAAATTAAAATTTTATCCACTGGAACAGAATAACAGACCTTAATTGTGTGTGTGTGTGTGTGGTGGGGGGCGGGGAGCAGACAGGAAGAGATTAACCAAAGAACATATATACATATATGGATAACCTATGGACACAGACAATAGCATGGGAAGGCCTGGGGTACATGGGTTCATGGAGGCTGTGTTCAGTAATGATGAAGACAAAGAGGCTATTCCCAATGGGAGCAGCAAGGTAGGAAATTTTTTAAAAAGGGGGAAAGAGATCCATGCATGCTGGTCTTCTAGGGCAGGGATGCCCAGCAGAATGAAGACCAAGTGGCTAGTGCCAAAGTGGTTGGGGGTTACCATGCCCAGGACAATACAAGTGGGTATATGCAGGGGTGGGCAAACTTTTTTGACTTGAGGGCCACAATGGGTTCTTAAACTGGACTGGAGGGCCGGAACAAAAGCATGGATGGAGTGTTTATGTGAACTACTATAAATTCAAAGTAAGGAGCGGAGGGGAGAGCAAGAGAACCCTCCGCTCTTTCGGCTCCACGGGCCGGATAGAACAGCCGAATGGGCCGGATCCGGCCCGCGGGCCGTAGTTAGCCCAAGGCTGGTGTAGGCACACAGAAAGAAGGTTCTCAAGTTTGATTCCCAGTCAAGGGCAGGTACTTGGGATGCAGGTTCGAAACCTGCCCTGGTTGGGGAAGGTGTGAGAGGCAACCAATCAATGTGTGTCTCTCTTACATCGATGTTTCTCTCTCTCTCTTTCTCCCTTCTTTCCACTTTCTCTAAAATCAATGGGTGAGGATAAACAAGATTGATGAACCTCTAGCCAGGCTCACCAAGAAGCAAAGAGAGAGGACCCAAATAAACAAATTCAGAAATGAAAGTGGAGAAATAACAACAGACCCCACCGAAATACAAAGGATTGTTAAAATATACTATGAACAACTCTATTCCAACAAACTGGACAACCTGGAGAAAATGGACATTTTCCTAGAAAAATACAACCTTCCAAAACTCAATCAGGAAAAATCTAAACATCTCAATAGGCCAATAACTATGGAAGAAATTGAAGCAGTCATCAAAAAGCTTCCAGAAAACCAAAGCCCAGGGCCAGATGGCTTCACAGGGGAGTGTTACCAAACATTCAAGGAAGAACTAAAACCTATCCTCCTCAGACTATTCCAAAAAATTCAAAGGGAAGGAACACTTACAAGCTCCTTCTATGAAGCCAGCATCACCCTAATACCAAAACCAGATAAAGACAACACAATGAAAAAGAATTACAGGCCAATATCCCTCATGAACATAGATGCCAAAATCCTCAACAAAATTCTAGCAAATCAGATCCAGAAGTACATCAGAAAGATCATACACCATGACCAAGTAAGATTTATCCCAGGGATGCAAAGATGATACAATATCCGCAAATCAATAAACGTGATACATCACATAAACAAATTGAGAGATAAAAATCACATAGTCATATCAATTGATGCAGAAAAAGCATTTGACAAAAATCCAACACCCTTTCTTGATAAAAACTCTCAGCAAGGTGGGAATAGAAGGATCATACCTCAACATAATAAAAGCCATATATGATAAACCCACATTCAACATCATACTCAATGGGCAAAAACTAAAACCATTTCCCCTAAGAACGGGAACAAGACAGGGATGCCCACTATCACCACTCTTGTTCCACATAGTACTGAAAGTATAAGCCATTGCAATTAGACAAGAAGAAGAAATAAAAGGCATCCAAATTGGAAAAGAAGAAGTAAAGCTGTCCTTATTTGCAGATGACATGATATTGTACGTAAAAAAACCAAAAGACTCCATCAAAAAACTATTAGACTTAATAAATGAATTCGGCAAAGTAGCAGGATACAAAATTAATCCCAATAAATCTATGGCATTTCTATACACCAATAGTGAACTTACAGAAAGAGAGACTAAGCCCTAACCGGTTTGGCTCAGTGGATAGAGCGTCGGCCTGCGGACTGAAGGGTCCCAGGTTCGATTCCGGTCAAGGGCATGTACCTGGGTTGCGGGCACATCCCCAGTAGGGGGCGTGCAAGAGGCAGCTGATCGATGTCTCTCTCTCATCGATGTTTCTAACTATCTATCCCTCTCTCTTCCTCTCTGTAAAAAATCAATAAAATATATTTAAAAAAAAAAAAAAAAAAAAGAAAGAGAGACTAAGAAAGCAATCCCATTTACCATTGCACCAAAATAATTAAGATACCTAGGAATAAACTTAACTAAGGAGGTAAAAGACCTATACGCGGAAAACTACATGACACTGAAAAAAGAGACAGAGGAAGTCATAAACAGATGGAAGAACATACCACGTTCATGGATTGGTAGAATCAACATCATTAAAATGTCCATACTACCCAAAGCAATCTATAGATTCAATGCACTCCCCATTAAAATACCAATGGCATAGTTCACAGACCTAGAAAGAACTCTCCAAAAATTCATCTGGAATAAAAAAAGACCCTGAGGAGAGAAACCAAGATGGCAGAATAGGTAAGCACCTAAACTGCTGCCTCGCACAACAATTTCAAAACTACAACTAAAAGACAGAACGGACAACATCCACAACCACAGGAAAGCTGGCTGAGTGAAAATTCTACAACTAGAAGGAAAGAGAAAAGCTCACAGAGAACTGGAGGTACGGCAAAGGGTCTTTATGCGCGCAGAGAGGAAGGGCGGCTGAGAGCCTGGCTGACTTTCTCTGGCGGAAGGGGGAAGGAAGCCCCCGACCGCACTGAACCCCAGTTCTGACTGCACTGAACCCCAGTTCCAGGCGAGCCCCTGGGACCCACGCTCTTACGGGGGGAATCAGGACTCTTGGGCAGAGACTCGGGAGCCGGGGAAGGCAGAGGTCTGAAGGTGCGCGCGTGCCAGTGTGCAAAAGGCTGCAGAGGTTGCCACAGGCTTTCCCTAATGGAAGGGAGTCAGAAGCTCCTGACTGCACTGAGCCCCAGTTCTGACTGCACTGAACCCCAGTTCCAGGCAAGCCCCTGGGGACCCACGCTCTTGTGGGGGGAATCTGGACTCTCGGGCGGAGACTTGGGAGCCGGGGAAGGCAGAGGTCTGAAGGCGCGCAAGGGCAAGGCTGACGGGAAGCCAAGATTGTCTGCTCCGCCCTGAGACTCCACCCCATCCAAGCTGAGCACAGTGGCTACTGCAATATGGCAAGTCTAATCCTATAAGGCTGTCTCCAGCACTGAACTTCTCCCAGCATAGACACAGCTGATCCTTACAGCCAACTGGCCTGCAGGTCAATTCTTCCCAGTGATACCAACAACAATAAAGACTTAATTACAACAAGGCTGTACACACAGTCCACAAAGGGGTGCACCAAGAGTGTCCACCTCAGGTTAACTGGGGAGGCAGACCCACTGGGCCATATTGGAAACCTAGCACACAAATCTACCTTACCAACTCAGGGAAGCAGTGAAAATGCGGCGTCAAAGAATCAGATCACAAACGAAAGAAATGGAGGAAAACAAACGACTGGATATAGAATTCAAAACCACGGTTATAAGGCTTTTTAAGAATATCCTAGAAAAGGCAGATAAATATAACGAGACCCTCAAAGATATGAAAAAGGACCAACTAGAAATTAAACATACACTGACTGAAATAAAAAATGTTATACAGAGACCCAAAAACAGACAAGAGGAACACAAAAATCAAGTCAAAGAATTGAAATACAAAGAAGCAAAAAACACTCAACCGAAAAAGCAAAAAGCAAAAAAAAAAAAAATCCAAAAAGTTGAAGATAGTGTAAGAAGCCTCTGGGACAACTTCAAGCGTCCCAACATCAGAATTATGGGGGTGCCAGAAGAAGAGAGAGAGCAAGATACTGAAAACCTATTTGAAGAAATAATGACCGAAAACTTCCCCCACCTGGTGAAAGAAATAGACTTACAAGTCCAGGAAGCGCACAGGACCCCAAACAAAAGGAATCCAAAGAGGACCACACCAAGACACATCATAATTAAAATGCCAAGAGCAAAAGACAAAGAGAGAATATTAAAAGCAGCAAGAGAAAAACAGTTAATTACCTACAAGGGAGCACCCATACAACTGTCAGCTGATTTCTCAACAGAAACTATGCAGGCCAGACGGGAGTGGCAAGAAATATTCAAAGTGATGAATAGCAAGAACCTACAACCAAGATTACTCTACCCAGCAAAGCTATCATTCAGAATGGAAGGTCAGATAAAGAGCTTCACAGATAAGAAAAAGCTAAAGGAGTTCATCACCACCAAACCAGTATTATTTGAAATGCTGAAAGGGATTCTTTAAGAAGAGGAAGAAGAAGAAAAAAGTAAAGATAAAAATTATGAACAACAAACACATATCTATCAACAAGTAAATCTAAAATCAAGTGAATTAAAAATCTGAGGAACAGAATAAACTGGTGAATATAATAGAATCAGGGACATAGAATGGGAGTGGATTGATAATTCTTAGGGGGATAAGGGTGTGGGGGATACGGGAAGAGACTGGACAAAAATCATACACCTATGGATGAGGACAGTGTGGGGGAGGTAAGGGCAGATAGTGGGGTGGGAACCGGGTGGAGGGGAGCTATGGGGGGGGGGGAAGGAGAAACAATTGTAATAAACTGAACAATAAAGATTTATTAAATTTTTTAAAAAGTACTGCCTGAGGAGCATAGGGACTCAACCCCATGCCAGGACCCCCCACCCAGAGCACTAGGGCTAGGAAGAGGAGCCTGCATAGCATCAGGCAGTGAAAATTGGTAGGGACTCCATAGGAGGAGGAGAGAGTCTGCCAGAATACCAGGTGCTGTCCTAGCAGGTCACTGCACAGGAGCTTGCTCTCAGGAACTCACCAAGAGCTCACATAGAGTGAAGGTGACCCAGGCATCCGGTAGTCATAAAGAGATCTGGTGTCGTGGCCCCAAAGAGAGAACTGGAGGGTCAACTACCTCAGTCACAGTCTTGCGTCAATATCCCATATCACCCTCAGGCATCATTTTCACAGGGTCAGGTACTCCTATTATTTTTTGTTTGTTTCTTTGTTTTTGTTTTTAATTTATTGTTGACACTATTCCAGATGTCCCCCATTTCTCCCCCTCCTTTACCCACTCTACCCAGCCTCCATTTCCCCTCCCTCTGGCCATCACCACCCTGTTGTCTATGTCCATGGGCTATGCATACCATGTTTCCCCGAAAATAAGACATCCTCCGAAAATAAGACCTACTTACAGGTTTCCTTCTGAGTGAAATATAAGGCATCCCCCGAAAATAAGGCCCCAGGCTCTGTCTCAGAATGAAAATTAATTTATCGTAAACTGCTCGCTAGGGCCGCCCCGACTGGCGTCTAGCAGCCAGTGACGTTACGCGGAGTCCTGACGTCACTGCTGTGTGGAGGCGGAGCGGAGGTCGGAGTGAGCGGTGAGCGTGGGACGGGAGAGAGGAGGAGACTTTCGCAGATGCGTGTAGAAGAACAGGAGGATTAGAGCGGACGGGACGCGGCGAAGGTGGTGAGTGCTGGTCTGTCTCTGGTGACACTACCTGATGCTCGCGACCACCTTCATGATGACTGAAGGTTCTCAGTCAGTGGTAGACCCTGCTCCAGCCCAGATCCAGGCCCCAGCAAGCCCAGTGACAGTCCCCAGGCAGGCCCCAGGGAGTAAATGTCTGATAAAGGGGTAGGGGGATGTCTGGTGAAGGTGTTCAGTGGCACAGGGGTGGGGGGAGGGGGATCACTTAAAATGACACAGGAGGATCAGAGGGGGCAATCAAAATGACACAGGAGGATCAAAAGGGGTTACTAAAATGGTAATCCCCCCTCTGATTCTCCTGTGCCATTTTGATTCCCCCCTCTGATCCCCCCTGTGTCATTTTGAGTGATTCCCCCTCCCCCCACCTTTTTTTTTACCCCTAGAAATGAGCGCAAAAAGAAAAAGCTACTCTGTGGAGTACAAGAAAGGAATTGTGGAAGACTCTTGGGGCCAAAATCTTACTGCTTTCTGCAAAGAGAAGATGTTGAGTATCCAATTGGTCCGAAAATGGCGAGCAGAGTATGGTAACCTCATTGAACAGGTGGACAAGGGAAATGCTAAAAAGCGCAAGTGTGGATCAGGTCGGCAACCATTATTTTCCAAGCTGGAAGACCTAATCTGTGAATGGGTTGTTGACAAGAGAGCAAAGGCTTTGGTTGTGAAAAGGGCTCAGATTCAAGAATTTGCCCTTGCAATGGCACCACAGTTTGACATAGCCCCCGAAGACTTCAAAACATCACAACACTGGCTGGATAATTTCCTTCAGCGAAGTGAACTGTCTTTAAGAAGATCTACAACATTGTTTAGGTTGGAAGATACTCAAGTTATTAAGCGAGCACTTGCATTCAAGTCCTTTATTGATGATGCTGACTTCTCAAAATACAATCTTTCCAACATGATTGCTATGGATGAAACTGCAGTGTTTATGGGCCAATCATCTCAAACAACAATTGAACAGCGGGTTGCCTCCTTGGCGTACATTCCCTCCACTGCTTACGAAAGTGCACGTGTTTCCTGTATTTTGGCAATTCATCTGGATGGCACTAAAATCCCACCTTTAATCATTTCTAAGGGCAAGAAGGAAAAGATTGAACGTGTTTTGGGCATTTTTATTCATGAAACTGAAAAAGCCTGGGCCACACAAGCAGTTATAAGGAAGTGGGGTCGATTTAATGCTGCCGCTTGTTATGCGAGGGAGCCAAAGAGGTCTGCTAGTCTGGGATGCAGCCAGCACTCACCGCACTAAAGACATGAAGACATTTCTTCACGAAAGAAAAATAGATCAGATAACGATTCCCGCAGGAATGACGGCCTATCTCCAGACTCTTGATATTGCAATAAACAAGCCATTCAAAGACAATTTGCGCATGGAAATTAATGACTACATTGAAAATAGAATGGAGAGAAATCAGCGTGGAAACTTTGTGAAACCTAAACTGCAAGAAGTTGTGACTTGGGTGAAGAATTCATGAGAGAAAATCACTGACAGTTGCATTGCAAATGCACTGCAAGCAGGCTACCTTGAATAGAAGTACTCATTTAAAGACAGTGCTATTGCTAAACATGAGAGATTTGGTCCACTGATTCTGAAAGAAATGGAGTCACAAAAAATTCACCAGGAAATTCAGGAATTGGATTGTTATGATGATGTTCCAGAAGATGATGACATGATTGTCATTGAATAAATGAGTAAATTCTTGATACTGCAGGATTCCCAGTTTGTCTGGTTTGTGTTGACAACTACCATACTACCGTACCGTATACAGGTAATAAATTTCCTTTATTTTCATTTAACAATAAATGTGTACCATATTCTTCTTCATGGAAAAATAAGACATCCCCTGAAAATAAGACCTAACGCATCTTTGGGGGCAAAAACTAATATAAGACACTGTCTTATTTTCGGGGAAGCACGGTAGTGGGAATGCCACTGTAGAAAACAGTTATGGAGTTTCCTTAAAAATAGAACTGCATTCTGACCCAGTGATCCCACTTCTGGGAATATATCCTAAGAAGTCCAAAACACCAATTCAAAAGACTATATCCACCCTTATGTTTATTGCAGCATTATTTATAATAGCCAAGATATGGAAACAGTCCAAGTGCCTATCAGTAGATGAATGGTACATTTACTCAATGCAATATTATTTGGCCATTAAAAAAAAAAAAAGGAAATCTTGCATTTTGGGACAGCATGGATAGACCTGGATATTATTATGCTAAGTGAAATAAGTCAGTCAAAGAAAGACAAATACCATGTGATCTCACTGGCATGTGCAAGCTTTTTTTTTGTTAATCCTCACCCAAGAATATTTTTCCACTGATTTTTAGAGAGAGTGGGAAGGGGAGAGATGGGAAGAAACATCAATATGAGAGACACATCGATTGGCTGCCTCCCACATGCACCCCAACATGTCCTTGACTGGAACTGAACCCAGGATCCTTTAGTCCACATGCCAACGCTCTATCCACTGAGCAAAACCAGCTAGGACATAAGTGGAATCTAATAAATAAAAGAAAAATAGAGGCATGGATACATGCAACAGACTGAAAGCTGTCAGGGAGAGGGGAGGAGGAACTGGATGAAAGAAGGTGACAGGATTATCCAAAAATATAGCTAGAGGGAAAGGAGGATAAGGGGAGGTGGATGTGGGCAAAGGGTGGTAGAAATGGGAATGGAAAGAGACTTTGCTTCTGGAAATAGACACAGGCAGTGTGCAGATTGTGGGGGAAATGGGGCCACATGCTAATCTGACAAGCTCAGGGAAAGCCTGCATGGCAGTCTTGCAAACTCAAAGACCTAAAGTAACCACAAAGGACAGTGTGAAATTCAAACCTCAACTAAAAGCATTTATGTTGGGTAATCACATCCTAGGCTGGTATCTTCCCTGGCAAGGTCAATCTTTACCTTAACTGAGTCTATTGTTTTTTTACATCTATAAAACACATCATTGAAATGTCAGGTAACTTATAACTTCCCTTTTTTCTGGACCCCTCAGGGCAAAACCAAATGCCCTAGGCCCGAGGACAGATATCACAAATTCCTTCATTGTTATTGTAATCATGTTAATTGTAGACTGTTAACTATCCTGCACCCACCTAAGTAAAAGGAGTATGTGTCTATCATCTTACTTTTTATCCAATCCCAGAGGTTTCCCCTTGCCACTTTGCTTTCTCCCTCCTCCCTAATCCATCACCAATGGATTTCATCTAACCCACTTGTGTCTCCTGCCATTCTCTGGGGCATTATCCCCATAAGTGGAGATTCTGCTTTCCAGCAATTGTGGACAGTTTGGCTCAAGTAAACTCACAAAAATTCTTTACAGGTTTGAATGTTTTTTATACTAACAAGATGATGCTTTATTGAGTTGTACACTTGAAACCTGTATGGTTTTGTAAGTCAATGTCACTCTAATAAATTCAATTTAAAAAAATTTTATGAGAAAAGAAAAACAAACTCCCTTCTGCACTCTCATTTTACACCCCTTGAAGTGCATGGAACAGATGTAACTATTTCTTTACCTAACCCCTAACTAAGCTAGTCCCCCTCAAAGGTATACATACTGTCTGTTTCATTAAAGGGTGGCCAGGGACTGGTTCCTTTCCTTGTTGCTGGGACCGCATGAGTGGGACCCACACTGAGGAAGCTCAGGGGTAGGAGTTGAGCCACCAGATGCAGTGGCAGTGTACGAATCAAAGGTTCTTTTCGGTCAAAATAATAATAGTTTAGATACTAACTTTATTTCCTTCTTATATAGCCTTGGGTCAACTTTGTGTTGTGGTTTCACTTCCTTGTACTTAGTTAAGCCCCATTTCCTGGTATTCAGTTGGACCAGATGTACCCACCCCAGCCCGCTGGCGCCGCTGGAATTAGACATTCGCGCCAGATGGTGAGACCACGCCCTTAAACCAATCGGAGCAGAGTGTAGCCATGCGTCCTAGATACAAAGAGAACGGACTTCCCCTTCGGTGTACTTTGCCCGGTTCATTTTTCTGTTGGCCTTGCATGCTTTTGGAGAAGTAAATTTGCCTTGTCGAGCGATTTTCAAGTTCCCGTGGCACCTTTTAAGAGCATTTCTAACAACAGCACCCCAGACCCCCAGCACTCACTGAACAGACCAGGGCTTGTGGCTCGGCCTCTATCCAGGCAGGACGGGGTAGCACCGCCCACGAGGACAGGATCCCACAACCGGGGCTTCCCTTCCCTTCCGGTCTCAACAGCACCCAGGTTCCGGCTGAGCGCCTAAATCCGCCGAGACTGCGGGGTCTGGCTTCGCCTGGAACAGGGCGGGACGAGGTAGCCCCGCCTACGAGGGTCTCCAGGACGGAGCTTCCGGTTACCACGTGTCCCTTCCCAGGAAATGGAGGTGCGCGCCCGCCTGGTGGAGTTGGTGCGCGCTGGACGCACCCATCCGCTTTTCACTGTCTGAGAGGCGGCCGCGGACACCTCAGAGGTTCAGGGCTAGACCCGTCCCCCCGCCCCCCGGGAGCCAGGTCCCGAGAGAGCCTGAGGAGCGCCGGCTGCCTTTCCTTGCGGGACACAAAGGGAAACGCACAGTTGAAGTGTGGCAGGTGAGTCTGGCGGGCCAGAGGGAGGCAGCACGGCAGACGGGCACTGGGCGATGAGGGACCGGGAGGCAGAGAAATAGAGTGAAGAGAAGGACAGAAGAAAAGGTGTTCTGAAGACCAAGGGAAGAAAGTCTCCGCAAGAGCGGAGTGTTCCCCTGGATGTAATGCCACTGAGATGCTTTGAGGAACACTAAGAACCAAATGAGGGAATTGGATTTGGCTAAGAGCGGTTTGTAGGTACATCCTGTCCCACTTATACTGCAGCCCGAAAAGTTTTAGATTTGGCAGTGGAAACACAGGTTATAGAGGAGAGGTATGCTTAGTGTCCTCCCTTACCTGCTACCAAAATAATGAATTAGTCCCTTGGAATTTCAAAAGGTAAGTAATTAAACCAAACAAACTCTTGGCTTTTATATGTTAGATTAGTTTAGATCCTTGGGGGGACACATGTGTTTACACTGTCCTCTAGGCAAGGGCATGCAGGGATTAAGCATAAGGATTCCAGTAAACACCCGGGGGTCTACATATGCACAGACTTGTTTGGAAAGGTCAAGAAATAGTTAGGGGTGCCACCTTCAACACTCCCCTAAGTCGGAATTCCAATAAACAGGGCAGGCAGCCTTCCACTCACTTCCCTTTTATCAGAATGTCCTCCTTACAAACTTTCCAACCAGTTCTCATGTGCTTCCCAACATGTAAGGAAGGGGTAAGAGAACAGTCAGAAATCTGGAGTGAATGAAACCTAAACCAGTCAGTACCTTGGAGCTTTAGGACATTTGTGGGTGAGCATGAAGCGCATCCAACCTCCACATCGGAGGGTGACGGCATAGCTTATATGGTAGAAAAGCTGAATAAAATACTTAGAGCAAGTGAAGGTATTAGAGAAAAATCAAGTCAGACAGAACTTGAAGGAAATTGCTGGAGAAAATGTGGGAGCACCTAGGTAAGCCGCACATTTACCTGTGCTTTCCCCACAGAACATTTACTAACTCATAGAGCAAGGAACAGAGACCAAGCTGAAAGAGGTGGCCAGGGCTTGTGGCATTTCCGTTGGCTGGGAAGAAGGAAGTTGGAGTTCAGAGATACCATGGAGTCTGAGATTTGAAATGGAAGCGGGAACCTTAGAGAAATGAGCCCAAAATTCAATGTGCAGTTTCCACTTGAGGTGTTTGTCAGTTCCTAAGCTGTACATGCCCAGGGCAAGATTCCCAGCCCCTAAGTTGAAAGCAACAGTTGCAAGGCTAAACAGTTGTGCAGGCTAAACAGTTGAGCATTGACCTATGAACCAGGAGGTCACAGGTTGATTCTCAGTCAGGGCACATGCCTGAGTTGCAGGCTCAATCCCCAGTGTGGGGCGTGCAAAAGGCAGATGATCAATGATTCTCTCTCATCATGAGAATATTTCTCTCTCTCCTTCCCTCTCCCTTCCTCCCTGAAATCAATACAAATATCCTATTTAATAAAGAGGGAATATGCAAATTAACCAACACAAAGATGGAGGTGCCCACAGCAGAGGCAGGGGTTTCTGTAACTAGATGGCTGTACCCACAGCAAAGGCGGGGTTTTTGTAACACAAGATATCTGCACCCAAGCAGAGGCTGAGTTCCCATAATGAGACTTAACGAGCAATCGGCAGGGACCTGAGGCTGTGCCACCCACCAGATGCCCTACCTGGCATGCACCAGGGGACCTGAGGCTGCACCCCCTGCCTGGTGAGGCTTGACGGGGGGTGGGACTGGCTTTTTCTGGGTCTCACGTGATTTCGAGGAGTGCGCAGGTGGGTGGGGACTTGACTCTGGGTCCCTCTGCACACCCCAGACTCTGACAGGAGGAAGATTTTCATATACATTTTACTAATTTTCTTTCATCTCTGACACTTCTATTATAGAGAAAGGGCAAATAGCAATATTAAAATATTTCCTCTAATTAATTCGCTTTGAATGTGCACAAATTTCGTGCTTTAGGCCACTAGTATTAAAATTTAAACAAAGGTGTCACAGAGTGATTATACAGTTGAAATTACTGCAGTGAGTAAGGGGACAAAGAAATCGACATTTCCATGCAATGAAAACATTTCCCTAGTTCTTTGAGGCCCAAAATGAGAAATTTGTGAAACAGTGGATGTGCCAATGAGTGTACCTGTGTACCTATCCATTAATATTTTTTCAAAATTAAATTTCCAGAGTTTTACTTTCTATATTAAGCACTATCATTTTTGCATACAATAAATCTAATTTGGAAGAAGTAGTCATGCCAATATTTTTCTCTGTGCTTCCTCCAAGCTACCTGAGCTCCAGCTGCTCTTCTTCCCCAAGAAGATCCATGAGACGCTCCTCAGGTGAGTTCTAGTCCATAGTTCAGATTTTAGCCTCAGAAATATGTCCAGGCCTCAGTAGAGGAATATGTAACAGTGCCCTCTGCTCCCTCCCACCTGTCACGATGACCTCCCTCCTGAGAAAATCACATCCTGGGCATGATGAGGTCTCAATTTCCCGGCCTGAAAGCTCGGTTCTATCCAGCTGGGCTCTCCTCATCATTCACAGATTTCTGTAATGTCACCACTTACTTTAATGGAAATTACCATCCCCTGGAGCCAGGAGAACCGAGTTACTGCCTGAACCTACTTTTTTTTTTTCTGCAGTTTATCCAGTTACTTTCCCTGGGCCTCACTGAGACCTGTGCAGGTCCAATGGCAGTTGTCCGAGATTTCCCAGGACCAAGAGGTTTCCCAGGAGGCAGACTAGCATGCCAGAGCAGCCCTAGGAAAACTGGATTGAGTCGGTCCCCCTCTTAACGGTGGAGTTTGTAGTCTGAACTAGTGCACATGTGAAGTTCTTTCCCTTCCTGGTGAGGATGTGCCGATGGGTGTACCAGTGTACCGATCCATTAGTATTTTTTTCGAAATTAAATTTCCAGAGTTTTACTTTCCATATTAAGCACTATCATTTTGTGCAGACAATAAGTCTACATTTAGAAGGAGGCTGTTGAAAATAAATGTGGGAAGGTACCTGAGAAAACAACCCCTTCAATTAAGTGACTGCTTCATATAGGCCTCTCTGCTCTGCAGATGGGGAACATCTAGAGCAAGAATTCTTTCAGAGCCTTATCTTCTCTAGGTAGGGCAGGACTTTGTGTCGTCACAAAATTATCTCCAGTGCCATGGTAACTGTTTCTCTTCATCTGTTGCTGAGCCTTGGTGAAGTCATGTTAGCGTGAACCAGTGCTGTGACAGCTGACAAATGTGGCACTAAGAGCTAGAGGAAGTGGTGACATGTGGCTCCATGGGCCTTCCTGAGATCTGCTAATTCTGGCCACTGTTGAACTCCTCATCAATTTCAGATTTTGTACTTTTAGCTAAACATGATATATTTAATTTTCATTGTTACTGAGATGGTTTTCCCTTATAGTTAGTGTTTTTTTAATGTTATGAATGTCTTTTTTGTTACTGCTTCTTTTTTATCCATTTTAAATTTTTTTATACTAGAAAAAAATATGTTTCTCTCAAAGTTATTTTATGTCTCTCTCTAATGACTACTGTGAAAAGGTCCATCTTCTCCAGACACCTTTTCATCTGAAATCAATAGCAACTCTTGTATTTCTGTGGCCAAACTCATGAGTATGTTTTTGTTTTTGTTTTTTTTTAAATATTTATTTTATTGATTTTTTACAGAGAGGAAGGGAGAGGGTCAGAGAGTTAGAAACATCAATGAGAGAGAAACATCAATGAGAGAGAAACATCGATCAGCTGCCTCTTGCACACCCTCCACTGGGGATGTGCCTGCAACCAAAGGTACATGCCCTTGACCGGAATCGAACCTGGGACCCTTCAGTCCACAGGCCGACGCTCTATCCATTGAGCCAAACCAGTCAGGGCCTCATGAGTATGTTTATCTCATCCAAATTACTTCAAAACCCAGGCAACAAGTGTACTTTAGGACTTGGGTAAACTGACTCTTTTTAAGCTACACTTGCTCATACACATTCTTTGAGGTTCTTATAGAAAGCTTTGCAGTGCAGTTGTTTGCCCTTTTTAAAGTCAACAGCTGACCCTAGCTAGTTTGGTTCAGTGGAAGAGTGTTGGCCTGTGGACTGAAGGTTCCCAGGTTTGATTCCTGTCAAGGGCATATGCCTAGGTTTAAATAAAGTCAGTAGTTGACTTCCAGTGTTCTCCTTGTGATGGGCATTTCCTCTTCTCTCAGGATCACCTAAGTGGGTCAGAGCATCCTGAGCACCGGGTCTTGGTGGAGATGCCAGAATGAGAAGGCGCAAGAGTCGCGGTCCCCACCAACCAGCCTCCCAGGTGACCAGTGCTGGGCCTGGGACAGGGACCACGGTGTCCCTGGCTGCCTCCTCTCCTGCCACCCTCACCCCATTCTACCCACAGAGGCCCTCAGCTGAGGTTGGTGTGACCTTTGAGGATATTGCTGTGCGCTTCTCTAAGAAGGAATGGTGCCTTCTTGATGAGACTCAGAGACACCTGTTCCTCGAAGTGATGCTCGAGAACTTTGAACTCATATCCTCTCTAGGTTGCTGCTGTGGAGCAGTGGATGTGGAGGCACCTGCTGAACAGCATGTTTCTGTGAGAGTGTCACAGGCAAAGAACCCCAATGTAGTTTTGTCCTCCCAGAAGAGCCACCCCTGTGAGAGTTGTGGTCCAGTCCTGAGAGACATTTTCCACTTGGTTGAGCAGGAGGGAACACAACACAGCCTGAAACTGTTGAGGTGTGGGGCATGTGCAAAGCAGTTTTATTTCAGCAAGAAAGCCATTGGCTGCAACCAGACACTTGCTCAGGACCATAGTGTCCGTAATGGAATTCAGTGTTTTGTGTGCCGTGAATGTGAAAAATCTTTTACAAAAATCTCTGATCTCCATTATCATCAGAAATTGCACACTGGAGAAAGTCCATATGAGTGCAGTGAATGTGGGAAATGCTTTAAACAACACTCCATACTTACTCAACACCAGCGAGTTCATTCTAAAGAAAAGCGTCATGAGTGTGGCGAATGTGGGAAATTCTTTAGCCAAAGGGGAGCCCTCGTGCAACACCAGAGAGTTCACACTGGAGAAAAGCCATATAAATGTGATGAGTGTGGGAAATCCTTTAGCCAAAGTTCAAGCCTCATTCAACACCAGAGAGTTCACACTGGAGAAAAGCCATATGAGTGTGGTGAATGTGGAAAATATTTTACCAGAATCTCTGGCCTTTATTGTCATCAGAGACTTCACACTGGAGAAAGGCCTTATAAGTGCAGTGAATGTGGGAAATCTTTTGTCAGGAACTGTTACTTGAGTTATCATCAGAAATGTCACACTGGAGAAAAACATGAATGCAGTCAGTGTGGGAAATCTTTTCCCACTAGCGAAGGCCTCCGTTATCATCATAGACTTCACACTGGAGAAAGGCCTTATGAGTGCAGTCAGTGTGGGAAATCTTTTACCGGTAGGAGTAGCCTCCGTTGTCATCAGACAGTTCACACTGGAGAAAGGTCTTATGAGTGCACTCAGTGTGGGAAATCTTTTACCACTAGCAAACGTCTCCGTTATCATCAGAGACTTCACACTGGAGAAAAGCCTTATGAGTGCAGTCAGTGTAGGAAATCTTTTACCACTAGTGATGGCTTCCGTTATCATCAGAGACTTCACAATGGAGAAAGGCATGAGTGCAGTCAGTGTGGGAAATCTTTTACCTGTAGGAGTAGCCTCAGTTGTCATCAGAGACTTCACACTGGAGAAAGGCCTTATGAGTGCAGTCAGTGTGGGAAATCTTTTACCAGTAGGAGTAGCCTCCATTATCATCAGAGACTTCACACTGGAGAAAGACCTTTTGAGTGCAGTCAGTGTGGGAAATGCTTTACCAGTAGGAGTAGCCTTCATTATCATCAGAGACTTCACACTGGAGAAAGGCCTTATGAATGCAGCGAATGTGGGAAATCGTTTGCCCTAAGCAAACACTTGCATCGTCATCAGAAAGTTCACACTGGAGAAAGGCCTTATGAGTGCAATTAGTGTGGTAAACCTTTTACCGGTAGCCATGGCCTGCGTTATCATCAGAGACTTCACACTGGAGAAAGGCCTTGTGAGTGCAGTCAGTGTAGGAAATCTTTTACCACTATCCATGGCCTCCATCACCATCAGAAATGTCGCACTGGAGAAACGTCTTAGGAGTGCAGTTAGTGTGGGAAGTCTTTTACCAGTAGAAGTAGCCTCTGTTATCATCAGAGACTTCACATCAGAGAAAGGCCTTATGAATGCAGCGAATGTGGGAAATCGTTTGCCCTGAACAAACACTTGCATCGTCATCAGAGAGTTCACACGAGAAAGGCCTCAGGATTGCAGTGAATGTGGGAAATATTTTGCCGGAAACAGTCACTTTTGTTGTCATCAGAGTGTTCAGAGGTTGTACTGATACTTTTGAAGGGAACCACTTTCAAAGATCTTGCAAAGGGCCATGTGTCCTCATGTCTGCAATTCCATGGGTGATGATCACTTGGGTGTAGGACAGTAGGGTTTAGGGGAAAGCATAATTGCTACAGAATCACTGGCCTAATAGGGATTGTGCATAATTCTTAAAATGGAGATAGGTTTCATTTATCTTTATGAATAACTCATAATGCAATGTCCAAGTCAGAAGAGAGGTGAATGTTTAACTTAAAGAAATTAGGAAGTTGTGATTTAAGCCAATTGCACTATTTGCATTCTTCCAGCAGTGTATGACAGATTTAATTCCTCCACATCCTAGAAAAGATTTGGTTTGGTCAGTCATCCTTTATTTAACTTTGTCATGCTACATCATTGTTTGATTGCATTTTTTCTAAGGGTTTATGGTAAGCCTTTCTTCAGATGTGCATTTGCTATCTCTATATTTGCTTAAATGTCTGAGCTTATGTTCTGCCAAATCTATGAATTTTGGCAATTTTCTTTAACAAATAGTGAAACAACAAAAATGCAGGTTATAATTTCACTCATTTTTTGTCTTTTTTGCTTTGTAGGATAAGTGTGTTTCATATTGGAAAAAAAATAAAATCAACAATTGACTCAAGATAAGGGTCTTATTTCATTCCTTTGGATGTGAGTTTTCCCAGCACTGTTTATTGAAGAGAAACTATCCTTTTCCAACTGTGTATTATTGGCTCGTTTGTCAGAGAGGAGTTGGCAGTATATGCAGGGGGCTAGAGGACTACTTGGAAATAGGTCATTCTTGGGGATATCATAGTGGGCTGCAGAGGTTATCAAGATGAGGCACTAAGGGGAAGGGAAAAATGAACCAGCTTCGGACTGATCTTCATAGTCAGTTTATTTATTTATTTAGTTAGTTAGTTCTTTTTTTTAATTTAATAAATCTTTATTGTTCAGATTATTAAAATTGTTTCTCCTTTTTCCCCCCATAGCTCCCCTCCACCCGGTTCCCACCCCACCCTTTCCCTGTACCTCCCCCCACACTGTCCTCATTCATAGGTGTACGATTTTTTGTCCAGTCTCTTCTTGTACCCCCCATATCCCTTTCCCCCTGAGAATTATCAGTCCACTCCCTTTCTATGCCCCTGATTCTATTATATTCACCAGTTTTTTCTGTTCCTCAGATTTTTAATTCACTTGATTTTTAGGTTCACTTGTTGATAGATATGTATTTGTTGTTCATAATTTTTCTCTTTACCTTTTTCTTCTTCCTCTTCTTAAAGAATACCTTTCAGCATTTCATATAATACTGGTTTGGTGGTGATGAACTCCTTTAGCTTTTTCTTATCTGTGAAGCTCTTTATCTGACCTTCCATTCTGAATAATAGCTTTGCTGGGTAGAGTAGTCTTGGTTGTAGGTTCTTGCTATTCATCACTTTGAATATTTCTTGCCACTCCCGTCTGGCCTGCATAGTATCTGTTGAGAAATCAGCTGACAATCATATGGGTGCTCCCTTGTAGGTAATTAACTGTTTTTCTCTTGCTGCTTTTAAGATTCTCTCTTTGTCTTTTGCTCTTGGCATTTTAATTATGATGTGTCTTGGTGTGGTCTTCTTTGGATTCCTTTTGTTTGGGGTTCTCTGTGCTTTCTGGACTTGTAAGTCTATTTCTTTCACCAAGTGGGGGAAGTTTTCAGTCATTATTTCTTCCAATAGGTTTTCAGTATCTTGCTCTCTCTCTTCTTCTGGCACCCCCATAATTCTGATGTTGGTATGCTTGAAGTTGTCCCAGATGCTTCTTACATTATCTTCAACTTTTTGGATTCTTTTTTCTTTTTTTTTGCTTTTCCGGTTGAGTGTTTTTTGCTTCTTTGTATTTCAAATCTTTGACTTGATTCTTGCCTTCCTCTAGTCTGCTGTTGGGTCTCTGTATAATATTTTTTATTTCAGTCAGTGTATGTTTAATTTCTAGTTGGTCCTTTTTCCTATCTTCAAGGGTCTCGTTATATTTATCGGCCTTTTCTAGGATATTCTTGAAGAGCCTTACAACTGTGGTTTTGAATTCTATATCCAGTCGTTTGTTTTCCTCCATTACTTTGGTTTGTGATCTGTTTCTTTGTCTCCCCATTTTTCACTGCTTCCCTGAGTTGGTAGAGTAGCTTTGTGTGCTAGGTTTCCTATATGGCCCAGTGGGTCGGCCTCCCCAGTTAACCTGAGGTGGACACTCTTGGTGCACCCCTTTGTGGACTGTGTGTACAGTCTTGTTGTAGTTAAGTCTTGATTTTTGTTGGTATAACTGGGAGGAATTGACCTGCAGGCCAGTTGGCTGTGAGGATCAGCTGTGTCTACACTGGGAGATTTTCGGTGCTGGAGACAGCCTTATAGGATTAGCCTTGCCAGATTGCAAAAGCCTCTGTGCTCAGCTTGGAAGGGGTGGAGTCTCAGGGCGGGGCAGACAGTCTTGGCTTCCTGTCAGCCCTCCCTTGCGCGCCAGTCTCCAGACATCTGCCTTCCGCGGTTCCTGAGTTTACGCCTTACAGTCCAGATTTCCCGCGCAAGAGCATGGGTCCCCAGGGGCTTGCCCGGAACTGCGGTTCAGTGCAGTTAGAACTGGGGTTCAGTGCAGTCAGGAGCTTCTGACTTCCTTCCGCTAGGGATAGCCTGTGGTAACCTCTGCAGTCAGTCTTTGTGCATACTCACACCTCCAGACCCCTGCCGCTGCGGCTCCCCTGAGTCTCCAAGTCTCCGTGTGCCTTTCTCTCTACCTGACAGTCCAAACTCCCCCTTGTATGAGCCTGGGTCCACAGGGTTTCGCCCAGAACTGAGTTTCAGTGCAGTCGGAACTGGGGTTCAGTGCAGTCGGGGGCTTCTTTCCCCCTCCCGCCAGAGAAAGCCAGCCAGGCACTCCACTGCCCTTTCTCTCTGCGTGCGCATGTCTCTGTACCTCAGCTGTTTGCCACGCCTTCTCCGTGAGCTTTCCTCTTTCCTTCTAGTTGTAGAATTTCCACTCAGCCAGCTTTCCTGTGGTTCTGGATGGTGTCCGTTCTACTTTTAGCTGTAGTTTTGAAATTGTTGTGCGGGGCAGCAGTTTAGGTGCTTATGTATGCCACCATCTTGGTTTCTCCGCAACCTAATTAATTCTCTTCACAGTCAGTTTAGAGGAAGCACTGCAATGTGACAAGAGCCCTGAGTTGAAATTTGCACTAACTAGATGACCTTTCAAAGAATAGGAGCTCCTTTCACCATGAGCTAGAGTTTCTAAGAAGTAAAGCTTGTTGAGACTTTAAATATAGTAAGACAGTGGCTTCCACAGTTCTCAGTTCTCACGATATTGCCATGATGTACTAGTTCTGTTATCCCATTTTATAGAACAGGAAGCTAAGGCTTAGCAGAGTGAGCCAAACTGTCTCAAATCACAGGGCTAATAAGGGACACAGCCACAGTCTGTGCTGCTCAGAGCTTCTGGGTTAAAGAGTCTTCCTCAGTTCTGCTGCCTCATTGTCAGCCACCATCCTGCTCTGTCTGTGTCTGTACCTGTCCCTCTGTCTCTATGCCGTGTGAATTGTGTCCTTGTCCATTTCTCATAGGAGACCTTCTTGGCCTCCTCTTGTAGCTAACAGTTTTCTGCCTCTAGAATGACTTCCCATTCTTCACTGTGTATGATGAGAGCATGTTCCTCTTTTGTTCTCCTGTGGCCATTTTTCATTGCACTGTCCCCACATGGCATAAGCATGAGAGCCCTCCCTCTCTCTGACCTGGGGCCTCTGTGTGACGTATGGGGCAGAAGGAGAGGACGGCAATGGTAAGGCCCCACCTTCTTACAGTCGGGCCCCACTGCAGCACAGAGACCATCTCTCCAGAAAACAGCATCACGAGTCCAGCTGGACATAGAAAAGGAAAGTTCACCTTTACCAGTAACCCCATAATTTCTAACAAACAGAAATGTGACACCATTTTCACTTAGCTCACCTCCTGATACAGCAAAGATGGAAAGGCATAGTAATTCCCGGTGTTGGCGTGGGTGTGAGCCAGGTGACACATGGGTTATTTTTGGGGTCATAAACTAATAAAACCTCACTGGCTGAGAGTTCAGCTTTTTAATTTCTTTAAAACCTTAAACAGATATGTTTGCATTTTACCCATCAATCCAGCTATTCTCAAGAAATAACCAGACAAATTGTAAAATGTACATTAAAAGATAATGATTATATCATTGTTCAGAATACAAAAGAATTGGGAAGAGCGCATCAATACAAAAATATTTTCAAAAGTGGATAAATTAGTTTGGGTACATCCATGTAATGGACTGCTTGCTTGCATTAGCAACATAATTGAACCTTCAGCAACTAGGGGTTAGGGCACCAACCCCTCATTTTGCCATAGTGGAAAATTTGAGTGTAACTGTTGACTCCCTAAAAGCTTAACTATAATCATACCTTTGTATATACAGGGGATTGTTTCTAGGACCACCCAGTGGATATCAAAATCCATGGATGTTCAAGTCCCTTATAAAAAACTAGAGGCCTGGTGCATGATATTCGTGCACTGGGGGTTGGGAGGGAGGGTGTCCCTCGGCTTGGCCTGCGCCCTCTCACAGTCCGGGGCTCTCATAGTCTGAGGCTCTCCGTACCTCTGCACTTTACTTCCGCAGATCCTCTGAGTCTCAGTGTGCTTTTCTCTTCCCTTTTAGTTGTAGAATTTCCACTCAGCCACTCTTCCTGTGGTTCTGAATAATGTCCGTTTTGTCTTTTGGTTGTAGTTTTGAAGTGGTTGTTTGAGGCAGCAATTTCAGGTGTTTACCTATGCTGCCATCTTGGTTTCTCTTTTTTTTTTTTTTTTTAAGGAAAAGGAAGAACAGGAAGAGGTTGAAATGAACCTTAGGTGTTTGATTAGACCTGGAGGTATCATATGACTTCTTAGTTTTTAAGATGGATACATAGGGAGTGTGGAAGAAAGGGGCCCCATGCTGACCTGACGAGCTCAGGGAAGGCGTGTATGGCAGTCTTGCAAACTCAGAGACCTAAAGTAACTACAAAGGATGGTCTGAAATTAAACTTCAAGTAAAAGCAATTATGGTGGGTAGTTACATCCTAGGCCGGTATCTTCACTGACAAGGTCAACCTTTACCTTAACTGAGCCTATCTGTCTTTTTGCATCTATAATAACAAATCCTTAAAATGTCTGGGTAACTTGTAGTTTCCCTTTTTCCAAACCCCTTGGGGCACAATCTAATGTGCCCGAGCTCCTGGACAAATACACAAATTCCTTTATTGTTATCTTTATCATGTTAATTGTTGACTGTTAACTATCTTATACCCTTCTAAGTATCCCGCCATCCTCCAGAGCACTATCCCAATCCATTGAGATACTGCTTCCCAGGAATTGCGAATAGTTTGGCTCAAATAAACTCACAACAATTGTTTACAGGCTTGAATTTTTTTACACTAACAGGATATACATAGGAAAAGGAATAGGAGGATGATAGATGTGTGTGATTGTTTTTGTGTGTATATATTTATGCTAGATACATAGGTGTGTGTGTGTATATAAATATGTACACATGCATGTACATGATATAAATGTGTAAATATATTTAATATACACTCATATGTTTGTATACACTATATATATCCATAACATATACATACATGCCAGAGTTCATGTCTCAGCATTACAAAGGGTTCAGCAATCTGGAGAAAGGCTGTGCATAGATTAAGTAGGAGTCCAAAGACGAAAGATAATTTTGAAAGGCATTGGGGGTTAGCTAAAGGAGCTAAAGACTCCAAGTTCTTAGTTCTTCATTCTTGTCTCAGGACCCGGTGCTTTTTATTAACACAAATTGTCCTAAGGCAAGGTGGAGACATACACTTCAAAGGGTAGTGTTTCAAAGGGTAGGGTTTACAGAAGCATTGTCAGATTGGGGAATAGCCTACAGCTGTTCAGGTGTTTGGCCAACAGGAGTCAATAACATGTATATTAAGATGCCCTGAGCTGTCTGGCAGTAAACAATAATCCTATTCAGGTTTGGGGGAAGTGCCTATGAGCCATTCCAACATATGTGATTATATATGTGACTCAGCCATTGTTGAGCCCCCAAGTTTCATCAAGCTTTTGATAAAACACTTGTAATTATGACATGCTGGAATTGGCTCCCGGCACATATATACGTGTGTATATATTTGAAGCATATGGTAAAGGTCGTGCACAGACATCAGGTCCTGGGAAGGCAGAGTTTTAATTACACCCCTCTTTCCAGCTACAAGAGGGCACATATTTGGCAGCAGAGAAATCACCAGCTCTACCAGGGTTGGCTCTCACCTTACTAGTGAGGCCTTAGATCCAGAGCAGCCAAAACTCTATGGTGCCAAGACCACAGCATGGTGTCCCCATGCCCCAATTCAGGTCCCACACCTCCCTGTCACCACAAAGACCTGCCCAACAACTCCGTCTTAAAGATCTCACCTCTCCTGCATGGAAAGGAAGTGTCTTCAGGCAAAGAACTGCACCTGACAATCCATCTTCCTCCATGAGCTGTCACCCACTGCCCTGCTCCCATCACCCACCTAAGGTCCTCTGGACGTGAGTATCTTCCTCCCAGCCTGGACACCAGTGCCTGCTGAGCCACACCTGGCCTCTTGGCAGCTAACCCTGGACCACAGAACTCTGTTACCCTCTTTTAGATAGAGAAAAACATCAGTGTGCCCAGGAAAAATTCTTCCAGGCCCTCAGTAGGAACAGGGGTGATGGGAGGAAGGCAGGCCACCTCCCAGAAATACACCTCCCAGAGTCCACAAGTCTCCATGTTAGGAGGCCCAGGGCAGCACAATGGCACCCACCTCCCCACCCCCCACTTCTTCAGCGGAGAAGTCCCACACTGCAAAGCCCTCCTCAGCCCGAGGCCAGGCAGACCCACTGAAGGAGCAGAGGCAAGCTCAGATTCGTCACAGAACCTGGTTTATGTAGCCTGGTTTACATTGGGTAGCAGACTGCTGTAAGCCACTATGAAAGAATGGCTAGTTCATTTCTTAAAAATTTGCCTCTGTTGGGGTCAGCAAGAACAACACCAGGTGTTAGATAAATGGGGTCGGAGTGGACCTGGGTTCAGCAACCTTGGTAGTTGAGTTCTGGCTTGAAAACAGTTGAGAGCCAAGAGTCAAACTATAAGAGAACATTTATTTAGAAAGTCAAGAGGAAAAATAAGTAATTCATAGAAGAAATGGGCTTAAGAAACAAGTTACAGAGGCAAAGAAAGAGCCCTTGTAGTTTAGAAGTGAGGAAGGTAAAGGTGAGGGGGTGGGTAGCAGGGGGGTTGGGGAGGTGCGGGCGTGCTCCCTGGAGGGAGAGCGCACTGGGTCCTCCCTCCTAAGGGTTTAACGGTGGAGATTTTAGGGGAGGTCCCAGGGGAAGATCTCAATAGAACATTCAGCAGCTTTCCAGGAGTTTCCTTTCAAAGGTCAAGGTCTCCATGGATTGATTGGTCTGCACCAGGGCAGGGGTGCAGCGGGTCCTGAGGCAGCCATGGTGTCGCTTGTCTGGTTTTGCTGCTTTTCTGGGCCTGGAGCTGAAATACAAGGCCTAGATGTTATCTTTAGACGTCAGGGGCGTCTAAACAGTATGACTAGCAATGTGAAAAGCCAGGGGGTCCAAACTGCAAGACCCGTGATATGCTCCGGGAGGGCAGGTTACCCCGATGATGACAGGATTCTTGTTTTCCCAGTGTTGCCCCTTGCTGGGCATCCAGGACTTCCCACCCTGGTGACCTGTACCTGGCACACTGTTCTTGCTGTGCTCATGTCGGTCTAACTGCCCATAAGCATTTCAGATGGGGCAAGCAGGGAGCCACAGCAGGCTCCAGACCCTCCTGACCCTCTGATGCCCTTCCCAGAGGAAGAGGACTCGGCCCCTGCCAACTGGCCACACACCTGCCCATCTAGACCCTGAGGATGCGTCCTCCCCCCAGTCCCTGCCCCAGGGCACAAAGGCAGAGGCAGAGCAGCCCATTCGGGAAATCTGCCCACCCCAGGGCCCTCAGTCTCCGGGGTATCACTTGTTCTTCGAGGGGCTTCTGAGCCTCTGATAACATGAAATATGGAAGTGCTTTGCAAACAGTAAAGCGCCCTGCAAATACCCAGCAGGGTTTAAGGGGAGGCAATCCAGGAAGGTGCTCAGGCGCTAGACCAGCAAGAGAGGCACACTGGAGGGTCCCAGGAGAATCCTGCTAGGGACGGTGCCACCCAGAAGGATTCCAGGGAAATGGGCCAGTGCCAGCGACAGAGGCAGGTGCCTGGCAAAGACACCCCGAGTGCAGCCTGTGGTGCCAGGCAGGACTCACTGCCAGGAACGGGCCACAGGGAGGAGATTAGCAGTGGCAGGAAGTGGCCCAGGGAAGCAGGGACTCAGCCTGCCAAACCCCCACAGAGGGTACAGGCAGAAATCGCTGCCAGCATTGGCAGGCACTGGCTTTCAGCAGGACTCGGCTCCCAGGAGTGCAGCAGGGCCCAGGACGGGATGGCAGGAGGGAGTAGGTAATGTGGTCTGCAGTGGCAAGCTGATGGCCCCGCCTGGGGAGGAGGTACCAGCGCCTCTAGGAACCCCTGTGGGCTGGGTTTGGCACCCACAACTCTGTTCCCCACAGCTGAGGATCATAAGCCCCACAGTGGAGAGGCTGTGGATGAAAAGGGGCCACATACTAAGCCTGACAAGCTCAGGGGAGGCCTGCTTGGCGGCCTCACAAACCCAGAAGCCTGAAGTACCTACAAAGGATGGTCTGAAATTAAAACTTTCTAACAAAAGCAGAGATCATGGCGGGCAGTCCCGTCCTAGGCTGGTACCTTCCCTGACAAAGGTCAATCTTTACCTTAACTGAGCCTGGCTATTGTCTTCTTGCATGTACGAAAACCTACCTTTGGAATGTCAGGGTAATTTCTGTTTCCAGACCCCTCCAAGACAGGCATTGGCTCTGTGGAGACAACAAATCCACTCGTTGTTATTGTTATCATGTTAATTATTGACTTTCAGCTACTCTGCACCCACTTGTGTAAAAGAAACATGTGTCTATCATTTTACTTTTTATCCAATCCCACAGGTTTCCCCCTTCTTTACTTTCTCCCACTCCCTAATCTATCACCAATGATATTTCATGTAACCCACTTACGAATTCTCCCTTTTTTATATATATTTTTTATTGATTTCAGAGAGGAAGAGAAAGAGAGAGAGATAGAAACGTCAATGATAAGACAGAATCATTGATTGGCATGCCCCACACTGGGGGCTGAGCCTGCAACCAGGCATGTGCCCTAACCGGGAATTGAACCGTGACCTTCTGGTTCATAGGTCGATGCTCAACCACTGAGCCATGCCAGCTGGGCATGAATTCTCTTTGGATTGCAATGTATACAATAAGGTTTAAAACTGCCATTCTGTGGAGCAGTTTCTCAATCCATTGAGGTTTTGCTTTGGGCAAGTGCTGTCAGTCTGGCTCAAGTAGGCTCACAAGCAGATCTACAGCCCCGAGCAGGATTCCTCACCCAGCTGTGCCCTCCCCCTTCCAGGAGTGACTGTCAAATACTTAACAACTGAGACAGATGGTGGCAGTGGAGGCAGAAGTTCCCACAAACTGGCCCTGAGAGTGACTGGCCCCTCCTCAGTCACGGCCTCAGGGGCCTCAGCAGCATCTGAGAGGCCAGTACATTTCCTGGGACATTGTCTTCCCTCGGGATCCAGTGAACATAGAGAGCAGGGAGAGGGGGGACTAGCAGGACACTGATGAGCTGACAGTGTGCGGGCCAATGAGCCAGGTGCCCAACCCCTGATTGTGCCCACCCAGGGGTGTTGGGGGCCCAGCCATTTCCAAATGGCATCTAGTGTTCAATATTTTAGTAACTGGTACTGCCTGTCAACATAAGAAAAGTTCAAACCAGTAGAGAATTTTCGTAGGTATTTTAGGGGCAGAAATAGAATAGTGGGGACTAGCTATAATTATAAGAAATATTAAGCATGCTCTGTTAACCATGATTGTCCTGTTCTGATTAGGGAAAGCATATTCTAACCTGGTTGGGAGTTCTACGCCTTGGGGACATGGGAGTTAACCTCGGAATGCAGTCCGTCCATTCTCCTTTTAGGGGAACCGCCTATCATCATGGAAAGATGAACACCTTGTTGCTGAACAATGGAGTCCCAAAGGTGCCCACCCTTTGCGTGTGCACACGCGCGCGCGCACACACACACACACACACACACACACACACCCCTATTGCCTGTAGCCATTGTACCCATTGTTATTCCTTTTGTCTACTTCCCCATGTAATCTTTGTCCTTCTGTTACCGAGGAGACCTCGGTTTTGCCTTCTTTTTTTTTTTTTTTTTTTTAAATTTAGAAACTCTTTTTTTTTTTTTAAATATATTTTATTGGTATTTTACAGAGAGGAAAGGAGAGGGATAGAAAGCTAGAAACATCGATGAGAGAGAAACATCGATCAGCTGCCTCCTGCACACCTCCCACTGGGGATGTGCCGGCAACCAAGGTACATGCCCTTGACCGGAATCGAACCCGGGACCCTTCAGTCCTCAGGCCGACGTTCTATCCACTGAGCCAAACCGGTTTCGGCAGTTCTTGTCTTCTTGACAGAAAGATTTCAAAATGTAGAAAAGCAAGTAAGAATTTGTTGACCGCAGCGAAAATATGCTTAGGAGAGTGAAACAAGGAAGAGCATCGAAGAAGCAGCAGGAGAGCCCAGGCTCACTGAGAAGTCAGAGAAAAGGGGGCCTTGGAGACAGGCTCAGGGGGTTAGCCCAGGACGAGCGCCCACTGCCCATTGCTCCCCTGGTTGCAAGTGTCATGGGGTCCCTTAGAAGTTGGGGTGTACGTGCCTGTGGGGGAAGGAGAGGAAGAGGGACTGGCACGGGTGCATCCCTTGGAGGGAGAGCATGCACTGGGTCCTTTGTTCTGAGCGTATTTATCTCCTTCTTGCAGGTGGAAATCTTAGGGGTGGTCTCAGGAGAGAGAGATAGAAACATCTATGATGAGAGAGAATTATTGATCAGCCACCTCTTGTACACTTCCTACTGGGAATCGAGCCTACAACCCAGGCATGTGCCCTGACCGGGAATCAAACTGGTGCTCTGGCCTGTGTGGCTAGGTGGTTAGATCATCATCTAGCATACTGAGAGGTCTCAGGTTCAATTTCCAGTCAAGAGCATATACCTGGGTTGCAGTACGATTCCCACCTTGGTTGGGGCACATGTGGGAGTCAATGTGTCTCTCTCACACTAATGTTTCTCTCTCTCCCCCTCTCCCACCCTCCCTCCCTTCCACTCTCTCAGAAAAGCAATGAAAAAAAAATATCCTCGGGTGAAGATTTAAAAAATAGGATTCTGCCCAATGAAGTAGGCCACACTACCATCAATGCTAGTGTCCTTACAATTCATGCCATGCTGCTTATTAAACATTTTTACCATAATCCTTGGAAATAAGCAAACCTTAGGACTAGGTTCCCTTAAGGTAGGTACCTGTGTGGTAGGCAGTTAAACAGACATGAGTAGAGCAAGGATGATGGGCCAGGCACAGAAGGTTACCTGGGTGGAAAGCCCTGGGTGTCTAGCAACAGGCAACTGTGTTGCAGAAGACAAAAACAAAAAAACAAAAAAAAAAAAAACAAGGATGCTTCAAAGAAGAGGAGGGACACTGTTTAATACACCGGCGGACTCAGGAAACAGCCTTCCAAATCTGAGTGAAGGAACACGCATGGGGCTTTCCTTTATATCTCCCCTTTATCCCGCAAATATGGGTTATGCTTCCAGTCCTTTTTGCGGGCCTTGCAAGAAGGCCCCCAGGTGTTGGGGGTCTCCAGGCCATATCTTATGGTCTGGCCTGGTGCCAGCGTTAATAACCCTCCCTTCAGGGCAGTGCACTGTTCACAGTAACAGGTTCTGCAAGACCAGTATTTGGGAAGGAGGTAGTGACTTAATTATAGGTTGTCAAGAATGTACACTGAGCTTGCTGGCATGGATTCAGATCACTATCCCCCAAATATCAGGGTTACATTGAAATTAGCCCTTTTTAGCCTTCTCATTCCCCCTCCCCTCCCTTGTCCCACAAGCTTCTCTTAGCCTTGTGGTACAACGACTACGGGATATTATGGGGAACATGGATGACAACTGCTCTTAACTGCTTTCAGCTGAGAAGGTATGATGACAAAGGGGTTAGCATCCCATTAGGGCAGTGGTTCTCAACCTGTGGGTCGCAACCCCTTTGGAGGTCTAACGACCCTTTCACAGGGGTCGCCTAAGACATCCTGCATATCAGATATTTATATTACGATTCATAACAGTAGCAAAATTACAGTTATGAGGTAGAAATGAAAATAATTTTATGGTTGGGTGTCACCACAACATGAGGAACTATATTAAAAGTTTGCAGCATTAGGAAGGTTGAGAACCACTGTGTTAGGGGTTTGTAGGGAATTCTGAAGTTTAAAGGCATTCCCATCCAGTTTGCAGGTAGACAGAGGTAAGCAGCGGTTCCACACACATAGAATGTTCCTGCAGGGGAGCAGCAGGGGTAGGTGGTGTTTTCAGCCTTGAGGATAGAGTTGCATAGCTCATCTGGGAGGCGACCTGTTGGCTGTTGGCCCTGGGTACTGCTTAAACAAATAGGAGCAACATTAATTAGCTGCACATTGGCCATGACAGGTCCTATCATTTTTTCCATCCAATACAATTCCCCCCGCCCCACGTGCATTTGATAGTGGAGTCATAACATGCTGCAGGCTGATAAGTATAGCTAACAAAAATCTGGCTTGATGGGGCTTTCCCCTAGGCTACCTGGTCTAGCATATTTGGGTAGCGAGTTTCTAAGCAAGGACACGTAGCAGTGGTCCCTATGGGAGTCAAGTATGTGCTAGCTAATATTATTAGTGGGAGCATGTCATTCCCTCTATTTCTGTTCAGTGGGGGTCCACAACAGTGAACCTCTAGGACAAAGAGCAGTATTATGGCTATTTCTGCAAAGCAGATGTAGCCAAGGATGGCATGACAAGGTGTAGTCCAACAATTCATGATGAGGCCTTTGTTTTTTTGCTGTGTGAGAAGCAGTAATTTTATGGTGCTTCTGTATCCCAGCAAGAGCAGATGAGTTCTCCTCCTGGTACTAGCCTCAGGTTTTGGCGACACTCATAAAAAGACAAAATGAGAATTATTAGAAAGATAAAACCAATGATTATCCAGAAGTACCAGAGCATATTACCTTTAGGAGGAGATAAGAAAGAGAGATTAGTGTTAGGGAGAATTCAGCAGGGCATTTCTAAATTCCTTGGAGCAGGTTGATCTGCCAGATCCGCTGTTTTCTTGAGAGTGATCCTCAGGGGGTGTTTCTGGTCAGAGGTCACCTTCCACTCAGGCTGGGCATCACTCGGCTGGTGGCTGCCTTCAAGGGAGTGGTGGATCCAGGTGTTTAATCCTGCAACCTAAAGAGCTGTGGGGAGGTTAATATGCATGGATAGGGTCCCTTCCAGATAGGCGTGAGGGGCTCCTTTTTCCAGTCCTTTACCCAAACCTGGTCTCCAGGTTTATAAGGATGTACGGCTGTTCCTAGAGAGATGGGTAGTTGGTCAGTAACCCATCTGTGGACCTCAAAGACAGTTTTTCCAAGTCCTTGTAGTTGTTTCTGGATTTCTAAGTTCCCTATTTTCCCCAAATCTCCCTTTGGCCGAATGAAGGGAGGGGGTCTACCATATAGAATTTAAAAGGGAGAGAAACCTACCCTGGCCCTTGGGGCACAGAGTACCCGCAGGAGTACAAGAGGCAAGATATCTGTCCAGGGTAAGGTTGTCTCTTGGCATAGCTTAGCCATGGTCTGCTTTAGAGTCCAGTTCATGCGTTCTGCTTAACCCGGAACTCTGAGGCCTGTAGGCTGTATGTAGGTTCCATTTAATTCCTAAAGCCTTAGCTACCTGTTGTACTATTTCTGCTACAAATGCTGGGCCATTATTGTACCCTATGGTCAGAGGCATTCCATACCATGGGATTATATCCTTCAGCAGTGCCTTAGTGACTTCCCTCACCTTTTCCGTGTGAGTGGGATATGCCTCAACCCAGCCTGAAAAGGTGCAAACAAATAGTGTGTACTACTAAATGTAATACTTTAAACAATAATAAAAATAAATCCATAGGTGAAGAATATCCCTGGGTGAGGATTTAAAAGAAAAATCTCAGTCTAAGATTGCCAGATCTTAAGCTGAGCATATATTTAACTTTACTTAAAAATTGCCCAATTTCTCCAAAGTGCCAATACTTTTGTGAATTTCCACCAGCAAAGTATGAGCTGCCATTATTCCACATCCTCATCAGAACTTGGTATTCTTTTTTTTCAAGTTAAGCATTCAAATAGGTTGTTAAAGGTACATCTTTGTAGTTTATATTACATTCCCATAATGATTAGGTTTGTTAAGCAGATTCACAGATGGAAGACACTAGCCTAGGCTCTGGCAGAACCGCAACAGGAGCCATGAGAACATGTGGAGAAAGGGAATCCTTGTGAACTATTGGTGGAATGCTAAATGGTACAGTCACTATGGAAAACAGTATGGACGTTCCTCAAAACATTAAAAATAAAACTACCATATGATTTAGCAATTCCATTTCTGAGTGTACATCCAAAGAAATTAAAATCAGAAACTTGTAGAGATATCTGTATTCCCATAATGCTGTAGCATTATTTACAGTTACAATATATGGAAATAGCCTAATTGTCCATCAGCCTATGAATGGATAAAGATATGAGAACAGGCATATATACTGTATGTGTGTGTATATATATATACAGTCAATTTGCATATTATATATAAGTATATATATATATATCCTATCAAATAATAAAGATATAATATGCAAATTGACTGTCACTCCAACACACAGGATGGCTGCCCCATGTGGTTAAAGATGGCTGCCACAAGATGGCCAGCAGGGGAGGGCAGTTGGAGGCGACCAGGTCTGCAGGGGAGGGAGGACAGTTGGGGGGGGACCAGGCCAGCATGGGAGGGCAGTTGTGGGGGACCAAGCCTGCAGGAGAGAGCAGTTGGGGGCAACCAGGCCTGCAGGGGAAGGCAGTTGGGGGCGACCGGGCCTGCAGGGGAGGGAAAGCAGTTGGGGGTGACCAGGCTTGCAGGGGAGGGCAGTTGGGGGCAACCAAACCAGCAGGTGTGGGCACTTTGGGGGGACCAGGTCTGCAGGCGATGGCAGTGGAGTGACCAGGCCTGCAGAGGAAGGCAGTTGGGGGTGACCAGGCCAGCAGGGGAGGGCAGTTGGGGGCAACCAGGCTAGAAGGGGAGGGCAGTTGGGGGCAACCAGGCTGGGAGGGGAGGGCAGTTGGGGTCAATTGGGCCAGCAGGGGAGCAGTTAGGCGTCAATCAGGCTGGCAGGGAAGTGGTTAGGGGGTGATCAGGCTGGCAGGCAGAAGCAATTAGGTACAATCAGGCAGGCAGGTGAGTGGTTGGGAGCCAGCAGTCCCGGATTATGAGAAGGATGTCCAATTGCCGGTTTAGTCCCCTGTGGGATCAGGCCTAAACCGATAGTCAGACATCCCCGAGGGGTCCAGATTGGAGAGGGTGCAGGCTGGGCTGAGGGACACCCCCTGCCCAGTGCATGAATTTCGTGCACTGGGCCTCTAGTATATTTACTGAGTGGCCAGATTATTATGATCTCTGAACACATACTAATCTGGCCACTCAGTGTATATCCTATATAATAAGTGTATATCCTATATAATAAGAGGCTAATATGTAAATTGTCCCCTCGTCCAGGAGTTTGACCAGCAGGCAGGCCGGCCAACCTCCCATGTCCCCTCCCCCTGGCCAGGCTGGCCGGACCCCACCCATGCACAAATTCATGTACTGGCCTCTAATATCTATATTAATAAAAGAGTAATATGCTAATTAGACCAGGAGACCTTCCAGACATCCTTCCAGACAAAGCCATGGTGGTGGGGCGGAGGCAGAGGCAGTTAGGGGCAATCAGGCTGGCAGGGCAGCAGTTGGGACCAACCATGCCAGCGGGGGGGGGGGGGGGGCAGTGGGGGGCAAGAAGGCCGCCGGGGGAGGGGGCAATGGGGGTGAGAAGGCCGGCATGGGGGGCAGTTGGGGGTGAGCTGGTCGGCAGGGGAAGTTGGGGGCGAGCTGACCAGAAGGGGGGGCAGTTGGAGGGAAGCAGTCTGGCAGGGGTGGCAGTTAGGGGCGAGCTGGCTGACGGGGGGGGGGGGGCAGTTGGGGGCAAGCTGGCTGGCATGGGGGGCAGTTGGGGGAGAGCTGGCTGATGCGGGGGGGGCTGTTGGGGGCGAGAAGGCCAGCAGGGGGGCCAGTTGGGGGCAAGCTGGCCAGCGGGGTGGGCAGTTGGGGGCGAGCTGGCTAGCAGGGGGGGCAGTTGGAGGCGAGCAGTCCGGCAGGGGTGGCAGTTAGGGGCGAGCTGACTGATGCGGGGGGAGCAGTTGGGGGCAATCAGGCCAGCATGGGGGGTAGTTAGGGGCAATCAGGCTGGCAGGGGGGCAGTTGGGGGTGAGCTGGCTGGCAGGGGGGGCAATTGGAGGCGAGCATACCGACGGGGGGGGGGGGCAGGTGGGGCGATCGGGCTGGCGAGGAAGGCAGTTGGGGGCCATGAGGCCTGTAGGGGAGGGCAGTTGGGGGCCATGAGGCTGGCAGGGGAGGGTGGTTGGGGACCATGAGGCTGGCAGGGGAGGGCGGTTGGGGGCCATGAGGCTGGTGGGGGAGGGCAGGTAGGGGCCATGAGGTGGGCCAGGGAAGGCAGCTGGGGGCAATGAGGCCAGCCGGGGAGGGCAGTTGGGAGCCATAAGGCCTGCAGGGGAGAGAAGTTGAGGATGATCAGACCAGCAGGGAGGTCAGTTGGGGGCGAGCAGGCCAGCAGGTAGAATGGTTAGGGGCAATCAGGCAGGCAGGCAGGTGAGCGGTTAGGAGCCAGCGGTCCCGGATTGTGAGAGGGACAGGGATCAGCCCTAAACCAGCAGTTGGACATCCCCCGAGGGGTCCCAGATTGGAGAGGGTGCAGGCCGAGGCTGAGGGACACCCCCTGTGCATGAATTTCGTGCACTGGGCCACTAATATGTATATATATATATATATATATATATATATATATATATATATATATATATCCATCCTGAGTTACCAGATTATTGTGCATTCAGAGATCATAATAATCTAGCCACTCAGTGTATAAATTAAGTGGAAATAGAATTCTGGATCACCGATCACCTTCTTATATCATTTTGACTAGAATGCTATAGTTTAAACATAATGCACAGATAAAAATATATTTCTTAGGCATATACAAGTATTTATATATACAGTTACTTGGCTTAATTAAATAAAAATAAAAAGATACGAAAAGGTGGAGATACGTTTACCAGAAGCAGAGCTCAATAAGATAACTGAAAATTAAATGTAGATCATTTGGTAGCCAAAAGAAAAGAGGATACAGAGTGGTTTTCATAGTTGACCTTGATTCACACTGAGTAGTGCAAGTAGACTTTCCAAAAGTTATTCAAGTATTTTCATTTAAATACTTAAAACATTATTATTACAAACCCCAAAGTTGTATTGACTTAACAAATGTGGTATAAATTTAATTCATTTCTCTACATTAACAAGGAACACTTTTGTTATCTGTTTTTAAATTAGGTTGATTTTCATAATTGTGCTGACTGAGAACAGGATTAATATTTACTAATTGCCATTAAAATAGAAACAGGAATAAATTGTGGTAATGCCAACAATTTATTAGAAATAAGTACATGAGCACAAATAACAAAGGGATGTGCAGAGAAAAGAGTGGGATAGTCAGACTTAAAGAGCCATAATGACTTGATCCCAAGTGTGGGAGGGAGGAGATTTTGTTGAAAGGACTGCTCTAGATCTGGACTCCCTGGAATAAGAGCTGCCCCTGAGGCTCTCAGGCAAATACATAAAGTCTCAGTGCCCTGGTGCCAGTCACTCGGAGACCTCTTGTGACTCGCCTCATCTAGCCCATGAGAACTTCGTTTAAAGCAGGTGAGTGATTTTTTTTTTATTTCTGTGGGATGAAATTTCAGGCAAGAATGCCCTCTCCAGACTAGATGCTACAGGACCTACAGTAGGTGGTGGACAATATTAGGACCATTGTCTAGAAATAAATAGACAGAATTGAAGAGACAAAATCAGCTGTGTGCTAGAGCCACTTGTACTGACCCATTTGTGCCCACTGCTTGCAGACTCCACATTCACTGACAGCATGTGGGCAGCTGGAACAAGACCATGGTAGGAGAATATACACTGCAGAAATTGGCAAATACTACCGATCAGGGTTTTGTATTTGCATATGTATTTAAAGTATGGAGATGTAAAATAAACTACAATGATGTATCTTTAACAGCCTATTAGAATGCTTAAATTTTTAAAAAGATAGTACCAGGCCCTAGCTGGTTTGGCTCAGTGGACAGAACTTCAGCCCGCGGACTGAAGGTCCCAAGTTCAATTCCAGTCAGAGGCACATGCCCGGGTTGCAGGCTCAATCCCCAGTGGGGGGACATGCAAGAGGCAGCCTATCAGTGATTCTTTCTCTTCATTGATGTTTCCATATCTCTCTTCCTCTCCCTTCCTCTCTGAAATCAATAAAATAAAATATGTGTGTCTTATAAAAAGTACCAGGTCCTGATGAGGATGTGAAGTAATGGCAGTTCATACATTGCTGTTGGAAACTCACAAAATTGGCACTTTGGAGAAATTGGGCAATTTTTAAAAAAATATATTTTATTAATTTTTTACAGAGAGGAAAGGGATAGAGAGCTAGAAACATCGATGAGAGAGAAACATCAATCAGCTGCCTCCTGCACACCTCCTACTGGGGATGTGCCCGCAACCAAGGTAAGTGCCCTTGACCGGAATCGAACCCGGGACCTTTCAGTCCGCAGGCCAATGGTCTATCCACTGAGCCAAACCGGTTTCGGTGAAATTGGGCAATTTTAAAATAAAGTTAGACATATGCTTATCTTATGACCTGGCAATCTCAGTCGGAGATTTGTTTTAAATACTCACCCGAGGATATTTTTTCCATTGATTTTAGAAAAAGTGGAAGGAAGGGAGAAGGAGAGAGAGAGAGATAAGCATTGATGTGAGAGGGACAGACATTGATTGCTTGCCTCCCACACATGCCCGGACCAGGATAGGGATTGAACCTGCAACCCCCAGGTACCTGCACTTGGTTGGGAATCGAACCCGAGACCCTTTCATCGGTGTGCCTACAATCTACCAATGAGAAACACAGGCCAGGGCTAGACTTAGATTTTTAGCCAAATGAAGTGTAATTTAGTTTTTACTTCATATCAAATATATGAAATTTTAACATCGTTATTTGTAATCATCAGAACCTGAAAGCAATCCAAATGTACTCTAACTGGAAAATGAATGACTTAATCTGGTACATCCATATGATTGAATACTGTCAGCAATGAAGGAATGAGCTATTTTTTTTTTTTAAATATATTTTATTGATATTTTACAGAGAGGAAGGGAGAGGGATAGAGAGCCAGAAACATCGATGAGAGAGAAACATCGATCAGCTGCCTCCTGCACACCTCCCACTGGGGATGTGCCGGCAACCAAGGTACATGCCCTTGACCGGAATCGAACCCGGGACCCTTCAGTCCGCAGGCCGACGCTCTATCCACTGAGCCAAACCGGTTTCGGCGGGAATGAGCTATTAATACAAGTACAACATAGAAAAATTCAAATGCATTAGGTGAAGTGAAGCGACCCAGACTGCAAAGGGTACACACAGCATGACTCCATTTGTAAGACATTTTGGAAAAGACAGAATTGTAAGCCCAGAAAACAGATAAAAGGCTACAAAGGCTGGTGGGAGTTGACTAAAAGGGTGCCCATGGGTGTTTTTTGGGAGGGTGATGGAACAATTCTGTATTTTATTGTGGTAGTTGCATGTTTATTGAAACTCAGAAATGTAAACTAAAAAGAGTGAATTTCAATTTATTAATTTGTATGATTAAACATGAAAAAATAGAATGATGAAAATGGTACCTTAAATTCTCATTTTGCTATTGGATTCCATTCAAATTTAAAAAACATAAATTTCCTAGAATTTCTAAAAAGTGCATTTAAAAACTTTTTGCACATAAAAAGCACATATTCAGCCTGGCTAGGACAGTCACTCATTTCTAGTTGCAGTAAAAATTTTCAGAATCTTTCCTAGTTTACTAAAATAGAGTACACCACATAATAGTATGTTATACATTTATTCATCTTAATATATATGTAATGTTCTTGATGCCAAAGGAAAATACTTGTTATACAACATTACATAAAAAAGTAAGGCATAAAATAATATGTGAAAATCTGCTTAAAGAACAAAACATTTTGTAATTATGAACTATTTAGCTTAATGGGTATGATTAGTGATAATTAAAATGCCTCTTTGTTATTTTGTATTTTTATATCAATAGACATTTTTAAATTATTCAAATGTTAAGTTAAATAGAAATAATATTTTAAAATAATGTAATTCATGTTTGATTTTGAAGAACACAAAGGAAACAAAAAAGAGTCATAATTTGACTATATAATATTTAAAGACTCATATATAACTAAGATTAACAAGCAAGCAAATGTTTATTAATAAAACATGAAATGTTTTAATAAACATTATGTTCTTGAACAACTGAAAAATTTTAAAGACTGCATGTTAATAATAATTAAGTAAATTATGGTTCTTCCATAAACTTGTATATTTTACAGCCAGTCCAGTTATGTTAAAATATTTATAACTCTACTAGAGGGCGGGCATGCGGGGGTGACTCTCAGCCCAGCCTGCACCCTCTATAATCCAGGACCCCTTGGAGGTTGTCCAACTACAGGTTTAGGTCCAATCCCTGCAGTCAGACATCCCTCTCACAATCCAGGACCACTGGCTCTTAACCACTCACCTGCCTGCTTGCCTCATGCCCCTAACTGCTCTCCCCTGCCAGCCTGGTCGCCCCTAATTGCCTCTGCCTCGGCCCCCACCACCATGGCTTTGTCCCAAAGGAAGTTGAATGTCTGGAAGGTGGCCGGTCAACCCGGTCTATTACCCTTTTGTTAGTATAGATGTTAAAATGTGGTTTCATATCTGTAAAATATAAATAGGTTTCACATAGAGTATGTATGTAATCTATGTGAAAAATAGTGTCAGTATGTAAAAATTTAATTTAAAAAAACAAAGAATAAAGGTACATCATCCAAAGAGAAGTAATAAATGTAACTTCTCCATGCATTTCATTATCTTCAATTTATTTAAAGTGATAATTTCATAGTTTTACAGTTTACAAGGAAATGTATTTTAAACATCTTAATTTAGTATCTACCCTTTCAGATGACATAATGGACACTAGGGAAGTAATGTATATAGAACGCTGAGCCTGCTCTCAATTGGGAAATGAACAGTAAATAAATAATTACAATGATATAGGAGAAATGCTTTTTTAAAGACTATGCTTGTCTAAATTAGTGGTGTTAAGCATACATTATTTTGAAACCCATGTTATATTACGGCTGCTCTTCATTTTGTAGTAAAAAGGATAGGACATCACTACCTACTCAGGAAATGCCTTTGTTCTTCTCCTCCCAGGAGCCCCTACCAGTAGTCTCAAGACCTTCTCAATTTCATTCAGTTCAGAAGGCCATTTGCCCCTTAATCCATTCACAGAAGATGAAAGCGTATGTACTAACTTTTTTTAAATCTTCAAATCCTATATTCTTAGAGCTGTGACAAGACTCATGAGCCTCAAAGTCCTATTTGGGGAAATTGGTGATGAAAACACCTACTTCTCTGTGCTGTTAGAAGCCATCAATGGTGTACCATAGGTAGCATTTTTATATTTGTTCCTAACATTGAGATAAAAAATAATTTGTCCTATTTCACTGTGATAGCAGTCCATCAGTATAAATATATCCAATTTATAATACTAGGACAAGTGTTTCAATGTCCTGACATTTCAGTCTTTGTTTTATTTCTCCCTTCCAGTCTGTCATCCACTAGCTGCCAGGTTAACATATCCAAAATGTTCTTCAGTTTCATAACTCATTATGGCTGACCATTTATTCACAGATTAATCTGTATTCTGAGCAAATCAGTTTTGACTGGCATCTTTTCTCTAATTACCCAAATTTATACAACCACAACCACACAGAGCTGAAAGCAGTTTTAAATACATTTGGCATTTGCATGGCAAATATTTCTCCTTAAATTCCCAAATGACCTAGTTCCATTCTCTACTTGGTACTCCCATCAAATATTAGCATCCTAAACTATCTCCAAAGGTAATATCAAAAATAAGTTCTTAAAATCAACATGAATATAGACTGAAGTAACCCTTCCATTGTGTTCCCATATTAATTTAATTTTTACCACAAAGATGTTAATCATTAATTTAACTAGAGGCCTGGTACAGGAAATTCGTGCACTGGTAGGGTCCCTAGGTCTGGCCAGCAATCAGGGTCGATCGGCGCCTTCCTTCCCTGGCTGCGGCTGCCGGCCGGGTCCTTCCTTCATTGCACGCCACCCCCTGTGATCAGCGCATGTCATAGGGAGCGATTGAACTCCTGGTCTACCTGGTCGAACTCCCAAGGGGACATTTTGCATATTAGGATTTTATATAGAGAGAGATTATTTAATTTTCTGTACTTGTATAAGGGTTTATCTTGTTTATGAGATTAAGACTTCAGCTTTTAAATTTATCTTTATTGTTGAAAGTATTATCATACCTTATTTATCTTATTTACATATATGCATTGAAATCTTAACATCCTCAAGAACAGGACCATGTAGGTACTTAAAAGCAGCTGGAAATATCAAAGAAAAATATGCAGATAATCAAATTTTCCTCTGTCTCTGTAAATAGGTGATGAAGTCTTAAAAGATTTCCATGAGCATGACTGCACTAAATCACACTGGTGTTAGCCACACAGTCTTCCGCTTGCTGGGCATCCCTGGCCTTGAGGATCAGCACATGTGGATTTCTATCCCCTTCTTCATTTCCTACATCATCGCCCTGCTTGGGAACAGCTTGCTCATCTTCATTATCCTCACAAAACGCAGTCTCCATGAACCCATGTACCTCTTCCTCTGCATGCTGGCCGGAACAGATATTGTTCTCTCCATGTGCACAGTACCTCAGGCCTTGGCCATCTTCTGGTTCCATGCTGGGAAGATCTCCCTGAATCGTTGCATCACTCAGACATTCTTGCTCACTTCCACTTTTATGTCTGAGTCAGGGATCCTGCTGGTGATGGCATTTGACCGCTACATTGCCATATGCTACCCGCTGAGATACACAGCTATTCTTACACAGGCACTGATTGGAAAAATCGGTGCGACAATCTTTCTGAGAAGTTATGGGACAGTTTTCCCTGTTATATTTCTTCTGAAAAGACTGACTTTCTGCAAAAGCAACATCATCCCAAACACCACTTGTAAGCACATTGTCTTGGCCAAAATTTCCTGTAATGACATACGAGTAAACATCTGGTATGGTTTTTTTGTCCTAATGTCCACCTTGGTCTTAGATGTTGTGCTAATTTTTGTTTCATATATGCTTATTCTCCGTGCTGTCTTCCACATCCCATCCCGAGATGCTCGCCACAAAGCTCTCAATACGTGTGGCTCCCACGTCTGTGTCATCATCCTCTTTTATGGGCCTGGGATCTTCTCAGTTCTCACTCAGCGCTTTGGACGCCACATCGCACTCCACGTTCACGTTCTGCTGGCCAATGTCTATATTCTCATTCCACCTATGTTAAATCCCATCGTTTATGGCATTAAGACCAAGCAGATTCGGGACCTGGTGGTTTGTTGTTTCCAAAACAGAAATGACTTTAATAATAGAAACTAACCTTGTACTTTTCTCAGTAATTCTCACCAGGCTTGAGGTGACATTATTTATCAGGATGTGGAGAGGTCCAGTAGAGATACTAGTCAAATGTCTTTTTGTCGAGTTGTCTTAGAGCAATTGTATGAGTAATATGTTGATGGATGTTTCTTGCAAAGCCTTGAATAGGTCATTAGATATCAGTTTCTTTGGGGTCTTAGTTAGTGTTCTCATAGAATTCAGATCAGTTCACCTCTCCACTCCTAGACGAGAGGTTAGAATGCAATGAAGTGGAGACTGGCCTTCCATGGAAAATTGTTGAACTATACTGAGGTATTCTATGCTTTGAATGTCAGCAGTTGTCTTATTCCTCTCATTAGGACATTTTTCCAGCCATTCACCCCTATATCATATCCTTATATTTTTTCTTTTAGACAGATTATTATGAAATGTATATATTACATATGTCATATATATTCAATTTACCATTAGTATACTTTTAGCATAAATGAGTGCTCCTGTAAATACATTTTTCTTCTTGCTTTTAAAATACAAAACAGCCTTAACAGGTTTGGCTCAGTGGATAGAGCATCAGCCTGCGGACTGAAAGGTCCCAGGTTCAATTCCGGTCAAGAGCATGTATCTTGGTTGTGGGCACATCCCCAGTAGGAGGTGTGCAGGAGGCAGCTGATCTTTCTCTCTCATCGATGTTTCTGACTCTCTATCTCTCTCCCTTCCTCTCTGTAAAAAATCAATAAAATATATTTTTAAAAAATAAAATAAAAAACAGTTCATTAATGCTTATGTTTGTAAAATTTTTACTTATGTTGTTAATTATTTAGAAGAAAATATTCAACATGAGACCAAATAAAGTACACACAAAAAAAGTATACTAAACAAGTATTAAACAGAAAATACACTACTATGTAACAAATGTTATCTAGGTTAACAAAAGTGCATACTAGGTTAAATCAACCATGGCACATCTACTAGTATAATTTACAATATAAAAGAGTAGTGAGAGGTAATAATATGGGTTTATATGTTTGCTGATGGAAATATATTCACATTATATTTGTGAGACAAGTATGTCCCAGATCAGTCAGGTAAATATGATGGAATTTTTAAATAATATGTTTAACTAACCATCACTCATCAATCTATGCTAAAATTGTATGAATGGGTGACTATATTTGGGTTATAAGGTATAGGTGATTTTTATAATAATTTTAGTCTGAATTTTCTAATACTTATACAGTGTGCATAAAGAAAAATAAGTTAAAAGCTTTTTATTTTTTAAAAAAACATATGTTCAAACTTTGATCAATATTTCCTTTAGTATAGGAATGCAAGAGATTAATTATCTCAGGTTTTGATTGTGTGGAAACATTTTTATTTTATTAGTCTTAATTTTGAAAGGGATAATTTCATGGGTATAGAATTTTAATTTGGCAGGAGTTTTTAGAACTTCAAAATTTTTCATCAATTACTTTTTAATTCTATCTTTTGTATTAAGAACTGACTTGAAAGTTTTACTCTTGCTCCTATTAATGTAATGTACCTTTTATAGCTGGCTTTTTTTGTCTTTTTTTTTTTTAAAGAACATTTATAATATATCCATCTGTGGATAGTTTGCATACGTCTTCTTGGAGTTTTTCTGACCTTCTTGAATTTGTGAATTTATACCTTTTCATTCATTTGGAAATGGTTTCTGTTATTATTTTCTTGAATATTCTTTTTCCCCAGTTTCTCTCTTCTCTCTGGTTGGAACTACAATTATTCTTTTATATACTTTGAATATGTCTATCATTTGTCTTATGCTCATTTTTTTATTCTCTTTTTCTTCCTTTCACTTCAGTTTCTGTCTTTTGTATTAATCTATCTCCCAGTTCCTAATCCTATCTTTTTTTTTTAATTCATTGTTTAAATCCATCCATTAAGTGCATCTTTTTAGGTAATAATATTTTTAGTTGTATAATAACATTTGACTATTTCAAGATCCTAATTCCTATTATCTCGCTAAACATTTATCTTAACTATATTTTATTTATTTTTAACAAAATTCTATAAATCTTGCCTGATATTTCCAACACTTGAATTACTTATTTGTCTTCTTGTTTCTGTTTTAACTTTTGATCATTGATTATAAGGTCATATCTCTTTCCAGATCAAGTAATTTTTTAAAAAATATATATATACAATCCTAGTATGTATAATGTGTATTTTGTTAACACTTCGTACATATTAAACTTGATCAAAAACAAGTTAAGTATAATTTTTTAATTTCAGTAATCTCTCCTATATAAAAAAATAAATATAATAGACCACAAAAAAAGTTTAAAAAAAAAAAAAAAGAGAGAGAGAGAGAGAGACCTGATTGCATGGCCCCAAAGAGAGAACTGGAGGGTCAACTACCTCGGTCACAGTCCTGAGTTAATATCCCATATCACCCTCAGACACCATCTTCCCAGGGTCAGGCACTCCTATTATTTTTTGTTTGTTTCTTTGTTTTCGTTTTTAATTTATTGTTGACACTATTACAGATATCCCCCATTTCTCCCCCTCCTTTACCCACTCTACTCAGTCTCCATTTCCCCTCCCTCTGGCCATCACTACACTGTTGTCTATGTCCATGGGCTATGCATATATGTTCTTTGGCTAATCTCTTTACCTTCTTTCATCCAGTCCTCCCGTATCCCACTCCCATCTGACCTCTATCAGTCTCGTCCATGTATCCATGCCTCTGATTATCTTTTTTTCATCAGAGGCATAGATACATAGAAAAGACTGACAGCTGTCTGTTAATAAAATATTTTTAAAATAAATAAAACACATACATAGACATGTATACAATATTTTTAAACTCAATGAAATAGATAACCCTCCATTATGTGAGTACGCTTCATCCAATCAGTTGGAGGCCTTAAAAGCAAAGGCTGAGGTCCCCAAGGAAGTTGGAAACATAGAAATTCAGATTGCAACATAGAAATTCTAGCACTGTGGACTAAGGAATATGGACTAAGATGAGGACACGTTTTGATTATTGATTTAGAAATGTGGAGATCATTATGATTTTAACAAGTGTCATTTAAATGAGCTGGTGTGAGCGAACGAGAAAATGGAGTGGGGTCAAGAGAAAAATTTGGGGATTTGAGACTGCCAGTGGACACTAGGTACTTTCCTCTATGCTGGAGAAGGGAAATGAAGTAGTAGATGTAGGTGAATGTAGATTGGGGAGGGGGAGTGGTTCAAATTTATTTCTGTTTTGGTATATTTTTACACTGAAGAAAAAAGTGATATGAAAAGATGTGAATGGCCCTGGCAGGTGTTGCTCAGTGATTAGAGTGTCAGCCTGCACACCGAGGGGTCGTGGATTTGATTCCCCATCAAGGGCAAGTACCTGGGTTGCAGGTTAGATCCTGCACCCTACTCAGGGCCCGAGTGGGAGGCAACAGATCAATGTGTCTCTCTCACATCACTGTTACTCTCTCCCCGCCTCACTTTCTTTCTCTCTCACTCTCTTTCCCACCCCCTCCATCCCTCCTTTCCACTCTTTCTAAAAATCAATGGAAATCCTTGGGTGAGGATTAACAACAACAAAAAGATGAGAATGATTCCAATAAAGAAAAAACGTTCAAAATAACAAGGACAGAGAGAAAAATGGTTGGAGAAATGTCCTAAGCTTGATGAGAGCAAAGCCATTCAAAGCACAGAACACCTTGAAAAGAATAGTTCAACAATTTTTAGAAAAAAACACTGTCAAAGATTTAACTCATTAAATTCCATAGTCCACAGCTATTTAGGTAAGTACGACTTAGAGAGGTGGCCTGATCTAGTTCTTAATTCTATGGGTGAGAAAGCTAATTGAGGCCCCCAAGACAGATACTTAATGACAGATTAGAGGCTTTGGGAGAAAATTGCCTCAAAACTTCACTGATACAATTGCACTAGAAACACCAACTTCTGGATTCATTTGGCAAGTACTATCTCACCTGCTGCAGTATACTGCTGCTAAAGATCACATCATACATTAATGGCGGTGTGTGTTTCTCAGCATCTAGAAGGGTTCAGGAATCTGGAGGAGGAGCTGTGTGTAAATTAATCAAGAGTCCAGAGACAAAACATAATTTTGGAAGGCATTTGGGGGGCCAGAGGAGCCTGGCTAAAGAAACCAAGTTCTCCCTTGTCTCAGAACCCCTTGCTTTTTATTAACACAAGTTGTCCAAAGGCAAGGTAGATATACACATCAAAGGCCAGGGTTAGTATACAGAATCCATTGTCAGATGGGAGGAATTGCCTATGGCTGTTCAGGTGTTTGGCCAGTTGGAGGCAATAACATGTAGAGTAGGATGCCCTCATCTGTCTGGCAGCAAGTAATCATTTATGCATCCTTTTCAGGTTTGGGGAAATGCCCTCAGCCATCTCCAGATGATTCAGCCCTGCTGACATGCTGGAATTGGCTTCCAGCAATACATGGATACAATGACTGCACAAACGAATCAGCTTCCAACAGAGAAAGTTATTTATGCTTTGTAAACAACAGATGGACCACCTGGTCCCTGATTTGCTTGGTCTTAATCCCATAAATGATGGGATTCAGCATGGGAGGAGCCAGAATGCAAATATCAGCCACCAACACATGGATATGGGAGGAGATGTGGCGTCCAAACCTCTGAATAAGGGCTGTAAAGATCCCAGGCCCATAGAAGAGGATGATGACACAGACGTGGGAGCCACAAGTATTGAGAGCTTTGTGGCGAGCATGTTGGGATGGGATGTGGAAGACAGCTCGAATAATCAACACATAGGAAACACAAATTAGCACAACATCTAAGATCACTGTTGACATTAGGACAAAAAACCCATACCAAATATTTACTCGTATGTCATCACAGGAAACATGGGCCAAAACAATGTGCTGACAAGCAGTGTTTGGGAGAATGTCACTTTTGCAGAAGGTCAGTCTTTTCAGAAGAAATATTATGGGGGACATTATACCATAACTTCTCAGAAAGATTGCCACACCAATTTTCCCAATCAGTGCTTGTGTAAGAATGGTGGTGTATCTCAGTGGGTAGCAAATGGCAATGTAGCGGTCAAATGCCATCACCAGCAGGATTCCTGACTCAGACATGAAGGTGGAATGGATGAAGAAGAGTTGAGTGATGCAACAATCCAGGGAGATCTTCCCAGCATGGAACCAGAAGATGGCCAAGGCCTGAGGTACTGTGCACGTGGAGAGGACAATGTCTGCTGTGGCCAGCATGCAGAGGAAGAGGTACATGGGTTCATGGAGGCTGCTTTTTGTGAGGATAATGAAAATAAGCAGGCTGTTCCCAAGCAAGGCGCTGATATAGGAAATGAAGAAGGGGATGGAAATCCACATGTGCTGGTTCTCTAACCCAGGGATGCCCAGCAAGTAGAAGACTGTGTGGCTAACACCTGTGTAATTTGAGGTAGTCATATCTGAATCAGATGACGTGGCAACTCACTTCCTATTCACGGGCAGCAAAGAAAAATAAGATTATACTTGATTTTCTTACCAAAACCGGACTGTTCACATATACCTAATTCTATTCCATTTTGAGGGTGCCATGGAATAGCCCTAGCCAATTTGGCTCAGTGTATAGAGCAGGGGTCCTCAAACTTTTTAAACAGGGGGCCAGTTCACTGTCCCTCAGACCGTTGGAGGGCCGGACTATAGTTTAAAAAAAAAAACTATGAACAAATTCCTATGCGCACTGTGGGCCCGGGACGAGTCGGTTCCTAAGCAGGACAGGCAGCGGCACTCGGCGGGCCGGATAAATGTCTTCGGCGGGTGGCATGTGGCCTGCAGGCCGTAGTTTGAGGACGCCTGGTATAGAGCATCAGCCTGTGGACTGACAGGTCCCAGGTTTGACTCTGGTAAAGGGCACATGACAGGGTTGTGGGCTCGATCCCCAGTGGGGGGTGTGCAGGTGGCAGCAGATCGATGATTCTCTCTCATCATTGATGTTTCTATCTCTCTCCCTTTCTCTTCCTTACTGAAATTAATAAAAAATATTTTTAAGTGAATAAAATATGGATTCTTTTCTGAATGAGGTCTTAAGCTCCTAAATAAGATAGACTTTTATATAACTAACTAATGATTAAGTCAACATATTATATAAAATCTGTATATATATAAAAGGCAAAAATGCAAAGTGTCCCCTCGGGAGTTCCACCAGGAGACCCAGAGTTCAATCACTCGCTATGACATGTGCTGACCACCAGGGGGTGGCGCGGAACAAAGAAAGGCCCAGGCGGGCCAGCAGATGGAAGGCCCTGATCACCAGCCAGGCCCAGGGATCCTACTCAGACCTCTAGTATTTAATATTGAAACACAGTATTACTTATTGTTCATATTTCTAGTAGTCTTAAAAATTACTTCATATTTAAACTTTGCCTCAAAAATAAAGTAGGATATCATCAGGTTGAGGAAGTACCAAATAATGAATGGAGTGAAGTTGTTTGGGAGTTTAACAAGAAAAGTTTGACACATAAATGCAAAATATTCAAAGCAGCTTTTAGCTCTGAGAGGTTGTGATGGTGAAAATTTGAAGTAATTGGGGGAAAAAAATATCACAACAAAGGTAGATTGGGTCCTAATATAAATTAGAGTATAGATGTCATGTTAGGAAAAATGGTCAGCCATATATAGTTTTAGAAATTGGAAACCATATTGGATATATTTATCTGGCAGCTATGGGATAGATAGAAAGGATGGAAAAGGAGAGCAAAGACTAAAATAATAAAGTTTGCTCAATTAAGAGGAATTGATGTATTGATGAATTACTGTCACATTGAAGTAAGATCAGGAAAGTATCCTTTTTAAAGTAACTTCTCAATTTTAGGAACTGATATGAACATGTTACTTGTGACACACCATTCATTTCTTCTGCCAACACTGGCAATAAAGATTATCATCATCCACTTTTCAAAATGGGAATTTCACGCTCAAGAATATTGTCACAACTCAAAGAACAGAGCTGGAATTTGAAGCTTTTCTACATTTACTGGGCACAATTTCCTCATCTTAGAAATAGGTTGAGTAAAAGAGACCTTTCTAAACTAATGAAATTGAGATGCCCTCCTGACCTAGGGAAGAATGTCCCTCAATAGGTAGCTCTATGCGACTCCCTTTACCACAGAATGAAGAGCAGGAAAAATACCAGAAAGGTTTTATAGTTATGATTGAAATTTCACCAGCTTTTGATATTTGCTTCCTTGGTATTGTCTCTAAAAAGGTGGGGGGTTGTAAATTTTTGGTAAGGATGTAAAGTACTGTGCATCCTGTACCCAAGCCAGGAGAAGGCGGACACCTTGAGAAATGCCTCTGTTGTCCAGTGTTGTACAGACTGAAAAAACAGGTGCTAACATGGATAGAAGGCAAGTGGGCCAAACTACAAAAACTGGGGAAGAAGGCAGAAAAAATAAAAAGTTAAACTGTTTCAGATTCTAGAAGTGCAGGTGGTTTAGTGGACAGAAGCAAGCACAATTACTTGTGGAAAGAATAATTTCAGCCCTGGTCACGTGGCTCAGTGGTTGGAGTAATGTCCCATACACCAGTATACCAGTAGGTTGTGGGTTGATTCCTGGTCAGGACACATACCTAGGTTGTGGGTTTCAATCCCCAGTTGGGGCATGTACAGGAGGGAACTGATCAATGTTTCTCCATATTTTTTTCTGTCCCTTCCTCTCTCCCTCTCCTACTTAAAAAAAAAAGTAATAAATAAAAATTTTAAAAAAAATAATTTCACTTTCAGGGCAAAGCTCTAGATCCTAAACTCTGCACACCTCTCCAGGCGATAGTTTAACTTGATATCAGCTTGCAGGATTTGAGCTTAGTGCAGAACACAGATAGTGCGAAGTTCAGAGATTCCAGGAATGAAGTAGCAGAGGTAAGCTATTGTTAGCATCTTTGCATTACACAGTGCCTGGCTTAGACCTAGCACATATGTTCGCTTGTCCTCCAGATTTTATTCTCCTCACTTCTAAATTTAATTTCCAGAGCAGGAAGATCTGCCCCTGCTTTTATTTTCATGCTACCCCTAAGAAACAACTAAAATTGTACTAAAAATAAAATCACTTGAATGGAGCCCAGTAGACGCTTGTGAATGTGCCTGCTGCGGTCAGCAACTACCACCAGGTCGCTCTGTGGTCACACAACCATCATGACAATATAAATGGCCCTGAGGAAAACCATCCTCCTGGAGATGGAAAAAATCTGAATAGATATGATAATGCCACTGGGGGTGATGGACAAGTGTGACTCTATTGACAAAATAATGGCAGGGAAAGGTGGTGATAGAGCAAATAAGTAACTAAAGAGAAAAGCTAAACAGGACCTGCTTACACATATTGATAAATCTGGGCTACTTTGGGAGCAGCATAGAGGACTTTTCTTTAAGGTAGAAGAGAATACAGGCTAAGGAGCGTGCCAGTTGTGGGCTGGTCTTCGGGTGAAGTTTTATGAACTAGAGTGGCTCCTTGTATAACTCAAGGTCACTTTGAAAAACCTTCTCAAATGCTTCTGCAGCCTTGATCCAGGCACCTTCAATCCCCTAGACAAGATGCATTTTACTGTCTGATTTGTTCTGTGGAGCGGCCTGCCCCAACTCAGTGCACTCTCACAGTCTGCCCACTGTGTCAGGAAGGTGCCTGCATGACATCTTTCCACAGGTCACTCCTATCCCTCTAGTTTCACAGGAGTCTAATCACCAGAGCACCTATTCAGGGATAGTAGGATATTGTCACTGTTTCCCACTTGATTGTAAACTTTCTAAGGTTTGAGAATTGTCTTGTTAAAAAATGGATGCTCCCAGCACTCTGATGCACAATGTAATTCCTCAATAATGATAACTAGTGGATGGGAAGTATAAACAGCCAGGACAGGAGCCACGAGTGAGTCCTTTCTAGTGCCTAAAATGTTTACAATGAGAATCTGGTGACAGGGTGGAACTTTCTGTAGAGGGGTCCAGGCTCCTTGGCACACTGAGAGCTAATTGTGGGCTCAGGCCCAAAGACGCCCCACCTGCCCCTCCCAGGCAGCACTATCCATTCTACTTATACATCTATATTTGTAAGTCTGGTCCAGTGGTGTGCTGATGAAATAGCTCTTGGGGGGGGGAGGGTGCGGGGGGGAGAAAGGCCCTTTTATTATTTTTTGTTGTTGTTAATCCTCACCTGAGGATATTTTCTCCATTGATTTTCAGAGAGAGTGGAAGGGAGAGGGAGAGACAGAAACATCAACCCAGGTACGTGCTCTTGACCGGAACCGAACCCACAACCCTTCCGTTTGTGGGCTGGCACTCTATCCACTGAGCCAAACTGGCCAGGGTAAGGAAAACCCCTTTCTATAGTATTTGCCAATTCCTTCAGTTAAAATCCGTCTGTGTTACACAGTTTCAAACTACCTACATGATACCCCTATATGTAGATTTAGCAAGAAATGTACACAATTGACTCTTACAAGCACTACTGCGGTCATTATTCTCATTCTACCCAATTAACTCCAGACGAAGGTCCTAATATTTTCAACCATCTACTTTATGCCTCATAACCCCTAGTATTCCTCTTAAAATTTTATTTCAGCCTGGCCACAGTGGCTCAATGGTTGAGCGTTGACCTATGAACCAAGAGCTCACAATTCGAGTCACAGTTCAGTTCCCTGTCAGGGCACAGGCCTGGGTTGTGGGCTCAATCCCCAGTAAGGGTCATGCAGGAGACAGCTAATCAATAATTCTCTCTCATCACTGATGTTTCTATCTCTCTCTCCCTCTTCCTACATCTCTGAAATCAATAAAAACATATTTTTAAAAGTTTATTTTACAGCAATAAAATAGTCACTCACCTGCTTCATGTGCAGCCCTCATGGGCTAGAATGGGATGCATCACAGGAGGACTCTAAGAGATGGGCATCAGAAAGCAGAGATTTTATGCATTTGCCTAAAGACCATAGAGTAAGCTAATGCACAAGGGATCTCAGACTTAATACACATGTGTCAAGTCGTTATGGTTCTGCAATGACACCCCCACACCACCCAGTCCTCCAGGGCCCATCCGTACATAACAGGTGCACATTTTTGTTTTCAAGAAATCCAATGTTAGCATTGCTATGGGAAATATCTCTGATTCCTTTCTAAGGGAAATTAATAAATATTAATTCTTTCCTAATCAATATGTATAACTTGAAAATCAATATACAAATTATATTATATAATTTTACTTTTAAACAGTTTTATACTTAAAGGAAAACTACCTAGTACACTGGACAAATGCCATGCTAACATGTTACATTAGTAGGATACATATGTTAAAATTAACTAATACTGATGGATTGCTATTAACTAACATCCATACTGTATTTAGACTTCATAATTTTTACCCGATGTCCTTTTTCTCTTCCAGGATCAGATTCAGGATTACACGTAGTAGTCATTTCTCTTTAGGCTGCTCCTGGCTGTCACAGTTTCCCAGACTTTCATCATTTTTGATGACCTTTAAAGTTCTAATGGTCTTTGGGGATTTACCTGGTGCTCTTTTCATAACAATACTGAGGTTATAGGATTTGGGGAGGAGGACTACAGAGGAAAATTGCCATTTTGAACCCCATCATGGTTTATTACTGTTGATGTTGATTATACTAGTATTCATGTGACTGAGTGTCTTTCGGGCTTCTACACTGTAAGTTACTCTTTTTTCTCTTTCCAGAATACACTCTTTAGAAAAAAGTCACTATGAGCATCTCACACTTAAGAGGTGGAGAGTTATGCTCCACTTCCTTGAGGGTGGAATATCTGTACAAATTATATAAAATTAGGTGGCTTCTGGTCAAGATAGTGGTGTAGGTACATATGTTACTTGCCACCTCCCACAACCACATCATAATTACAACTACTTTGTAGAACAACCACCGGAAATCTAGCTGAGCAGAAGTCTTATAACTAAGGATATCAAGAAGCAGCCACATCGAGACTGGAAGAAGAGGCAAAGGGTACAGAATGGGCTGGTCCCACACCCATGTGTGACACTTAAAAATTGAGAAGGATGCCCTAGCCTGTTTGGCTCATTGGATAGTGCGTCAGCCGGTGGTCTGAAGGGTCCAGGGCTCTATTCTGGTCCAGGGCACCTACCTTGGTTGCAGACTCAAATCTAGGCCTAGGTTGGGGCACATGCAGGAGGCAACCAATCGATGTGTCTCTCTCACATGAATAATGAAATGGCTATAAATATATCTATCTATCAACAATTACTCTAAATGCAAATGGATTAACTGCTCAAATCAAAAGACGTATGGAGGCTAACAAAACAAGACACTTACAATATTCTGTCCAAAAAAGACACTTCAGATCAAAAGACACACAGATTGAAAGAGATAGGAAAAGATATTTCATGAAAATGAAAAGAAACAAACAAACACAAAAAGCTGGGATAGCAAATCTTATACCACACAAAATATGATTTAAAACAAAGGCTATATAAAAGAGCCAAAGAAGGACCCACCAATTCCACTTTAGGTTATTTTTCCAAAGAAACCCAAAACGCTACATTGAAAAGACATATACCGCCCTAGCTGGTTTGGCTCAGTGGATAGAGCATCAGCCTACGGACTGAAGGGTCTCGGGTTCAGTTCCAGTCAAAGGCATATACCTTGGTTGCGAGCACATCCCCAGAAGGAAGTGTGCAGGAGATGGCTGATTGATGTAAAAAAATCAATAAAATATATTAAAAAATAAAAATAAAGAAACATGCCCAGGTTGCGGGTTTGACCCCCAGTAGAAGGTGTGCAGGAGTCAGCCAATCAATGATTCTCTTTCATCATTGATGTTTCTATCTCTCTCTCCCTCTCCCTTCCTCTCTGAAATCAATAAAAATATACTTTTTAAAAAAAGAAAAAACATATACATTCATGTATTCATTCCATTGTTATTTACAATAGCCAAGATATGGAAGCAACCTACATGTCCATCAATAGATGAATGGATAAAGAAGAGGTGGTGCATACACACTATGGAATATAACTCAACCATAAAAGAATAAAATCTTGCCATTTGTTGCAACATAAATGGACCTAAAGGGTATTGTGCTGAGTGAAATAAGTCTGACAAAAAAAGACAAATGCATATGATTTCACTTATATATGGAATTTAAAAAAATAAAATACATATGTAATTGTAAATAAATGCCAGATTTTTTATATTAAAAGTTTTTAAATTTTATTGATTGTTTTTAGAGAGAGAAAAGAAGGGAGAGAGAAACATCAATTGGTTGCCTCCTGCAGGGTCTCCAAATGGGGATCAAACCCCCAACTATGGGTATGTACCCTGACCAGAAATTGAACCTACCATCTTTTGGTGCATGGGACATCATTCCAAGCAATTGCTTACACTGGCCAGGGCAAGATAAAATAAAAATAAAAATAAGTTGATGCAAAATGGTCTCTATTATAGCTATATAGTTTTAATGTTCTGAATAGTTCAAAACAGAGATAACATATTAAACATGTTACCACAAATTCCTTGTGCAAAGTAGAGCTACAAAGTGATATGTGAAGTTATTTTTAATAAGTAAAACTATATTTCTAAAAGAAAAAAATTAAAATTTATTATTAAATGATATGAAAAATAAGGTACACATTTCATATTATCAAAATCACAATTAAAACCTTGCAGGAATAAGTGTTTTTAAAATAATCTACACGTTTCTAACTTAGAGGACAAGAGTAAAGCCATAACAGGTATCATATATAATAAAAGGGTAATATGCAAATAAACCGAAGAGCAGAACAACCAAACAACCAATCAAAGCATAATATGCTAATGATATGCTAAGGCTGCTCAACCACTCGCTATGATGAGCAGTGACCAGCAGGGAGCAGACAGTCAACTGGTGGACTAGTTGCTATGATGTGCACTGATCACCAGGGGGCAGATGCTCCGACCGGTAGGTTAGCTTGCTGCTGGGGTCCAGCCAATCGGGACTGAGCGAGATGGGCTGGACATGCCCTGGAGCCCTCCCGCAGCCCCTCCCCAGCCCTTTCGTGCACCAGTGGGGACCCTCGGCCTGGCCTGCACCCTCTCACAATCCCGGACCCCTCAGGGGATGTTGGAGAGCCAGTTTCAGCCCAGGCCCACAGGCCACTCCCCTTGGGAGGGTGCCAGATGCAGGGCTCATAGCTGGTGAGTGCTACTGTGGCAGCATGAGCCTCTCCTGATCAGACTGATTGGGTGCAAGCCCGCGGCAGGCACAGTGGGGCCAGGATGAGTGGGAGCAGCAGGTAGGAGCTACAGGTGGCGTTGGACTGCAGGTTTCAGCCCGATCCCTGCAGGCCACCCAGAGGGACCCCACCCATGCACAAATTCATGCACCAGGTCTCTAGTCCTATATAATAAAAGACTAACATGCAAATTAACCAAAGGACAGAATGACCGGTAGCTATGATGCACACTAACCACCAGGGGGCAGACGCTTAATGCAGGAGATGCCCCTTGGTAGTCAGTGCGCTCCCACAGGGGGAGCACCACTCAGCCAGAAGCCAGGCTCACGGCTGGCAAGCGCAGCTGTGGTGGCAGGAGCCTCTCCCACCTCCGCTACAGCGCTAAGGATGTCCAACTGACAGCCTAGGCTGCTCCCCAGGGGAAGCAGGGCTAAGCCATCAGTTGGACATCCCCCAAAGGCTCCTGGACTGTAAGAGGGTGCAGGCCAGGCTGAGGGACCCTTCCAAGTGCATGAACTTTGTGCACCAGGCCTCTAGTAATAGAATAAACAGCTAAAGCAATCTATCATTCTGAGTACATGTTACAGCAGAGCTGCTACACCAACTCTGGGCTTCCTATCCAGGGATTCTTGACTCAGAGAAAAATGAATGTCGACCTTGTTTAAACCTAAAAAATAATAATAATAATAATAATAAATAGATAGCTAGATAGATAGATGCTAAATTATAGTTAGATAGATGATAGATAGATAGATAGATAGATAGATAGATAGATAGATAGATACTAGGTGTACTGGTTAATAATGCAGATTTTTTTCAATAGATGGAGTTACAAATATGTTGATATATATGTGATTTGATATGTATTCTATTTTGTTGTATTGACAACAAGCTTCAAAACTTCATATGTCAAATTTGCTGAAGGTTTTAACATAAGAGATATTTTTATGCTTAAAAATGTCAAATTTCGTGCCCCCCCAAAAAAGAGCATTTGTGGGAAGCTTTAATTCATTACTTTATTTTGAAGAAAAGTGCTGCTGAAAGTTATTGTATACTTCGGGAAGCTTATGGTAAACATGCTCCATCTCAAGATACTTGTAAACGCTGGTTTAAATGCTTTAAAAGTGATGATTTTGATGTGAAAGACAAAGAACGTCCAGGTCAACCGAAAAAGTTTGAAGACCAACAATTACAAGCATTATTGGATGAAGATGCGTGTCAAACTCAAAAACAACTTGCAGAAAGATTAAATGTTGCTCAAAAAACAATTTCCGATCATTTACAAGTATTGGGAAAGATTTTAAAGGAAGGAAAATGGGTGCCACATCAACTGAACGAAAGACAAATGGAAAACCAAAAAGTCATCAGTAAAATGTTGCTTCAACGGCATGAAAGAAAGTTTTTTTTGCATCAAATTGTGACTGACGATGAAAAGTGGATTTATTTTGAGAATTCCAAACGCACAAAATCATGGGTTGATTCAGGTCAACCATCAACATCGACTGCAAGGCCAAATCGCTTTGGAAAGAAGACAATGTTCTGCATTTGGTGGGATCAGGAAGGTGTGGTGTATTATGAGCTTCTAAAACCAGGTGAAACTGTTAATACTGATCGCTACCAACAACAAATAATCAATTTGAACTACGTTTTGATCCTAAAACGACCAGAATGTGCCAGAAGACACAGCAAAGTAATTTTGCTCCATGATAACACACCATCATACACTTCAAAACCAGTTAAAGACACGTTACAAGATCTTGCCTGGGAAGTATTAACCCACCAGCTGTATTCAACAGACCTTGCTCCTTCAGTTTACCACTTGTTCTGATCCATGGCACATGCACTTTCTGAGCAGCACTTCAAAACATAAGAAGTAGAAAAATTGGGTCTTTGAATGGTTTGCCTCAAAACAAGAAAAGTTCTATAGGGACAGTATACACAAATTACCTGAAAGATGGGAAAATGTGTAGCCAGCGATGGACATTACTTTGAATAAAGCACTTTTGATGTTTCTCTTGAAATTATTGTGTTTTCTTTGATTACAAAATCCACATTATCAAACTGGTACAACTGGTAGATGATAGATAAAATAAAATAATCTACATTTCATAGTCAATTTATGTATGCTGATACAAATGGGAATAATATTTAATAATTATCATTAAAACACAAACATTTGATGTAATGACTCTAACATGTTGTTCATTGGGAATAATATATGTGCACACCCAATCCAGGGATGGAGTTGTACAGGAGACATAAAGAACCATAATGACTTGACCCATGTGTATGTGATAGAGGGGTTGTTCATGAAAGCAAATCTGAGTTCCCTGGGGTACTGGCAACCCCTGGAGTCTTCAGGCAAATACATAAAAATCTCTGCTCCCAGTGCCTGACACTCCACATTCACCACATTCTAGGCAATGAAGACTACATTTGAAGCAGGTGAGCAAGTTATGTATTGATGTGGGATAACCTTATAGGGGGTAAAACGGAGAATATACTACTGAAACTAAAGGACTATGGGGCCTAAGGTAAATATTTGAGAATATTAAGACGTTTGTCTGACATTAAGTCAGCAGATTAATATCTAATGCTCTCCAATTTAAAGCGCAAGGTGATTGACTACCTTCTCTAGGAAGGCATCCAAGCCCGTTAATTTGTAATTAGACAATATACTTTTGTTTGGATCTTTTCACCATGGTGTTATAAATGCAATCAAACAATCACATAGGATTGCACACTGATTTAAATGCATCAAATATTTATATAACAACAGTTTATCTTTAAACTGCCAAATGACTTCATTCCATTCTCAACCTGGCATCCTATAGCCAAGTAGATTGAATTAGCCATTCTGTTGGGTTCCTATGATAGTATTTTTTTGCCACTAACATGTTCACTTAGCATATTGTTTTATGGGCTATATAAGCATCTATTCCTCTGTAAGATTGTTACCTCACTGAAAAAAAAAAATGAACTAACATTCTTCAACACACTGGTTGTGAGCACATGGGGTTGGCCAAATTTTCCTGTGATGACATACGAATAAACATCTGCTATGGGCTTTTCGTCCTAATGTCAACAGTGATTTTAGATGTTAAACTAATTTGTGTTTCATATATGCTTATTCTCCACGCTGTCTTTCGCATCCCTGCCCAAGATGCTCATCACAAAGCTCTCAACACATGTGGTTCCCGTGTCTGTGTCATTATCCTCTTTTATGGGCCTGGGATCCTCTCACCCCTCACTCACCGGCTTGGACACCACATTTCATCCCACATCAATGTACTCCTTGCCAATGTCTGCAGACTGATACCTCCCATGCTAAATCCCATCATTTATGGGATCAAGACCAAACAGATCAGGGACTAAATTACTTATGTCTTGCTTTCCAAAAAAATATGACTTTGGGTAAATGTTGGCAACTTCAAGTGTGCAAACATTTATATAACGTGGGTACTAAAATGAGAAGAGATTGAGCAAGGGATTTAAAACAGTTGAAAAAATAATTATGAAAATATGTACAAGTCCAGTAAGTGCAGTCCCAAACAAGAATTTAAAGAGGCTCACACCAAGACACACAGTGATTAAAATGCCAAAGATCAAAGACAAACAGAGAATCTTAAAAGCAGCAAGAGAAAAGCAGTTAGTTACCTACAAGAGAGCTTCCATAAAACTCTCAGCTGATTTCTCAACAAAAACTTTGCAGGCCAGAAGGGACTGGCACAAAAGATTCAAAGTGATGAAAAGCAAGGACGTACAACCAAGATTACTCTACCTAACAAAGCTATCATTTAAAATAGGATAGATAAAGAGCTTCCCAGACAAAAAAAGCTAAAGGTGGTCATCACCACCAAACCAGTATTACAGGAAATGTTAAAGGGTCTTCCAGAAGAAGGAGGAGGAGGATCAGGAGGAGGAGGAGGAGGAGGAGAAGATTAAAAATATCAATAATAGGAGAAACCAAGATGTCGGCATAGGTAAACACCTGAACTTGCTGCCTCGCACAACCACCTAAAAACTACAACTAAAAGACAAAATGGACATCATCCAGAACCACAGGAAGGCTGGCTGAGTGGAAATTCTACAACTAGAAAGGAAGAGAAAAGCAAACTCAGAGGCGGTGCGGAAGTAAAGTGCACAGGCACACGCAGAAAGAACGTGGCTGGCTTTTTCAAGCAGGAGGGAGACACAAGTTCCCCACTGCTCTGAACTCTAGTTCCGGGAGAGACTCTGGGGACCCAGACTCATACATGGAGAAACTGGACTGTCGGGGAGAAACTGGTCACCCCTAACTGCCCTAACCTGTAAGACTGGTCACCCCTAACTGCCCCTAACTGCTTCTGCCTGCCAGCCTGATCACCCCCTAACCACTCCCCTGCCAGTCAAGGGCATGTACCTCAGTTGCAGGCACATCCCCAGTAGGGAGTGTGCAGGAGGCAGCTGATTGATATTTCTCTCTCATCGATGTTTCGAGCTCTCTATCCCTCTCCCTTCCTCTCTGTAAAAAATCAATAAAATATATATTTTTTAAAAAGATACTGAAAACCTATTTGAAGAAATAATGACAGAAAACTTCCCCCACCTGGTAAAAGAAATAGACTTACAAGTTCAGGAAGCGCACAGAACCCCAAACAAAAGGAATCCAAAGAGGACCACACCAAGACACATCATAATTAAAATGCCAAGAGCAAAAGACAAAGAGAGAATCTTAAAAGCAGCAAGACAAAAACAGTTAGTTACCTAAAAGGGAGCACCCATATGAATGTCAGCTGATTTTCGACAGAAACTATGCAGGCCAGACGGAAGTGGCAAGAAATATTCAAAGTGATGAATAGCAAGAACCTACAACCAAGATTACTCTACCCAGCAAAGCTATCATTCAGAACTGAAGGTCAGATAAAGAGCTTCAAAGATAAGAAAAAGCTAAGGGAGTTCATCACTGCCAAGCCAGTATTATATGAAATGCTGAAATGTATTCTTTAAGAAGAGGAAGAAGAAGAAAAAGGTAAAGATAAAAATTATGAACAATAAGTACATATCTATCAATAAGTGAACCTAAAAATCAAGTGAATAAAAAATCTGATGAACAGAATAAACTGGTGAATATAATAGAATCAAGGGCATAGAATGGGAGTGAACTGACAATCCTCAGAGGGAAAGGGGTGTTTGGGGTGCAGGAACAGACTGGACAAAAATCATACACATATGGATGAGGACAGTGGCGGGGGGGTTAAGGGCAGGGGGTGGGGTGGAAACCGGGTGGAGGGGAACTATGGGGGGAAAAAAGAGTAACAACTATAATAATCTGAACAATAAAGATTTAATTTAAAAAATATATCAATAGTAGTTCAGCCAGAGGGCTCAGTGGTTGAGCATCGACCTATGAACTACGAGGTCATGGTTCAATTTCTGGTCAGGGCACATGCCCGAGTTGTGGGATTCATCCCCAGTGTGGGGTGTGCAGGAGGCAGCTGATCAATGATTCTTTCTCATCGTTGATATTTCTATCTCTCTCTCCTCCCTTCCTTTCTCTGAAATCAATAAAAATATATTTTTAAAAATATTTAACAATAATAAAATAGAAATAAATACATATCTATAATTGCTTTATAAGCAAATTGATTAAATGTTGCAATTGGCTGAATGGATAACAAAACATGACCCTTACATATGCTGTCTACAAAAGACTTACTTCAGATCAAAAGACACAAACACACTAAAAGTAAAGGAATGGAAAAATATATTTATGAAAATGGGGAAAAAAAGAAGTTGGGCTAGCAACATTTATACCAGAAAAAGTACACTTTAAAATATAGGCTATAACAAGAGACAAAGAAGAACCCAGCAATTCCACTTTTGGGAAGTTATTCAAGGAAACCCAATTACTGAAAGAACAGTAATAATGCCTCCAAGTATAAGACTGGGTTTGTCTCTTTTTCATGCAGTTCTGTGGTTTTGGCTCACATATTTTGACCTTCTGTTGTTAGGGGTATACACATTTCAATTGTTGTGTCTTCTTGGAGAATTGACTACTTTATTATATAATGCACTTGTTTATCTCTGATACTTTTTCTTTTCTGAAGCATGCTTTGTCTCAAATTAATATAGCTACTTCAGCCCTAGCTGTTTTTGCTCAGTGGATAGAGCATCGGCCTGCAGACTGAAGGGTCCCAGGTTCCATTCCAGTCAAGGGCACATACCCGGGTTGCAGGCTCAATCCCCAGTGGGGGGCGTGCAGGAGGCAGCTGATCAATGATTATCTCTCATAATTGATGTTTCTATCTCTCTCTCCCTTCCTCTCTGAAATCAATAAAAATATATTTTAAAATATAGATATATAATAGAGGCCCGGTGCACAAAATTTGTGTATGAGAGGGGGTCCCCTCAGCCCAGCCTGCACCCTCTCCAAGCCAGAACCCCTCCGGGGATCGGGCCTAACCCGGCAGTCCGACATCCCTCTCACAATCCTGGACCGCTGGCTCCTAATCACTCACCTGTCTGCTTGCCTGGTCACCCCCAACTTCCCAACCCTGCCAGCCTACTCGCCCCTCACTGCCCCCCCTGCCAGCCTAATCACCCCCAACTGGCCCCCCTGCCATCCTGGTCACCCCCAACTGCCCCCCCACTGGACTGGTCACCTCTTATTGCCCCCCCTGCCAGCCTGGTCACCCCAACTGCCACCCTCCGCCAGCCTGGTTGCCCCCAACTGCCCCCCTGCCAACCTGGTCACCCCTCATGGCCCTCCCGCCAGCCTGGTCACCCTACACAGGCTACTTGTTCAGTCGTTTGGTCGTCCCTCACTAACCCCTCAGCTGAAATGGTCGCCCCACACAGCTTGCTTGTTCAGTCATTTGGTGATCCCTCACTAATCCCCCTGCTGGCCTGGTCATAGGCAGCCACCTTGTGAGGGCGTGATGGTCAATTTGCACATTACCTCTTTATTATATAGGATACTAGAGACCTGGTGCACGAATTCGTGCACGGGTGGGGTCCCTCAGCCTGGCCAGGGATCAAGGCCTATGGAGGGGGCGTGGCCGGCCGGCTGGGGGGGGGGGAGCTGCGGATGGTTGGCCAGCTGGCCCCACCCCTGATTGGATGGCTGGTCCAGCCGGGGGCAGGGGCCACAGGAGGTAGGGGGGGGTGCCAATTGGACCTGCATCAGGCCAGTTGGCAGCCGCAGTGCACATCATAGCGACTGGTCAAGCATCTGGTCATTGAGCTCTGGCTTGAGGGAACAATTTGCATATTAGCCTTTTATTATATCCTATCTAATAAAAGAGAAACATGCAAATTGACCGTACCTCCGCTACACCACAAGCCACGCCCACCAGCCAATCAGGAGCAAGTATGCAAATTAACCCAACCAAGATGGCAGCATCCACGGAGCTGGAGCAAGTAGGAGGCTTGGGTTGCCCCCGGCGATAGAGGAACCTTCTTCGGCCCTGGCCTCCGCTCAAGGCTACAAAGTTTTAATTATAGAAGATAAATAAATCCCAACAAAGAGGGCCGCGGCCATGGAGCTGGAGCCAACCAGAAGCTTGGGTTGGCCCTGGTGATGGAGGAAGCCAAGCTTCCCACTGCCCTGGCCTGCCCTGGCCTCCACTCAAGGCTACAAAATTTCAATTATAGAAGATAAATAAATCCAAGATACCTGCTTCCAGCCTATGCTTGGGTCACTGGGGGGCGTGGCCGGCCTGCAAACCACCACAGGCCCCTCGCCCAGGCTGCCCCACACCCCAAGGGAACCCCTACCCTGATCTGAGACACCCTTCATGGCAAACCAGCCAGCCCCCACCTGTGCACCAAGCCTCTATCCTATCTAATAAAAGAGTAATATGCAAATTGACTGTCACTCCAACACACAAATGGCTGCCCCCATGTGGACACAAGATGGCTGCCACCAATGGCCAGCAGGGGAGGGCAGTTGGGAGGGACCAGGCATGCAAGGAAGGGCAGTTGTAGGTGATCAAGCCTGCAGGGAAGGGCAGTTGGGGGGGACCCAGGCCTTCAGGACAGGGCAGTTAGGGGTTACCAGGCCTCCAGAGGAGGGCAGTTGAAGGGGACCAAGCCTGCAGGGAAGGGCAATTTGGGGTACTCCAGCCTGGAGGAGAGGACAGTTGCGGGGGGGACCAGACCAACAGGGGAAAGCAGTTAGGGGCAATGAGGCTGGCAGGGAAGGGCAGTTAGGGGTGACCAGGTCGGCAGGGGAGGGCAGTTGGGGGGACCAGGCCTGCAGGGCAGAGCAGTTAGGGGTGACCAGGCTGGCAGGGGAGGGAAGTTAGGGGCAATCGGGCTGGCAGGGAGCAGTTAGGCATCAATCAGGCTGGCAGGGGAGTGGTTAGAGGGTGATCAGGCTGGCAGGCAGAAGCAGTTAGGGGCAATCAGGAAGGCAGGCAGGCGAGCAGTTGGGAGCCAGCAGTCCTGGATTGTTAGAGGGATGTCCAACAGCCCGTTTAGGCCCGATCAGAGGGATGTCGGACATCCCTCGAGGGGTCCCAGATTAGAGAGGGTGCAGGCTGGGCTGAGGGACACCCTCCCCCCGTGCACAAATATCGTGCACCTGGCCTCTAGTAGGATATATATATAGCTACGTCAGCTTTCTTTTGATTAGTGTTAGCAGATATATCTTACTTCATCCCTTTATTTTTAACACACTAAAATCTTTATGGGTAAAATGAATGTCTTTGTAGCTGGGCAGGGGTGGGAGGTTGTGGTAAAAAAAAATAATAACATAATATCTACCTTTCTAACAAAATTGTAAGTACACAATTCAGCAAGCACGTCAAATTTGTGGCCCACAACGAACACTCATTAATGATTACTCATTTATTTCAGCCCTTTGCATTCAGCATGTCTCTATCGAAATAAACCTACATTTCTGTGAAAATTGAAGCTTTGGTTTTTGGGGGGCCCACATAAACTTAAACCTTGTTTATTTGGCCCATCTTAGCCTTTGAGTTTAACATGCTTGCAGTACAGTATTGTTAACTATAAGTATAACTACAGTTCAGCAAATCTCTAGAACCTTTTCATTTTGTATGACTAAAACCTCAGACTCACTGAACATCAGTTTCCTATTTCCCTTTCTCCTCAGCCCCCAGTAATCAACGTTCTACTTTCCGCTTTTATAAGTTTAACTACTTTAGATACCTCATGTAAATGGTATTAATCCTCCTATGACTGCCTTGTTTCACTTAAAATAGTGTCCTTAAGGTCCATTCTTATTTTTACAAATGGCAGGATTTCATTCTATCTCATAGATAAATTTTATATATACATTACTTCTTTATCCTTTCATCAGCACACAGATATTTAGGTTATTTCCATATATGGCTATTGTTAATAATGCTGTGATGAATGTAGCAATATAAATACCTCTTCAAGATGCTGATTTCATTTCCTTGGAATACACATCCAGAAGTGGGTTTTCTGGATTATGTGGTAGTTCTGTTTTTAATCTTCTAAGGAACTTTCAAACTGCTTTCCAAAGTGGCTGAATCAATTTACATTCCCACCAATAGTGCACAATATTTCGCTTTTTTTTTCACATTCTCACCAACACTTGCTATCTCTTGTCTTTTTTATAATGCCATTCAAATAATGTAAAGTAATTAATAATTATAGTTTCAAGTTGTATTTCTTGATGATTAGTGATGTTGAGCATCTTTTTATGTACCTGTTGGCCATTTATGTTTTTTTTTAATATTTTTTTATTGGTTTCAGAGAAAAAGGGAGAGGGGGAGAGAGAAACATCAATGATGAGAGAGAATCATTGATAGGCTGCCTCCTGCATACCCACCACTGGGGATCGAGCCACAACCCAGGCATGTTCCCTTGACCAGAATCAAACCCAGGACCCTTCAGTCCATAGGCTGACGCTCTATCCACTGAGCAAAATCAGCAAGGGCTATATGTCTTTAAAGAACTGTCTAGCCCTTGCCAGTGTGGCTCAACTGTTTGAGCATCATCCCATGCACCTAGAGGTCACCAGTTTGATTCCTGGTCAGAGCTGGATCTGGGAGGGGGGGGGGTAGGGAGGGAGGGCAGCCAGCCAATCAACGTTTCTCTCTCTCTCTTTCCCTTCCTCTCTCTAAAATCAATAAAAAACATTTTTTAAAATAGAAAACTGTTTATCCAGATCCTCAGACCATTTTTAATTAGGTTGTGTGGGTGTTTTGCTCTTGCATTGTATGAGTTCCTTATATATTTTGCATATTAACCCCTTATCAGGTATCTGTTTTGCAAATATTTTCTCTAATTCCATGGTTTCTTATTTATTATGTTGATCGTTTCTTTTCCAATGCAAAGCCTTTTCATTTATCGCAGTTTCCCCTTATTGATTTTGCTTTTGTTGCTTCTAATTTTGATGTCAGATCCAAAATATCACTGGCAGACCCCATGTCAAGGATTTCTTATGTTTTCTTTTAGAAGTTTTATGCTTTCAGCCGAAACCGGTTTGGCTCAGTGGATAGATCGTCAGCCTGCGGACTGAAAGGTCCCAGGTTCGATTCCGGTCAAGGGCATGTACCTTGGTTGCAGGCAAATCCCCAGTGGGGGTTGTGCAGGAGGCAGCTGATCGATGTTTCTCTTTCATCGATGTTTCTAACTCTCTATCCCTCTCCCTTCCTCTCTGTAAAATATCAATAAAATATATTTAAAAAAAAAAAAAAGAAGTTTTATGCTTTCAGGTCTGATGTTTAGGTTTTTAATCCATTTTCAGTTCTTTTTTTGTGTGTGTGTAAGTTTGGGGTCCACTTTCATTCTTCTGTGATTATCCAGTTTTATGAACAACATTTATTTAAGAGACCATCCTTTCCCCAACAATTATCCTTGGTTCCCTTGTCAAATATTAGTTCACCGTATGTGTAAGCGTTTACTTCTTTCTGTGTGTTCTGTTCCATTGATCTATGTGTCTGTTTTTATGCCAGTACCATATTGTCTGATTATTGTAGCTTTGTAATATAGTTTGAAATAGTTATAGATTCACAGGTGGTTGTAAAACACACACACACACAAAAACAAACAAACAAAAAACAAACAACATTGTAAAGTGTGATCCCTTGTACCATTCACTCAATTTTCCCCAATAGTAATATCTTGTATAACTAAAGTACAGTATCTAAACCAAGTGACATTGGTAAAATCCACATATCTTATTTAAATATCAACAATTTTAAATGCATATATTGTGTGTGTGTGGTTCTATGCAATATTACCATATGTATAGATTTATGTAAGCACCACTGTAATCAATTTAGAGAAGTGTTCTATTGATACCAAATTTTTGGACTAGAACCCGGATTCTTTGTCCGCCGGAATCGAAGAATGAATCCACAGACAGAAAGTGGTATAGCAAAGGTGGAAATTTATTGAAGAACAAGTACAGAATCCCACGTGGGGAGAGAGAAGAGTCCCACAGAATGGACTCCCATGTAGGGAGGGGGAAAGGGTCCCAATGAGTTCCTCTTCCCTATGGCTTATAAAGGCTGCAGATCCTGGTGCCTTGATATTCCCCCCTCTGATTGATCACTATTTCCTTAGACTGGTTACTATAGTAACTCCTGGGCTCAAAGGTTGAACCTCACATGGCAAAGGTGAGGTTCTCCCCCTTCCTTCCTTAATGTTTTCCTATTCCCTTTGGACTTTCTTCTCCTCCCTCTGAATGAAGGGCTTCCTTCTCTTTATTTTGTAAATATAGACCTTTTGCTGTTCCCAGCTTCCTCATTCTATGGAAATATACCTTCTGCTGCTCGGCAACCCTGTGCTTTCCTCCATGGTCCTCTTAATTTCCAAAATTTCTAAAATGTCCTAAACCTGTCCTATCTTACCACTCAAATTCCTGTTTCACTATTACCACAAAGTTCTTTCATGCTACTTCACTCACCTCTCTCCCTTTTTCTCCCCCTTTCTCTCTCTCTCTCTCTCTCTTATTGTCAGTTGAATACTCATATCTATAACATTCTTGGTGAACTTGCTTCAGAAATACAATCTTCGAGCTATTTCCTAGTGTTTCAGTTTACCACTAATATTTCCACCCACCACTTCCATAGATCACACCATGTATAGCTATAGATGCTGAAAACTCTGATCCTCTTTCAAAGTTATTCCTGCTTTGGGAAAAACATGTGAACAGCCTGCTCTCGGATTTGCTTGGTCTTGATCCCATACATGATGGGATTCAGCATAGGTGGAACCAGAATGCAGACATTAGCAAGCAAAATGTGAATATGAGGAGGAATGTGGCATCCAAACCGCTGAGTAAGAGTAGTGAAGATGGCAGGCCCATAAAAGAGGATGATGATGCAGACATGGGAACCACATGTGTTGAGAGCTTTCTGACGAGCATCTTGTGAAGACATGTGAAAGACAGCATGGAGAATCAGCACATAGGAAACAAAAATTAACAGGGCATCTAAAACCACTGTCGTTATTATTACAAAAAGTCCATACCATATGTTCACTCGAATGTCATTACAAGCATATTTGGCCAAGCCGATGTGTTCACAAAAGGTATGCGGAATAATATTATTTTGGCAGAAGGTCAACCTTTTCAAAAGAAATATTATGGGGAAAATTGTACAATAACTTCTCAAAAAGATGGTAACACCAATTTTCCCAATCAGTGTATATGTAAGAATAGCTGTGTATCTCAGTGGGTAGCATATGGCAATGTAACGATCAAATGCCATCACCAGCAGGATCCCTGACTCAGAGATGAAAGTGCAGTGGATGATGAAGAACTGAGTGATGCAGCGATCCAGGGAGATCTCCCCAGCACGGAACCAGAAGATGGCCAAGGCCTGAGGTACTGTGCACGTGGAGAGGACAATGTCTGCTCCGGCCAGCATGCAGAGGAAGAGGTACATGGGTTCATGGAGGCTGCTCTTTGTGAGGATAACAATGATGAGCAGGCTATTGCCAAGCAGGGCAATGATATAGGAAATGAAGAAGGGGATGGAAATCCACATGTGCTGGTTCTCTAGGCCAGGGATGCCCAGCACGCAGAACACCATGTGGCTAACACTAGTGTGATTTAAGGTAGTCACATGTGGGGAGACCACCACAGACATCACTTCTTATTCACAGACACAGGAAAACATAGTATTCCTTGTAATATTCGTTCTGAAGGCACCAAGAACTTTTGACATATTCTGTCTTCTTTGAACATGCAAATAAAAAGAAACATATAAGGTAATAGAATATAGTCTTTGCCTTAATGAATGATAGTCTGATTAAAAGATATACATATTTCCAGCTAATCAAAGAAAACATTTTGTTGTATGTACTTCTCCTACAAACAGAGGATTAGGAAAAGACAAAAGGGAATTATTCTATGTATCTGGAAAGGCTGTAACAAGTGTTTCTTAAACGTGAAGAACTTGAACTGACCTTTGTGGTGGGCACTTTATCATAAAGAAAAGTAAAAAAATAAAGAGAAACAACAAAAGAAAACATGGGTATTCAAATCAAAGTATAGCATCTTCGTGAAACAGTGTTCAGCTCAGGGTGGCTGTGCATAGGGAATACTGAAAAAAGCAGGGAGATGTTTGTTCAGGCAAATTTGGTATAATTGTCGTAAATGAGATTTGAAATCTCTCTGACTTCACCATATACAATCTGCTCGCTTGTGAAGAGAGTCAAGGGAACTTGTGTGCCTGTGTGCCTGAGGTGAGGCATTGCTCATGCTCACAACTTAAGGAACTAAGTTTATAAATGACTAAAATTTGAAAGTAAGGCATTGTTGCTGGGAGGCATTGTGCATGATATTTTAAAGCTTTTTCTTCAGGTGGAAATTCTATCATTTAATTCTTAGTGTGCATTCATTCATTTGTTAACTCTGTCATTTAGGAAGCAGTAACTGTTTTTCGGGTACCATATTACAAACTGGAAATATAGGGGGGGAAAGGGAATTTGACCGAGTCCTATGAACTTATGGTTTGACATAAACAGATAGGTTGAAGAGCTGAATACATATTTTAATTCCCCCTAATAAAAAAGTATTTTAAAATATCTAGCTCGGTAGCTAAATTATAGCTCATGCTCAATAACATTATTTCTTCCACTCCAGTTACCCACATGACCCATAATTTTTCTTTCTGGGGAAAATTACCAATTACCATCCTCCCAGTGCTGGAGGAACATGGTCTGTTATCAGAGTCACTTACCAAAAGGGCCTAATCATCTGGCCTAGTTACGGTACTGTGTCCTGCAGAGCATCTGGCTGCTTTGTGAAAAAGTTCTCTCCATGTTAGAATGGCTATCATCGACAAACAACAAGTGCTGGCGAGAATGTGGAGAAAAGGGAACTCTTGTACACCGCTGGTGGGAATGCAGACTAGTGCAGCCTCTATGGAAAACAATATGGAGTTTCCTCAAAAAATTAAAAATGGAACTGCCACTTGACCCAGTGATCCCACTTCTAGGAATATATCCTAAGAAACCTGAAACACCAATCAGAAAGAATATATGCACCATATGTACCCCTATGTTCATAGCAGCGCAATTTACAATAGCTAGGATCTGGAAACAGCTCAAGTGCCATTAGTAGATGAGTGGATAAAAAAGCGGTGGTACATTTACACCATGGAATACTATGCAGCTGTAAAACAGAAGGATCTCTTACCCTTTGAGTCAGTATGGAAGGACCTGGAGAGTATTATGCTAAGCGAAATAAGCCAGTCAGAGAAAGATAAGTATCACATGATCTCTCTCACATGTGGGATCTAATGAACAAAATAAACTGATGAACAAAATAGATCCAGAAACATAGAAGCATGAAACAGACTGACAAATCTCAGAGGGGGCAGGAGGGTGGGGAGAGATTAACTGGGGAACTTAAATGCATATGTACATAGCCCATGGACACAGACAATAGTGTGATGAAGGCCTGGAAGGGATGGGTGTGGGGTGGAGGAAGTCAATGGGAAAAAAAGGGGGGACATCTGTAATACTTTCAACAATAAAGATAATATTTTTAAGTTGTCTCCAATGAAGGCAGCTGACCTCCTGCATGGAAAAAGAATAAGAAAAGAAAATAAAAAAGTGGGATGGTACCAGAGGGAAGTGAGAGCTGGTGTGGCTGGTGTGTGTCCCCATAGACCTGATTGGGAATGTAAAGGGGGAAAATGACAAGAAAGAAGAGGCCACAGAAGACACAAAGCAACCAATGCAGAGCTGGAAAGGAGGGAAGATTATGGAAGCTGGTGATGGCCATGTGTTTGAGGAAAGGGAGCTGCAGAGGAAATTGTCTTCATTGGACCCGGAAACCAGGGAGCTCAAAGGTGGAAGATATGCCTGTTCGATTGGTCTCCTGTCCAAAGTAGAGTGACTTTGGTCTGACACAAGTTTACCTACATGCTCCTCTCAGTGCTCTTCCCCCATTATTCCCCTTTCACAACAGCCCAAGGTGTCCAGGTTCACTTCCCAAGTCCTGCTTTGGAAAGGCCAGCACAGATCCTTGTCATTCTCAGGGCTCTTCTCATATTTGCCAAGAGGAGTCTGCAGTCTAAGTCAATATCTTTTCTGTTTTCTCACGTCGTCTCATTATTAGGACACTTGTCATATATTGGACTAGAAGCCCAGTGCACGAATTCATGCATGGGTGGGGTCCCTCAGCCTGGCTGGTGATCGAGGCCAATTGGAGGTGGGGCCAGCCAGAGGAAGGGGCCATGGGCAGTTGGTCAGCTGGCCCCACCTCAGTCGGGTGGGGGAGGCAATCAGGGTGGGGCCTGGGGGGTGGGGGGAGGCTGTGGGATGTTGGGGAAGCCAATGCGGGCCCTGATCCAGCCAGTTGGCAGCCACACCATCGGGTCGAACTCCCACCTGATTGAACTCCTGCCCGAGGGGACAATATGCATATTAGCCTTTTATTATATAGAATTACTTCTCTTTATTTGCCAACCTTCATTAACCTCAGCTACCCATATACTAGTACTCTCAACCTCCCTTCCCACATCTTATCCTCTACTTCTGCTGTAACCAACCAGAAAGATGCCACTCGTCTTTATAATTCTGCATCCATATACATCAATAAACTCAAAGAGTCCTGACCCCTCTGGCCTGTATGGCCTGACCAGCTCAGTCCTGACCCTGATCCTGAAACCACTCCACCCACAGATGTCTGTTTCACTCACCAGCTTTTACTGAGTCTTCAGGAACAGACGTGAGATTGGAGATGAAATTCAGTTTGTTGGGGCCTGGGCAGTTGAGCTATTTATTCTCTTTCATGAGAGCCCTTGAAGGAAGCACTTACATCAGGACCCCAGGGGCACAGCTGTCTCCAACAGCCTCACCCTCTTCCCAAATGGCCTTATTCCCAGGTCTATTTCCCCCCTCCCTATTAGCTTCTCCTATTTTATCTCCTGCTCCTCCTCACATGTCCTGAAACCCATCCCACACCAAGTGTTCACATTTATGATGTTTTACTACAAGAAAATCTCTCCCATCTAAACCAGCTTTTCTGCAAGCCTGTTTTAATACCTTATTGAATTAAATTAATGTTAAAGTTATTTCCAATCTCTAATATTAATCCATGCAATTAATATGTAAAAATAATTTTCAATTTTTCATATTTCATGTAAAGGATGATGTTGCAGTTATATTCATCCCTGGAGTGGTCATACAATTCATATTCATAAATAATGAGGGTGTTTTTTGTTTTTGGTGTGGTTTTTGTTAATCTTCATCTGAGGATATTTTTTTCCATTGCTTTCAGAGAGAGTGGAAGGGAGAGAGGGAAAGATAAAAATGAATGTGAGAGAGACACATCTACTGGCTGCCTCCCTCACGCACCCCGCCAGTGGGCAGGAAGCAAAACCACAAACCAGGTACGTGCACTTGACTATGAATCGAACCTGCAACCCTTCCGTGCACAGGCCGACACTCAAACCTTGAGCAACACCAGCCAGGGCAATAAGGAGTTTTAATTATTTCCTAAGGGTACATAAATGTTTGTGCACAATATATAGAAGAAATCACTCTTGACATTTGTGACGTATTTTCATTTCATTTGCCTGTCTAGTGTATCATTCTGTTTAGTATTTGGCCACTAAAACTCTACATTTATGGTTGCTGGGGGGAAAAATCTGTTTTCTTTATATTCTTTTGTAAGTATTTAAATCTAGATTTTACTTATCCTGAATGTATGGTGTGAAATTTTTTTCAACTTGGAAATAACTATATTCTGATTATAAAGGTAATCTTGTACTTTATTGTTTAAAAATCAGATAATAAAGACAGGAAGAACAAAGTAATCCCACCTTTAGGAAAAAAAAGTGTGTTTCTTAATATAAATATATACAGAAAAATTTTTATCAGCTAGTCTTCTATACTTTATGCTCTTCTAAAAATCTTACTAAATTTTATTAGTTAAATAATTCTATAAAATTAATGCACCTTATTATTCATACATGTCTTTGTGGATAGAATAGCACATTTGTCCACCTCACACTCAATGTTTAAGGGGTCCAATGAGTATTAAGACAGCAGCATGTACAGAATTCAGAAGTAATCAGACTTGTGAGAAGCTATTGTTGTGACAGTCTCAAGACACAATTCCACTCTGTATAATACTTTATATTCAAATAGGTGATATTTGCTAAATTTTATATTTCCTAGAAATTCTAAGATCAATTTATAATATTCCAAAATGTCCAATAAATGCTCAAAAATGCATTGCATTTTCTTGTAAAGTTAAATACACCTCTCTCTTCTCAGTTTAAATTAACAGCCATAACTGTCATGTGACCAGTAGACTCTTGTTAGAAAAGTATTAAATCCCAGTTTTTGAGATTTGTCTCCTCACACTAGTTCACATTATGGTCTCTATGCATTTCAACTTCTTATTCCAAGAATTTGACAATTGTTACTGTTCACTTGCTTCAAACTGGGGGCACTGCGAGTGTGTCAGCAGAGGGGATTATTAAACTATATAACAGCAATTTTCAACCGGTGTGCCACAAGAATTTTTAAAACAGGCAATACCTGACTATTTAGTCCAGGGCACTGACCTCTTTTCCCTTAGATTGTCAAATTAAAAAATGACAACAGCCAACACAATAGCTGTCCGGTGTGAATAAATCAAAATGATACCTATTTTTTGTCAGATCAGCAAAATATATATATATTTTTGGTGTGCTGCAGAATTTTAGTTATTACTTTATGTGTGCCATGAAATGAAAAAGTTGAAAATCACTGCGTTATAACATGGTGTTAGAACAAATTGCCCCATCAGAGTATTTCAATTGAAAAAGAAGCACTAATAAGAATTGAGTTCTATTATTCAATTTCCTACAAAATTCATTGAAAGAGAATACGGGCAAATATCTCTTAGCCTGATTTTAGTTCTTTTGGATATATACCCAGAAGTGGGAAGAGCTGGACCCTATGGTGGTGCTATTGTGAATTTTATGAGGATTATTGCTCTCATGAATCAAACATATAAATTGAAAGTCACTGTAAAATTATTTTTTATAAATTTACTTTTTAGAACAGCTTTAAAGAAAAACTGCATAGTACACAGCTACCACCAACACAGTTGACATGTTACGTTAGTATAATACATTTGCTACAATTAATAAACTAGTACTAATACGTTATATTAACTATCATCCATACCATATTCAGACTTCCTGAAATTTTACCTGATGTCCACTTGCTATTCCAAAATCCCTTAAAGATACCACATTATATTTAGTAATCACTTCTCTTGGGGATTCTTGGCTATAACCATTCCTCAGATTTTCCTTGTTTTTGAGGATCTTACGGTTTTAATCAGTATACGATGTCCCTCGATTGAGATTTGTCTAGTGTTCTTTTCATTATTATACTGAAGTTATGAGATTTGGGGAGGAGAATACAGAAGTAAATTGTGGCTTTTATTTTTTTAATATATTTTTATTGATTTAAGAGAGGAAAGGAGAGGGAGAGATAGAAACATCAATGATGAGAGAGAATCACTGATTGGTTGCCTCCTGCACACCCACACTGGGGATCAAACCTGCAACCAGGGTATGTGCCCTAACCAGAAATCAAACTGTGACCCCCTGGTTCATAGGTCAGTACTCAACCACTGAGCCACACGAGCCAGACATAAATTGTGATTTTCAAAAAATCTTTTCTTTTTTTTTTAATCTTTATTGTTCAGATTATTACAATTGTTTCTCTTTTTTCCCCCCACATAGCTCCCCTCCACCAAGTTCCCACCCCACCCCATGCCCTAATCCCCCCCCAATGTCCTCATCCATAGGTATATGATTTTTGTCCAGTCTCTTCCCGCACCCCTCACACCCCTTCCCCCTAGAGCAGTGGTCGGCAAACTCATTAGTCAACAGAGCAAAATATCAACAGTACAACAATTGAAATTTCTTTTGAGAGCCGAAAACCAACTTCTGCGCGTGGGCCATAAAGTTTCAATCGCACTGTACGTGCACGCCCACACGTGGTATTTTGTGGAAGAGCCGCACACAAGGGGCCAAAGAGCCGCATGTGGCTCACGAGCCACGGTTTGCCAACCACTGCCCTAGAGGATTGTCAGTCCACTCCCTTTCTATACCCCTGATTCTATTATAATCACCAGTCCATTCTGTTCTTCAGATTTTTTATTCACTTGGTTTTTAGATTCACTTGTTGATAAATATGTATTTGTTCTTCATAATTTTTAACTTTACCTTTTTCTTCTTCCTCTTCTTAAAGAATACATTTCAGCATTTCATATAATACTGGTTTGGCGGTGATGAACTCCTTTAGCTTTTTCTTATCTGTGAAGCTCTTTATCTGACCTTCAATTCTGAATGATAGCTTTGCTGGGTAATCTTGGTTGTAGGTTCTTGCTATTCATCACTTTGAATATTTCTTGCCACTCCCGTCTGGCCTGGATAGTTTCTGTTGAGAAATCCGCTGACAGTCATATGCGTGCTCCCTTGTAGGTAAGTAACTGTTTTTCTCTTGCTGCTTTTAAGATTCTCTCTTTGTCTTTTGCTCTTGGCATTTTAATTATGATGTGTCTTGGTGTGGTCCTCCTTGGATTCCTTTTGTTCGGGGTTCTCTGTGCTTCCTGAACTTGTAAATCTATTTCTTTCACCAGGTGGGGAAAGTTTTCTGTCATTATTTCTTCAAATAGGTTTTCAGTATCTTGCTCTCTCTCTTCTTCTGGCACCCCCATAATTCAGATGTAGGTATGCTTGAGGTTGTCCCAGAGGCTCCTTACACTATCTTCATATTTTTGGATTCCTTTTTCTTTTTGCTTTTCTGGTTGGGTGTTTTTTGCTTCTTTGTATTTCAAATCTTTGACTTGATTCTTACGATCCTCTAGTCTGCCGTTGGATCTCTGTATATTATTTTTTATTTCAGTCAGTGTATGCTTAATTTCTAGTTGGTCCTTAGTCAGATCTTCAAGGGTCTCGCTAAATTTATTGGCCTTTTCTAGGAAATTCTTGAAAAACCTTATAACCGTGGTTTTGAACTCTATATCCAGTCATTTGCTTTTCTCCATTTTTTTCATTTGTGACCTGATTCTTTGTCTCCACATTTTAGCTGCTTCCCTGATTTGATAGAGGTTTTGTGTGCTAGGTGTCCTATAGGGCCCAGTGGCTCAGCCTTCCCACTTACTTGAGGTGGACACTCTTGGTACACCCTTTTGTGGGCTGTGTGCACAGTCTTGTTGTAGTTAAGTCTTGATTGTTGTTGGTATCACTGGGAGGAACTGACCTCCAGGCCCATTGACTGTGAAAATCAGCTGTGTCTACGATGAGAGAACTTCTATGCTGGAGACACCTTTATGGGGTAAGACTTGCTTCAGTGGGGCTTTGGTGCTCACTGAGTCTGCCCCCTGAGTGTGTCCCTTATGGATCTGAGGAGTAGTAATCTGGATGGTCCCACTCTGACCCCTGGGCACACTGGCTCTTGGATCTCCATGGCAGTGCTAATTTAGCCTCTGCCTGAGGCCACCCAGCAGGAGCTATGGAGAGATATGCAGATTCCTCTTCTTTGTTTGGGGTTTGGAGTTGCCCAGATGAGGCCCAGCTGTGAAGCAGTAAAAGCTGCTGTGGGGTCTTAGGCCTTCTTTTGGATGTTCTGGGTCCCTCTGACCCAGCTCCAGTTTTTAGGTAAGTTTAGTTTTCAAAGGACCAGGCCATTCATATGCAAAAGCCTCTGCACACCAATTGGATGGGGCGGAGTCTCAGGCAGAGCAAACAGTAATGACTTCCCGTCAGCCCTGCCATAAGAGGCCCCCGGGTCTCAGTGTCCCGCAGTAATTGCTGCAAGAACCTCTGAGAAAAAGCCACCCTCGAATTCCGCGTGCTGCAGACAGTCCAGTTTCTCCCCGTATGAGTCTGAGTCCCCAGAGTCTCGGCCAGAACTGGAGTTCAGAGCAGTCGGGAGCTTGTGTCACCATGCAGGTTGAAAAAGACAGCCGCAATCTCTCAGGAGAAAATGGCAACTGGGGCTCAGGTATGACTCAGCACCAGACTCACTACCACCTCTCCTGGACCGCCACCCACTCTCCCCAGATTCCACAAGTCCACACCTTCTCTCGCACCTCAGCCATGGGAGAGAGAGAACTGCATAACCAGACACCCAGAGAAGAGAGATCATGGGGAGACAAAGAAACAGCCCACATATGGAAAAAAAAAAAAAAAAACAGGCATCACCAGACAAGGAAGTAAATGAAATAAAGACAAGCAATCTGTCAGAGAAAGAATTCAGAGAAATGGTCATAAGGTGGATGAAAAGAATGGAAGCCAAATTCGACAATATGTGTAAGAACCAAGAGGAAATGAAGAAGAACCAAGAAGAAATGAAAAATGACATCGCTTCTGTAAAGAACTCAATAGAAAGCATCAAGAGTAGACTAGAAGAAGCAGAGGACCGCATCAGTGAGCTAGAAGAGAAGATGGGAAAAAATACCCAAGTAGAGCAGTTTCTAGAAAAAAAAATTAAAAAGCAGGAGGAGAGCCTAAGGGAACTTTGGGACAACACAAAACAAAACAACATCTGCATAATAGGGATTCCAGAAGGAGAGGAAACTGAGCAAGGAATAGAAAACCTGTTTGAAGAAATAATGACAGAAAACTTCCCTGATATAGGGGAGAAAAAACCCACACAAATCCAAGAAGCTCACAGAGTCCCAAGCAAAATGAACCCCAAAAGACCTACACCAAGGCACATTATAATTAAACTGGCAAACACTAACAACAAAGTAAGAATCTTAAAAGCGGCCAGAGAGAGACAGAAAGTTACCTACAAAGGATCCCCCATCAGGATAGTGACTGATTGCTCAACAGAAACACATCAGGCCAGAAGGGAATGGAATGAAATATACAAAGTCATGCAAAGGAAGGGTCTTAATCCAAGAATACTGTACCCAACAAGGCTATCAATCAAAATTAAAGGTGAAATCAGGAGCTTCATAGACAAAAAAAGGACTAAGGGAGTTTATTACCACCAAACGAGCAATGCAAGAAATACTAAAGGGTCTGCTGTAAAAAAAAAAAAAAAAAAAAAAAGAAAAGAAAAAGAAAGAAAGAAAGAAAGAAAGAAATAGAAAGCGAAGAAGGAACAGAGGGGTAAAGAATAAAAATGGCGACAAACAAGTACTTATCGATAATAACTTTAAATGTAAATGGATTAAATGTCCCAATCAAAAAACATAGGGTAACGGATTGGATAAGAAAACATGACCTGCTGTCTACAAGAAACCCACCTCAGAAAAAAAGACGCACATAGACTGAGGGTGAAGGAATGGAAAAAGGTTTTTCAGGTGAATGGAAATGAAAAAAAGCTGGGGTAGCAATACTTATATCTGACAAATTAGATCTCAAAGTGAAGGACATAAGAAGAGATAAGGAAGGCCACTACATAATATTAAAGGGAGCAATCCAACAAGAAGAAATAACTCTGGTAAACTATACACACCCAATACAGGAGCAACCAAACAGATAAAAAAATTCCTGGAGGATATCAAGGGAGAGATTGACAGCAATACATCATAGTAGGAGACTTTAATACCCCACTATCACCATTGGACAAATCCTCTAAACAAAAATTCAGCAAAGAAACATCAATCCTAAATGACTCACTAGACCAGATGGAATTAATTGACATCTTCAGAACATTTCACCCCAAAGCCACAGAATATACATTCTTCTCAAGTGCACATGGGTCATTTTCAAAGATAGACCATATGTTGTGTCATAGGCAAAGTCTCTTCAAATTCAAGAAGGTAGAAATCATATCAAGCATCTTCTCAGATCACAGTGGCATAAAACTGGAAATCAACTACAATAAAAACAATCAAAAAAATCAAACACATGGAGACTAAATAGCATGCTGTTAAACAATGACTGGGTTACCAGAGAGATCAAAGAAGAAATAAAAAATATCATGGCAACAAATGGAAATGAAAACACAACAATCCAAAATCTATGGAACACAGCAAAAGCAGTCTTGAGAGGGAAGTTCATAGCTCTACAAGCCAACTGCAAAAAAAAACAAGAAACAATGGTAATAAATTACCTAACCCTACAACTCAAAGAGTTAGAAAGAGAGCAACAAGAAAAGCCCAGTGTAAGCAGAAGGAAGGAAATAATAAAGATCAGAGTGGAGATAAACGACATAGAGGCCAAAAATCAATACAAAAGATCAACAAAACCAAGAGCTGGTTCCTTGAAAGGATAAAAAAGATTGATGAACCTCTAGCCAGGCTCACCAAGAAGCAAAGAGAGAGGACCCAAATTCAGAAATGAAAGTGGAGAAATAACAACAGACCCCACCGAAATACAAAGGATTGTTAAAAAATACTATGAACAACTCTATTCCAACAAACTGGACAACCTGGAGGAAATGGACATATTCCTAGAAAAATACAACCTTCCAAAACTCAATCAGGAAGAATCTAAATATCTCAATAGGCCAATAACTATGGAAGAAATTGAAGCAGTCATCAAAAAGCTTCCAGCAAACAAAAGCCCAGGGCCAGACGGCTTCACAGGGGAGTTGTACCCAACATTCAAGGAAGAACTGAAACCTATCCTCCTCAGACCATTCCAAAAAATTCAAGGGGAAGGAACACTTCCAAGCTCCTTCTATGAAGCCAGCATCACCCTAATACCAAAACCAGAAAAAGACAACTCAATGAAAGAGAATTACAGGCCAATATCCCTCATGAACATAGATGCCAAAATCTTCAACAAACTTCTAGCAAATCGGATCCAGCACTACATCAGAAAGATCATACACCATGACCAAGTAGGATTTATCCCAGGAATGCAAGGATGGTACAATATCCGCAAATCAATAAACATGATACATCACATAAACAAATTGAGAGATAAAAAATCACATAGTCATATCAATTGATGCAGAAAAAGCATTTGACAAAATCCAACACCCTTTCTTGATAAAAACTCTCAACAAGGTGGGAATAGAAGGATCATACCTCAACATAATAAAAGCCATATATGATAAACCCACAGCTAACATCATACTCAATGGGCAAAAACTAAAACCATTTCCCCTAAGAACAGGAACAAGACAGGGATGCCCACTCACACAACTCCTGTTCGACATAGCACTGGAAGTATTAGCCATTGCAATTAGACAAGAAGAAGAAATAAAAGGCATCCAAATTGGAAAAGAAGAATTAAAGCTGTACTCATTTGCAGATGACATGATATTGTACATAAAAAACCCGAAAGACTACACCAAAAAACTTAGACTTAATAAATGAATTTGGCAATGTAGCAGGATACAAAATTAACGCCAAGAAATCTATGGCATTTTTATACACCAATAGTGAACTTACAGAAAGAGAGACTAAAAAAGCAATCCCATTTACCATCGCACCAAAAAAAATTAAGATACCTAGGAATAAACTTAACTAAGGAGGTAAAAGACCTATACGCGAAAAACTACAGGACACTGAAAAAAAGAGGTAGAGGAAGACGTAAACAGATGGAAGAACATACCATGTTCATGAATTGGGAGAATCAATATCATAAAATGTCCATACTACCCAAAGCAATCTATAGATTCAATGTACTCCCCATTAAAATACCAATGGCATATTTCACATATCTGGAAAGAACTCTCCAAAATTTCATCTGAAATAAAAAAAGACCCCAAATAGCCACAGTAATCCTGAGAAAGAAGAACAAAGTAGGTGGGATCTCAATAACAGATTTCAAGCTGTATTACAAAGCCACTGTTCTCAAAACAGCCTGGTACTGGCACAAGAACAGACATATAGACCAATGGAATAGAATAGAGAACCCAGATATCCACCCAAACCACTATGCTCAATTAATATTTGACAAAGGAGGCATGAACATATACAATGGAGTCAAGACAGTCTCTTCAATAAATGGCGTTGGGAAAATTGGACAGATACATGCAAAAAAATGAAACTAGACCACCAACTTACACCATACACAAAAATAAACTCAAAATAGATAAAGGACTTAAACATAAGACGGGAAACCATAGAAATGCTAGAGGAATCCACAGGCTGAGAAATCTCAGACATATGCCGGAGCAATTTCTTCACCGATACCGCTCCTAGGGCAATGGAAACTAAAGAGAAAATAAACAAATGGGACTAAATCAAAATTAAAAGCTTTTGTACAGCAAAAGAAACCATCAACAAAACAACAAGAAAGCCCACTGTATGGGAGAACATATTTGCAAATGTTATCACTGATAAAGGTTTAATCTCAAACATCTACAGGGAAGTTATACAACTTAATAAAAGGAAGATAAATGATTCAATAAAAAAAATGGGCAATGGACCTAAATAGAATCTTTTCGAAAAGAAGACAGAAGGAAGGCCAAGAGACATATAAAAACATGCTCAAAGTCACTAATTATCCGAGAGATGCAAATCAAAATGACAATGCGGTACCATCTCACACCTGTCAGAATGGCAATCATCAACAAATCAACAAACGACAAGTGCTGGCAAGGATGTGGAGAAAAAGGAACCCTCCTGCATTGCTGGTGGGAATGCAGACTGGTGCATCCACTGTGGAGAACGGTATGGAGTTTCCTCAAAAAACTAAAAATGAAACTCCCATTTGACCCAGTGATCCCACTTCTAGGAATATATCCCAAGAAACTAGAGGCACCAATCAGAAAGGATATATGCACCCCTATGTTCATAGCAGCACAATTCACCATAGCTAAGATTTGGAAACAGCCCAAATGCCCATCAGCAGATGAGTGGATTAGAAAACTATGGTACATTGACACAATGGAATACCACGCTGCTATAAAAAAGAAGGAATTCTTACCATTTGCAGCAGCATGGATGGACCTGGAGAGCATTATGTTAAGTTAAATAAGCCAGAAAAATATCACCTGATCTCACTCATTTATGGAAAATAAAGAACATTATAACCTGATGAACAAAAAGATAGATACGGAGGCAGTAAAGCACCGAACAGACGGTCAAATTATAGTGGGAAGGAAGGGGAGTGTTGGGGAGGGGGGCAAAGAGATCACCCAAAGGACTTGTATGCATGCATATAAGCACAACAAATGGATACAAGACACTGGGGGGGCTTAGAAAAGGGCATGTGAAAGGGGTTAGGGGAGGCTGGGGGAAAGTCAATGAGGGAAAAAAGGAGATATGTGTAATACTATACGTAATACTTTAAACAATAAAAAAAAATTTTAAAAAAGAAAAAGGAAAAGACAGCCGCGTACTCAGTTGCCAGCCCTCTCCGCCCACGCCTCCGTACCTCTGCCTTTACTTCTGCATCTCCTCTGAATCTCAGTGTGCTTTTCTCTTCCCTTTCAGTTATAGAATTTCCACTTAGCCAGCCTTCGTATGGTTCTGGATGATGTCCGTTTTGTCTTTTAGTTGTAGTTTTAATGTGGTTGTGCACGGCAGCAAGTTCAGGTGTTTACTTATGCTGCCATCTTGGCTTCTCCCCAAAAAATCTTTTCATTATATTAGTTTCAGATATACAACATAATGGTTCCATATTTATATACTTTTACATGATAACCACAGTAAGTCTAGCAACCTTTTGACATTATTCATAGATATAAAAATTTTATTTCTGGTAATGAAGTTTTAAAATCTACCCTCTTAGCAACTTTCAAATATGCAATGCAGTATTATTAACTATGCTGTAATTATATCACATGACATTTATTTTATAACTAGAGGCACGGTGCATGAAATTCATGCACTAGGGGGGATGTCCCTCAGCCCAGCCTGTGCCCTCTCACAGTATGGGACCCCTCGCTCCTTACTGCCTGCCTGCTTGCTGCTCCCTACCACTTGGCTCACTGCTCCTTAGTGCTGCCACCGAGGTTCCCGCCACCTCTGCTGCACTCGCCAGCCGTGAGCCAGGCTTCTGGCTGAGCGGTGCTCCCCCTGTGGAGCGCACTGACCACCAGGGGGCAGCTCCTACGTTGAGCATCTGCCTGCTGGTGGTCAGTTCATAGCAACCAGTCATTCCACCATTCCATCGATTTGCATATTAGGATTTTATTATATAGGATAGAATATTGAATGTGAAGTGTAAACGAAAAATAAAATTTAAAAAGAACCAAATAAAATTTTAGATCTGAAAAATTTTAATTCTCACCTGAGGATGTTTTAAAAAATGATTTTTATTTTTTATTTTTTATTTATTTATTTTTAAAACAGGAGCTGAAAAGGTTATGCACTATAAAGCTACTAAATATATCTTAAATATAGTTTTGCAAAACAATTTTGCTAATAGGTAATTTCTAAAAGGAATTTATAAGCTGATATTTTAGTCAGCTTCTAAAAAATTAGATGTAATCAAAAAATGGCTAATCCTAAAAAATGTAGTCATTTCAGTAGTAGATAAACCACTGAATGACCATTGAATGCAATATTATATGTTTTCTATCAATTAAGTATATAGCTTCCTGAATGAAACAACAGGGAGATTTATTTTGAAAAAATGTTAATGTATTAGGCATTTTGATACCCAGGCACAAAGAAGCAGGTTTCATTAATTCTTGTCAAACAATTTCTTGAAAAATAATTCTATTATTAGTCTAATTTTGTGTATCTCAACATATCCTAAACATAAAAAAGGTACAGTAAAAATACAGTATAAAAGACAAAAAAATGGTACACCTGCAAAGGGCATTTACCATGAATGGAGCTCACAGGATTGAAAATTGCTCAGGGGGACTCAGTGTGTGATGAGTGAATGTGAAGGCTAGGATATTACTGTACATTACTGTAGACTTTATAAACACTGTACACTTACGCTATGTTAAATTTATTTAAAATTTTTTCTTTATTTTTTTAAATAAATCTTTATTCAGATTATTACAATTGTTTCTCCTTTTTCCCCCCATAGCTCCCCTCAACCTGGTTCCCACCCCACCTTCTGCCCTTACCTCCCCCCACTGTCCTCATCCATAGGTGTATGATTTTTGTCCAGTCTCTTCCTGAACCCCTCCATACCCCTTTCCCCCTGAGAATTATCAGTCCACTCCCTTTCTATGCCCCTGATTCTATTATATTCACCAGATTATTCTGTTCCTCAGGTTTTTAATTCACTTGATTTTTAGGTTCATTTGTTGGTAGATATGTATTTGTTGTTCATAATTTTTATCTTTACTTTTTTCTTCTTCCTCTTCTTTAAGAATACCTTTCAGCATTTCATATAATACTGGTTTGGTGGTGATGAACTCCTTTAGCTTTTTCTTATCTGTGAAGCTCTTTATCTGCCCTTCAATTCTGAATGATAGCTTTGCTGGGTAGAGTAATCTTGGTTGTAGGTTCTTGCTATTCATCACTTTGAAAATTTCTTGCCACTCACGTCTGGCCTGCATAGTTTCTGTTGAGAAATCAGCTGACAATTGTATGGGTGCTCCCTTGTAGGTAAGTAACAGTTTTTGTCTTGCTGCTTTTAAGATTCTCTCTTTGTCTTTTGCTCTTGGCATTTTAATTATGATGTGTCTTGGTGTGGTCCTCTTTGGATTCCTTTTGTTTGGGGTTCTGTGCACTTCCTGGACTTGTAAGTCTATTTCTTTCACCAGGTGGGGGAAGTTTTCAGTCATTATTTCTTCAAATAGGTTTTCAGTATCTTGTTCTCTCTCTTCTTCTGGCAACCCCATAATTCTGATGTTGGTACGCTTGAAGTTGTCCCAGAGGCTTCTTACACTATCTTCAACTTTTTGGATTTTTTTCTTTTTGCTTTTTCGGTTGAGTGTTTTTTGCTTCTTTGTATTTCAATTCTTTGACTTGATTCTTGTGTTCCTCTAGTCTGTTGTTGGGTCTCTGTTTAATATTTTTTATTTCAGTCAGTGTATGTTTAATTTCTAGTTGGTCCTTTTTCATATCTTCGAGGGTCTTGTTATATTTATTGGCCTTTTCTAGGATATTCTTGAAAAGCCTTATCACCGTGGTTTTGAATTCTATATCCAGTCGTTTGTTTTCCTCCATTTCTTTCGTTTGTGATCTGTTTCTTTGACGCCGCATTTTCACTGCTTCCCTGCGTTGGTAGGATAGATTTGTGTGCTAGGTTTCCTATATGGCCCAGTGGGTCGGCCTCCCCAGTTCACCTGAGGTGGACACTCTTGGTGCACCCCTTTGTGGACTGTGTGTACAGCCTTGTTGTAGTTAAGTCTTGATTGTTGTTGGTATCACTGGGAGGAATTGACCTCCAGGCCAGTTGGCTGTAAAGATCCGCTGTGTCTACGCTGGGAGAAGTTCGGTGCTGGAGACAGCCTTATAGGATTAGACTTGCCAAATTGCAATAGCCTCTGTGCTCAGCTTGGATGGGGTGGAGTCTCAGGGCGGAGCAGACAGTCTTGGCTTCCAGTCAGCCTTGCCCTTGCGCGCTTGCGCGCCTGCAGACCTCTGCCTTCCCCGGCTCCCGAGTCTCTGCCCGAGAGTCCAGATTCCCCCCACAAGAGCGTGGGTCCCCAGGGGCTCGCCTGGAACTGGGGTTCAGTGCAGTCAGAACAGGGGCTCAGTGCAGTCAGGAGCTTCTGACTCCCTTCCACTAGGGAAAGCCTGTGGCAACCTCCGCAGCCTTTGTGCGCACTGGCACGCATGTGCCTCCAGACCTCTGCTTTCCCTGGCTCCTGAGTCTCCACCCGAGAGTCCAGATTCCCCCCCGTAAGAGCGTGGGTCCCCAGGAGCTCGCCTGGAACTGGGGTTCAGTGCAATCAGAACTGGGGTTCAGTGCAGTCAGGAGCTTCTGACTCCCTTCTGCTAGGGAAAGCCTGTAGCAACCTCTGCAGCCTTTGTGCACACTGGCGCGCCCCCTCAGACCCCTGCCCGCCAGGGCTCCCCCAGGTCTCCTCCTGTCTCCGAGTCTCCGGGTGCCTTTCTCTCTACCCGACAGTCCAGACTCCCCCTGTATGAGCCTGGGTCCACGGGGTTTCGCCCAGGACTGGGGTTCAGTGCAGTCAGAACTGGGGTTCAGTGCGGTCAGGGGCTTCCTTCCCCCTTCCGCCAGAGAAAGTCAGCCAGGCTCTCAGCCGCCCTTCCTCTCTGCGCGCACAAAGACCCTTTGCCGTACCTCCAATTCTCTGTGAGCTTTTCTCTTTCTAGTTGTAGAATTTTCACTCAGCCAGCTTTCCTGTGGTTCTGGATGTTGTCCGTTCTGTCTTTTAGTTGTAGTTTTGAAATTGTTGTGCGAGGCAGCAGTTTAGGTGCTTACCTATGCCGCCATCTTGGTTTCTCTCAAAAATGATTTTTAGAGAGAGAAACATCCATGTGACAGAGAAATACCAGTAGGCTGCCTCTGCACCTGCTGACCCAGCAGGATCTAACCTAAACCTAAGTATGTGTCCTAATCTAGAATCCAACAGGAAATCCTTTGGTGTACAGTTTGAGACTCCAACCAATTGAGGCACCTGGCCAGGGAAGATCTGGAAAAAAATTTTTTAAATGTACCTCCAGGCCCTGGTCAGTGTGGATCAGTAGTTAGAGTGTCCTCCAATCACCAAAGGGTCATGAGTTCGATTCCAGGTGAGGGCACATACACAGGTTGTGGGTTCCATCCCTGTCGGATTGCTTGGGCAACTGATCGATATTTCTCTTTCTCTTTCCCTCTCCCTTCCTCTCTCTCTCTAGAATCAATGAAAAGAGCATATCCTTCAAGGAGGACTTAAAAAGAAAAAAAATGCTGGTTTGGTTCAGTGGATAGTGTTTCTGCAGGCGGACTGAAGGGTACCGGGTTGGATTCTGATCAAGGGCACGTACCTGGGTTGCAGGCTTAATCCAGGGCCCTGGTCTGGAATTCAGCAAGAGGCAACCAATTGATGTCTCTCACATTAGTTTCTGTCTTTCTCCCTCCCTTCCACTCTCTGTAAAAAAAAAAAAAAAAATCAATGCAAAAATGTCCTCAGGTGAGGATTAACCAAAACAAAATAACACCCATCCCCAGTGTGATTATTGAAGGAGCATATGAAGTATTTGTTGAATGAACGGGAAAGGATGGGACTTCACTTTCTAACTGTTTTAGCAACTCTGCAAGCCAGAGGGTTTATTTTTATTTTTTTTAATATATTTTATTGATTTTTACAGAGAGGAAGAGAGAGGGATAGAGTTAGAAATATTGATCAGCTGCCTCTTGCACACCCCCCCATTGAGGATGTGCCCGCAACCAAGGTACATGCCCTTGACCAGAATTGAACCCGGGACCCCTCAGTCCACAGGCTGACGCTGTATCCACTGAGCCAAACCGGTTAGGGCCAGAGGGTTTATTTTTTATTTTAATTTTTACTGATTGATTATTTTAGAGAGAGGAAGGGAGAGAAACACCAGTGTGTTGTTCCATTTATTATGCACTCTTTGGTTGCTTCTTGTCTGTGCCCTGACCAGGGATACAACCCATAACCTTGCCGTATCAGGAGGAGGTTCTAATCCACTGCACTGCGCTCTGCCTGTCAGGGCCCCTCAACAAAACCCCTCTGGCGTGCCCTGGCCCCTGCTGTGGGCCGGAGCTCCTCTGCCACAGCAAAGGTTTTGGTTCCATTCTGTCAGGGCACCTACTTAGGTTTCAGGTTTGATCCCCAGTCCGGGCTAACTGCTGCTCAGGAAGTGACCGAGGACTGTTGAGGTCCATGTGCTCTAGTCATTCAGCGGGGAGCTGGGGTTCCATTGCTGACATGGTCGACTCTGATCCCGCTAGCCTCGCTCCTCCATCGAGGGCGACTTCAATTATGGCAGCTGCGTGGCCTCCCCGTAGGTCGCCCTCTCTGCCCCTCGCCAGGCCTGGCTGCTGCGCAGTCACCCTGGGAGGCATCTTTCCGGGTTCCCAAGGAGAGCGCCCTCCTCGTCGGACTCCAAGGGAGAGAGGGGTCCCAGAAGGAAAGCACTTCGCTCCACCTCCCTTCGGGGCTCCTGGGCCGGAGCAGAGCACCAGTCCTGCTCAGGGCTCGGAGGGGAAAGCCTCCTCAAGAAGTCCTCCTAGCTGGGTGTGAGAAACGAAACTGGAGCCCTTCCTCCTTGAACACTGTCATCATTGGGCATGTGAACGCATTTTATTTTATTTGACGCAGCCTCACATGCCCGGCCTCATGCAGCAGGCAGCCGATAGGATAGAGGCCTGGTGCATGGGTGGGGCCGAATGGTTTGCCCTGAAGGGTGTCCCGGATCAGGGTGGGGGTTCCTTGGGGCGTGGGGCGGCCTGGGCAAGGGGCCTGTGGTGGTTTGCAGGCCGGCCACGCCCCCCAGCGACCCAAGTGGAGGCCCTGGTATCTGGGATTTATTTATCTTCTACAATTGAAACTTTGTAGCCTGGAGCGGAGCCAAGCCTCCTGCTTGCTCCGTGGCAGCAGCCATTTCTGTTGGAATTTATTTATCTTCTATATCTGAAACTTTGTAGCCTTACGTGGAGGCCAAGGCAGGCCAGGGCTGTGGGAGCTGGCTTCCTCCATCGCCGGGGGCAACCATAGCCTCCTGCTCTCTCCAGCTCCGTAGCTGCCGCCATTTTTGTTGGGATTTATTTATCTTCTATAATTGAAACTTTGTAGCCTGGAGTGGGCCAGTCAGGGTGTGCAGAAAGCTTGGCTTCCTCCATCACTGGGGAAACCCAAGCCTCCCTCCTGCTCTCTCCGTGGCTGCAGCCATCTTGGTTGGGTTTATTTGCATATTCGCTCTTGATTGGCTTGTGGGCGTGGCTTATGAGTGTAGCAGAGGTATGGTAAATTTGCCTATTACTCCTTTATTAGATAGGACTAGAAGTTTGCACCTTTTGATACCCTTCACCCATTTCATCCACTCCTCTCACCCCCACCTGTGGCAACCTCCAATCAGTTCTCTGTAGCTCTGAGCTCCTTTTTATGGGGCGGGGAGGGGGCCAGATTTTAGATTCCACATATAAGTGAGATCATAAGGTATTTGTTTTTCTCTGATTTATTTCACTTAGCATAATGCCCTCAAAGTCCATTCATGTTGTCACAAGGTTTAATTCATTTATACATTATTTATTTCATATATATATGTACATATATATATAAATGTACATATATATATATAAATGTACATATATATATATAAATGTACATATATATATTTATATATATATAAATGTACATATATATATATATATATCGTATTTTCTTTATCCATTTATTCATTGATGGACACATAGGTTATTTCCATAGGTTTCCTATTGTAAATAATGCTGCAATGAACATGGAGGTGCTGATATCTATTTAAATTATTGTTTTTGATTTCTTCAGATATATACACCCAGAAGTGGAATTACAGAATCATATTATAGTTCTATCCTTAATTTTTTGAGGAACCTTCATACCATTTTCCATAGAGGCTATACCTATTAACATTCCCATCAACAGTGCACAAAGATTCCCTTTTCTCCACATCCTTTTCAATACTTGTTATTTCTTGGCTTTTGATAATAGCCATTCTAACAGAAGTGAGGTGATGTCTTATTGTGGTTTCCATTTGCATTTCCCTGATGATTAGTGATGTTGAGCACCTTTTCATGTACCTATTGGCTATATGCATGTCTTCTTTGGGAAAATGTCTATTCAGATCCTCTGCCTATTTTTAAATGGAACTGTTTGCAGTGGAAGAAGGAGTGTCCTACTATTGCATTGTATGAGTTCTTCATATTTTTTTAAACATTAACCCCTTATCAGACACCTGATTTGCAAATATTTTCTCTCACTTAGGTTGCCTTTTCTTTTCTTTTTTATGGTTTCCTTTCCTGTGCAGAAGCTTTTTAGTTTGGTGTTAGAGTTCTAGTTGTTTATATTTTGCTTTTCTTACCTTTGCTTTTGGAGTCAGATTCAAAAATTTTTGCCAAGACCCATGTCAAGAATCTTACTGCATAAATTTTCTTCTAGAAATGTTATGATATCAAGTCTCATTTCCAATTCTTTAATCCATTTTTAGTCAATATTTGTGTATGGTGTAAGATAGTGGTCCAGTTTGATCCATTTGCCTAACTGTGGTTTTCCCAAAACCACTTATTGAACAAACTGTCCTTTCTCCATTTTATATTATTGGCTCCTTTGACAGAAATTCATCTGAATGAACTTTTCATTGATTTCTGTGTCTATTTTTATGTCAGGAAAACACTTTTTGACCACTATAGCTTTGTAGTATAGTTTGAAAGCATGATGCCTCCCTGTTCTTTTTTCTCAAGGTTGCTTTGGCTTTTGTGATTTCATACACATTTTAAGATTGTTTTTCTATTTTTATGAAAAAAGCCATTGGAATTTTATAGGAATTGCATTGAATCTGTAGATCCCTTTGGGTAGCATAAACATTTTAACAATATTAATTTTTCCAATCCATGAGCACATTATAGTTTTCCATTTATTGATATCTTCTTCAATTTCTTTTACCAATGTCTTATAGTTCAGGGTACAGGTCTTTTAACTGCTTGGTGAAATGTATTGCTACATATTTTATTCTTCTGGATGCAATTGTAAATGAGATTGTTTTCTTAATTTCTCTTTCTGATATTTTGTTATTAGTTTATAAAACAACAGATTTTTTAATATTAAAAAATCCTGTAATTTTATGAATTTGTTGATTAGTTCTAATACTTTTTTGGTGGAGTCTTTAAGGTTTTCTATATGTAATATTACATTATTAGATTCCAGTCAACTTTTGGAAAACACAAATTATCCTGAGAGGTACATTTGAAAAACTTTTTGCACATAAAAAACATTCAACCTGACATGAACCAGTCACATAGATGCAGTAAGAGTTTTCAAGAATTTTGCTCCCTTGGCCTGGCTTGCGGGGATTAGGTCAAACCCAGCCCACTCCATGGATTCATGCACCAGTGGGGCCCCTCAGCTTGGCCTGCGGGGATTGGGCCAAAACCAGCAGTCCGACATCCCCCAAGGGGTCCTGGATTGTGAGAGGGCACAGGCCAGGCCAAGGGACACCACCAGTGCACGGATCCATGCATGGGCCTCTAGTTAGCATATAAGAATACCATTGGTTTCTGAATATTAATTTTATATCCTGCTGCTTTCTAGAATTTATTTATTAAATCAATGGGTTTTTGGTGGTCTTTAGAGTTTTCTATGTACAAATCATGCCATTAGCAAATAATGACATTTTATTTCTTCCTTCCCAATTTGAATGCCTTTTATTTCTTCTTCTTGTCTGATTACTGTGGCTAAAAATTCCAGTACTGTGTTGATAAGAGTGGTGAAAGCAGACATCCCTGTTTTGTTCCTGATCTTAAAGGAAATGCTTTTAGCTTTTACCCACTGAGTGTAATGTTAGCTGTAAATTTGTCATATATGGCCTTTATTATTTTGAGGTATGCTCTATTCCCACTTTGTTGAGAGTTTTTATCATAAATGGGTACTGGATTTTATCAAATGTGTTTTTTGCATTTATTGATATGACTGTGTGTTTTTTATCCGTCATTTTGTTTATGTGATGTATCACATTTATTGATTTGCTAATATTGTACTAACCTTAGATCCCCAGTTAAATCCCACTTGATCATGGTGCATGATATTTTCATGTATTGCTGGATCCAATTTGCTAATATTTTGTTGAGGATTTTACTCTATGTTCATGAAGAATATTGGCCTATGACTTTTTCTTTGTAGTGTCTTTATCTGGTTTTGGAATTAGGATAATGCTGGCCTCATAAAAAAAGCTTGGAGTCTGCCTCCTCTTAAATTTTCTGGAATAGTTTGAGAAGGATAGGTGTTCTTCTTTGAATGTTTGGCAAAATTTGACTGCGAAGCCATTCAGACTTTTGTGTGCTGGGAAATTTTTATTACTGCTTCAATTTCATGAGTTGTAATCTCTCTATTCTAGTATTCTGATTCTTCATGATTCAGTTTTGGAAGATTATATATTCTAGAAATTTGTCCATTTAACTCAGGTTCTACAATTTGTTGACATATAGTTGTTCATATATTTTCATACAATCCTTTGTATTCCTGTGATGTCAGTTGTTATTCCTCCTCTTTCATTTCTGATTTTTATCTATTTGGGTCCTCTCTGTTATTCTTCATGAATCTGGTTAAAGGTTCATCAATGTTGGCACATGCAAAAGAAATGAAACTAGACCACAAACTTACACCATACACGTGAATACACTCAAAATGGATAAAAGACTTATATGTAAGTCACAAAACCATAAAAATCCTAGAAGAAAACAGAGGCAGTAAAATCTCAGACATCTCTGGTAGCAATATTTTTGCCAATAAATCTCCTAGGGCAAGGGAAACAAAGAAAAAAATAAACAAATGGGACTACATCAAACTAAAAAGGTTTTGCACAGCAAAAGAAACCATCAACAAAATGGTATGGGAGAACATATGGGCCAATGATACATCTGATAAGAACTTAATTTCCAAAATATATTAAGAACTTATACAACTCAACACCAGGATGACAAACAATCCAATGAAAAATTTGACAAAGGACTTGTATAGACACTTCTCCAAAGAGGAAATACAGATGGCTGATAGACATATGAGAAGATGCTCAACATCACTAATCATCAGAGAGATGCAAATTAAAACCACAATAAGATATCACCTCACACCTGCCAGAATGGCTATCATCAAAAAATCAACAAACAAGTGTTGGTGAGGATGCGGAGAAAAGGGAACCCTTGTGCATTGTTAGTGGGAATGCAGACTAGTGCAGCCACTGTAGGAAACAGTTATGGAGTTTCCTAAAAAATTAAAAATAGAACTGCCTTTTAACCCAGTGATCCCACTTCTGGGAATATATCCATCCTAAGAAGCCCAAAACACCAATTCAAAAGAATATATCCACCCCTATGTTTATTGCAGCATTATTTATAATAGCCAAGATAATGGAAACAGTCCAAGTGCCCATCAGTAGATGAGTGGTACATTTCCACAATGGAATAATATTTGGCCATAAAAAAAAAAAAAAGGAAATCTTACCTTTTGGGACAGCATGGATAGACCTGGATATTATTATGCTAAGTGAAATAAGTCAGTCAAAGAAAGACAAATACCATGTGATCTCACTCACAAGTGCAAGCTTTTGTTTTTTTGTTAATCCTCACCCAAGGATATTTTTCCACTGATTTTCAGAGAGAGTGGGAGGGGAAGAGATGGAAAGAAACATCAATATGAGAGACACATCGATTGGCTGCCTCCCACATGCACCCCAACATGCCCTTGACTGGAACTGAACCCAGGATCCTTTATTCCACATGCCAATGCTCTATCCACTGAGCCAAACCAGCTAGGGCATAAGTGGAATCTAATGAATAAAATAAAAATAGAGGCATGGATACATGCAACACGCCGACAGCTGTCAGGGGAGGGGAGGAGGAACTGGATGAAAGAAGGTGACAGGATTATCCAAAAATATAGCTAGAGGGAAAGGAGGATAAGTGGAGGTGGATGTGGGCAAAGGGTGGTAGAAATGGGAATGGAAAGAGACTTTGCTTCTGGAAATAGACACAGGCAGTGTGCAGATTGTGGGGGAAATGGGGCCACATGCTAATCTGACAAGCTCAGGGAAAGCCTGCATGGCAGTCTTGCAAACTCAAAGACCTAAAGTAACCACAAAGGACAGTGTGAAATTCAAACCTCAACTAAAAGCATTTATGTTGGGTAATCACATCCTAGGCTGGTATCTTCCCTGGCAAGGTCAATCTTTACCTTAACTTAGTCTATTGTGTGTGTGTGTGTGTGTTTTTTTAAATACATTTTATTGATTTTTTTTACAGAGAGGAAGGGAGAGGGAGAGAGAGATAGAAACATCAATGAGAGAGAAACATCCATCAGCTGCCTCCTGCACACCCCCCACTGGGGATGTGCCCACAACCAAGGTACATGCCCTTGACTAAAATCGAACCTGGGAACCTTGAGTTCCCAGGCCTACACTGTATCCACTGAGCCAAACAGGTTAGGGCGATTCTATTGTTTTTTTACATCTATATAACACATCATTGAAATGTCAAGTAACTTGTAACTTCCCTTTTTTCTGGACCCCTCAGGGCACAACCAAATGCCCTGAGCCTCAGGACAGATGTCACAAATTCCTTCCTTGTTATTGTAATCATGCTAATTGTTGACTGTTAACTCTCCTGCACTCACCTAAGTAAAAAAAGCATGTGTCCATCATCTTACTTTTTATCCAATCCCAGAGGTTTCCCCTTCCGACTTTGCTTTCTCCCGCCTCCCTAATCCATCACCAATGGATTTCATCTAACCCAGTGGTCTGCAAGCTCATTAGTCAACAGAGCCAAATATCAACAGTACAACGATTGAAATTTCTTTTGAGAGCCAAATTTTTTAAACTTAAACTTCTTCTAACACCACTTCTTCAAAATAGACTCGCCCAGGCCATGGTATTTTGTGGAAGAGCCACACTCAAGGGGCCAAAGAGCCGAAAGTGGCTCGCAAGCCGCAGTTTGCCGACCATGGATCTAACCCACTTGTGTCTCCTGCCATTCTCTGGAGCATTATCCCAATAAGTGGAGATTCTGCTTCCCAGCAATTGTGGACAGTTTGGCTCAAATAAACTCACAAAAATTCTTTACAGGTTTGAATGTTTTTTATGCTAACAAGATGATGCTTTATTGAGTTGTACACTTGAAACCTGTATGGTTTTGTAAGTCAATGTCACTCTAATAAATTCAATTTAAAAAAAATTTATGAGGAAAAAAAAACACCTCCCTTCTGCACTCTCATTTTACAACTCCCTTGAAGTGCATGGAACAGATGTAACTATTTCTTTACCTAACCCCTAACTAAGCTAGTCCCCCTCAAAGGTATACATACTGTCTGTTTCATTAAAGGGTGGCCAGGGACTGGTTCCTTTCCTTGTTGCTGGGACCGCATGAGTGGGACCCACACTGAGGAAGCTCAGGGGTAGGAGTTGAGCCACCAGATGCAGTGACAGTGTACGAATCAAAGGTTCTTTTCGGTCAAAATAATAATAGTTCAGATACTAACTTTATTTCCTTCTTATATAGCGTTGGATCAACTTTGTGTTGTGGTTTCACTTCCTTGTACTTAGTTAAGCCCCATTTCCTGGTATTCAGTTGGACCAGATGTACCCACCCCAGCCCGCTGGCGCCGCTGGAATTAGACATTCGCGCCAGATGGTGAGACCACGCCCTTAAACCAATCGGAGCAGAGTGTAGCCATGCGTCCGAGATACAAAGAGAACGGACTTCCCCTTCGGTGTGCTTTGCCCGGTTCATTTTTCTGTTGGCCTTGCATGCTTTTGGAGAAGGAAATTTGCTTGCCGAGCGATTTTCAAGTTCCCGTGGCACCTTTTAAGAGCATTTCTAACAACAGCACCCCAGACCCCCAGCACTCACTGAACAGACCAGGGCTTGTGGCTCGGCCTCTATCCAGGCAGGACGGGGTAGCACCGCCCACGAGGACGGGATCCCACAACAGGGGCTTCCCTTCCCTTCCGGTCTCAACAGCACCCAGGTTCCGGCTGAGCGCCTAAATCCGCCGAGACTGCGGGGTCTGGCTTCGCCTGGAACAGGGCGGGACGAGGTAGCCCCGCCTACGAGGGTCTCCAGGACGGAGCTTCCGGTTACCACGTGTCCCTTCCCAGGAAATGGAGGTGCGCGCCCGCCTGGTGGAGTTGGTGCGCGCTGGACGCACCCATCCGCTTTTCACTGTCTGAGAGGCGGCCGCGGACACCTCAGAGGTTCAGGGCTAGACCCGTCCCCCCGCGCCCCGGGAGCCAGGTCCCGAGAGAGCCTGAGGAGCGCCGGCTGCCTTTCCTTGCGGGACACAAAGGGAAACGCACAGTTGAAGTGTGGCAGGTGAGTCTGGCGGGCCAGAGGGAGGCTGCACGGCAGACGGGCACTGGGCGACGAGGGACCGGGAGGCAGAGAAATAGAGTGAAGAGAAGGACAGAAGAAAAGATGTTCTGAAGACCAAGGGAAGAAAGTCTCCGCCAGAGCGGAGTGTTCCCCTGGATGTAATGCCACTGAGATGCTTTGAGGAACACTAAGAACCAAATGAGGGAATTGGATTTGGCTAAGAGCGGTTTGTAGGTACATCCTGTCCCACTTATACTGCAGCCCGAAAAGTTTTAGATTTGGCAGTGGAAACACAGGTTATAGAGGAGCGGTATGCTTAGTGTCCTCCCTTACCTGCTACCAAAATAATGAATTAGTCCCTTGGAATTTCAAAAGGTAAGTAATTAAACCAAACAAACCCTTGGCTTTTATATGTTAGATTAGTTTAGATCCTTGGGGGGACACATGTGTTTACACTGTCCTCTAGGCAAGGGCATGCAGGGATTAAGCATAAGGATTCCAGTAAACACCCCGGGGTCTACATATGCACAGACTTGTTTGGAAAGGTCAAGGAATAGTTAGGGGTGCCACCTTCAACACTCCCCTAAGTCGGAATTCCAATAAACAGGGCAGGCGGCCTTCCACTCACTTCCTTTTTATCAGAATGTCCTCCTTACAAACTTTCCAACCAAGTCTCATGTGCTCCCCAACATGTAAGGAAGGGGTAAGAGAACAGTCACAAATGTGGAGTGAATGAAACCTAAACCAGTCAGTACCTTGGAGCTTTAGGACATTTGTGGATGAGCATAAAGCGCATCCAACCTCCATATCGGAGGGTGACGGCGTAGCTTATATGGTAGAAAAGCTGAATAAAATACTTAGAGGAACTGAAGGTATTAGAGAAAAATCAAGTCAGACAGAACTTGAAGGAAATTGCTGGAGAAAATGTGGGAGCACCTAGGTAAGCCCCACATTTACCTGTGCTTTCCCCACAGAACATTTACTAACTCATAGAGCAAGGAACAGAGACCAAGCTGAAAGAGGTGGCCAGGGCTTGTGGCATTTCCGTTGGCTGGGAAGAAGGAAGTTGGAGTTCAGAGATACCATGGAGTCTGAGATTTGAAATGGAAGCGGGAACCTTAGAGAAATGAGCCCAAAATTCAATGTGCAGTTTCCACTTGAGGTGTTTGTCAGTTCCTAAGCTGTACATGCCCAGGGCAAGATTCCCAGCCCCTAAGTTGAAAACAACAGTTGCAAGGTTAAACAGTTGTGCAGCCCAGCCAGCGTGACTCTGGTTGAGCATTGACCTATGAACCAGGATAGGTCAATGTCACAGTTTGATTCTCAGTCAGGGCACATGCCTGGGTTGCAGGCTCAATTCCCAGTGTTGGGCATGCAAAAGGCAGCTGGTCAGTGATTCTCTCTCATCATGAGAATCTTTCTCCCTCCCTCTCCCTTCCTCCCTAAAATCAATACAATTATCCTATTTAATAAAGAGGGAATATGAAAATTAACCAACACAAAGATGGAGGTGCCCACAGCAGAGGCGGGGGGTTTTTGTAACACAAGATGGCTGCACCCAAGCAGAGGCTGAGTTCTTGTAATGAGACTTAACCAGCAATCAGCAGGGACCTGAAGCTGCACCACCCACCCAATGGGGGGGCTTGACGGGGGAACTGAGGCTGCCTCCCCCGCCCTGCGGGACTTGATCTGGGACCTCAGGCCACTCACCCTAGCCCTGGCACCAGACCGGGGAACCTCATGCCATGCCCCCCACCCCCCACCCTGGCACCAGGCCAGGGAACCTCAGGCCACCCCCCCCACCAAGTGGGGCTTGATGGGGGACCTCAAGGAACGTCCCTAGCCCAGCAAGGAAACGTAAGGCTGCACCCCACCCATCTGGCATGCGCCGGGGGACCTGAGTCTGTCCCTCCTGCCTGGCGGGGCTGGATGTGGGACCTGAGGCTGTGCCCCCCCCCACCCCCCCATCTGGTGAAGCTTGACAGGGGTGGGGCTGGCTGAATCTGGGTCTCATGTGATTTCGAGGAGCGCGCAGGTGGGTGGGGACTTGAGTCTGGGTCCCACGGCACACCGCAGACTCTGACAGCATTATGATTTTCATATACATTTTAGTAATTTTCTTTCATCACTGACACTTCTATTATAGAGAAAGGGCAAATAGCAATATTAAAATATTTCCTCTAATTAATTCCCTTTGAATGTGCACGAATTTCGTGCACCAGGCCACTAGTATTAAAATTTAAACAAAGGTGTCACAGAGTGATTATACAGTTGAAATTACTGCAGTGAGTAAGAGGACAAAGAAGTCAACATTTTCATGCAATAAAAACATTTCCCTAGTTCTTTGAGGCCCAAAATGAGAAATTTGTGAAACAGTGGATGTGCCAATGAGTGTACCAGTGTACCGATCCATTGATATTTTTTCAAAATTAAATTTCCAGAGTTTTACTTTTTATATTAAGCACTATTATTTCTGTATACAGTAAATCTAATTTGGAAGAAGTAGTCATACCAATATTTTTCTCTGTGCTTCCTCCAAGCTACCTGAGCTCCAGCTGCTCTTCTTCCCCAAGAAGATCCATGAGACGCTCCTCAAGTGAGTTCTAGTCCATAGTTCAGATTTTAGCCTCAGAAATATGTCCAGGCCTCAGTAGAGGAATATGTAACAGTGGCCTCTGCTCCCTCCCACCTGTCATGATGACCTCCCTCCTGAGAAAATCACATCCTGGGCATGATGAGGTCTCGATTTCCCTGCCTGAAAGCTCGGTTCTATCCAGCTGGGCTCTCCTCATCATTCTCAGATTTCTGTAATGTCACCACTTACTTTAATGGAAATTACCATCCCCTGGAGCCAGGAGAACCGTGTTACTGCCTGAACCTACTTTTTTTTTCTGTAGTTTATCCAGTTACTTTCCCTGGACCTCACTGAGACCTGTGCAGGTCCAATGGCAGTTGTCCAAGATTTCCCAAGACCAAGAGGTTTCCCAGGAGGCAGACTAGCATGCCAGAGCATCCACAGGAAAACGGGGTTGCGTGGGTCCCCCTCTTAACGGTGGAGTTTGTAGTCTGAGCTAGTGCACATGTGAAGTTCTTTCCCTTCCTGGTGAGGATGTGCCAATGGGTGTACCAGTGTACCGATCCATTAGTATTTTTTTCAAAATTAAATTTCCAGAGTTTCACTTTCCATATTAAGCACTATCATTTTGTGCAGACAGTAAGTCTACATTTAGAAGGAGGCTGTTGAAAATAAATGTGGGAAGGTACCTGAGGAAACAACCCCTTCAATTAAGTGACTGCTTCATATAGGCCTCTCTGCTCTGCAGATGGGGAACATCTAGAGCAGGGGTGGGCAAACTTTTTGACTCGAGGACCACAATGGGTTCTTAAACTGGACCGGAGGGCCGGAACAAAAGCATGGATGGAATGTTTGTGTGAACTAATATAAATTCAAAGTAAAGGAGCGGAGGGGAGAGCAAGAGAACCGGATAGAACAGCCGGATCTGGCCCGCGGGCCGTAGTTTGCCCACGGCTGATCTAGAGCAAGAATTCTCTCAGAGCCTTATCTTCTCTAGGTAGGACAGGACACTGTGTCGTCACAAAATTATCTCCAACGCCATGGTAACTGTTTCTCTTCATCTGTTGCTGAGCCTCAGGGAAGTCTTGTTAGCGTGAGCCAGTGCTGTGACAGCTGACAGATGTGGCACTAAGAGCTAGAGGATGTGGCTCCATGGGCCTTCGTGAGATCTGCCAATTCTGGCCACTGTTGAACTCCTCATCAATTTCAGATTTTTTACTTTTAGCTAAACATGATGTATTTAATTTTCCTTGTTACTAAGATGGTTTTCCCTTACAGTTAGTGTTTTTTTAATGTTATGAATGTCTTTTTTGTTACTGCTTCTTTTTTATCCATTTTAAAATTTTTTATCCTCGAAAAAAATATGTTTCTCTCAAAGTTATTTTATGTCTCTCTGTAATTACTTCTGTGAGAAGGTCCATCTTCTCCAGACACCTTTTCATCTGAAATCAATAGCAACTCTTGTATTTCTGTGGCCAAACTCATGAGTTTGTTTATCTCATCCAAATTATTTCAAAACCCAGGCAACAAGTGTACTTTAGGATATGGGTAAACTGACCCTTTTTAAGCTACACTTGCTCATACACATTCTTTGAGGTTCTTATAGAAAGCTTTGCAGTGCAGTTGTTTGCCCTTTTTAAAGTCAACAGTTGACCCTAGCTAGTTTGGCTCAGTGGAAGAGTGTTGGCCTGTGGACTGAAGGTTCCCAAGTTTGATTCCTGTCAAGGGCATATGCCTAGGTATAAAAAAAGTCAATAGTTGACTTCCAGTGTTCTCCTTGTGATGGGCATTTCCTCTTCTCTCAGGATCACCTAAGTGGGTCAGAGCATCCTGAGCACCGGGTCTTGGTGGAGATGTCAGAATGAGAAGGCGCAAGAGTCGCGGTCCCCACCAACCAGCCTCCCAGGTGACCAGTGCTGGGCCTGGGACAGGGACCACGGTGTCCCTGGCTGCCTCCTCTCCTGCCACCCTCACCCCATTCTACCCACAGAGGCCCTCAGCTGAGGTTGGTGTGACCTTTGAGGATATTGCTGTGCGCTTCTCTAAGAAGGAATGGTGCCTTCTTGATGAGACTCAGAGACACCTGTTCCTCGAAGTGATGCTCGAGAACTTTGAACTCATATCCTCTCTAGGTTGCTGCTGTGGAGCAGAGGATGTGGAGGCACCTGCTGAACAGCATGTTTCTGTGAGAGTGTCACAGGCAAAGAACCCCAATGTAGCTTTGTCCTCCCAGAAGAGCCACCCCTGTGAGAGTTGTGGGCCAGTCCTGAGAGACATTTTCCACTTGGTTGAGCAGCAGGGAACACAACACAGCCTGAAACTGTTGAGGTGTGGGGCATGTGCAAAGCAGATTTATTTCAGCAAGAAAGCCATTGGCTGTAACCAGACGCTTGCTCAGGACCATAGTGTCTGTAATGGAATACAGTGTTTTGTGTGCCGTGAATGTGAAAAATCTTTTACAAAAATCTCTGATCTCCATTATCATCAGAAATTACACACCGGAGAAAGTCCGTACGAGTGCAATCAATGTGGGAAATGCTATAAACAACACTCCATACTTATTCAACACCAGCGAGTTCATTCTAAAGAAAAGCGTCATGAGTGTGGCGAATATGAGAAATTCTTTAGCCAAAGGGGAGCCCTCATGCAACACCAGAGAGTTCACACTGGAGAAAAGCTATATGAATGTGATGAGTGTAGGAAATCTTTTACCATTAGCCGTGGCCTCCGTCGTCATCAGAGACTACACACTGGAGAAAGGTCTTATGAGTGCAGTCAGTGTGGGAAATCTTTTACCACTAGTGATGGCCTCCGTTATCATCAGAGACTTCACACTGGAGAAAGGCCTTATAAGTGCAGTGAATGTGGGAAATCTTTTGTCAGGAACTGTCACTTGAGTTATCATCAGAAATGTCACACTGGAGAAAAACATGAATGCAGTCAGTGTCCAAAATCTTTCCCCACTAGCGAAGGCCTCCGTTATCATCAGAGACTTCACACTGGAGAAAGGCCTTATGAGTGCAGTCATTGTGGGAAATCTTTTACTGGTAGGAGTAGCCTCTGTCGTCATCAGAGACTTCACACTGGAGAAAGGCCTTATGAGTGCAGTCAGTGTGGGAAATCTTTTACCACTAGCCATGGCCTCTGTTATCATCAGAGACTTCACACTGGAGAAAAGCCTTATGAGTGCAGTCAGTGTGGGAAATCTTTTACCACTAGCCATGGCCTTCGTCGTCATCAGAGATTTCACACTGGAGAAAGGCATGAGTGCAGTCAGTGTGGGAAATCTTTCACCACTAGTGAAGGCCTCCGTTATCATCAGAGACTTCACACTGGAGAAAGGCCTTATGAGTGCAGTCAGTGTGGGAAATCTTTTACCACTAGCAATGGCCTCCGTCACCATCGGAGACTTCACACTGGAAAAAAACATGAATGCAGTCAGTGTCGGAAATCTTGTACCACTAGCCATGGCCTCCATTATCATCAGAGACTTCACACTGGAGAAAGGCCTTATGAGTGCAGTCAGTGTGGGAAATCCTTTAACAGTAGGAGTAGCCTCCGTTATCATCAGAGACTTCACACTGGAGAAAGGCCTTATGTGTGCAGTCAGTGTAGGAAATCTTTTACCACTAGCAATGGCCTCTATCACCATCAGAGACTTCACACTGGAAAAAAACATGAATGCAGTCAGTGTGGGAAATCTTTTACCACTAGCCATAGCCTTCGTCATCATCAGAGACTTCACACTGGAGAAAGGCCTTATTAGTGCAGTCAATGTGGGAAATCCTTTACCAGTAGGAGTAGCCTCTGTTGTCATCAGAGACTTCACACTGGAGAAAGGCCTTATAAGTGCAGTCAGTGTACGAAATCTTTTACTACTAGCCTGGCCTCCGTCACCATCAGAAATGTCACACTTGAGAAAAACATGAATGCAGTCAGTGTGGGAAATCTTTTACCAGTATCCGTGGCCTCCGTTATCATCAGAGACTTCACACTGGAGAAAGGCCTTATGAATGCAGCGAATGTGGGAAATCGTTTGCCCTGAACAAATACTTGCATCATCATCGGAGAGTTCACACGAGAAAGGCCTCAGGATTGCAGTGAATGTGGGAAATATTTTGCCAGAAACAGTCATTTTCGTTGTCATCAGCATGTTCAGAGGTTGTACTGATACTTTTGTAGGGAATCACTTTTAAAGATATTGCAAAGGGCCATGTGTCCTAATGTTTACAATTCCATGTGTGATGGTCTCTTGTGTGTAGGACAGTAGGGTTTAGGGGAAAGCATAATTGCTACAGAATCACTGGCCTAATAAGGATTGTGTATAATTCTTAAAATGGAGATAGGTTTCATTTATCTTCATTAGTAACTGATAATGCAATGTCCAAGTCAGAGGAGAGGTGAATGTTTAACTTAAAGAAATTAGGAAGTTGTGATTTAAGCCAATTGCACTATTTGCATTCTTCCAGCAGTGTATGACAGATTTAATTCCTCCACATCCTAGAAAAGATCTGGTTTGGTCAGTCATCCTTTATTTAACGTTGTCATGCTATATCATTGTTCAATTGCATTTTTTCTAAGGGTTTATGGTGAGCCTTTTTTCAAATGTGCATTTGCTATCTCTATATTTGCTTAAATGTCTGAGCATATGTTCTGCCAAATCTATGAATTTTGCCAATTTTCTTTAACAAATGGACAGTGAAATAGCAAAAATGCACGTTAGAATTTCACTCATTTTTTTATCTTTTTTGCTTTGTAGGATAAGTGTTTTTCATATTGGAAAAAAAATAAAATCAACAATTGACTCAAGATAAGCGTCTTATTTCATTCCTTTGAATGTGAGTATCTAGTTTTCCTAGCACTGTTTATTGAAGAGAAACTATCCTTTCCCAACTGTGTATTGGCTCTTTTGTCAGAGAGGAGTTGGCAGTATATGCAGGGGGCTAGAGGACTACTTGGAAATAGGTCATTCTTGGTGAAATCACAGTGGGCTGCAGCAGTTATCAAGATGAGGCACTGCGCCGAAACCGGTTTGGCTCAGTGGATAGAGCGTCGGCCTGCGGACTGAAGGGTCCCGGGTTCGATTCCGGCAAGGGCATGTACCTTGGTTGCGGGCACATCCCCAGTGGGAGGTGTGCAGGAGGCAGCTCATCGATGTTTCTCTCTCATCGATGTTTCTAGCTTTCTATCCCTCTCCCTTCCTCTCTGCAAAATATCAATAAAATATATATATATAAAAAAAAAATGAGGCACTAAGGGGAAGGGAAAAATGAACCAGCTTGAGACTGATCTTCACAGTCAGTTTAGAGGAAGCACTGCAATGTGACAAGAGCCCTGAGTTGAAATTTGCACTAACTAGATGACCTTTCAAAGAATAGGAGCTCCTTTCACCATGAGATAGAGTTTCTAAGAAGTAAAGTTTGTTGAGACTTTAAATATAGTAAGACAGTGGCTTACACAGTTCTCAGTTCCTAAAACATTGCCATGATGTACTAGTTCTGTTATCCCATTTGATAGAACAGGAAGGTAAGGCTTAGCAGAGTGAGCTAAACTCCCAAATCACAGGGCTAATAAGGGACACAGCCACAGACTGCTGCTCAGAGCTTTTGGGTTAAAGACTCTTCCTCAGTTCTGCTGCCTCCTAGTCAGCCACCGTCCTGCTCTGTCTGTGTCTCAGTACCTGTCCCTCTGTCTCTATGCCGTGTGAATTGTGTCCTTGTCCATTTCTCATAGGAGGCCTTCTCAGCCTCCTCTTGTAGTTAACAGTTTTCTGCCTCTAGAACGACTTCCCATTTTTCACTGTGTATGATGAGAGCAAGTTCCTCTTTTGTTCTCCTGTGGCCATTTTTCATTGCACTGTCCCCACATGGCATAAGCATGAGAGCCCTCCCTCTCCCTGACCTGGGGCCTCTGTGTGACGTATGGGGCAGAAGGAGAGGACGGCAAAGGTAAGGCCCCACCTTCTTACAGTCGGGCCCCCCTGCAGCACAGAGACCATCTCTCCAGAAAACAGCATCACGAGTCCAGCTGGACATAGAAAAGGAAAGTTCACCTTTACCAGTAACCCCATAATTTCTAACAAACAGAAATGTGCCACCATTTTCACTTGGCTCACCTCCTCATACAGCAAAGATGGAAAGGCATGCTAATTCCCGGTGTTGGCGTGGGTGTGAGCCAGGTGACACATGGGTTATTTTTCGGATCATAAACTAATAAAACCTCACTGGCTGACAGTTCAGCTTTTCTATTTTTTTAAAATCTTAAACACATATGTTTGCATTTTACCCATCAATCCAAATCCAGCTATTCTCAAGAAATAACCAAATTGTAAAATGTACATTAAAAGATAATGATTATATCACTGTTCAGAATACAAAAGAATTGGGAAGAGCACATCAATACAAAAATATTTTCGCCAAAACCGGTTTGGCTCAGTGGATAGAGCGTCGGCCTGCGGACTGGAGGGTCCCGGGTTCGATTCCAGTCAGGGGCATGTACCTGGGTTGCGGGCACATCCTCGGTGGGAGGTGTGCAGGAGGCAGCTGATCGATGTTTCTCTCTCATCGATGTTTCTGGCTCTCTATCCCTCTCCCTTCCTCTCTGTGAAATATCAATAAAATATATTTTAAAAAAAAAATACAAAAATATTTTCAAAAGTGGATAAATTAGATTGGGTACATCCATGTAATGGACTGCTTGCTTGCATTAGCAACACAGTTGAACCTTGAGCAACATAGGGGTTAGGGCACCAACCCCCCATTCTGCCATAGTGGAAAATTTGAGTGTAACTGTTGACTCCCCAAAAGCTTAACTATAATCATACCTTGGTATCTACAGGGGATTGGTTCCAGGACCACCCAGTGGATACCAAAATCCATGGATATTCAAGTCTCTTATAAAAAACTAGAGGCCCGGTGCACAATATTTGTGCACTAGGGATTGGGGACGGGGGGTCCCTCAGCCTGGCCTACGCCCTCTCGCAGTCCGGGGCTCTCAGTCTGAGGCTCTGGCAGTCCAGGACCCCGCGCTCCTTACTGTCCACCTGCAGTGGAGGCAGGAGAGGCTCCCACCACCACCGCTGTGCTTGCCAGCCGTGAGCCTAGCTTCTGACTCAGCGACGCTCCTTCTGTGGGAGCACACTGACCACCAGGGGACAGCTCCTGTGTTAAGCATCTGCCCGCAGTGGTCAGTGCACATCATAGTAACTGCTCGTTCTGCTGTTCGGTCAATTTGCATATTGCAGTTTTATTATAAAGGATGACATAGAACAATGCCTACAGTCAGCCCTCCACATCTGCAGATCCCCAACCACAGAGAAAACACTGTTTTTGATCCTCAGTTGGTTGAATCCATGAATGTAAAACCTGGGGGTATAGGACTGACTGTGTACTTACTGAAAAAAAATCCACGTATGAGTGGACCCACACAATTCAAACCTGATTTTCTGTGAGAAGCTTGAAGGTAAATTCAAGTCTGTGATAGCATCACCTGCTTGGCAATTTTTACGTTTTCTTTTCAGGTATGAACCAACCACAAACAAACAAAGGAGTATCTAAAAGATCCACTCAGAGCATCAATAGTTTTATACCAGGTAAAGCAACCATGGGGTTCTCCATCGGTAGGTAAAGGAAGGAGGATGGCCAGGCTTAGAGTATTGCAGCAATGCAATATATGGAATAAATGCTGTTCATGTTGGTGTGTGAGCGGGAAGGCAACAGTGTATCACAGGAGGTGACTTGAAACCAAATTTCATTAGGCAGCAGGGAAAAAGGATAATTTTCTGTCTATAAAAGTCTGTACAGCACAGGGAAGTCTAGTGGAGACCTGAGAACTAAGTCCATTGAAGCTTCCTCCAGCTTTGCTGCTGCTGCTGCCATAGTTCTTGAGCAGCAGACATGCCTTGTTACTGCTGCTAAGGGTCATGGGCCTCTGGCCAGTGCCCTGCTGAGCCATACTGGAGCCTGTGCCCTCAGGTACATGTTTTTATTTATTTGTTAAATGATTGCTTTTTTTCCAGAACATTTTTTTAAGTGGAAAAATATTTAAAAATGGAAAAGTAGGTTATTATAATTCACATTATTTAAGCTCAAATATTTTATTTATAGCAAAAGGTGTTTATTATAATTGAACATTCCTGGGTTTAATAAAAAGCAAATTCATCTAGAAGCAATAAAAGAGTAATAAATTTATTTATATGAAAATAAAATTATTTTATTGTAAGAAAACAAGAAAAGTCTAAAATAAATGACAAGCTGAGAGAAACTATAACATGTAACATACATGAATGTATAACATCGCTAACATACCAGAACTTTTAAAAATTGAGGGGGGAAAGTTGCAGAAACGTGACGCATGAGTCAAAGACATGAACAGATGATTCACACACACAAAAAAAAGAATAAAAAATGTTCCTTAAGCATATGAAAAACTATTCAACCATTTAATAAGAAAAATGCACATTAAAGTAATACTGAGATATTTCTCACCTATCAGATTAGCAAAAATTAAAAAGTACACCAACACATTCCATTGTCAAGCCTGGGGGGAAATAGGGACTCTTAGACATCGCTGGTCGGAATGCAAATTGGTATGCTAATTTTGGGAAAGCAGGCAATATCTAACAAAATGACACATGCTTTTCTCAGTTTACCCTGGTCAAACATCTCCAGTTGTACAAGAATATGTATGCCCAAAGTAATTCATTTTAGCACTGGACTTGCAAAATCCTAGAAACAACCTAAATAATTGACATGGCAGAATGGCTGACTGAACAACAGTAGATCCATCCAAGGGAATACTATACAGCTATAAAAAGGAGAACAATATCTATAAACTGATATGGAATGACTTCCAAAATATATTGTTAAATGAAAGAGCAAAATCTGAGAAAGTATGCCACCTTTTGTGAAAGAAAGGAGAAATAAGAAAAAATATATATCGTCTGTACAATTATACAAAAAGGAACTTGGGAAAGGTAACCCAGAAACCAGTGAGATTGGTTACATCCAGGGAGTGGGTAGAAACAGGGTGAAAATAATAAGATGGTGGAAACAGGGTAGAAAAATGGCAACAGTGAGACTTGGTAGAATTTATGGTTTTGTGCAGTTCTGACTTTTATAACCATGATAACATTTCACATACCCAACCGTTTTAATGAATAAAATCAAGAATATAAGGGGAAAACTCTAACATAGAATACAATTGGGAGAAAATGAACCTGAAATGAATGTCAGACACAGTGAAAAGGGGAGTACGTTTTGAAACAGTATTTTACCTCCATACTCTCAGGTTCTAATGAATATTGAACTCTATGTAATAGATTTGTTTTCCACAGCAGACTTAGCAATTACGCAACTATATTCCATGTATTCTAGGATTAAGCAAATAAGCAAATATATTGTAGATAATTGAAGGCTGGTTTTTTACTTTCGGAGAAGGAAGTTACATATGGAAAGGGAGGGCGTGGACCTGCAGACTGAAGGGTCCTGAGTTTGATTCTGGTCAAGGGCACTTGCCCAGGTTGCGGGCTCCATCCCAAGGTGGGGGGCATGCAGGAGGCAGCCAATCAATGATTCTCTCTCATCATTGATGTTTCTATCTCTTTCTCCTCTCCCTTCCTCTCCAAAATCAATGAAAAAGAAGTATTTATTTATTTTTATTTTTTTAAGGGAAAGGAAGAAAGGGAAGAGGTTGAAATGAACCTTAGGTGTTTGATTGGACCTGGAAGTAACATATGACCTCTTAGTTTTTAATATGGATAGATAGGGAGTGTGGAAGAAAGGGGCTCTTAGACATCGCTAAGAGCTGACCTGACAAGCTCAGGGAAGGCCTGCATGGTGGTCTTGCAAACTCAGAGACCTAAAGTAACCACAGGGGATTGTCTGAAATTAAACTTTAAGTAAAAGCAGTTATGGTGGGTAGTTACATCCTAGGCCGGTATCTTCACTGACAAGGTCAACCTTTACCTTAACTGAGCCTATCTGTCTTTTTGCATCTATAATAACAAATCCTTGAAATGTCTGGGTAACTTGTAACTTCCCTTTTTCCGAACCCCTTGGGGCACAATCTAATGTGCCGGAGCTCCTGGACAGATACACAAATTCCTTCATTGTTATTTTTATCATGATAATTGTTGGCTGTTAACTATCCTATACCCATCTTAGAATCCCGCCATCCTCCGGAGCACTATCCCAATCCATTGAGATACTGCTTCCCAGCAATTGCGAATAGTTTGGCTCAAATAAACTCACAAAAATTCTTTACAGGCTTGAATGTTTTTACACTAACAGGAGATACATAGGAAAAGGAATAGGAGGATGATAGATGTGTGTGATTGTTTTTGTGTGTATATATTTATGCTAGATACATAGGTGTGTGTGTGTGTATAAATATATACACATGCATGTACATAATATAAATGTGTAAATATATTTAAATATACACTCATATGTATGTATACACTGTATATATCCATAATGTATACATACATGCCGGGGTTCTTGTCTCAGCATTACAAAGGGTTCAGCAATCTGGAGAAAGGCTGTGCATAGATTAAGTAGGAGTCCAAAGACGAAAGATAATTTTGAAAGGCATTGGGGGTCAGCTAAAGGAGCTAAAGACTCCAAGTTCTTAGTTCTTCTTCCTTCTTGTCTCAGGACCCCGTGCTTTTTATTAACACAAATTGTCCTAAGGCAAGGTGGAGACATACACTTCAAAGGGTAGTGTTTCAAAGGGTAGGGTTTACAGAAGCATTGTCAGATTGGGGAATAGCCTACAGCTGTTCAGGTGTTTGCCCAACAGGAGGCAATAACATGTAGATTAAGATGCCCTGAGCTGTCTGGCAGTAAACAATAATCCTATTCAGGTTTGGGGGAAGTGCCTATTAGCCATTCCAACATATGTGATTACATATGTGACTCAGGCCTTGTTGAGCCCCCAAGTTTCATCAACCTTTTGATAAAACTCTTCTAATTATGACATGCTGGAATTGGTCCCTGACACATACATACGTGTATATATTTAAAGCATATGGTAAAGGCCGTGCACAGACATCAGGTCCTAGGAAAGCAGAGTTTTAATTACACCCCTCTTTCCAGCTACGATAAGGCAGATATTTGGCAGCAGAGAAATCACCAGCTCTACCAGGGTTGGCTCTCACCTTCCTAGTGAGGCTTTAGATCCAGAGCAGCCAAGACTCCATGGAGCCAAGACCACAGCATTGTGTCCCCATGCCCCAATTCAGGTCCCACGCCTCCCTGTCACCACAATGACCTGCCCAACAACTCCGACTTAAAGATCTCACCTCTCCTAGAAGGTTTCTGGCTTTCCATACAAACAGAAACACTGGCAAGACCAGAGTGAACCCAACTACATCATGGGTGTTAGGTCGAGGCGGGGGGGGGGGGGGGGGGGGAGTCCAGAGCTGATGCTTGCATCTGCAAGGTAGATGGTGACAGAGATAACTGGCGCCTTCCTAGACCCCTGGCCCAAGGCAGAATTCCACACCTCTCATGCCCTCCGCCCTCCCCCCACTAAACAGCTGTATAAAAGAAGTACCTATGCTCCCTTTTTGGCACAAACTTCCCTGGCCCACCCTCGGACCAGCGAATTTTGCCTGGTAGCACAAGATTAAAACCTCCCCCTTTTTAATCACCTGGACTCTGTGTTTTGTCTCCTGCGTCGCAAACCTCTCATTTGGTGCCGAACCCGGGAGTGGGTGCGAGTATCCCATTTGACTGTTCGCAGTCCAGGGTGCCCCCCCCCCCGCCGTCTTGTCTCAGGCTTCTCCCCAGCTCGGCAGCGTCAGCAGGTACGTCCCAGCCCTTATTGATTCCTAGTGGTCGTTCTTCCGGCGTGTCTGTCCGTAAACCACGGCCCGCGTCAGAGATTGCCTTCTGGGCCCCTCCAGGAGGGGTTCTGAACCTAGGGAGGCAGTGGAGACGTTCCTGCCCCCCCCCCTCGGTTCTCCGGCCTTCTGGCCTCACTCCAGACCCCGGGGGGTAGAGGAGACGTCCTCTGCTGTCCCTCGGTTCCCCGTCCATAGCCTTGGCTCAACGATTGGGACGCCGGTCCTTGGGCCTTCGCTACTGACCCTAGGTTTCAGTATGGGCAAATCAAAAATCCAAATCTGATCCTAAGACACCTCTAGGGTGTCTCCTCACCAATCTGGCTAAGGTAAGCCTGTCCCAGGATCTGCGTCCTAAACACCTCATTTACTTCTCTAACGTGGCATGGCTTCAGTATGAATTGGACCATGGATCAAAATGGCCTGAAAACGGGACTTTCGACCTCAGCATCCTAACTGACCTCAGTAATTTCTGCCAACAAGCCAGGAAGTGGCCCGAGGTTCCATATGTCCAGGCCTTTTTCTATCTGCGCTCCCGTCCCTCCCTCTGCTCCTCCTGTTCCACAGCCCAGGTTCTCCTAGCTCGCGAGAAACCCCCTCTGCCTACTGACACCCCTCCACTTTCCGCCTTATCTGAACCCCCTGAGAATCTTTCCTCCCCTCTGACTCAACCGCCTCCTTACTCCACGGCTCCTTCTGCCCTACTGTCCATTCCCTTCTCCCATCCTCACTCCCAGACCTCCCTCCGCCACCCCCTCCCCCAGCACCTTCTCCCTTACCTGCTGACCTTCCCCTTCCCCCACCCCCACCTGCTTTCCCAGTCAGCAGGCATACCCGCTCCCGGGCTCCTCCTCTCCTCTGCCCCCTCCGGGAAGTTGCAGGGGCTGAGGGAGTGGTCAGGGTCCATGTTCCCTTCTCTCTGTCGGATCTCTCCCAGATTGAGAAGCGGCTGGGGTCCTTTTCCGCCAACCCCACCGCGTTCGTTAAGGAATTCCGATACCTTTCTCAGGCCTATGACCTCACCTGGCATGACATCCGTGTCATTCTCTCTTCCACCCTAACATCAGATGAAAGGGAAAGAGTCTTAGGAGCGGCGACGGACCACGCAGATCAGATCCACCTTACAGATGCCTCTATGCCGGTGGGGGCCCAGGCAGTTCCTCATCAGGAACCAGGCCGGGAGTACCAACTAGATACCCCCGGAGGGCGAAACGAGCGCCGATGTCGGGACCAGATGCTCCAGTGCCTGTTAGCCGGCCTACAGGCCGTCTCCCACAAGGTAGCTAATTTTGACAAGCTGAGGGAAGTTACTCAGGGACCAGATGAGAACCCCACTGTCTTCCTTAACAGGCTGACTGAGGCTCTGACCTTATATACTCGTCTGGACCCTGGGTCCCCGGCCGGCGCGACAGTTTTAGCCACTCACTTCATTTTGCAGTCGGCCCCAGATATTCAAAAGAAATTAAAAAAGGCGGAGGATGGCCCTCAGACTCCTGTTCGGGATCTAGTGAGTACGGCATTTAAGGTTTTTAATGCCCATGAGGAGCAGGCAGAATCGGATTGGGAGGCCCGCCTTCAACAAAAGGTGAATCTGCAAACTCAAGCCTTGGTAGCAGCTCTGAGGCCCACGGCAGCAAAGCATGGTCCAAAGGGGACTGTGCGTGGTGGGGGTGCAACGAGAGGACAAGCGCCACCTGGAGGATGCTTCAAGTGCGGGAATGAAGGCCACTGGGCAAAGCGGTGTCCCCAACCGCGGGCTCCAACCAAGCCCTGCCTGGCGTGCGGTCAAAACGGCCCCTGGAAAAGTGACAGGCCCTCTGTGTCTCAGCGTAGAGGGGCTGCCCTTCCAGGTCATGACCCGCCGCTGGCCATGCTGGGACTGGCTGAAGACTGAAGATGCCCGGACTTGACGACCCCCATCACCCTCGCCAAGCCCAGGGTAATGCTCAAGGTAGCGGGTAAGCAGACCTCCTTCCTGATCGATACGGGGGCTACCTTCTCTGTCCTGCCCTCCTTTTCCGGCCACTCTTCCCTTCCACAATCTCGGTCATGGGTATTGACAGCAAATCCACATGCCCGCTGGCCACCGGGCCCCTTCCCTGTCTCCTCGACGATAGCCCTATAACCCACTCGTTCCTAGTTATGCCTTCGTGCCCCGTGCCCCTTTCAGGACGGGATATCCTCACCAAACTAGGGGCCACTCTGCAGCTCACTCGGAGTCCTTCAGCCTCCCTGCTTCTTCCGCTCCTGGCCCCCTCCCTTCACGGGAACACCGATCCCCCACTGCCTGCGTCCCTTGTCAACCTAAAAGTATGGGATACTTCTACCCCAGTGGTTACTAGACACCATACCCCGGTCAGGGTCCGACTTAAGGACCCCACCTCGTTTCCCTCTCGTCCCCAGTTTCCTATCTCCCTAACTCATCGCTGAGGGCTCAAACCCCTCATTACTCGGCTTCTGGGGCAGGGTCTCCTCATACCTATCGACTCTCCCTGCAACACCCCCATCCTCCCCGTTAGGAAGGCAGACGGGACCTACCGGCTGGTGCAGGACCTCTGACTAATTAATGATGCGGTGGTCCACATCCACCCGGTGGTCCCCAATCCTTACACTCTCCTTTCCCGCATCCCATCTGGTACCACCCACTTTTCTGTCCTCGACCTCAAGGACGCCTTCTTTACCATCCCTCTGGATCCGGACTCTTACCATCTGTTTCCATTTACTTGGGAGGACCCAGACGAGCAGGTATCCCGCCAACTCACCTGGACGGTTCTGCCCCAGGGGTTCAGAGACAGCCCTCATCTGTTTGGCCAGGCCTTAGCCAGAGACCTCCAACAATGCTCGTTAGAACCCAGCACTTTTCCCCAGTATATAGATGATCTCCTCTGCAGCCCCTCTTTAGACATTTCTCGGAGGCAGACAGCTGGCCTCCTCAACTTTCTAGGGGACAAAGGATACCGTGTGTCCCCTGCCAAGGCGCAACTGTCGGCCCCCACCGTCACTTACTTGGGTATCTGTCTGACGCCCAATTCCCGAGGACTGACAGTTGACCGAGTACAGGCAATACGAGACCTACAGTCTGCCACTTCTGCGGAACAGATCCTGTCCTTTCTAGGGCTGGTAGGATTCTTCTACCATTGGGTCCCAAACTTTGCTCTTCTAGCTAAGCCCCTATACCAGGCCGCTAAAGAAACACCAGTAGGCCCCCTCTCCTCACCCTCCCTCGTTCACCAGGCTTTTTCTAAGCTCCGGGATGCCCTTCTGGCATCTCCCCCCCTCTCTCTCCCGGACATCTCTAAGCCTTTCCAACTATTTACTGATGAGAAACAGGGAATAGCTATGGGGATCCTCACCCAGCCCCTAGGGCCAGCCTTCACACCCGTAGCCTACCTGTCCAGACAGCTTGATCCCACGGTTCGGGGATGGCAGCCCTGCCTCCGGGCTCTGGCTGCAGCTGCCGCTCTCACCAAGGAGACCCAGAAGATCTGCCTCCAGCAACCCTTACAGGTCTTCTTCACCCATAGACTACAGGCTCTTCTGTCCCACCGATCCTTATCTCTCCTTGCCCCCTCTCGCATGCAGGAACTCCATCTCCTGTTCCTCGAGAGGCCTGACATCTCCCTAACCCAGTCCCCAGCCCTGAACCTGGCCACTCTCCTTCCTGCTGTCTCCACCCAACCTGAGGCAACGCACTCCTGCCCCTAGGTCGTCGAGGCCCTCACTCAACCTCGGGCGTGACCCTCAGATCTTCCTCTCTCTAATCCTGACTTAACTCTGTTTGTGGATGGAAGCTCATGCTTAGACCCCCAGGGACACCGGAAAGCCTCCTACGCGGTAGTTACACTTGAGCAGACCCTGGAGGCGGCCCAGCTCCCAGAGGGTACCACCTCTCAAAAGGCTGAGCTCATTGCGCTGACCAGGACCTGCATCTGGCCAAAGGGAGGAGGGTAAACATATATACAGACTCCAAATATTCCTTTCTGATAGCCCATTGCCACGCGGTTATTTGGAGGGAGAGGGGCTTTCTCTCCACTAACGGCTCACCTATTATCAACGCTAGACTCATAACCCGCTTACTTGATGCCTTACAGCTTCCCTCCCAGGTAGCCATCGTGCACTGCCGAGGCCATCAGACTGACTCCTCAATGGTTACGCAGGGAAACGCGCGAGCAGACGCGGTGGCCAGAGGCTTAACTCAGGGTGAAGGGTCCCCAGCCCTGGTCCTGTTCCTTTCCCTTCCCTCCATTACCCCTCAGTATACAGAAGAAGAAAAAAATAAACTCCTACAATGGGGAGGCTCTTCTGGTCCTGAGGGATGGATCTTTATAAATAACAAGATCGCCCTTCCCAAGGCTCAGGTAGGGGCCATTGCCCAACAGGTCCACCGGTCATTGCACATTGGACCGCTGGCACTTTGGAGGTTCCTCGAACCCCTCTTCACCTCACCCACACTGCGAGAGGCAGTCACGAGTGCCTGCTCCTCCTGCTCCACGTGTGCAGCTGTCTCACCCCAGGGAGGAATGCACCCCAACTTTCCTACCCATCAAATGAGGGGACACCTTCCAGGGCAGGGCTGGCAGGTAGACTTCACCCATATGCCTCCCCACAAGAAGACCAAATATCTGCTTACCATGGTAGATACCCTGACAGGGTGGGTAGAGGCCTTTCCCACCCGCAAGGAAACTGCTGAGGTTGTGGCTAAGACCCTAATAACACACATAATCCCTAGGTTCGGCCTCCCCACCTCCATACAATTAGACAACGGCCCAGCTTTTATATCAAGGGTCGTTCAGCAGGTTAGCACCTCACTTGGCATCTCCTGGAAACTGCACATACCCTACCGCCCACAATCATCGGGTAAGGTCAAGAGGGTCAATGGCTTCCTTAAAGACCATCTAACAAAACTCTCTCTAGAAATTCACAGCTCCTGGCCAGACCTTCTGCCCATGGCCCTGACCAGAATCCGGGCTACACCAAGGAGCCCCACCTTCTTAAGCTCTTTTGAACTCCTATATGGGAGACCCTTCTTGCTCAACCATCGCCTCCCTACTGACCCTCCTCTCCTGGCTACTTATCTTCCATACCTGTCTTTACTCAGGCAGCTACTCCGGGAACATGCTGACAGGTTTCTGCCCAGGCCAGAACCGACTGACCAGGGCTCCCGAGGACCAGCTCTTCAGCCGGGGGATTCAGTCCTCCTTAAGAATCTACATCCCAAGGCCTTGGAGTCCAGGTGGACGGGACCTCACACAATAATCCTCACAACCCCCACTATGGCCAAACTACTTGGTGATCCGTCGTGGCACCACCTCTCCAGACTCAAGAGGACCCTGGAGCAGCATGACTTCTATAAATGTGAGGTGTTGGGCCCCACTGAGGTCCGCCTTAGCCGCCCTCCCCCTCCTCCTTCTCCTCCCGGCCCTGAGCAACCTACACCCACCCCCACCTGCTTATGTGTGGAGGTTCAAGGTCCGTGAAACCTACGACCAGGACAGCACACAAGTCACCCGGCAGGTGGGATCTCAGGACTGCCCTCTGGTCAGATGCCAGGCGGAGATCCTGATTGCTGTTGACCTCCAGTCAGTGTCCAACAGTGGCCGACCATATGCCTGTTTTGCTTACGACCAGCAGAACCCAGACAGGTGTAATCGAGACGTCAGCACCTGTGGGGGTTGCCGCTGGTCAGGCTGTGTCATCCATGATGCCTACAATGAGGTCAGGTCTGGCTCCTTTTTCTGGAAGGACGGGACCTTCAACATCAGGGTCCGGGACCCCTGGGACCAGCGATGGGTTGCGGGCGTTATGGGAAAACTATATGGGGGTGGTTGGAGCTCGACCCCTTCAGGGACCATCTACATCTCCCGGGAATATGTCATGGCCCAGGAGGCCCAAATGCAGGTCTCCAACAGCATCCTACAGGCTGAACATTCCCTTAAAGGGAAGCTGCCTGATTCCCCCCGGGTAGAAGTCCTGTCTTCTTGGCTCCAACTTATCCAACACACTCTACTATTCCTCAACGAGACCCGCACCCTGCCCAACGTCTCTCACTGCTTTCTATGCATCTCTCTCCAAAGACCTTTGCTGGCTGCCGTCCCGCTCATGACTCCTCCAGGAACCCAGGGACACGGTGAATGTCAGCCTCCCCTGCCTGACGTTCCCCTCTGGGAACCCTCAACTCCAGAACCCACCTTGCCCCCGCGGATATGCTACCAGACCAGCAACCCGGTAACTGTGGGACGGGTCACTGGGAACTGTACCCAAAAACCACACTGCAGCCGGTCCCACCAAGGCCAGCCCGGGTACCTTCTTTTGGTGCAGTGGCACCTTAAGCAACTGCATCAACTCCTCTGACCCCGGGCCTTGCTTCATGGTCACAGTAGTTCCCCAACTAACCTTGTGTGGAGAGTCAGAGCTCGCCTGGTTGCTCCCTTCATCCCACCCCCGGGCCGCCGGGCCGCCTTCCTCCCTGTCATGTTGCGGGTAAGTATCTCTGCCTCGGTAGGCCTAGCTGGGGGGGCCCTCGGGAACAGCATATTCTCTGCTCAGGATTTCAATGACAAACTCCAGATAGCCCTGGAGTCTACTACCGCCCCCTCAGCCTCCCTGCAGCTGCCAGTAACATCGGTAGCCCAAGTAGCCCTGCAGAACCGACGGGCCCTAGACCTTCTCACTGCGGAAAAAGGGGGAACCTGCATGTTCCTTCAGGAAGAATGCTGCTGCTACATCGAGTCCGGAGTGGCGGAGCAGAACGTGCAGACCCTGACTGAGCTGAGTGAAGAACTACGTGCAAGACACTCCATGGCCAACTCTCTTTTCGGCTGGCTCCAAAGCCCTTTAGCTACCTGGATCCTACCCCTGATAGGGCCCCTAATTCTCATCTGTGTCTTTTTTCCCTAGCTCCCTGCCTTCTCAAATTCATCCGCTCCGGGATGGCGGAAATGTCTCGGGTGACTGTAAACGAGCTCCTGCTCCACCCCTACACTTGGCTGCCCTCCAACCCGCCTCTGCCTGACCCTGGCCTTTAACATCCCCCACCCTCTTCGCCCCTGGTCAGCAGGAAGTAGCCAGGATGATTTCGGCGCCCCCTATCACCAAAAGGCCGGGATGTTAGGTGGAGGCAGGGGGGAAGTCCAGAGCCCATGCTTGCATCTGCAAGGTAGATGGTGACAGAGATAACTGGCTCCTTCCTAGACCCCTGGCCCAAGGCAGAATTCCACACCTCTCATGCCCTCCGCCCGCCCCCCACTAAACAGCTGTGTAAAAGAAGTACCTATGCCCCCTTTTTGACGCGAACTTCCCTGGCCCACCCTCAGACCAGCGAATTTCGCCTGGGAGCGCAAGATTAAAACCTCCTCCTTTTTAATTGCCTGGACTCTGTGTTTTGTCTCCTGCTTCGCAAACCTCTCAATGGGTCCTTCAGCCATGGGGTGCATGCCTACCCCAAAGCTACACACATACACACACACACACACGCACGCACGCACGCACATGCACACGCATGGACACGCCAGGAAGAGCTGGTGCTGAGGGACAACAGTGGCTGTGGGACTGCAGCAGCTACAAAGTGAGGACAACTCTGACAGGAATCGACCAAGCAAAAGCAGATTCAGGCTTCCTCACCAGGAAGACAGAAGCCACCAGAGGTCAGAAAGGTGGGTCCTCAGGTGACTTCTTTGTTGGGAAGGACTGGATTCTGCCCAAGAGCACCACCTGCATGGAAAGGAAGTGTCTTCAGGCAAAGAACTGCACCTGACAATCCATCTTCCTCCCTGAGCTGTCGTCATCCACCGCCCTGCTCCCATCACCCTCCTAAGGGTCCTCTGGACGTGGGCATTGTCCTCCCAGACTGGACACCAGTGCCTGCTGAGCCACACCGCTTGGCTTCTTGGCAGCTAACCCTAGACCATAGGACGCTGTGACTCTCTCCTAGATAGAGAAGAACATCCGTGTGCCCAGGAAAAATTCTTCCAGGCCCTGAGTAGGAGCAGGGGTGATGGGAGGAAGGCAGACCACCTCCCACAAATACGCCTCCCAGAATCCACAAGTCGCCATTGTGGGGAGGCCCAGGGCAGCACAAGGGCAACCCCCCCCCCACCTCCTTTCAGGGGAGAACTCCCACACTGCAAAGCCCTCCTCAGCCCGAGGCCAGGCAGACCCACTGAAGGAGCAGAGGCAAGCTCAGAGTTGTCACAGAACCTGGTTAACGTGGCCTGGGCAGCAGACTGCTGTAAGTCACCATGACAGAATGGCTAGGTCAGTTCTTGCAAACCTCAGTTTGCCTCTGTTGGGGTCAGCAAGAACAGCACCAGGTGTTCGGTAAGTGGGGTCGGAGCCCACCTGGGTTCAGCAACCTTGGTACTTGAGTTCTGGCTAGGAAAGAGTTCAGAGCCAAGACCCAGACTATAAGAGAACATTTATTTAGACAGACAGAAGTAAAATAAGTAATTCATAGAAGAAATGGGCTTAGGAAACAAGTTACAGAGGCAAAGAAAGAGCCCTTGTAGTTTAGAAGTGAGGAAGGTAAAGGTGAGGGGGTGGGCAGCAGGGGGGTTGGGGAGGTGCGGGCATGCTCCCTGGAGGGAGAGCGCACTGGGTCCTCCCTCCTAAGGGTTTAATGATAGAGATTTTAGGGGAGGTCCCAGGGGAAGATCTCAATAGAACATTCAGCAGCTTTCCAGGAGTGTCCTTTCGAAGGTCAAGGTCTCCATGGATTGATTGGTCTGCACCAGGGCAGGGGTGCAGCTGGTCCTGAGGCAGCCATGGTGTCGCTTGTCTGGTTTTGCTGCTTTTCTGGGCCTGGAGCTGAAATACAACCCAGGCCTAGATGTTATCTTTAGGGAAGAGAACGTCAGGGGCGTCTAAACAGTATGACTAGCGATGTGAAAAGCCAGGGGGTCCAAACTGCAAGACCCGTGATATGCACCGGGAGGGCACATTACTCCGATGATGACAGGATTCTTGTTTTCCTAGTGTTGCCCCTTGCTGGGCATCCAGGACTTCCCACCCTGGTGACCTGTACCTGGCACACTGTTCTTGCTGTGCTCATGTCGGTCTAACTGCCCATAAGCATTTCAGATGGGGCAAGCAGGGAGCCACAGCAGGCTCCAGACCCTCCTGACCCTCTGATGCCCTTCCCAGAGGAAGAGGACTCGGCCCCTGCCAGCTGGCCACACACCTGCCCATCTAGACCCTGAGGATGCGTCCTCCCCCCAGTCCCTGCCCCAGGGCACAAAGGCTGAGGCAGAGCAGCCCATTCGGGAAATCTGCCCACCCCAGGGCCCTCAGTCTCCGGGCTATCACTTGTTCTTCGAGGGGCTTCTGAGCCTCTGATGACATGAAATACGGAAGTGCTTTGCAAACAGTAAAGCGCCCTGCAAAAGCCCAGCAGGGTTTAAGGGGAGGCAATCCAGGAAGGTGCTCAGGCGCTAGACCAGCAAGAGAGGCACACTGGAGAGTCCCAGGAGAATCCTACTAGGGACGGTGCCACCCAGAAGGATTCCAGGGAAATGGGCCAGTGCCAGCGACAGAGGCAGGTGCCTGGCAAAGACACCCCGAGTGCAGCCTGTGGTGCCAGGCAGGACTCACTGCCAGGAACGGGCCACAGGGAGGAGATTAGCAGTGGCAGGAAGTGGCCCAGGGAAGCAGGGACTCAGCCTGCCAAACCCCCACAGAGGGTACAGGCAGAAATCGCTGCCAGCATTGGCAGGCACTGGCTCTCAGCAGGACTCGGCTCCCAGGAGTGCAGCAGGGCCCAGGACGGGATGGCAGGAGGGAGTAGGTAATGTGGTCTGCAGTGGCAAGCTGATGGCCCCGCCTGGGGAGGAGGTACCAGCGCCTCTAGGAACCCCTGTGGGCTGGGTTTGGCACCCACAACTCTGTTCCCCACAGCTGAGGATCATAAGCCCCACAGTGGAGAGGCTGTGGATGAAAAGGGGCCACATACTAAGCCTGACAAGCTCAGGGGAGGCCTGCTTGGCGGCCTCACAAACCCAGAGGCCTGAAGTACCTACAAAGGATGGTCTGAAATTAAAACTTTCTAACAAAAGCAGAGATCATGGCGGGCAGTCCCGTCCTAGGCTGGTACCTTCCCTGACAAAGGTTAATCTTTACCTTAAGTGAGCCTGGCTATTGTCTTCTTGCATCTACGAAAACCTACCTTTGGAATGTCAGGGTAATTTCTGTTTCCAGACCCCTCCAAGACAGGCATTGGCTCTGTGGAGACAACAAATCCACTCGTTGTTATTGTTATCATGTTAATTATTGACTTTCAACTACTCTGCACCCACTTGTGTAAAAGAAACATGTGTCTATCATTTTACTTTTTATCCAATCCCACAGGTTTCCCCCTTCTTTACTTTCTCCCATTCCCTAATCTATCACCAATGAATTTCTTGTAACCCAGTTACGAATTCTCCCTCTTTTACATATATTTTTTATTGATTTCAGAGAGGAAGAGAAAGAGAGAGAGATAGAAACGTCAATGATAAGACAGAATCATTGATTGGCATGCCCCACACTGGGGGCTGAGCCTGCAACCAGGCATGTGCTCTAACCGGGAATCGAACCGTGACCTTCTGGTTCATAGGTCGATGCTCAAACACTGAGCCACGCCAGCTGGGCATGAATTCTCTTTGGATTGCAATGTATACAATAAGGTTTAAAACTGCCATTCTGTGGAGCAGTTTCTCAATCCATTGAGGTTTTGCTTTGGGCAAGTGCTGTCAGTCTGGCTCAAGTAGGCTCACAAGCATTCCCTACAGGTTTGAACGTTTCTTACAGCAACAGACCTACAGCCCCGAGCAGGATTCCTCACCCAGCTGTGCCCTCTCCCTTCCAAAGTGACTGTCAAATACTTAACAACTGAGACAGATGGTGGCAGTGGAGGCAGAAGTTCCCACAAACTGGCCCTGAGAGTGACTGGCCCCTCCGCAGTCACGGCCTCAGGGGCCTCAGCAGCATCTGAGAGGCCAGTACATTTCCTGGGACATTGTCTTCCCTCGGGATCCAGTGAACATAGAGAGCAGGGAGAGGGGGGACTAGCAGGACACTGATGAGCTGACAGTGTGCGGGCCAATGAGCCAGGTGCCCAACCCCTGATTGTGCCCACCCAGGGGTGTTGGGGGCCCAGCCATTTCCAAATGGCATCTAGTGTTCAATATTTTAGTAACTGGTACTGCCTGTCAACGTAAGAAATGTTCAAACCAGTAGAGAATTTTTGTGGGTATTTTAGGGGCAGAAATAGAATAGTGGGGACTAGTTATAATTATAAGAAATATTAAGCATGCTCTGTTAACCATGATTAGAGAAAGCACATTCTAACCTGGCTGGGAGTTCTACGCCTTGGGGACGTGGGAGTTAACCTCGGAATGCAGTCCGTCCATTCTCCTTTTAGGGGAACCGCCTATCATCATGGAAAGATGAACAACCTTGTTGCTGAACAATGGAGTCCCAAAGGTGCCCACCCTTTGCGTGTGTGTGCACACACACACACACACACACACACACACACACACACCCCTATTGCCTGTAGCCATTGTACCCGTTGTTATTCCTTTTGTCTACTTCCCCATGTAATCTTTGTCCTTCTGTTACCGAGGAGACCTCGGTTCTTGTCTTCTTGAGAGAAAGATTTCAAAATGTAGAAAAGCAAGTAAGAATTTGTTGACCGCAGCAAAAATATGCTTAGGAGAGTGAAACAAGGAAGAGCATCGAAGAAGCAGCAGGAGAGCCCAGGCTCACTGAGAAGTCAGAGAAAAGGGGCCTTGGAGACAGGCTCAGGGGGTTAGCCCAGGACGAGCGCCCACTGCCCATTGCTCCCCTGGTTGCAAGTGTCATGGGGTCCCTTAGAAGTTGGGGTGTACGTGCCTGTGGGGGAAGGAGAGGAAGAGGGACTGGCACGGGTGCATCCCTTGGAGGGAGAGCATGCACTGGGTCCTTTGTTCTGAGCGTATTTATCTCCTTCTTGCAGGTGGAAATCTTAGGGGTGGTCTCAGGAGAGAGAGATAGAAACATCTATGATGAGAGAGAATTATTGATCAGCCACCTCTTGTACACTTCCTACTGGGGATCAAGCCCACAACCCAGGTATGTGCCCTGACCGGAAATCAAACTGGTGCCCTGGCCTGTGTGCTAGGTGGTTAGATCATCATCTAGCATACTGAGAGGTCTCAGGTTCAATTCCCGGTCAAGGGCATATACCTGGGTTGCAGTACGATTCCCACCCTGGTTGGGGCACATGTGGGAGTCAATGTGTCTCTCTCACACCGATGTTTCTCTCTCTCCCCCTCTCCCACCCTCCCTCCCTTCCACTCTCTTGGAAAAGCAATGGAAAAAAAATATCCTCGGGTGAAGATTTAAAAAATAGGATTCTGCCCAATGAAGTAGGCCACACTACCATCAATGCTAGTGTCCTTACAATTCATGCCATGCTGCTTATTAAACATTTTTACCATCATCCTTGGAAATAAGCAAACCTTAGGACTAGGTTCCCTTAAGGTAGGTACCTGTGTGGTAGGCAGTTAAACAGACACGAGCAGAGCAAGGATGATGGGCCAGGCACAGAAGTTTACCAGGATGGAAAGCCCTGGGTGTCTAGCAACAGGCAATTGTAGGGGGGGCGGGGACCTCACCCCCAGGGTGACTTTTCCTCCCCTAGCATATCCAGGTCATGCAGTGTGGACCTCCTGACCTTTTCTCCCTAGGATAACATCTAGGCCTCAGTTGTATTTCAGCTCCAGGCCCAGAAAAGCAGCAAAACCTGGCAGACAACACCATGGCTGCCTCAGGACGAGCTTCATTGACTACCCCCTGCCCTGGTGGCAACCAATCAATCAGTGGAGACCCTGACCCTGAAAGGACACACCTGGAGAGCTGCTGAAAATTCTATTGAGATCTTCCCCTAGGAGCTCCCCTAAAACCTCCACCCTTAAAACTCTTAGGATCCAGGACCCAGTGAGCTCTCCATCCCAGGAGCATGCCCTCACCTTTCCCTCCCATGTCCCCTGGCCGGTCACCTTGACCTTCCTCACTTCTAAGCTCCAAGGGCCCTTTCTTTGCTTCTATAACATGTTTCCTAAACCCATTTCTTCCATGAATGAGTTCTTCTACCTCTGTGATTTTCTAAATAAATGTTCTCTTACAGTCTGGGTCTTGGCTCTGAATTCTTTCCTAGCCAGAACCCAAGTACCGAGGTTGCCGAACCCAGGTCCGGTCTGACCCCACTGGTCTAACACCTGGCGCCATTCCCGCTGCTGCCAACACCTGTATGTTCTTTGCCATCCAGTTACTTCTCATAAGAGCCCCTCTGTGTCCAACACTCTTCACCCCACCTCTCATGCTCAGGGGAGCTAGTCATTTGGCACAAAGTAACTGGCGGTACGAATCTTAGAAACTGGTAAAGTAAAAACATTCAAACCTGAAAAGGATTTTTTGTGAATTTATTTGAGCTAAACTGTCAGCAATTGCCAGGAAGCGGAATCTCAATGGATTGGGATAATGCTCCAGAGAATGGCAGCTTCCCACCTTGTTTTATACATTACAATTAAAGGAGGAGATGTAAGTGGGTTACATGAAATCCATTGGTGACAGATTAGAGAGGCAGGAGAAGCAAAGCAGGGAAACCTCTGGGGTTGGATAAAAATAAAATGATAGACACACTCCTTTTACTTAGCTGAGTACTGGATAGTTAACAATCAACAAGTAACATGATAACAACAACAATCAAGGGATTTGTGGTATCTGTCCTGGCACCCAAGGCATTTGGTTGTACCCTGAGAGGTCTGGAAAGAAAGGGAAGTTACCTTGACATTTCAACGATATGTTATGTACATTCCAAAAAGACTGTAGGCTCGGTTAAAGTAAAGGTTGACCTTGTCTGGGAAGATACCGGCCTAGGAGGTGACTACCCACCATAACTGCTTTTATTTTATTATTATTTTTTAAATATATCTTTATTGATTTCAGAGAGGAAGGGAGAGGGATAGAGATAGAAACATCAATGATGAGAGAGAATCATTGATTGGCTGCCACCTACACGCCCCCAGCTGAGGACTGAACCCGCAAACCGGGCATGTGCCCTTGACCGGAATCGAACCTGGGACCCTTCAGTCAGCAGGCCAATGCTCTGTCCACTGAGCCAAACCAGCTAAGGCCTCACCATAACTGCTTTTAGTTAAAGTTTTAATTTCAGACCATTCTTGGTGATTACTTTAGGTCTTTGGTAGGTCTTTTATGCCGGAGACCACCCATAGCAGCATTAGCATGAAAATGCAAAAGAGACATTAGAAGGCCAATGGACCTTGATCCCAGCATAGATTGCTCCTGCTGTGATTGCGATGGCTCGAGGCAATTTCCTGACCTGACAATCTTTACATTGTTTACTAAACTTTACTGACCTTTTTTTTTAAAAATATATTTTATTGATTTTTTACAGAGAGGAAGGGAGAGGGATAGAGAGCTAGAAACATCAATCAGCCACCTCCGGCACACTCCCCACTGGGTATGTGCCCGCAACCAAGGTACATGCCCTTGACCAGAATCGAACCTGGGACCCTTGAGTCCGCAGGCCAACGCTCTATCCACTGAACCAAACCTGCGAGGGCTTTACTGAGCTTTACTGACCTTTGATTCTATCTGCTTTGCCTGCATGCATTGCTAAAGGGCAAATGTGTAACCAAACTGAAAAGCAGGCAGGACCCGGGCTCCAGTGTTCCACTCCTTGCAAGAGGCTCCACCTGCCTCCCATGCCTTAAAAATTTACCTTTCTTGTGTAGTATCTTCATCGTGCGTCGGCCCTCCTACAGGTCATCCTGAAACCCGCCTGCAGGTCGCGGCACTTTTAGTCTGCAGGACTGCCACGCTGGCCTTCCCTGAGCTTGTCAGGTTAACATATGGCCTCTTTCTTCCACAAAACAGACCACTTCGCTATCTGCGGCCAATGACAACAGAGCAGGGTCTCAGGCAGCCCCTGCCTTACAGGAAATCCCAACTTTCTGGAGAGGCACAATCCTCGTGAGTGGCTTACGCTTTGCATCACGAGTCTTATAGTAAAAGAAAATCAAAGTGATACAATTTGTTTACACTATGATACTTTCTAAATAAACTATTTAAAAACTTCTTATTCCACCCAAAATGGTGATAAGGACGAAGAACTGACTCAAATCCAAGGCCCTGGGGAGCTGGAGACTGAGCAGAGAGCCAGCCTCTGACTCCTGGGTTTTTCCCTGTAGCACAGGTGGGAGCACAGCCTGCAGACCCAGGAAGAACCCTCCTCCCTGTCTTCTCAGCTCCTGCCAAGTGCGGGTTCCCAACAAGCATTCGGCCAACTTGCCCCCTTGGGAAGCAATACAGGCTAAAGAGAGGCTCGTCTGGGGCAGACCTGAAGGCCCAACAGGGTCATTTGAAAGGGAAATGGAAAACACTCTATAAGTTATAGGATTTTGAAGAACCAGAAGAAGTCACTTCTTGGCCAAATTTCATTTTTAGCCAAAATCTGATTCTTAGGTAATCAACCAAAGACCTTGTATACATTTATGCATAACCCATGGACGCAGACAATAGGGTGCTGAAGGCCTGGGGCGGGGCAGTCTGGAGGGGGTAAATGGGGGGGGAAGGGGGACATATGTAATACTTTTAACAATAAAGAATTATTTTATTTTTTTAAACTGACTTCTTTTTTATTTTAATTTTAATTTCTTTATTGGATAAGGTATTACATATTTGTCCTCATCCCCCCATTACCTTCCCAAACCACCCCACTCATGCCCTCACCCCCTGTTATCTGTGTCCACTGGTTAGGCTTATATGCATGCACACAAGTCCTTTGGTTGATCTCTTAAACTGACTTCTTGACTTTTCCTACATAGCTGCCAAATCTTCCCAGCGCAGCTCCAGTTAAACATGACCGGGACTAGGAGCGTCGGCAGGGGGAGTAACGGGTGGAGTAACAGGTAGTGTATGTGTTACACTGTTAGCAAGTCGTCATCATGTAGACGTCATCACTGCGATGCGATCTAGCGGTGAAGGCAGCTCAGGTTCAGGAGGTGAGGACTTGGGTAGGACAGGTTAGCCCTTTGCAGAGGGTAGCGTTATAGCTTTCTGGACCCCGGGGATAATGATACAACCAAAAGGAAAGACAGCGCTGGGTCCACCTTGGACGCCTGCCGCCAAACAGAGCAGCACAGCACAGCCCTGGGAGCCCTGGCGCCCGTTTTTCCAGAAAGTCGAGCTGCTGGGAGAGCTGATGCACAGCCTGAGGCAGGGCTAGGCTCACTGCTATGGCTAACAAGTGCAAGTTCAGGGAGGAGAAAGATGAACTGGGTTTAAGGCTAGAACAGAAAATACTCATTGAGAAAAACAGACTGTGGCCAAACAAGTGGAAAAGTGTAAATCGGGCATCCAAAAGTCTTCGCATGAGGCCTTCTACCAGCTGGGATCATGACTAAAATCCTTCGATGTTGCTTTGAAGGCAGCTGAGTGAGCAAGAAGCAGGACGGGTGCCTGACCTCGCATGGCAGCCCTCTGCCCCAGGTCCACCATGCTCCCTGATGGCAAAGGGCCAGCTGGATCCACGCTGCCCTCCCCGCCGGCTCATTCCGTGGGCTCGGGCGCCCCCGCGCGGCCGCGGGCCGGCAGCGCTCCTGCCTCGGGAGCTCTCGGTCCGGCGCCGCGTCCCGAGGCCCTGCGTTCGTGAGCGCGCTGTCTACCCGGAGGCCCACGAGGCCGCCCGCCTCCCCGGGGCCTCGTCAGCGCCTGGCGGAGCCGCTGTTGGCGAAGTCGCCGGGCTCCCCGGGGCCGTGTCGACGGCGGCAGGCCCGGCCAAGCTAACGAGCCCCGCGAGGGCGCTGAGGCTGGAGGCCCGGCCATGGCAACCGGCTGCGCGCCGCCGCCGCTGCTGCTGCAGGACTGGCCTGGCCCCGCGGCCGCCCTTCTCCCGCTTCTCGCCACCAGAGTGAACAGCAGCCCTGGCTTTACACAGGGAGCCCCCTCCCCACCCTGCCCCGCCGCAAAGCTGCCCTCGAGAACTGCGCTGGGTCGGAGGGGTCTCCCTTGCCCACCCCAGTGCTAGTGTGCCGGGGGGCCTCAGTGACCAGAGGGCCTCAGTGACCAGAGGGCTCCTGCCCCCTCTCGGCCGGCTGTGTGGGTGCGCTGCAGATACTCATAAAAGCGAGGGCGCTTAGAAGCTACCTACTCACCCCTCTGAGCTCAGCTTAACTGGATGGGGGTGATAATAGGGTGGTCGTATGGATAATCATCGAACGTGTATTGCCCATTTACCATTTGCCAGGAATTATGCTGAGCGCGTTATTACACCAGTCAATCTCATTCAGTCCCCATGCAACACTGATAGGACTTGTCATATGGGCACCATTATTCCCATTTTACAGATGGGGAAACTGAGGCCCAGGATCAGGTGACTTGCCAAAGCTCTTTACTCCAGAGTTTTCATAAGTGTCTTCCAAGGGTCACAACCCACACAGATGCTCCTCAGAACAAGGGATTCCTGGCCCAATGATTCGGGGAAGCACTGGATATTGTGTCTCCCTCTGCTCTGCAGAGGCTGACTGCATTTAAGCCAGCTAGAGTTTCTCAGAAAAAAAAACAAAAAACTGTTTACTTTGGTTCTCAGAAAAAAAAAACAAAAAACTGTTTACTTTGGTTTAATTCGGTGTTTTCCAGACTTGCTTGAAAAGGGAATCTCTTTTTTAAAAGACACTGTTATTAGTGTGGAACTTAGTTCTACAAAATACATTTTGGGACACACTTGCCTCCTTAGTCTCAAATGAAAGAACAGATGTGGAAGTCCCTATAAACTGAAAAGTGCTTTAGAATTATAAAGGCATAGTTTTTTATTATTGCTACTAGTGGCCGGTGCACGAAATCCGTGCACATTAAAAGGGGATTAATTAAAAGAAATAATTTAATATTGCTATTTGCCCTTTCTCTATAATAGAAGTGTCAGCAATGAAAAAAAATTAGTAAAATGTATATGAAAACCTTCCTCCTGTCAGAGTCTGGGGCGCGCCACGGGACCCAGAGTCAAGTCCCTGCCCACCCAAATGAGCCTCAAAATCGTGTGAGACCCAGACCTGGCCGGACCCCCCCATTGGGCTAGATCCAGACCCGGCCAGTCCCACCCTTGTCAAGCCCCGCCGGGCAGGGGGCGTAGCCTTTCCCCTGGCCCAGCACCAGGACAGGGGCCATGGCCTGAGGTCCCCCAGCCCAGACTGGGGCAGGGGGTGTGCCTTGAGGTCCCCCATCAAGCCCCGCCAGGCGGGGGGAGCTCAGCCTCAGGTCCCCCATCAAGACCCGCTGGGTGGGGAGCGCGGCCTGAGTTCCCCCAACCCAGCACTGGGGGTGCACCTTGAGGTCCCCTGTCAAGCCCCGCTGGGTGGGGGGCACAGCCTGAGGTCCCCTGTGAAGCCCAGCCAGGCAGGGGGGCGCAGCCTCAGGTCCCCTGGCCTGGTGCTGGGGCGGGGGACGCGGCCTGAGGTCCCCTGTCAAGCCCTGCCAGGTGGGGGGGCGCGGCCTGAGGTCCCCTGTCAAGCCTACGGGGGGTGGGGGGTGGGGGGGTGTAACTCAGGTCCCTGCTGATTGTTCGTTAAGGCTCTTTTTGGGAACTTGGCCTCAGCTGTGGGTGCAGCCATCTTTGTGACAGAGTGATGGTCAATGACCTCAGAGCCAGGCAAAGGGCCAGCTGGATCCACACTGCCCGTCTGGCCGGCTCATGATGATTAAACGAGTAATAGACGTAAAATTCTTAGACAAAAGCACTTAAAAGTCCTCTGTGTACTTGCTAGAACCATTATCCCCATTTTACAGAAGAGGAGACTAAGGTACAGGAAGACTGATCACATCTAGATCACATTGATGGTAAGTGGATTGGAACACAGACAGCCCGGGGCAGGGCCTGTGCTGGTGCCCAGTGCACATTCCGCCCCTCTGCCGGAGGTGGAGGGCAGTCCCTGGATCTGGGCCCGAATTCCCTGAGAGCAGCTCTTCTCCATCTGGGCCACCTCCCCCTACCCTGGCCATCCCCTCTGCCTGGTGTAAGTACTGCCACAAGCACCCTCGTGGGAGACGAAAGGGGACAAGACCTGGGGTTAGACAACCCTGGATTTGGACCCCAGCCCCACTATTTACTGACTGGGTGACCTTAGACAAGTAACTTAACCATCAGTTTCCCCTTCAGTGAACAGAGTGTAAATTACCTCACAGGCTGTGTGAGGATGGACTAAAACAAGGGATATCAAGCACTTAGCACAGGGCCCAACCCATCTTGAGCACTCAGTAAAGTATGGCCTAACACCTACCCACCCACCTCCTCTGGGAAGCCTTCCCTGACTCTGCCTCCCTCCACCCCCAGGCAGGCCAGGGCCCCCTGCTGTATCCTTGGTTTATCCCCACTTCAGCCTGCCACACCCCCAGTCCTGAAATCATGACTATGTGTGTCTGTCTCCCCCACTAAATGGAGCTCCAAAGGTGGGTTTTGGTCGCTGCTCTATCCCCAGGGCCTAGCACACCAAACTCACACATAGTGGGAGCCCAATTAATGTTTGCTGAATAGATGATAGAATTAGAACAAGAAATACAGCTAATAATATGCAGGGTCCACTGTGTACTATGCCCAGTTCCAAACATTTTACATGAATTCTAACTCATTTAATGCAACAAATATATAAGGCAGGTACTACAGTTATGAGGTAAGTGCCATGTGAGGAAACTGAGGCACAGAGATGTGCTTGGTAAATAACAGGTACAGGATCTGAACCCAGTCCGGCTGGCGTTGGAGCCTGCAAGCTTAGCCCTAGTAAATGAGGTGAACAGATGGCTGCCTCCCTACCCTCGCAGGGTTACTGAGGCCAAAAGATCCTAAGAGCCCTACGTATGCACAACAGTTTATTGTTATTAAGTTCCAGAAAAGGAGGGAATCCGGGTTCAGGTCTGCTCCTCCCAGGCCTCAGTTTCCCCATCTGTGAAGTAAGGATTGGACTTGATAATAGCAGGGCTCTGACAGTCTTGGTGGTGCCTGCCTGCAGACCTAGGAGGTGGGGACGGGGGAGGGAAAGGGAGTTTGGGCCAAGAAAAACCTAGAAACAGGTGGGGCCAGTCAGGGGCCAGCAGAGGAGGGAGGGGCCCACTGCTGCCTCTGTGAGCACCGAGTCAGAGCTGGCTCTAATTCAGCTAGGAGTAGGGGTCAGGGGCAAGGCCCCAGCTAGGCTAGTGTGAGACAATAATTAAGGGCAATAATGACCATTCACAAGCAGCCGGCACTTTGCAGCATGCATCACCTCAGCTGGGCCTGCCCCAACCCTGTGATTATCAGCCCTGAGAAATAAGGCCCCGAGTGGCCTGGGGCTTGCCCCGGGTCACACAGTGGGTCAGTGTCTAGACCCCACATGACCTGTCTGTTGTTGGCTGGTCATTTGAAACTATAGCAAGTCATATGCTAGAAAGTGCTCTGGCTCTTTAAGGAGGGAGCTAACAGGACCCAGATGGCAGGCCTGGGCCACAGTCAAGGAGAGCAGTCGCCATTTCTCGACTCATTAAAAGTTTGGCCAAGCGAGCAAAGTGGGCACCAGGGGCAGGTGGATCTCCACGGGCTGGGGCCGCAGCTGGACCCAGTGCCGGGCCCAGGCTCTGTAATTGGGCCCCAGGTGCCTGCTGAGCCCTCATCCCCCCCCACCCCTTCCCGGGAGCCTCAGAGCCACTGAGGTCCAGCTCATTATGGCCTAATTGGTGGCAAATCACTCAGCCGACCTCAGGGATGAGCTCAGAGTGAGAAAAGTTTGAGCCTCCACAACTTTGTCCCACGCGGCCACAACTTTCTCCGTAGAGGTCCAAATTTTCCCAGCCCTGGGGGCACCGATGTTTCTCCATCCGTGCCCCAGGTTTCTCCGGGTTGCCGGAGCCCAGGTGCACCAGCCATAAGCTGCTGTCCCCGCTGGGGCTGGCGTAACCCTCAGCCATAGCTGAGGTCTGAGGCACCTCTCAGCTCCCCAGAGCCTGCAAGTGCCCTCAACCTGCTGAGGGAGGTCTAGCTCTATCCTCCACTCCCACCCCATCCCGGGACACTTGCTGGAACAGCAGCCCCTCCATACCCAGGGATCAGGGCCTGGGCATTCCTGGGCCAAGCACGACATCCCTGAAGGGGAAAAGTCCCATCAACCTGACCATGGGTCCAGGGAAGTTCACAGGGCCCCCACCCCCACCCCCTCATTAGTCCATTTCCTCCTCACAGCAGCCACAGGAGGGAGGGAGGGTGATGCAAAGATGATGATGGCGATAAAGGATAAACAAATGATTATCACTTCAGACTCAGAGTCTTCTCTGCATCAGCCCGTTTACTCTTCAGAGAAGCCCCAAGAGGTACCCCACTTCATTGAGGAGAAGTCCTTACCCCCACTTCACTGATGAGAAAACTGAGGCTCAGAGGCCTGAAGCTCATCCACCTCCCACAGCCTTTCCCTGCAGAGAATATTAGCTTTGACATGAGACTGATTTGGGCTCCAAACCTGCCGCTTAACTAGCTGTGTTGAGTTATGCACAATATTTAACTTCGCTGAGTCTGTTTCTTCATCTGTTAATCGGGGATGTTATCATATCCATTTCCTGAGGTTGTGAGGTTAAACACGGTCTATCTAAAATGCCTACCCTAGTCCTAGCTGGTTTGGCTCAGTGGATAGAGTGTTGGCCTGCGGATTGAAGAGTCCTGGATTTGATTCCAGTCAAGGGCACATGCCCATGTTGTGGCTTAGTACCCAGTAGGTAACTGATCAATGATTCTCTCTCATCATTGATGTTTCTATCTCTCTCTTCCTCTCTGAAATCAATAAAAAAAATATTTTTTGAAAAAAGTAAATAGCCGAAACCGGTTTGGCTCAGTGGATAGAGCGTCGGCCTGCGGACTGAAAGGTCCCGGGTTCGATTCCGGTCAAGGGCATGTACCTTGGTTGCGGGCACATCCTCAGTGGGAGGTGTGCAGGAGGCAGCTGATCGATGTTTCTCTCTCATCGATGTTTCTAGCTCTCTATCCCTCTCCCTTCCTCTCTGTGAAATATCAATAAAATATATTAAAAAAAAAAGTAAATAAAGAATAAAATGCCTACCCTAGTCCTGGCTCAGAGTAAACGATCACTAAATGACTGTGGTTAATACACTCTTACAGCTTGTGGGACAAAAAAGCACAGGATTTGGAGCCAGCATTTAAAAAAATATGTTGGCTCCCTAACGGTTAGGCAAACTCATTAGTCAACAGAGCCAAATATCAACAGTACAACGATTGAAATTTCTTTTGAGACCCAAATTTTTTTTTTTTTTTTACTACTACAATATTTTATAACAATAGAATGTAGCTGGAAATCCTACATGGTAACGCGGACAATATGATACACAACCCCAGGGGGAGGAGGCAAGAGAGAGTATGGCAGAGGCCATTGGTTTAGACCAAGAGCCTTTCCATGGTCTGCTGAATGGACCGGATCTGCTGCTTCAGCTGGGAGCCTTCTTTGATGGTGACAGAACAGGCGATGACAGGCCTGGAGACCCCGCAGGCCCGCCCCAGTGTCTGCCTGGAGCGCACAAACACGTAGGGTACATTCTTGTCTTCACACGGCAGCGGGGGGTGCAAGATGATCTCCAGGGGCTCTGTGTCTGCAGCCATCCCAATGAACTCAGAGATGCCTCTGTTAAGGGTTTTGGTGGCCTCATTGGCTCCTTTTCGAAGCTGCTTGTAGTTACATGACTGCTGGACGAGGTCCAATCGTTTTTTGGTGAGGTGGGCATCTGCGAGAGGGTAGGCCTTCGGATTTACATCAGCCTCAGTCATAGCTGCGGGTCCGCGGTCTCGCCTCTCCTCAAGACGCGCCGCCGACGTACGTCAGAGAAGGTGCGCTCCACTCCCGAGAGCCAAATTTTTTAAACTTAAACTATATGGGTAGGTACATTGTTATTAACAATTAGGGTACTCCTAAGCTGGCCTTTGCTAAAAACTCAAGGGGCCAAAGAGCCGCATGTGGCTCGCGAGCCGCAGTTTGCCCACCACTGCCCTAACCCATGCCAGGCTCCATAGTAGGCCCTGGAGTTTCCAATGTTGGTTAGAAGCGCTTCTGAGCAGTGGGAGGAAGGACAGGGCAGGGGCCCATCTGAGATGCCCCTCAGCTCTCCAAGCCCAGGTTGATATTTGGTTAAATACTAGAGCGATATCTGCCCCGCAGGGTGATGGCGAGAACCACGTGTGACAATGCAGGCAAATGTGGTCTGCGATTCCAGAGCCATAAGAAACAACCCTACCATTTCACAGACAAGGAAGCTGAGAATCTGGGGCCATAGGTCATTGCCAAGGTCACCCATCTGGTGGTGGCCAAGCCCCAGGGTATGCTCCACAGCCTTCCTCAGCCTCCCACCTCAGTCACTCACTGCAGCCTCACTGACACACACTGGGGTGCACACCCAGCCAGCGTGAGACGCAGGCCCTACCTCTTCCCAGGGAACTCACAACCAGGAATCAGTAAGAAGAGGGGAGATACATGCAGAAAGGACACACGCCCAGGGGCATGTGGAGGGAGTGGGGGTACATGCCCCCTCCTCTCCCTGCTGAGACATGTAAACTGTGAGCTCCAGGACCTTCTCTCTTTGGCTTGCTTTGCCCCCAAATAAACCCACAGTCTATGCCGAAACAGAGAGCTTGCTATAGACACACAGCTTCAAGACCACAGCCCCCTTCCAATCAGATGGGGCCCCACAATCTCTCTGAGAGAGAAATTCTCTGCCCCTTGGAGATGGTCTGAGCTCAGTAGTGATGGGCGATCATTATGGGGTCAGTGCCAGCTAGCTCTGGCCTCTGTTCCCTGGCAGGCCTGATCTAAGGTGTGGCAGAGGGAGCTGGGTCTGGGGACCTTCTTAGGGCCCCTGAATCATTGGTAACCACCTTGCCAGAGATAACCACACCTGCAGGAGGAATCGGGGACTCTGAGGAGGGCAGAGGCTGAGGATGTGGACAGAGTCTGAGGAAGTGAACCAGGTTGGTCCAAGATCCTCTGCAGAAGATTTGGAGGGGGCTCAGAGGAGACACGCACGAGTTAAGTGTGGAAACAGCAGCAATGGGGATTAGAATCAGACAGCCCAAGTTCAAGTCCCAGCTCTGCCGCTTCCTGGCGGCCTGGCCTTGGGCCAGTGTGTGGCCTTCACCTGTTTCATCGTCCATACAATTGGGGTAATACTCAGCCCAACAACATAGGATTGTTGTAAGTATTGGAGAGAAAGTCTAATATTTATAGACTGTGTTAGAAACTGCTAAATAAGGTACAGATGTTACCTCCTTTGATCCTCACAACGTCCCTGTGGGGCTTGGTTTGTTCACAGCTGTGCACTACACCTAGCCAACTGGCGCTCAGTAAAATGTGCTGACTGAATGAGTGAGTGAAAATGGGGCTGGTGTTGTCATGCCCGTTTTTCAGAAGAGCACACTGAGGCTCAAAGAGAGGAAGCAACTTGCCAGGACCACACAGAGCCAGGTCTCTTGCCCTGGGCCCTGATACCAGCATGTTCTGACTGACCCAGGCTCACAGTCCGAGAGGGAGTGGGGGGCCACACCAGGAATGTCCAAGGTTGAGGAGTCCCAAACTAAGTAGCCAAGCCAGGCACAGGCTGCTCCTTTCCCCAGGCACAGTCGCTCCAGCACAGGCCTGACCCCAGAAAGCCTCTGCCCGACGTGGTGCTTGGGTGCCACCTTGTGGCTTATGTGGGCAATGCAGGCTGCACCTGGCCTGGCCCGGAGGCCTCAGGATGCGGAGAAAGGAAGGTCAATCCTGCCCCTGGAGCGCTGTCAGTCCACAGATCCTGGACTAGGCCCCAGCCCAGACATGAATAAGAAAGGACAGGCTGCCCTAACCGGTTTGGCTCAGTGGATAGATCGTTGGCCTGCGGACTCAAGGGTCCCAGGTTCGATTCTGGTCAAGGACATGTACCTTGGTTGCGGGCACATACCCAGTAGGGAGTGTGCAGGAGGCAACTGATCGATGTTTCTAACTCTCTATCCCTCTCCCTTCCTCTCTGTGAGGAAAAATCAATGAAATATATTTTTTTAAAAAAAGAAAGACAGGCTGCCACAAAAGCTTCACTCAGAGAAAACGGCCCCTGGAGCCAAACAACTTGCTTATGGGACAGCCCTGGACCTGGGGGGAGGCTGGCTTGTACGAGTCAGTGTGAGGGCGCCTTGGATCTCCTGAGGGAGCAGTTTTTGATGCAGAGGATCCTGACCACCTAGACCTGGAGAGAAACCAGGAAGGAGAGTTTAGGGCCGGGTGCCATGGGGGGCCAAGAAGGAGAGACAGTGGATAAGTGGACCACCCGGGAGTCCTGGGATGGGGGTGGGAGGCTACCAGGTGCCCAGGCCAGTGGGGCTGCCAAGTGCCCCCCACATGGGACACAATGTGAAATCTGGGCTCTGAGACTCCTCACACTGCAGCAACTCAGCGCTGCTGGGGCAAGAACGGTCAGAGAGGGCTTTCGACAGCAGGTGGCACCTGAGGCCCCAGAGCAAGCCCAGGCGGCAGCCAGAGTTGCTGAGGGGAGGGAGGACAGACTGGGAGGAGGAGTGGATGGCAAAGTGCAAGCAGCTTGGCCTTGCTGGAGGGCAGCTGCCCCTCAGAGAGGGGGCAGGGATAAGAGTTGGACTCTCCGTGGTTGGCGGAGGGGTTGGTAGGGTTTTACTAGGCGAGACGAGGTCAGGTCTGCTTTCCCAGAGGATCCTCCGGCAGCAGAGGGAGAGGTGGGGCTGTGCCCGGCATGAGGCCTAGAGGAGACCCGGGACTAAGGTTCAGGAGCTGGACTGAGACTCCTTTGGAAGTAGGATTGGCAGGACTTGGTGCCAGACGAGACGAGGAGTGTGAGGGAGAGGGATGAGCAGGGTGATGCCCTGTAAGCTGGCTCAGGCCATGGGATGGACTTCCTGAGAAAGGGAATTGAGTGAGGAACTGACTGTTGTAGGAGGGAGGGCTGGCGGTGCAGCTAGTGGTGACCATGTTGCATTTGAGATGCGTGTGCCCACCGCACGTCTCTCCTCCCTGGTGGGGAGTCCTGGTGGGGGTCTGCAGGCCTCAGGTCCCCAAGGCCTTCGGACTCCCTCCTCTCTATGCTGACACATCTCACCCTGTCACTGAACACTGCCCCTTCAGGAGGGTGTCCCAGTGTTGGGTGTAGGAAGGGGGCTCTCTCCCTTCGGATGCCCTGGACCTGAGGGAAGGCACTGCTGGGAGCTCCGGGTGTGAAAAGGACCCTGGAGTGCAAACTCCTCAGCCTGTGCTGCTAACTCTGCCCCCTCAGCTGGTCTCTTTTCTAAGGCAAGGCTGGACGCTCACCTCCCCAGGAAGCCTTTCTGGCTTAGTCCTGCCCCATCCTTCTGGTGAACCCTGGAGCCAAAGACTTTATGCCATAGACCAGATGGGCTCCTGAGGGCAGCCCCTTGCCTCCCCCATCATGATGTCACACACACACCCTCCCCTCCCCCACCCCTCTGCTCCAGAGTCTGCCCAGGCCACGGCCACCCTCACTGTCCCTCTCTCATTCTTCTGAACATCACATATGGAGGCTGTAGCGGGTTGGTGGCTCCAAAAAAGGTATGTCTGGGTCCTACCCCTAGATCCTGTGGATGTGACCTATTTGGGAAAAGGGTCTTTGTAGATGTAGTTAATTAAGGATCTTCATATGAGATTATCCCAGATTGCCAGGTGGGCCCTAAATCCAATGACAACTGAGTTTATAAGAGACAGAAGGGAAAGCATGTGAAGACAGAAGCAGAAATTGGAAGCTGGAAGGTGCAAGGTGGGTGCTCCCAGAGCCTTCGGAGGGAGCAAGACCCTGCTGATGCCTGGATTCCAGAACAGTGGGACAATACATTTCCGTTGTTTAAGGCACCCAGTTCGTGGTAGTTTGTCTGGCAGCCCTAGGAAACTGATACGGGGGCTTAAGACAGCAAGCAAATAGTTCTCAGAGGTCTGCATTGGCCACAGCGTGAGCAGATTGAATGCTGTGTCCAGCAAGAGCCGTATGGTCCTTGGGGGACCACCCCTGCCTGGGCTTCTGCCTCCAGGCCCAGGCCCCACCCTGCAGGAGGGTCGTGGACAAGTGGAGACGTCAAGGGGCCCAGTGAGAAGGGCAGTGTTGCTAGGGCTGCCCCAGGGAGTTAGGGGGCACATGAGATATGCTCAGCTCAGGTAAGGAAGTCCCTCCCCTTGGCACACCTCACACCTGAGCTTGGGGAGTGAGCAGGGTGTGGAAAGTTCCAGACGCCTCTGAGACCCTCCAGCCCCGTCCACTGGCCACCTGCTGCCACCTCAACCCAGCAGGGCTGACACAAGCCCAAACAGATGTCCTGGGGTGGGTGGGGTGTCCTGGGTTCCAAACCACACAATCTTTATTGGTTCCCACCTCCAAGGCTTCGGGACCAACCATGCAGCCCCGTGCCCACCACCATCGCCCCCTCAGCCCCTCATGTCAAGCCTCAGCCTCAGCTCCCCCTCCTCCTCTGCCTCTGTGGCTCTTTCTAGACCTCCCAAGCCTGGCTCAAATGTTCCTTCCTCCACGAAACCTTCCCTGATCTCCACCGGCTCCTCTGCCAGGCCGAGTAGTGACCAGAGACAGGGGTGAAGTGGAGAGAGCCAGATTTGGATCAGATGTCCCTTCCCAGCATTGCCACAGATCCGCTGAGTGACCTAGGACCAGTCACCTAAAGTCTCTAACCCGAGTGGCCCACCTCTAAAATGGGGTGATAAGATCCTCACTTCAACAGGCCTTCATATAACCTCATTCTCCTGCTTCTAGTCCCCACTTCCTCCCATAAACATTAAATGAGTACCACTGATCCTTCAAAAATTCCCCCATACTAGATGCTCAATAAAAGCTTCAGTTCCTTGGAACACTTTATTCCTTTCCTGGCATCTAGAGTCTGCCCGCTGGACCGACCAACACCCACACTCCACTCCCTGACCCTGCTTTGGCAGAGCCACCCCCGGGTGGGCTACCGCCTGAGCTTGGGATGTGCGGTCTGAATGTCTGTTGGTGTTGAGTTATTCCCCTTTAACTCCAGACCAGAGACCTCGGGCAGCCCGCACCAGTGGGAAGGCCTGGCCCAGATGTCAGGAGACTGGGCTCCAGGCTGTCCTGTGGATGTCCCAGGAGACCAAGGAGCAGACACAGGCACTGCCCATTGGCTCATCCAAACCTGGGCTCCCCGGGGGAGGAGTAGGGGTGCATTTAGCTGCACTGAGGGAGGCCCTCTTGTTCTCTCTGTCCTGCCTGACTGTGAGTATGAGTTCTGGGTTGCGCGGGGCGGGGGTGCTCAACCAGGAGGGTGGAGGGGGCTGGAGAGAGGCTCTTGTCAGGGAGCGATGGCTGGAGTAGGGGATGAGCAGGGCAGGCACAGGAAGGAGGACGACTGGCCCTCCACCCGTTTGCCATCCCCTCTCTCTGGACCACCATGCCACTCCCCCCAATCCACACCAATGACCCTGCCTCCCCAGCCACAGGTCTTCTCAGGAGGAAATCCTATTCTCCACCTAATCTATATGCCTCCTTTTGGAAACTGAGTCTCAGCAATAGTGGAAAATGAGCAAACGTTTATCATCCTCCCATTTCTACTCTCTCATCTTGTTTTTTCTTATCGTTTTCTTCCATGGGACTTGCATCAAGCCCTTGAGGTGTGGTGACAGTGAGAGGGACCTCAGCTTTAGAGTTCTAACCCCACCCACCCCCATTAATTCTCAACTTTATGCCATTAGACCACTTGCACCCCCTCTTCCCTTCCTCTGGCTGACTCACTTCTGCTCTCAGACTAGACCTCCTCTCCTCTGAGGAGCCTTTGCGACCTGAGGCTGTTAGAGATCCTGGGGCTCCATGGCACTCTGGTTCTCCCCAGTGGACTCCGAGTATCTATGAAGTCCAGTGCCTAGCAGAGTGCCTGGTACATTATAAATTCAAAAGTATGTTGAATAAATGAATAAAAGATGACTTCTTATGTCAGACTCAGCTGTGATATCTGCCTAATAGAGACTCTCTGGCTACTAAAAAAGGGGGGAAACTATATGTGAAAGTACCTCACAGCCCTGGCTGGTTTCTCAGTGCTTAGAGCATCGGCCCGAGGACTGAAGAGGGCACGTACCTCGGTTGCAACCTCGATCCTGGTTCCAGTTGCGGTGCATGTGGGAGGCAACCAATTGATGTGTCTCTCTCACATCAATGTTTCTCTCTGTCTTTCCACCTCCCCTTCCACTCTCTCTAAAAATCAATGGGGGACAAAATATATGTCCTCTGGTGAGGATTAACAACAACAAAAAGATAGTAACACAAAGCAGTGGAGAAAATGGAACTTAATTATTTAACAACTTGGGGGGGCGGATATCAAGTTAGATTATCACCTCATGTCACATATCAAATTGAATTTCATGTGGCTCAAAACTCAACATGAAAAATTAGGTCATATTTTAAAGAACAAAACATAATATACTATCTTTTTTATCTTTGAATGAGGAAAGAATTGCTAAGCTTGAAACCAAGAAAAGAACTTGCCTGGCCTCTATGGCTAGGTGGTTCAGCATTGACCTATGAACCAGGAGGTCACAGTTCAATTCACAGTCAGGGCACATGCCCGGGTTGCAGGCTCTATCGCCGGTATCAGTGATCCTCATCATTAATTTTTCTATCTCTCTCTCACTCTCCCTTCTTCTCTGAAATCAATAAAAAAAAAGTTTTTTAAAGAAAAGAACCCACAATAAAAAATATCAATAGATTTAATTTTATAAATTTAAAACTCTTATTCTTCTTTTTAAATTTAATAAATCTTTATTGTTCAGATTATTACAATTGTTTCTTCTTTTCCCCCCCATAGCTCCCCTCCACCCTGTTCCCACCCCACCCTCTGCCCTTACCTCCCCCACACTGTCCTCATCCATAGGTGTATAAAACTCTTACTCTTAATAACATCATAAACAAAATAAAAATAGTAACAAGATTTGGAAAATATGTTTCAATGGATAATGATTTTAATATTTAAATTGCTGAGAGAAACAGTCCCTAGTAGTACAGGGGCAAAGTACATGAATAGAAAATTCACAAAGAACATGCAATTAAAATGAGATGTTTTTCAACCATTAAATTACTAAAATTAAATTTTTAATCATGGCAATTTAATAATAGCACCAACGACTCAGTGACAAGACTGATACAACTTTCTTGGAAATCTCCTCGGCACTCTCAAAAATGTTCATGTCATTTGACTCAATAATTTTACATCCAAAATCTACCCTGAGGGATTTATTTGAAATGCAGGCAAAGATTTGTTGAAACATTTCTCATTATGACACTTAACTTCTCATTTTCCCCTTAAGAATATTGGCTACTCATGGAGATCAAAGCCTGGTAAAGTTCGGGCAGGCCCTGGTAGGGGCCAAGGTACAGAAACCAGGCCTCTGGCCCCTCTTATCTTCCCAGAGCCATCCTGCTCCCCAGGGAAGATGTCAGCGTGGGGCAATGGCAGCTCCAACTTGTCCTACACCAGCTTCCTCCTGATGGGCTTCCCGGGGCTGCAGGAGACCCGCACACTCCTGGTGCTACCCTTCCTCAGTCTCTACCTGGTGATTGTCTCCACCAATGCCCTGGTTATCCACACGGTGGCGGCCCAGCGGAACCTGCACCAGCCCATGTACCTCCTCATCGCCTTGCTCCTGGCTGTCAACATCTGTGCCGCCACCACCGTGGTGCCCCCCATGCTGTTTAGCTTCTCCATCCACTTCAACCGCATCTCCCTGGCACACTGCCTGGTCCAGATGTTCTGCATCTACTTCCTCATTGTCTTTGACTGCAACATCCTCCTGATCATGGCCCTGGACCGCTATGTTGCCATCTGCAACCCACTCCGCTACCCAGAGATAGTGACAGGCCAGTTGCTGGCCTGCCTGGTGGGGGTGGCAGCTGCCAGGAGCACAGGTATTGTTGCTCCAGTGGTGGGGCTGGCCTCCCGGGTTCACTTCTGCCGCTCAGATGTGATCCACCACTTTGCCTGTGAGCACATGGCCCTGATGAAGCTCTCCTGTGGGGACATCTCCCTAAACAAGACTGTGGGACTCACTGTCCGCATCTTCAACAGAGTCCTGGACATGCTGCTGCTTGGAGCCTCCTACTCCCGCATCATCCATGCTGCGTTCCGCATTTCATCAGGCAGAGCACGTGCCAAGGCCCTGAACACCTGTGGCTCCCACCTGCTGGTTATCTTCACCGTCTACTCCTCGACCATGTCCTCATCCATTGTCTACCGTGTGGCCCGCACTGCCTCCCAGGATGTGCACAACTTGCTCAGTGCCTTCTACCTACTGCTCCCGTGTCTGATCAACCCCATCATCTACGGGGCCAGGACCAAGGAAATCAGGCAGCACCTGGGAATTCTGTTCCAAAGGGCACAGCTGCAGGTCCCCACTGGAAAGGCCCAGTCCCTGCCCTCACACAGGGAACTTCCTGCCTGATTCTCTAGAACTTACAGGTCCTATAATTACTGACAAGCGGGTAAATAAATGTGCAGGTGAGTCCTCCCTGTGGTACTTTGGCTTTGGCTATCTGCACTCATCTTTGAGTCTTTCATCCATTTTCTGAAAAATAGCTACTCATCCAGAGTTGCACAGTAACCAACTGCAAAGCCAGCTCTGTCTCTGGCTTCTAAATTTTCTCCTCTTCTTTCTGCATGTGATTTTAACCAATTCATTCACTCTCATCCGTTCATCAAACATGTATTATACACACATCATGCTAACCCCATGATTGCAAAGAAAGGGGAAATAAGATCCCAACCCTGAAGGAGGTCCCAACCTAGCAAGCTGTAAAGACATTGTGTAATGTGTTTACAATGACAGCTTTATGTACAAAATTCTGTGAGAACACTGAGGAGGGACAATCACTAACAGAACACTTCACAGAGGGTGAAAGTGAGTTGTGTTTGAAGGATAAGATAAAGTGTTTACTGGAAGGGAAGGAGATATGGAGAAAAGACATTGTAGACAAAAGGAACAGCATGGGCAATAAGAAAGTGATACAGAAATTGGTACCAGGAGTGGGGTGCTGTATAATAAAAATCTAAAATATGTGGCATTGGCTTTGAGATTGATCTGGTCACCCAGCCTGTCTTCAGCAAAGAATCCTGTTAGGTTAGGTCAGCCAGATCCCCTCATTGCTGATGTAATTTTACATCCATTCACCCCTCCTCTGCTCCTTGGCTAAAATTCCCCTTGCCACAGTGTATTTGGAATTGAGCTCAGTTCTTACCGAGGTCTCTTTTCCCTGATTGCAACAGTCCTAATAAAATTTGTTTCTACCACTTTAACTACTGTCCAGCTCTGCTGTAAACAAGAGAACATGCTTGGGCTAGCCTGCCGGAGGAACAAAGGATGCATTTAGCAGAGCTGAGCTGCACCAGCCATCCCACAGATGCTAACTAGATAAGCTGATAGCCAGCCAGCCCTTCAACATGTGAGGAAGCCCAAGCGAAATCAGCAGAGCCAGAGCTAACCGCCCGAATGTGTGAATAAATGCATGCAATAACGCAAACTGAGTTTCTGTGGCTGTTTGCTATTGCAGCAATCTTGTGACAAGAGGCAGCTGACAAAATGATTAAACAATGGTTTATACACAGTATGTCTACCATAAGTTAGTTTTCTTCCTTTATCACATTGTTTTAATATGTTGGGTAAGTGTATTTTTAACTGCTTAACGATGAGTTCTATAAGGGTAGAAACTGTATCTTAAATAAAAGGTATCAGGGGTTCTTAGGGAAATGGCTGGTTCTAGGGCTGGGATATAAAAAACACAAAATGATCCTGGATAATCTTATAATGCCACAAAGTAAGCAAGTGCTCAAAAAATGATGGGGACATGTCAAAAGGACAGCAAGACCCATCTGAAGGGGTGTCTAGTAGTCCACTGAGGGAAAATTTGAGCAACAAAATAAAAATAATAATAGATGATAACCTTTAGAATCCAAGTCCATACTGATTTAGATGGATGTATAGACAGATGGACACATAAGGGAAAGCTCTGCCTTACAGTAAAATTCCAGATAATAAATGCAGAAGGAATAGAGGTAGAAATCCCCATTTGCCAAACATCACAGAAATAAACATTTCAAGCAACAATGATCAATGTATGCTAAAATTAGTGGGCAAAATTATGATGAGAAACAAGATATATATAGTCTCAAAGCATTCCCTCGCAAGGCACTTATTAATTACTAAAGGAAAATAGTAACTTTACAATTGAGAAACCTGGATGTCTCTTAAGCAAATGATAGACAACATCCCCAGCAGTGGCATAAAGTGTTATCACGTGTCTTCTGAAATGATGTACTGAGAAGGGCACAATGTCATTTCTGTGGTATTCTTGGAAAAAAAAAAACCCTGCATAAACTGAATTTAATCAAGAGGAAACATGAAACCGACCCAAAATGAGGGGCGCTCTAGAAAACAACTTGCAGGTACTCTTCCAAAGTGATAAGATGCTGAAAGACAGGAAACGCTGAAGAACTGTTCCAAACGAACGGAAGGGAGACACGAAACTCAAATGCAAACATGCAGTCCTGGATTGGATCCTGAGTCAGAAAAGGGACGTTAGTTAGTTGAATATTTGTCAGAAACTTAACATCTGTAAATTACAATAGTAGTGTGTCGATATTAATTTCCTGACTTTGATCATTGCACTGTGGTTACATAAGATGCTAACATTGGTGAAGTGTGCACAGGAATTTTTCATACTGTTGTTTTTTTTAAGTCTGAAATTACTTCAAAATTAAAAGTTGAAAAATGTTAAAAGTAGGTGAAACTATTCTCTTTGGAAAATAGGGGAAATGTTCAGTTACTAGCAAGAAGGAAGATGAGGCCCTAACCGGTTTGGCTCAGTGGATAGAGCGTTGGCCTGCGGACTGAAGGGTCCCAGGTTTGATTCTGGTCAAGGGCATGTACCTTGGTTGTGGGCACATCCCCAGTCGGGGGTGTGCAGGAGGCAGCTGATCGATGTTTCTCTCTCATCGATGTTTCTAACTCTCTGACCCTCTCCCTCTCTGTAAAAAAATCAATAAAATATATTTAAAAACAAATAAGATGAGAAAGAGAAAATAGCAAAAGTGTGCATATTTTATAATGTGACCCCACCTCCCTCTAAACCCCCTCAGAGAAGGCTATGAAAACCACAAAGCCACACAGAAAACTAAGAGAGCAGCAAGCATAAGGGCAAAGATAAAGTGGGTGTGATGTACTCAACCAGAGAAACTTGCTAAAATGGTGGTGAGGGCTCTGTATTATCACACCTCAGGAGAGGCTATGTGCGTGATATGATATATGGTATGCATTACATTTGGTAACTATGTAAATATTAAAGAAAGGCACATCTCAATGCTAAAGTCCAAACCATAAAGCTTTTACAAGATCATAAAGGACTATATCTCCATGACAATGGGATATTGAGTCTTTTTAAAGAGAACACAAGAAGCACTGATCTTTTTGTAAAGGAAAGACTAAATGAAAAATTTCTGACAAAAAGCAAGCTGGACAAAAGAAGAAATAAGGACATGACCAAAAGGCTGATGCCAAAGCTGCCTTAATATATACCTGAACTGTCTATAAGCCTAAGACCTTCAAGCAGCACTTTGAGAGCAAGCATCCTAAGACTCAACTTCCTCCAGAATTGGCTGATGTCCAGCCATAAAGTTGTTAACAGGTGAATTCATGACACCTTTGACTCTTCTACTGTCTCAGACCTTAGATAACAAACCTGCAGCTGCTTTCATATTGTGTAAAATAATAATGCACTTAATAAAGTAGGTTTTTGATTTTATAATATCAAAATTAACAATAAATAGACAAAAACCATCCCTGAGGAAGCCCAGTCATCAAACTTAATAGACAAAGACATGAAAACAACTGTCTTAAATATGCTTGAAGAACTTAAGGAACAGATGAACACAAGTAAAGGAAATCAGGAAAACAACGTATTAACAAAATCATAACATCAGCATAGATAAAAATTATTAAAAGGAACCAAATTCTAGATCATGAAGAAACAATAATTGAAATGAGGAAAGAAAATCACAAAAGGGTTCAACAGCAGATTTGAGTAGGAAGAAAGAATCAGGTAATTTGAAGATAGGATAACTGAAATTATAGTCTGAAGAGTAGAAAAAGAATGGAGAAAAGTAAACAGAGACTAAGGGACTTGTGAGACACAAAAAAAGTGGACCAATAAATGTATTATGGGAGCCCTGGAAGAAAAACAGAATTGAGCAAAAAGATTATCTGAAGAAATAATGGCTGAAAAGTTCCCAAATTTAATGAAAGATGTGAATCTACCAATCCAAGCAGCTCAACAAACCACAAGTAGGATAAACTCAGAGACCCACATCAAGACACATTATAATCAAACCGTCAAAAGCCATTAAGATGGTTATTATAAAAAATACAATAAATTAACAAGTGTTGGCAAAGATATGAAATAACTGGAATGCTTATACACTGCTGGCAGAAATGTAAAATGGTGCAACTGCTGTAGAAAACAGCTTGGCAGTTCCTCAAAAGTTAAACAGAGATTACCATGTATTCCAGCAGTTCTACTTCTAGGTATATGCCCAACAAATTAAAAGCAAGAATTCAAAGAATAGCCAAAGGAAGGAAATAACCCAAATGTCCATTAACAGATAAATGGATGAGCAAAACGTGGTATAAACATATAATCGAATGTTATACAGCTTTAACAGAAAAGAAATTCTTATACATGCTACAACATGTATAAACTTTGAAAAGCTGCTAAGTGAAATAAGATAGAAAAGGACACATATTATATGATTCTATTTATATGGGGTACCTAGAATAGAATAATTCGAGACAGAAAGCAAAACAGATTACCAGGGACTGAAGGGGAAGGAAATGGGAGTTATTGTTTTTTATATAGTTTCTGTTTGGGATTGATGAAAACGTTCTGGAAATAGATAGTGGTGACAGTTGTAATTGTGTATGTACTTAATGCCACTAAACTATATGCTGTAAAATGGCAACACTTGTTTATCTTATCACAATAAAAAAGAAGAGAAAAAGGCATGTTCACATTTGACCTTTGTATGAAAATAAATGACAAAATTAGTCTCACACAATCACTTGAAAATGTTTATTTTCAGAATGACCTTTATCCAGATAAAGGTCTTGTAAGCACTTCTCATGGTCTATGACACAATTTTGCAGCAAACCTGTTTCCTTTTACCAAAACTGAAATCAACAGAAAAAGAAGTGCCAAATGGGTAATGAAACCCTACTTAATCACTCCTTATTCTAAAACTTCTACTTCGATTCCAAATATATCAATTTTTAAAAAGTAATTCCTCTATACAGAGAGAAACAGCACTTTAAATCAATTGATCCTTTGGCTGCAATAAGGTTCAGCAAAGCCTTACCACTTCAAGCAAATCTATGACACCTATCTATGCGTAAGAAGCAGTTTGGCTATTGAAGTGCTGGTCTCTTCTAGGTCTTTCCTTAGGACCCACACATCATACACTCATCTCTATTCTCCAAAGAGCACACCATGGCTGCTGTGTTCCTCTCCTTCTCTTCTTCCTCTTTTGATGCCTTTTCCTTATCTTTCAGTTTCTCTTTGTTTAGAGTGAACTGGATTGGGTTAGCTGCTGGTCTTGTCCTTAAATAATACATCCCAGTCTTCAAACCCTACAAGGGAAGTAAATACAACTATTAGGAGAAACTCTGAGAACACTAGACATTCAAGACCAATGTCTAAAACACATTTCCATTAACCAGGTCAAATTGTTTTCTAACCTGGAAATTCTACCTCCTCTAGGAAGCCTTCTCAAAAATGCTGACTCCATTTGAAGCCAACACATTCAAGGTTTTCTAGGTGGCAATATTTAATAGGTAGCTGGAATATAAAACTCTTTCAATTCCAAAATATCCCAAGTTGGCAGTAAGTCTTCCTCAATGTGCTCCACCAACCTGCTTCCAGCCGTAGAAGTGCATACTAGTGAGTTTGCCATAGTTAGGCTCAGCAATATGGATGTTCAGAGACTGGCTTTGATCAATGAAAGCACCTCTCTCGGCTGCCATCTTGAGAACGGTTTTCTGAGAGATTTCCCATACCGTTTTATAAAGTTGCTTCAGGTCATCAGGAATTTCTGGTATGCTCTAAAGGGAAACCAAATGTTTATTGTACTCCAGTTGATGAAAGCAGTATGATTAACAGAATAATGACCCAAGGATCTGGCCTTCTACTTCCTGCCAGATCTGACCCTACCATTCAGTATAATACAATATGATCCTTATCGAGTTTCCTAAGACTGCTGGCCTCTGGTTTAGAAAGTCCAACAAAATCCCATCTAACCAGCAAAATATCAGTCTGGCGGTAGTGATTTAAGATCCATCTTTCAATTAGTTTATGGCCTAAACAGTCATTGTGCAAGAGACACTTAATAAAGGGAGAAAAGTCACAGCTAAAGAGCAATAAATGACCCTTGAGTTTTGAAGAAAACACAAATACTCAGAGCTATACCACTCAGGGACAAGATCAGAGAAGCAAAGAAACAAAGCCCTTAAAATAAATTAGGACGCCACAAACTCCATTCGGAGCTAACAGATTTAAGGCTTTCTTAGGTCCAAGGTTAACTTGCATTAAAACATGCAGACTGGCTAATGATACTTTTTGTATCAAAAAATGTGAAATGTTACAGGAATCTTTATCTGTGTTGTCAATTAAACTAGTGTTTAGTCAGAAACCTCTATCTACAAATAAATGTTTCTTGAGTCTCAGCTGCAAATATTTTATTGTTAAACACTATTTGTAGTTGTCTTTTGAACTATTAGTCCTCTATCTCCACCATACTTTTAAATTAAGTTTGACTCTAATTTCAGACTTTATGTCAGTGGTCCCCAAACGTTGATGCACATTGTCCTTAAAAAATACTGATGCCTCGATCCTATTCCAAGACATTCTCATTTAATTGGTATGGGGTGCAACCTAAGCTTCAGAATTTTAAAAGCTCCCCAATTGATTCTAATGTGCAGAGAAGTTGGGAACCACTGCTTTATATTATTGCACAAACAAACACAGTAAGGCCAGGACTAGATGTGTGAAGATGTGTATAATCCTAGCACAACAATACAGAGGTGAACAGAGCTACGTAAGTCTATATAACCACAAGCCTACGACCAAACTGATAGACATTTTTTCTCTCCACTGCCTGAGATAAGTGAGAAGGTTCCAATGCCCAACTTAATTCACTTTTTTCCCCATTCTGTACCTGGATAGAGCCATTGCACGCAATAATCTGATTTTTCATCTCTTCATTCCATAAGCCCCGCTCAGTAAGATCTTTCAGTAAATGAGGATTTACAATCTGAATGGAAAAAAACAAAAGATGTAAAGGAATAAATAACAATGACAGGGCCTAAACAGGATCACGGTCTAAAGCTTAAAGTAAATAAAGTCATTAAAGAATTAATTAACATTAACTTGGTAACTTCTATTTTTCATAAAACTGAAGGGCCCATTCCATTACCTGACAGTTATATTCCTTTAAAATCTTGATTTCCTTTTTATTCAAGTAACATAATATATGGTATTTGCAACAGTGAAAAGAACTAATGTTGCCTAAGCTGGGTAAATTTATGTGGATTGAGTCTTTTTTTCCTATATAAGGAAACAATAAGTATTTAAGAAAAAAAAAAAGAAATCCTATGTATTCACCCCAAACCTTACAGAAATTTATGCCATATCAGCAAATTCAAATAAAAATCTTTTAAATTAGTGGTTCTAAACCCTAGCCGCACATCAGAACTACCTGGGAACCTTAAAAATAAAAAACACTGGTCCCACCCACCAAAAATTCTCATTTATAACCTAGGCTGAAAACCACTGTCTTAACGCTTTTACATATATTTTAAGTATCACCAATTTAAACTGACCTTGTAGTATAAATCACTATGATTACAGAATGGTTAAATATCACGTGAACTCTAATATCAACAAATTACTTTCATACTTTCAACCCTCAATCACTCATTCTTTTGGCAGATATTTATTAAATGTCTATTATGTGCTGAAATAACTTAGAACAATATTAGGGACGAAGATGATCCACTTTATCAAAACTTTGCCCCCATACTAAGAAAAATAGGCATACTAAATATGAATTAGCATTTACTCCCAACATCAGGCTTTTGAAAGATTTTCTTGTAGGTTTAGTTGTGATCTTCTCACCTGAAATTCTCCTGACAAGACTCTACGAGTATAGATGTTGCTGGTATAAGGTTCAATGGACTCATTATTTCCCAGAATCTGAGCAGTGGAAGCAGTAGGCATTGGGGCAATAAGTAAACTGTTTCTTATACCATACCTAAAGAAAAGGAGATTATTAGGTGCTAGTCCTAAAGCTACAATCTGCAGGAAGATAGCTACTTTAAGTCATTGTAATAAATGCACCTACTATGAGTAACATAATACATGCATTAGACTCACATACGGATTTTTTATTTTAACCCCTACAGGAATGCAACTCCACAGTATGGGTGGAACAGCTCACCCCTCTCCTAAATGCCTGACTCCTAAACAGAATTAGTACAATAATTTCTACTGCTGGAAATCTTTATTATGCTATGACTTAGGCCACTTGCACTGTGAAACTCAGGAATCACAGCACTTGCTATCTAGCATACATGTCCATTTTTGCAAAAATTACATTTGCATATAAATATACTAGGTATACCGGTTAATAAGGCAGATTTTATTCAATAGAAGAAATTACACATATGTTGATATATATGCGATTGGATATGTATGCTGTTTTGTTGTATTGACAACCTTCAAAACTTCGTATGTCAAATTTGCTGGAGGTGTTAACATCATAGATATTTTTATACTTAAAAATGTTGAACTTCGTGCCAAAAAAAGAGCATTTGTGGGAAGTTCTAATTCGTTACTTTATTTTGAAGAAAAGTGCTGCTGAATATTTCAGGAAGCTTATGGTGAACATTCTCCATCTCAAGATACTTGTGAACGCTGGTTTAAACACTTTAAAAAGTGATGATTTCGATGTGAAAGACAAAGAACGTCCAGGTCAACCAAAAAAGTTTGAAGACCAACAATTGGATTGAAGATGCAATTATTGGATGAAGATGCGTGTCAAACTCAACAACTTGCAGAAAGATTAAACGTTTCTCAGCAAACAATTTCCAATAATTTACAAGCAATGGGAAAGATTTTAAAGGAAGGAAAATGGGTGCCACATCAACTGAACGAAAGATAAATGGAAAACCGAAAAGTCATGAGTAAAATGTTGCTTCAATGGCACGAAAGTCTTTTTTGCATCAAATTGTGACTGGCGATGAAAAGTGGATTTATTTTGAGCATTCCAAACGCACAAAATCATGGGTTGATCCAGATCAACCATCACCATCGACTGCAAGGCCAAATCGCTTCGGAAAGAAATGCTCTGCATTTGGTGGGATCAGGAAGGTGTGGTGTATTACAAGCTTCTAAAACCAGGTGAAACCGTTAATACTGATCGCTACCAAAGACAAATAATCAATTTGAACCACGCTTTGATCGTGAAACGACCAGAATGTTCCAGAAGACACAGCAAAGTAATTTTGCTTCATGATGGTGCACCATCACACACTTCAAAACCAGTTAAAGACATGTTAAAAGATCTTGCCTGGGGAGTATTAACCATCCCACTCTATTCACCAGACCTTGCTCCTTCAGATTACCACTGGTTCCGATGGATGGCACATGCACTTTCTGAGCAGCACTTCAAAACGTATGAAGAAGTGGAAAACTGGGTCTCTGAATGGTTTTGCCTCAAAACAAGAAAAGTTCTATTGGGATGGTATCCACAAACTACCTGAAAGATGGGGACATGTGTAGCTAGCGTTGGACATTACTTTGAATAAAGCATTTTTGATGTTTCTCTTGAAATTATCGTGTTTTCTTTGATTACAAAATCGGCATTATTAACCGGTACACCTAGTACACATGCACACATGCTCAGAAGTAAGTCAAATCTGAAGGATGACAGACAAAAAAATGCAAACAGGTTTTTTGGAGAAGGTAGGTAGTATTGGGATAATATTCATTTTATTCTCTTTCCAAATGTAGGTTTTTCTAAATTTGTAAACATGTATTATTTGAGTAAAAAAAAATTTTTTTAAGCAAATGGATATTTTTTTATTCTCTTTTTAAAAAAATTTGTTTATTGTTGAAAGTAATACAGATGTCCCCTTTGTTGCAAATGGATATTTTTTAAAGAGCATTTTAAAGCTACTGCTTCTTTCTTCAAATTAAAACTCTGCAAATGTATTGACCCAGAGATGACACTCATCATGACAGGAAATGAAAACTTGTTTCATTATTCATTCTGCAAAACATTCTGTCTGCCCTCAAACCTCTTTAATGTTTATTAGTTTGAAAGACCTACAAAAGCTCTTCCAAGATCCCTTATTCCTTTGGCAATCAATTCAACAGAAGTCATTTCTGAGCCCAATGCAGTTAAGCAATAAATAAAAATGAAATATATTTAAAAAGCAAGCACTCTTAGAAATATAAATGTTTAATGAAAAAAAGAATAACCTGAGGAGAAACCAAGATGGCGGCATAGGTAAACACCTAAACTGCTGCCTTGCACAACAATATCAAAACTACAACTAAAAGACAAAATGGACACCATCCAGAACCACAGGAAAGCTGGCTGAGTGGAAATTCTACAACTAGAAGAGGAAAGCACATTGAGACTCAGAGGAGCTGCAAAAGGCTGAGGTATGGAGACTTGCACGCGGAGAGGACGGGTGGATGTGTGCACGGGCGGCTGAGTGCGCGGCTGGCTTTCTAAAGCGGGAGGGAGAAGGAAGCTCCCGAATGCGCTGAACTCCAGTTCCAGGCAAGTTTCTGGGAACCCTGACTCATTCGGGGAGAAACTGGACTGTCTGGCAGCGGGCAAAACTCGAGGGTGGCTTTCTCTCAGAGGTGCTTGCAGTGATTACCGGGGACACTGAGACCCAGGGGCCTCATAGGGCAGGGCTGACGGGAAACCAAGGCTGTCTGCTCCACCCTGAGACTCCGCCCCATTCAAGCTGAGCACAGAGACTTTTGCAATTTTGCAAGTCTTGTCTCATAAGAGTGTCTCCAGCACAGAAGTTCTCCCAGTGTAGACACAGCTGATCCTCACAGCCAATTGGCCTGGAGGTCAATTCCTCCCAGTGATACCAACAACAATCAAGACTTAACTACAACAAGGTTGAGCACACTGTCCACAAAGGGGTGCACCAAAAATGTCCACCTCAGGTAACTGGGGAGGCTGAGCCACTGGGCCCTATAGGATACCTACCACACAAAGCTACTCCACCAACTCAGGGAAGTAGCGAAAATGCGGAGACAAAGAACCAGATCACAAATGAAAGAAATGGAGGAAAGCAAACGACTGGATATAGAGTTCAAAACCACAGTTATAAGGTTTTTCAAGAATTTCCTAGAAAAGGCTGATAAATTTAGCGAGACCCTCAAGGATATGAAAAAGAACCAACTAGAAATTAAACACACACTGACTGAAATAAAAAATATTATACAGAGACGCAACAACAGACTAGAGGACTGCAAGAATCAAGTCAAAGAGTTGAAATACAAAAAAGCAAAAAACAACTCAGCCGGAAAAGCAAAAAGAAAAAAGAATCCAAAAATTTGAGGATAGTGTAAGGAGCCTCTGGGACAACCTCAAGCGTACCAACATCCGAATTATGGGGGTGCCAGAAGAAGAGAGAGAGCAAGATACTGAAAACCTATTTGAAGAAATAATGACTGAAAACTTCCCCCACCTGCTGAAAGAAATAGACTTCCAAGTCCAATAAGCGCACAGAACCCCAAACAAAAGGAATCCAAAGAGGACCACACCAAGACACATCATAATTAAAATGCCAAGAGCAAAAGACAAAGAGAGAATACTAAAAGCAACAGGAGAAAAACAGTTAATTTCCTACAAGGGAGTACCCATACAACTGTCAGCTGATTTCTCAACAGAAACTATGCAGGCCAGACGGGAGTGGCAAGAAATATTCAAAGTGATGAATAGCAAGAACCTACAACCAAGATTACTCTACCCAGCAAAGCTATCATTCAGAATTGAAGGGCAGATAAAGAGCTTCACAGATAAGAAAAAGCTAAAGGAGTTCATCACCACCAAACCAGAATTATATGAAATGCTGAAAGGTATTCTTTAAGAAGAGGAAGAAGAATAAAGATAAAAATTATGAACAACAAATACATGTCTATCAACAAGTGAATCTAAAAATCAAGTGAATAAAAAATCTGAACAGAATAAACTGGTGAATATAATAGAATCAGGGGCATAGAAAGGGAGTGGACTGACAATTCTTGGAGGGAAAGGAGTGTGGGAGGTGTGGGAAGAGACTGGACAAAAAGCGTACACCTATGGATGAGGACACTGTGGGGGGAGGTAAGGGCAGAGGGTGGGGTGGGAACCGGGTGGAGGGGAGCTATGGGGGGAAAAAAGAGGAACAATTGTAATAATCTGAACAATAAAGATTTATTAAATTAAAAAAAAATTTTTCTTTAAAAAAAAACAAATCTAATCTAGGTAATCTTCTAAAACAAGATCTACTGATAATATCTACCATGTACTGATATGCTTTCATGTGCCAAGCAATCTACAGGTTACTATACATGTATTATATTTTAAAGTATTTTAAAGATAGTTCTGCAGATGGGTCATTTTAGCTCCATATAAAGAAGAAAAAATGAGTTTCAGAAGTTAAAATAACAGCTAATTTCTGAAGAGCCAGTATGAAAACCTGAACTCTTATTTCAAAGCTACTTTACATGTTTTACTTACTTTGCAATCTTGTCCTTGAGAAGTTTCCAGTCCCACAGGTCTGTGGGAGTAACATTCCACATATCATACTGAAGGATCTAAGGAATAAACAGGTCGACTGATGATAAATCACTCTATAATTTGAAATATGATGGTCGTCCTAGTCATCCCACCACAATGGTCACTTAAGCTTTTATTATATAGATTATAACTCTATGTCCATCCATGTTTTCACAAATGGTAAGATTTTATTCTTATTCATAGCTGAGTAATATTCCATTTATATATGTACATCATCTTTACCCATTCCTCTATCCATATAGACTATTGTAAATAATGCTATAATGAACATAGGAGTGCATACCTCTTCAAAATTAGTGTTTCCAATTTCTTCATATAAATATCCTAAAGTGGAATTACTGGGTCATATGGCAATTCTATTTTTAATTTTTTGAGGAACCTGCATACTGTTTTCCACAGTGGCTGCACCAATTTACAATCTCAGCAATAGTGCACAAGGATTCCCTTTTCTTCGCATTCTCAACAAACTTGCTGGTTATTGATTTATTGATGATAGCTATTCTGACAGGTGTGAGGTAATGTCATTGAAGTTTTAATTTGAATTTCTCTGATTGGTGATGTTGAGCATCTTTTCATATGTGTATTTCATATATCCTTTTTGGAGAAATGTCTATTCAGATCCTGTGCATTTTTCAGTCAGTTTGCTTTTTTGGTATTACATTTTATGAGTCCCCTATGTATTTTGGTTATTAAACCCCTATCAGATGTATCATTGGCAAATATCTTCCATTCAGTAGGTTGTCTTTCCATTACACTGAAGGCTTCCTTTGTTGTGCAAAAACCTTTTAGTCTGATGTAGTCCCATGTGTTTATTTTTTCTTATTTTTCTTGGCTGGAGAGATATATCCAAAAAAAAAAACCAAACTGCTAAAAGCAATGTCAAAGACTTTACTGCCTGCTTTCTTCCAGTTTTATGGTTTGTCTTACATTTAAGTATTTAATCCACTTTGTATATGGTGAAAAAAGGTAGTCTAGTTGCACTTTTTAAATGTATCTCTCCAGTTTTCCCAACATCATTTATTAAAGAGGCTGTCTTTACATTTGTATATTCTAGCCTCCTTTGTCATAGATACATTGACCACACAGGCATGGGTTTATTTCTGGGCTTTCTATTCGGATCCATTGATCTATGTTTGTTTTTGTGAGTACCATGCTGTTTTGATTACGATAGCCTTGTAGTATAGTTTGCTATCAGGAGCATACCTCCAACTTTGTTCTCTCAAGATGGCTTTGGTTATTCAGAATCTTTGTGGCTCCACATAAACTTTTAGATTATTTGTTCTACTTCTGTGACAAAATGTCATTGGCATTTTCATAGGGATTGCATTGAATCTGTAGATTGCTTTGGATAGTATGGACATTTTAAGGTGTTTATTCTTCCTATCCGTGAGCAGAGTGTAGCCTTCCAAAAATTTTTTTTAATCTTCTTTGATGCCTTAGTTTTCCAAATACAAGTCTTTTACCTCCTTGGTAAAATTTATTTCTAGGCATTTGATTCTTTTTGATGCAACTGTAAATGGGATTGTTTTCTCAATTTCTCTTTCTGGTATTTCGTAAGTGGTATATAAAAATGCTACTGATTACTGAATATTAATTGTAGATCTTGCTACTTTATAAATTTATTAGTTCTAATAGTATTTTGGTGGAATCATTTTTTTTAACTTTGTGCTAAATGTCATTTCAAAGCAATTTTTACAATCATTAGTTGATCAGTAAATGAATCAGAAATGTAAGGATATTTCACTGAAATCACATGATTTTATATCAGAGGAAAGTTGCTGTAGGGAAAACAAACAATAAAAGGACTTCTTAAAAAATGCACTTTTTATTTTTTTGTTTCATTCAGGCCTAGAGCTTGATCGCTGGCTGACATGAAGTTAGATGCAGATATGATCTGGTTGCTTGAGTTTAATGAGAACATAAACCACTGATTTCCATTACAGCACCCGAGCTTCCCTGGTGGAAATGCTTTCCAGCTGCTCCTCTGCCTCCTGTCACATGCCGTGGACCTGTGCCCTCTTCCTAAATGCCATCGATGTCCTTCTCGCCTCACTCAGAGCAGGTCCGTCAGCACCACTGGACAATCTCTCAGGCACCTCAAGTGTTCTGTGCCTCCATCCCCACCACCTGGGACTGCACGACTGGCTTCTGCTGATCAGTGAGGCCTTGGCACAAACCCAGGCCGCTGCAATCCACCGCCCAGTGTCATCTCTTCACAGCCCTTGTCACAGTCTGTTTATCCTACAGATTTGTGGTGGAATCCTTACGTATTCTGTACATAGTATGTCACCTGCAAACAAGTTTTACTTCAATTTGTATGCCTTTTAGTTCTTTTTCTTAAAAAAAGAAAAAAGTTTCTATTGATTTTAGAGGAAGGGAGAGGGAGAAAAACATCGATCGGCTGCTTCCTGCTTACCACCTACTGGGGATTAAGCCTACAACCCAGGCATGTGCCCTGACCAGGAATCAAACTCGAGACCTTTTGGTGCATGGGATGATGGAAAAAATGTCCTCGGGTGAGGGTTAACCAACTGAGCCACATCAACCAGGGCCCTTATATTTCTTTTTCTTGTCTCATTATTGTAGTTAAGACTTTCAATACTATGTTAAATAAAAGTGGTGAAAATATACATTCTTGTTTTGTTCCTGATCTTAAGCAAAAAGCTTTCAGCTTTCTAGAGTTGAGTATATTACTTAAGGATTTGTCATAAATGCCCTTTATTATATTGAGGTATATCCCCACTATCCTCACTTTGTTTAGTTTTTTTCTATCATAAATGGATGCTGTATCCAAATGCTTTTTTGCATATAGTGATATAATCATGATTTTTATCCTTCATTTTGTTTATGTAGTATATCACATAAATTGATTTATAGATGTTGAACCAACCCTGCATCCTGGGAATAAAACACACTTGATCATGGTATATGACTTTTAAAATGTATTGCTGAATACAGCTTGCTAGAGTTTGCTAATATTTTGTTGAAGATATTTTTGTGTCTGTGTTCATCAAGAATATTTGCCTATAATTATCTTTTTTTGTAGTGTCTTTAGCGAGTCTGGGTTGTAGGGTAATGCTGCCCTCAAGGAATCAACTTGGGAGGCTCCCTTCTTCTTTAATTTTTTGGAACAGTTTTTAAAAATTGATATTAACTCCATAAAAAAATTTTTATTGTTGCCCTGGCCAGTGTTTCTAAGTGGTTAGAGCATCAGTCCATGCACCAAAGGGCTGCAAGTTCGATCCCCAGTCAAGGACACATACCTGGGTTGCAGGTTCGATCCCCAGCCCCAGTCAAGGCATGCGTGTGAGAAGCAACCAATCAATGTATCTCTCTCCCATCAATGTGTCTTTTTCCCTCCCTCTCTCCCTCCCTCCCTCCCTCCCTCTCTAAAAATCGATGGAATAAATGTCCTCAGGTGAGGATTAACAACCAAACCAACAACAAAAATTTTATTGTTGTACAATACACATAACATAAAATTTAACATCTTAACCATTTTTTTAGTACACAGTTCAGCAGTATTAAATACATACACATTGTTGTGCACTATCACCACCATCCATCTCCAGAAATCTTTTCATCCTGCAAAACAGAAATTCTATATTCATTAAATAACTCCCACTCCCACCCACCAGCTCCTGGGAACCACCACTTTACTTACTGTTTTTCACAAATTTGACTATTTCAGGTACCTCATGAAAGTGAAATTATATACTATCTGGCTTCTTTCCCTGAGCATAATGTCTTCAAGGTTCACCCATATTGTGGCATGGGTCAGAAATCCCCTCTTTTTAAAAAAAAATTTACTTTTCAATTACAGTTAACATACAATATTACATTAGTTTCAGATGTACAAAAAGTGATTAGATATTTATATACCTTATAAAGTGGTCACCCCAGCAAGTCTAGTACCCTTCAGACACCATACATGTTATTACATATTATTGACTATATTCCCTGAGATGTATCTTACATACTCATGATTATTTTTATTACTGGCAATTTGTATTTCTTGATACCTTTTTCAACCATTCCAATTCCCCTCCCTCTGGCAACCATTAATATTGTCTTTGCATATGTTTGCTTCTGTTTCATTTGTTCATTTATTTTGTTTTTTGGATTCTACACATAAGCAAAATTATATGTCTCTTTCTCACTTTTTTCACTTAGCATAATATCCTCTAGGTCCATTCATGTTGTCACAAATACAAGATTTTATTCTTATTCATGGCTGAGTAATATTCCATTGTATATATGCCACATCTTCTTTATCCACTCATCTATAGGTGGGCACTGAGATTGTTTCCATATTTTGACTATTGTAAATAATATTGCAATGAATATAGGGGTACACATACCTCTTTGAATTAGTGTTTTGGATTTCTTCAGGTAAATATCTAGAAGTGGAATTACTGGGTCATATGATAGTTCTATTTTTATTTTGAGGAACCTGTGTACTACTGTTTTTGTTTTTTCTAAAAAGCAGACCCTTCAGCATTCCTTGTAATTCTAATTTGGTAGTGATGAGCTTCTTTAGCTTTTTCTTGCTTGGTAAACAGTTTATCTTTTCTTTAATTCTAAACGATAGCTTTGCTGCGTAATCTTGGTTGTAGGTCCTTGCTCTTCATCATTTTGAATATTTCCTCTGGCTTGCAATGCTTCTGTTGAGAAATCAACTGACAGTCTTATGGGAGCTCCCTTGTAGGCAACTAACTGCTTTTCTCTTATCACTTTTAAGATTCTTTCTTTGTATTTAACCTTTGCCATTTTAATTATGCTGTGTCTTGTGTGGACCTCTGGTTTCATCTTCTTTGGGACTCTCTGAGCTTTCTGGACTTGTATGTCTTTTTCTTTTCCCAGGTTAGGGAAGTTTTCAGTCATTATTTCTTCAAATAGGTTTCCAATTCCTTTATTCTCTCTTCTCCTGGTACCCCTATGATATGAATCTTGGAACACTTGATGTTCTCCCAGAGGTACCTTAAACTATCCTTATTTTTAAATTATTTTTTTTGCTGTTCTGTTTGGATTTTTTTTCCACTACCTAGCCTTCCAGACTGATGATTCAATCCTGTTTCATATAATCTGCTGATTCCCTTTAATAAACTCATCATTTCAACCATTGCATTTTTCATTTCTGACTGGTTCTTTTTGTTTTCTCTTCACTGAGTTCATCTATTCTTCCTTAAGTTCATTGGGCACCCTTATAACAAGTGTTTTAAACTCTGTATCTGGTAGATTCCTTGTTTCCTTTTTTAGTTCTTTTTTTTTTTTTTTTTTTGGAGTTTTGTTCCAGACTTTGGAGCATGGTCCTTGTATCATTTTGGCTGACTCCCTTTGTTTCTATGTATTAGGTAGAGCTGCTATGTCTCCTGGTATTGACAGAGTGGCTTTATGTAGGTGTTCTGTGGAGCCCAGTGATACAGTCTTCCTGGTCTCCTGAGCCAGGTGGGTCATGTGTGGCCTCCTCTTGTAGTTGAGCTTCAACTGCTGTTGGCATGGCAGTGGGTGGGGCTGATCCCCATGCTAACTGGCTATGAGGGCTGGCTGGGACTACAGTAGACAAGCTGTTGTTTGGGGCTGACTCCACAGAGCAGAAGTTGCTTTAGCAGGTCTCTGGTGCCAGCTGAGTCTGTCCTTTGGGTGTCTCATTTGTGGAGCTGGTTGGGTGGTGCTCTAGTGTGGTCTGAAGTCAGCCATCATGTTTGTTGGTCTTGGAACCTCTTGGGAGGGGCTCTTGTGCAAGCCAAGGTCAGCTTTTGCCGGCCTTGGGACCTCTTGGTAAAAGCTGCAAGTGATCTGCAATTGGTTGTCGCTTTCACTGGGTTAGGAGGCACTTGGAAGAGGCTACACTGCAAACCGATACTGAATGCTACTTGTGTCATTCTTGGAACTCTTTGGGGGATACAATGTGAACTGAGGCCATCTGTCACTTGTGCTGGGCTTGTGACCAATTAGTTGAAGTTATGTTACAGGCCACAACTGGCTGCCACTATGTAGCACCTGATAGAAGTGACAGTGCAAGTTGAGACTGTATGTCACTTGTGCTGAGCTAGGGCTGCTTAGCAAGAGCTACAAGGCATGCTGATGGTTGTAAGACCTGCCTGGTCCACATCTAAGCCCGTCCCATTGGTCTCGAGATGTCTTCTTTATATCCTTAGCTATAGGAATTCTGTTCAGCTAGTCTTTAGGTTTTCTCAGTGATGGTTGTTGTATAATTTAGTTGTAAATTGGTGTGATCATGGCAGGAGGTGAGCACAGAGCTTACATACTCTGTCATTTTGATCTGGGCACAGCCTGTCTTGAATGTATATTGTTTTAATTCAATAAGGTTAGCATTAGAAAATGAATATAGATAGCATTCTTCTTAAGTCATTTAAGCAATGACTAGTTCTAAAACAGAATACCTGTTTTACTCCAGAGGACAAAAGTACCATACTGATGACTGGTTTTATAAATTACCACAATTTGGGGCATAAAATGAGAAGTATTTATTTTCTCATAGTTCTGGAGGCCAGAAACCCAAATCAACATGTTTTTGGGAGGACCGAGCTCCTTCCAGAGGCTCTAGAGATTATGTTCTTTGCCTTTTTCAGTTTCTAGTGGCTATCAGCATTCCTGGGTTGTGACTGCATCACGCCAGTTTCTGCATCCATGGTCATATTGCCTCCTCTTCTTCTCTGTGTCTCTTATAAAGACAACTGTCAGTGGACTTAGGGCCTACCTGGAAAATCCAGGATAATCTCATCTCAAAAGGCTTAATTATATCTGCCAAGACTCTTTTAAACTAAATAACAGAACATTCACATGTTCTAGGAATCTATATATATAAAAGGCTAATACGCAAAGTTCGACGGGAAGACCGGGGGTTTGATCGCTCACTATGACGTGTGTTGACCACCAGGGGGAAGCACAGAACAAAGGCCCCGGCCAGCAGCCGGAAGGCCCCAATCAGCTCTGATCCCTGGCCAGGCCTAGGGACCCTACCCATGCACAAATTTTGTGCACTGGGCCTCTAGTTATGCTATAAGCTTCTCTTTTTGAGGGCTACCATTTAGCCTACTATAGGAACTACAGGCAAAAATTTTATCCAACCTGACAGGCATTTTCTGGCCATGCACATATGCACCACACTTGCAAGCCATGCAGGCTACAGTAGCACCCATGATGTCCCAGAGGCTCGCAATTTTTTTTTTTAAAATATATTTTATTGATATTTTACAGAGAGGAAGGGAGATGGATAGAGAGCTAGAAACATCGATGAGAGAGAAACATTGATCAGCTGCCTCCTGCACACCCCCTACTGGGGATGTGCCCGCAACCAAGGTACATGCCCTTGACCGGAATCGAACCCGGGACCCTTCAGTCCGCAGGCCGACGCTCTATCCACTGAGCCAAACCGGTTTTGGCCCAGAGGCTCGCAATTTACTGGCCTGCTTCCTCATGGTCAGAGACGCCTCAGAGGGTAAGACTCATGCAGACGGGACCGTGGGTGCAGAGTATAGCAGATGGAGGGGACACCCGATAGAGAGTGGGGCAAACACACAGACCGTGGCCAGCAGTGCACAGGAGGGTGGCCCGCAGAATGAAGAAAAAAGAAAATTTTATCCATATACTTACTCCTTTGCTGACTGGAGAGCCCTCGTAGGTTTCATATGGGCCATGGTCCTTGGCCAGATCACAGCTGGCTTCCAAGGCTCCATAATAAATGGTTTCAAAGATTTGCTTATTCAATAACTGGGCCTCTGGACTCTCAAAAGGATACCTCATCAGAATAAAAGCATCTGCCAGGCCTTGTACCCCAATTCCAATAGGGCGATGACGTTTATTTGATAAGTATGCCTTTGTGCCAATAGGTTTAGAGAAGAAAGAGACATTACTGAACAGAAAAAAGCAACATTCTGTACCAAATGACATACACTCTCTTTTTATGTTTTCTCACACCATTCCAATGATAACTATTTAAATGTTGCCTGGCAAGCAGACTGTGATAAACTCCCTTCACTTTGAATTTCAATAATTATCAATAAGCAGAGATATCTATTCATACCTCTGGGACAGGGTAGTAGTTAATATCAATAATTTTATTCAAATTTCGGACAATGACTTTAGTGACTTCAGCCAGCTTCTTAAAGTCGTATGTGTGTTCTGATGTGACATACATATTCAGGGCCAGGGAAGCCAAGTTACAAACTGCAACCTGGAATGCAAAGAAGAAGAGTCCAGAATCACAAAATTTTTATTTCCTCTCTGTGTTGATAACACTACCATATAAGCCTCTAACACTTTACCATTAAAATTTTTCATTTTTATCTTTGACTTCTCTCTCTTCATCATTCATCAGTTCATTTCTAAATCCCAGTACTTATTCACATATGAGTTATAACATGCACCAGTGAATAGGTAAAATGAAGAGAAAATCCTGTGTTCCTTAGTACATGACTCTATTACCACTTATATCACATTGTGTTATAATTTTTTATGTATATCTGAGTAGATGTGCCCTGTCCAATACAACAGTCACTAGCCACATGTTGCTATGTAATCAAAATTAAATGAAATTTAAAATTTCTCAGCTGCACTAGTAACATTTTAAATGTCCCACAGCCACCAGATACAGAACATTTCCATCACTGCAAGAAAACTCTTCCAAATTACACATGCCCACCTCACCCTCACTGAGATTCTGACAAATCCTTAACAACAGAGGATCCAAGTTGATGAATTTTGAAAAAGCTCTTCAGGTGATTCTCCCACTACACTCACTATACTAGGTAATGACATTTTATAGGTAGGGATCATATCCCTATATTTTTAGTATTGGCAACACATGTGGCATACATTAAGCTTAATAATGTTGAATGAATACACTTTCTTTTCCATTTTTATTATGACTATCCTAATCCAAACCCTCAATGCCTCTCACCTAGACTCCCTCATGCCCTTCATACCTACTCAATTCTATACTTGTTGCCAAAGTACCCATTTTCAAAACATAGCTCAAATCATGTAAGTCTATTAAATGTTAGAGAAAGAAAATAAGACAAGAAGAGTCCCGGGGGGTAAGAATGGAAGGAATGCCATTTTAAAATAGAGTTCTCCAGAAAGACCTCACTGAGAACATGACATATGGACAAAGAACGGAAGAAGTTAGAAAGCAAGCCATGTGCCTATGTGGGGAGAAAGAGTATTAACCGCAAAAATCCTGAGGCATCCCTGGCTGGTTTGGCTCCGTGGTGAATGTCAGCCTGCCGACTGAAGGGTTGTGGGTTTGATTCCCACTCAAGGGCACATTTCTTGGTTGCAGGTTTGATCCCTGGCCCTGGTTGGGGCACGTGAAGGAGGCAACCAATGGATGTGTCTCTCTCACATCAATGTCTGTCTCTCTCCCTCCCTCCCTCTCTGTCTCACCCTTCCTTCTTTCCTTCCATTGCCTGAAAAATCAATGGAAAAAATATCCTTGGGTGAGGATTAAAAAAAAGGGGGGGACCTTGTTAGTCTATAATATAATCTATCTTGTGTAATTATTTTAGTATATGTCAATTTCCTACAACTAAATTTTAAGTTTCCAGGGGGCAGAGGCTGAGCCATATTCATTTATATTCCCAAAGCACTTAATACAGTGCTTTTCACATAGCTGGGTGCTCAATAAATTTTGAATTAAACTGCAACCTTATCAGTATGTTTAACTCACCATTTTCTCCCTGGTTTTTCTTTTGTCATGGTATTTTTTTTAGATCCTACAATTTGTGATCTGCTCCTTCCTCCTCATTTTCATAGTTTATATCCAATATCCAAGAAGCTGTCATCCAACTACTACAACAATGTCTTTAACCTAACCACAAACCTCTTTTCTATAACAGAAACAAAATCTATCCTTCTCATCCTACCATTTTAATGCTATTTTCCTTTCAGAAACCTACACAGGCCTATGACACATTCCAGCTTTCACTTACTAACTCCTTTCCCCTGGCCAAAACCATCTCTACAGATAAAAAACTTTAATGTATTTGCTACATCAAAACAAATTTGACACTCATTGCATAAAACCAAACCATCTCTCTGATCTGTCATACAGACCGCTCTTCCCAAATGGAAGCTTTTCCATAAACTTTATTTTTTTTAAACTAAATCTATATTCCCTTTCCGGCCTTGTCTCTTCAGTGAATCACCTTAAAGATTTGAGATTAGAATTTTGTCTCACCATCACTGAAAGGATTCTCTACAAGTTTACATACTTTAAACTGAAAGAGCATCCTAACACATTTTTGTGTTTGTCCTAAGCTACCATGATTGTACATTACTATTTCCCTCAAGTAAAGATTATTACAATATGTAAGAAACAGTTGACTGACTTCCACATGGCCTAGACTAAAAGATATTCAAGGGCACAGATCACAACTCTTCTTTCCTGTGTAATTGCTGTCTATTTTAGTGCCCTTCTGCTTACCAATAAGCTACAAAATTTCCCTTCACCCATCTCAAGTGAAATCAAGTGAGGGATTCACAAATAATTAACTTCACTTCCTAAGATTCACCTCTCAGTCGTAGATTTAGGCAGAAGTTTTTCTACCTACCTCATCGTTGCTGGTATATTCTACTATTTCTGTGCACAGGTTGCTGCATTTGATTGTTCCCAGGTTCTGCTGATTGCTCTTCCGATTACAGGAATCTTTGTAGAGCATGTATGGGGTACCTGTCTCTGTCTGAGACTCAATAATCGCATACCAAAGCTGTTGAGCTTTTACAACTTTGCGAACACGACCCTGTTTCTCATAACTGAAAGACAAAACTAATATTATTTTAATAGTCCCTAAGAAAACCTTTATTACAGATAACGTGAAGAAAGACACTGAAATATAATATTGTAAAAACTCAAATTTTCTAGTAAACTTAGCTAAGGAAAAAAAATAAGGAATATAACATTTATTTCACCCTCACTAAAGCCAGTGAAGAAAACCAGGCAGTTTTAAATCTCTTCAAATACAACCCAAACCCACTAAATCAACACCACCTTCCAGAATAAAAGGAACAAAACCTAAAATAGTCAAACTGTACTATTGTGCTAAAGTAGTACCATTGTGCTATTAGTTAATGACATGTACTGTCCTGGTTGATTTTGATTCCTGTATGCAATATAAACTTATCAAATGTACTATACGACAAAGCAAAATAATAACCCTGCTAATTCATTGCCTTCATTTTTAAAAGCATCAATTAAAAAAACGCAAGCAAATATTAAATGTCCCAAAGTTTTAAAAAAAGAAAACAGAAACCAAAAATTTGGAAAAGATTCAGGAAGTAAAGCTGACCAAAATAAAATTACTAGTCATATTCTCTCCTAGATGCTTCCAAATATTCCTAGAAACTGGCTAATGAAAGATATTATTTTGAAATGTGGATCCCCAAATAAGAGAAAAACATTACTTTCATATTTTCCCCATACCTTTCATATAGTTTCTCAAATTCCTCTCCCCAAACCTCATCCAGACCAGGACACTCATTTGGACACATTAAAGACCAGTCCTACAAAGGGAAGAACAGTACCACACATGAGAAACTTCAAATAAGCAACCATACATAATCCATTAGAAACACTATAATGCATAGGGTGTCTTCCATAGACTGTCTTGGAAATCTGCTATAGAAATAATCACTTTAGGCTCAGGTCCAAATATCTAGTTCTGCTTGTTTGTATACAATTTTAAGCATATAAGTCAGACAGCATCTACTTTGGAAAATAAAAACCCAGGAAAGCAGGAATGGCACCTTTTAACTTGTTCAAAATACCTTCTGTAGCAAAATTCATAGGTAGACTATTCCTAAGCATGATTTAAGATGATTGAAGAAAAAGCTTATGTGAATCAAGTAATTATTACTAACAGGTATCTATCTCTCACCTGATTAGTCTCCACTCGTTTCATGAAGAGATCGGGAATCCAAAGGGCAAAGAAAAGGTCCCTGGCACGCTGTTCTTCCTTTCCTGTGTTCTTCTTTAAATCAAGAAACTCAAATATGTCTAAATGCCAAGGCTCCAGGTAAATAGCAAATGCTCCAGGTCGCTAAGGTAAACAATCATCAATCTTTTCAGAATAAGAATGAAACAAAGAAACTTCATATTTTCCAAAGCACTTTTATATCTCCTTGGATCTTCACTACAATTAATGAATTAAATGAGATAATACAAATAAAAGTCTTATAAGAATATAAATTAATAACATTTTTCTTACAATACCAGGAGTAAAAAAAAGAGCATTTTTACATAAAGAAAATGTGGAAAAGATTAAATAACTTGTCCAAAGTGATACAGTGAACCAGAGATGGAGCTTCCTCTTCAGTTGTCCTCCAGCTCACTTTACACTATATAACATGTATAAAGCCCAAAGAAAATCACTTTAACTTTGACAAAAATAGGTTGTGCTCTTACTAAAAAGTCGAAAAGGTGCTGTCTTATCAAGGTCCTTATATTCTTTTTTAAATGTTTTTATTGATTTTTTTTAGAGAGAGAGGAAGGGAAAGGGATAGAGAGATAGAAACATCAATGAGAGGAAACATCATTGATGGGCTGCCTCCTGCATGCACCCCACAGGGGATCGAGCCCGCAACCTGGGCATGTGCCCTGACCAGAAATCCAACCGGCAGCCTCTTGGTTCCTGGGTCAAAGCTCAACCGCTGAGCTATACAGGCCGGTCTAGATTTTTTTTTTAAGTACACCAGAGACAAGTTCATAAACTAAGAGATGATTAGTATGCCTACGTATCCATGAGATACAGGCTCAAGTTGCAAACTATCCTGCTGATAATATTAAGTAAACAACCCAATCTTCTCAACTTTACTTTTCCCTCTATAAAATAGGCAGAATTTTGTTTATTTTTTTAAAAGATATTTTCATTGATTTCAGAGATGAAAGGAGAGAGAGATAAGGAACATCAATGATGAGAGAGAATCACTGATTGGCTGCCTCCTGCATGTTCCACATTGGGGATGGAGCCCACAATCAGGGCGTATGCCCTGACCAGAAATTGAATAGTGACCTCATGGTTCATAGGTCAACACCTAACCACTGAGCCATGCCAGCTGGGCCAGAGTTTTATTTCTTTAAAGAAAAACTTAGAAGACATATGACAACTCTTTTTCAAGATTAAGTATTAATATAAGTCACAACTTTAGCAACTATCTGTAAATAAACTGTCATGTAAAAAAGCTGCTGACTAGATCACTGGCTGTCTGCAGCCAGTATGTATGGGCAGAAAGGATGGGGGTCATTAATATAAAGGTGCAGGAGGAAAAATTGGGGGGTAATGCCTATATGTATGGTAATTACATAGTCAAAACCCACCAAAATGTAGATTTCAAGTGTGTGCACTTTAAAGTAAATCATACTCATTAAACTGATATTAAAACTTAAAAAAAGGCAGTTGTTAGAAACACACAATGAATCATCTTATAAGCATACATAGCTAATAGTTTTTAGTTCTGATTTCCAGTACTTTCAAGTAACAGAACATACCTTGTTCCCACCTTGATCCACATATCGAGCTGTATTGTTATATACTCTCAGCATTGGTACAAGGCCATTGGAATTACCGTTAGTCTGAAAGAGAGACTGAGAATAAAGGCATCTGGAGAAGAAAGAGGGGGCTCAGAAAGAAAAATAACAAAATGGCAAAAGAATGGACAAAATACTCTTTCCCAGTCTATAAAGTTTTACCTGCTCTCCGAGATTTTACCTCTGCTTTGAAAATACAATGCCCAATAAAATCAACAAATTGTTGTTGAATAAATTATAATTATATACAAAGTTATTTCATAGCATCTCTAATTTACAATGAGACATAATAAATACAAGTCAAAAGAATCCAATATCAGGATAAATTCCACACCTTCTAAAGATTTATTCCCAAAAGAATTCAAGGCAACTTAAAATAAGTATATGCAATGGGCAAATCAAGACAATAAACAGGTAAATAGAGATTCTCAGCAATAAGTAGATTCTGGAATGAAGATAAGAAAATATAAACTCCTAAGACTAGAATAAACCTCATCAAATTTCAAAAATAACCCTTCTAACCCATGGCAAGCCTTTGAACAGACGAGCAATGGCTCACCATACTATTAGGTAAAAGTACTGTATGTATCATAGCACCTCCAAAACACCACATAATGGAGTGGTTTCCTTCTGGACTCTGTACCTTCATTCTATAGAATTAGATATTTTTTTCACATTACAAATGAAGAAACAAACACAAAGATGTAAAATAACTTGCATTAGGCACTACAAGTAAGTAGTGGAAATAGGATTTAAATCCGAGTCTTACTTAAAACCATTATCTTGACTCCCAAGGAAAAGTGAAGTAGCACACTGCTTGAATTTACATCACAGAATGTCAATGTTTAAAACTTAATCCTGGCTCTATCACATATTAAGTGACTAATCTCTCAAAGTAATTTAACTTTCTAAGTCTCAGCTTCTTCACTTGTAAAGTGGATAGTGCCTGTAGGGCCTACACTCACAAAGTTAGTGTAAGGCATCAAGTTCCTACCATGTGTCTGTAATGTTATCTATGTCATAAGGTTGTAGCTGTAGTAAGAATTAAATGAGTAGTTCATGTAAAACTTTTATAACAGATTTAGTACACAGTAAGCAAGCAATAAATGACAGCTGCTATTATCATAAAACTAGAGGCCTGGTGCATGAATTTGTGCACGGGTGGGGTCCCTCGGCCTGGCCAGCAATCGAGGCCTATTGGGTGGCTGGCTGGTTGTGGGGAGGGACTGCTTGAGGTTGGCTGGCTGGGCATTGGGGGGACCCCCGTGGGAGGTTGGCTGTGAGAGCGCACTGACCACCAGGAGGCAACTCCTGCATTGAGCATCAGTCCCCTGATGGTCAGTGCGCGTCACAGCGACTAGTCGACCCGTCGTTCCGGTCGTTCGGTCATAACAGTTGTTTAGGCTATTATATCCTAACTAGAGGCCCGATGCATGAAATTTGTGCAAGGGGTTTGGCCCTCGCAGCTGTGGTGGCTGCGCCCTCGCAGCCTCGGCTTCATGGCTTCGTCCGGACAGTTGTTCTGCTGTTCGGCTGTCCGGTCTAATTAGCATATTATGCTTTTATTACTCTCCTAATATATAAAAAGACAGGGGCTGTCACGACTGAAACAACTGGATGGACGACCCCAGGATCAGGCCTTAAACTGGCAGTCAGACATCCCCTGAGGGGTCACGGATTGGAGAGGGTGCAGTCTGGGCTGAGGGCACCCCCTCTCCTGTGCATGAATTTGTGCACTGAGCCTCTAAAAGATATATAAAAATCCAGGGGCCGTCACGACCAAACAACCGGACGGACAACTGAATAGCAGGCTGTGTGGGGCGACAAGGCTGGAAGGGGGGTTAGTGAGGGACGACCAAACAACTGAACAGCAGGCTGCATGGGGCAACCAGGCCAGCAGGGGGGGCAGCTGGGGGGCAACCAGACTGGCGGGGGGTGGGGGAGGCAGTTGGGGGCGACCAGGCCAGCAGAGAGGGGCAGTTGGGGGCAACCAGGCCAGCGGGGGGGGTGGGGGTGGGGGGCAGTAAGGGACGACCAGGCCGAGGGGTCCCGGATTGGAGAGGGTACAAGCTGGGCTGAGGGGACCCCTCTGTGCATGAATTTCGTGCACCGGGTCTCTAGTATATAGATAAACCAGAATTCTAAAATATAAAATAAATCAAAATCTGAGATAAAAAGGATCCTAGAGATCATCTAATCTAAACCTTTAATAAGACAGATGAAAATGAAGTCACAAGCAGTGAAATGACTCACTCCAGGTCACATAACCAGCCAGTAACTAACAGACTTAGGTTTCCCAAGCCCCAGCATATGCCCTCTCAACCATAAGCTTGGTTCCTTATGGACTTGAATTCCTCTAGTCTACACATTTTTAAACATAAAACAGAAGCTTACCCCAGCAATGTAGCTGCCAGTAGCTCGAATACAACTCACAGCAACACCAATTCCCCCAGCAGACTTGGAAATCAATGCACACTGCTTTAGTGTGTCATAAATGCCTTCAATACTATCATCTTTCATACTCAGAAGGAAACAGCTATGGGGGAAAGAAGTCACAACTTATCAAGGAAATGAAGCAAAGCAGAGTCACAGAAATAACTATACAATCCAAAGACAATAAGTTAGGCAAATAAAAGATTTGAAATTTACAAAATTACTAAGTGTTTTTAGAAGAAAAAATATATACTGTTACTAGCTATGACATAGTAAAACATATCAACATATCATATTGGTTTAAAAATCACCTTGCTGCCAACCCTAGATGCTAAGCCTAGAACAGGGGTGGGCAAACTTTTTGACTCGAGGGCCACAATGGGTTCTTAAACTGGACCAGAGGGCCGGAACAAAAGCATGGATGGAGTGTTTGTGTGAACTAATATAAATTCAAAGTAAAGGAGCGGAGGGGAGAGCAAGAGAACCCTCCGCTCTTTCGGCTCCGCGGGCCGGATAGAACAGCCGAACAGGCCGGATCCAGCCCGCGGGCTGTAGTTTGCCCACGGCTGGCCTAGAAGGAAGTCTTAGAGATAAGTTTAAAATATTAACTTAGGGACTCTCCCCCCTCCCCACACGGGAGTCTGTGCTATGAGATTCTTTTTCCTTTCCCACATGGGAGTGTGTACTTGTTCTTCAATAAATCTCCACCTTTGTATAAAAAAATAAATAAATAAAAATAAAAAATAAAATATTAGCTTACATGTTCACCAGATTGCAAATGTACCGTTATCACATTTTCTCATGCAAATCCTAAACATTCATAACAGTCTTTTCAACCTATTACTAAGCCAAGAAAAATTAAACATTTATGAAAAAAAGTAACATCTATGCAATGGTCAACCAATTCTGTGATATGTCACCAAAATTTAGCTCCCTTACTGTCTTTTTTAAGATAGCCTCTCTACCTGTGCTTTCAATCTTCAACCTATTCTCTACCTCAGGAGCCATACTCTACCAATGATCTTATCACTACCTTGAATATTCAACCAATCAAATGTATTCTATCCACTGACCTCTTCTACTGAATAGACATTCAGAAAGATAGAGAATAATATACTTTGTACTTATTACCACCTATCTCAATTATAAAGTCTAATTATAATCCCACTAGAGGCCCAGTGCACATGAAATAGTGCACAGTTAGGGTCCCTAAGCCTAGCCTGGCCTCCGTCGCTGGCCTCTGCTGCCCTGCGACACTATGTGAAGCTCCCTGCCCTGGGACACTCCACGATGCTTGTGGCTCCTCAACTGCTCCGTGAAACTCCCCCCGCCCCTTGACTCCTCCACGAGGCTCCCCCCCGCCCGGCGACTGCTCCGCAAGGATCCTCCTGCCCCTCAACTACTCCGTGAAACTCCCTCCGCCCCACAACTTCTTTGCGAAATTCCACCTGCCCTACAACTGCTCCATGAGGCTCCTCCCCGCCCTTGACTGCTCCTCGAAGCATGCTGCTGCCCTGTGAAGCTCACCACTGGACGCTCTGCGAAACTCACCTGCCCCACCACTTCACACCCCGCGAAACTCCCCCACCACGCGATTGCTCTGCGAAACTCGCTGCCGCCCGGTGACTGCTCCGCTGAGGTCACCGCCGCCCCATGAAGCAGGCCACCGCCGCCGCTTAACAGTCCTGCCCGCCGCCACTGCCCCCTCATGGAGAGTGGCTCAGGGGCTGGGAGGACGGGGGGTCCCAGAGAGGTGCTCCATGCACTTCATGGTGACCGGTCATCCGTTTCGGTTGTGACAGCACCTGGCTCTTTATATATTAGGATACCTTCTTGTGCATTTTGACCTCTTAGCATTACATATGTTCTACATTTTTAAAATTTCTGGATGCTATTTATTTATCCTCTGCAAGTTGCTTTTAACGCAATATTGTATTAGAGACCAAGCTGTTTTGGCTTAGTAGGTAGAGCGTCAGCCTGTGGAATGAAGGGTCCCGGGTTCGATTTCAGTCAAGGGCATATGCCTGGGTTGTGGGCTCAATCCCCAGTGAAAGGTGTGCAGGAAGCAGCCAATCAATGATTCTCTCTCATCATTGATGTTTCTCTCTTTCCCTTCCTCGCTGAAATCAATAAAAAATGATTCTCCAAAGTGAATATATAAGTATTTTCTATTTACCAACATATGAATGAGTTCCCTGTGTTCTACAATCTTACCAACACTTGCCATTATCAGCCTTTGCATTTTTTCCAAACTGATGGGTGTGATATACCTCATTATATTAACTTTCATTTTTCTAATTATTAGCAATATTTATCATTTCACATGTTTACTGACCAATCAAGTTTCTTCTCTGAATTATTTTTCACATCCTTTGCCCATGTTTCTATCTGGTTCTCTTTTTCTTATAATCCTCTGATAGTTAATATACATTGCAAATATCTTCTCCCAGTCTGAAACTTGTTTTTTCACTGTTTTTGGGTCACAGGAGTTTTAATTTTAATGTAGTCAATTTTCCTTTACGTTGTTTGCTTATTTTAAGAAATCCTTCACTACTGTGAGGTCATATATATTCTCCTAACAAAATATAGGTTGAAGCATTAAGAGTCATGATGTCTACAATTCACTTTCAAATGACTCAGCCAAAAAAACATTTTAAGATAAAAAAATAGCCTAATAAAAGAGTAATATGCAAATTAACTATCACTCTGCTATACCCACAAGCCACGCCCACCAGCCAATCAAGAGCGAGTACACAAATTAACCCAACCAAGATGGCTGCAGCCACGGAGAGAGCAGGAGCCTTGGGTTTCCCCGGCAATGGAGGAAGCCAAGCTTTCCACCTGCCCTGGTCTGCCTTGGCCTCCGCTTAAGGCTACAAAGTTTCAATTATAGAAGATAATAAATCCCAACAAAAATGGCAGCAGCCACAGAGCTGGAGAGAATAGGAGGCTTGAGTTGCCCCTGGCGATGGAGGAAGCCAAGTTTCTGCAGCCCTGGCCTGCCTTGGCCTCTGCTTAAGGCTACAAAGTTTCAATTATAGAAGATAAATAAATCCCCGATACCAGGGGCCTCCGCTTGGGACGCCGGGGGGCATGGCCAGCCTACAAACGACCACAGTTCCCTCGCCCAGGCCACCCCACGCCCCAACAGAACCCTCACCCTGATCCAGGACACTCTTCAGGGCAAATCAGCCATCTCCCACCTGTGCACCAGGCCTCTATCCTATCTAATAAAATAATAATATGAAAATTGACTGTCACTCCAACACACAAGATGGCTGCCCCCATGTGGACACAAGATGGCCAGCAGGGTAGGGCAGTTGGGAGGGACCAGGTCTGCAAGGGAGGGCAGTTGGGGGCGATCAAGCCTGCAGGGGAGGGCAGTTGGGGGTGACCAGGCTGGCAGAGGAGGGAAGTTGGGGGCGACTGGGCCTGCAGGGGAGAGCAGTTGAGGGGGACCAGGCCTGCAGGAGAGGGCAGTTAGGGGTGACCAGGCCTGCAGGGGAGGGAAGTTAGGGGCAAACAGGCTGGCAGGGGAGCAGTTAGGCATCAATCAGGCTGTCAGGGGAGTAATTAGGGGGTGATCAGGCTGGCAGGCAGAAGCAGTTAGGGGCAATCAGGAAGGCAGGCTGGCAAGCAGTTGGGAGCCAGCAGTCCTGGATTGTGAGAGGGATTCCAGATTGGAGAGGGTGCAGGCTGGGCTGAGGGACACACACCCCCGTGCACAAATTTCGTGCACCGGGCCTCTAGTATATATATATATATATATAAATATGAAAAAATATCAGTAATCTTTAGATCTAAGCAGAGGTGGATGTATGGATGATATTCATTGTCCGTTTCTTTAAACTTACCTGAATGTTTGAAATTCATAGTAAAAGGTTGAAGAGGAAAATAGATATCTATTTTCTCTATATGCTCTTCTAAAAGATTTTACTTTCACATTTAGATTAGTTTTTCTTGAATTTATTTCTGTATATAGCATGTAAAAGGGAACTCTAATTATACTTTCCCCCATAGGATAACCAATTTCCCTAGCACTGTTTTGCTAATGAAATGCAAAGACATCTCAGTTATTCACGTTCCTACATAATCCTGAATCTATTTCTGTGCTCTTTGTTATGCTCAGTGGTTTTTTTGTCTACCCCAGAGTAAATACCACCGAGCCAAACCACCTAGGACCCGCCTGGATAATTTAGAATAACCTTCCCATGTCAAGATCTTTCTTAATTATATCTGCAAATACCATTTTTCCTTTAAGGTAATATTTACAGGTTCCAGAGATTAGGGCCTGCTACCTTTGAGCAGTCTACTAGATTATTCTTAGTCTTTTGCTCCTCCATATAAATTTTAGAATTGTGATGTTGAAATTTTGAGTGGAATTATACTGAATCTACAGATTAAATAGGGAAAAATGGACATCTTTGCAATATTAAATTCATTTTTTAAATATAAAATCACTCACCTTATTTTTTAATGTCCAACTATGTTTGAAAACTTTCTCAAGAGCCTTCTCTTTTATTAGCTTTGTTCCTGAGTAACCTTCCAGTATTATAAATAATCTATTTTAAAAGTTAATCTTCTAACATCTAAAGTATAGAAATTTAATTGATTAACTTATATTGAACTAATATACCCAAATCTTTTGCTGAAATTTCTAATAGACCTGTTTTTGTGGGTATTTTTAACCAAATTAAGGAAGCTATTTTCTGTATTGATTTTGCTAATTTTTATTATGAAAGAGTATTAAATGGTATAAAATGTTAGTGCAATGGAGTATATTAATATACTTTTTGATAGCACATCCTTGAATTCCTGGAATAAATCAGCTGGCTGAGGGTATTTTGTTTATTTGTATGCTTTGTCTTTTACATATTATTGGACTCTGTTCCAGTGTTCCCTTTTCAAAAAATAGCATCATCGTTCATCTTCTTACTCTACCTATACATAAATTCAGGAACCATCCTTGGCTCATCATATCCAAAACATCATCAAATTCTATCTATTTTACCTCCAAAATATCTTTTGAATCTATTTCTTTCAATCTCTACTTTCACCTCCTAATCCAAACTACCATAATCTCTAGTACAGACTACTATAAACATCCCTCAATTAGCTGGCAGTATTTTATATATATACTAGAAGCCCAATGCATGGAAATTCATGCAAGAGTAGGCCTTCCTTCCCCTGGCTGCTGGCACCGGCTTCCCTCTGGCACCCGAGACCCAGGCTGGCTTCCCTTGGGCCACCTGCGGGCACCTGGAACCCGGGTTGGTTTCCCTCCAGCCCCGGCTTCATCGGGAAGGACGTCCAGAAGGCATCCGGTCTAATTAGCATATTACTCTTCTATTATTATAGACTAGAGGCCCGATGCACAAAATTCGTGCAAGAATAGGCCTTCCTTCCCCTGGCTGCCGGCACCAGCTTCCCTCCAGCATCTGGGACCCAGGCTTCCCTCGCAACCCCAGCTTTGTCTGGAAGGTCATCTGGAAGGATGTTGGGTCTAATTAGCATATTATGCTTTAATTTTGTGTGTGTGTGTGTGTGTGTGTGTGTGTGTGTGTGTGTGTGTGTGTGTATGTGTGTATGTAGAGGGTAATAGATAGAAATATCAATGATGAGAGAGAATCATTGATCAGCTGCCTCTGCACATCCTATACTAGGGATCGAACCCGCAACCCGGGCATGTGTTCTAACCTGGAATCAAACCATGACCTCCTGGTTCATAGGTCGACACTCAACCGCTGAGGAACACTGGCCAGGCAGTATTTACTTTTTTCAAAACCTGACTGAGATATAAATTCACATACCATAATATTCCCCATTTAATGTGTACAACTAATGGCTTTTGGTATATTCACAGAATTGAGCAACCATCACTGGAATTAAGCTTAAAATTCGTTATCAGCATTTGTCCCCCTCTACTTCATTTACCACACTAAAGAGATGTTTCCAGAATGCAAGTCTCATTTAATCAGAGCAGAAGTGATTTAAATGTTCATTAAATTATTTTTCCTGTAATCAACTGCCTAGTTTTTCAGGCCAACGTTTATTTCCCTAGTCAAAACCATTTCAGAATTTTTAAACTGACTATATATGATGCATACCTAGAAAGTTGTGGGCGGTTGGTACCAGCATTGAAGAGAGTGGGAGAGGCATGGGTAAACCACCTCTCAGAAAGAAGGTTGTATGTTTCAATAGCAGCATCAATATCTTCTTTGTGAATCCCCACAGATACCCTCATCAACATATGTTGTGGTCTTTCAGCCACTAAAATCAAAAGAGAAGTTTTCACATGATGGAACATGTCAGACAAACTAGGCTAGTCAAAAAGAAAATGATTTTAAAAAGCAGGACAATTAAAAAAAAAAAAAAGCAGGACAATTATTCATAAACTAGACCTAAAGTTAAAAATGTTAGTCAGAGTTTAGACAGAAATATTAAGGCTAATAGCTCAAAGCTCTATATTCAGTATAATGCACAGAAAATAAAACACACACACAAACATCTTCATTCTCACCTTTTCCGTTGATCTTCAACAAATAGGACCGTTCTAGTGTCTAGAAAAAGCAAAGCAACCAAAAAACTTCCAGAACAGCTCTTAAAGACACAGTAGATATAGCATTCACAATGAGCCAATCTATTTAAATCTTCTCAGTTTTTATGTAATTTTAAATGAAAATAATATATTTACTCTTACTAACTTCAGTTGGAACATTATCAATTGGCTATTTGTTTTGGAACAGACTGCATGAAAATTTCTGGAGAAAGTTAACTCTATATTAATATGCATAACACTAACAGCAGAAGTTACAGTATTCACCATCATCACAATGGTTAACAGGTATAAAGTACTTGTAATAGGCTAGGCATTGATCTAAGCAACACACTCACTTATCCTCAACAGAATTTGTTGTTAATATTATATTATATAGATGGAAACCACAGTGCAATGCCAGAATTATAAAGGTCGAATGACTGAAAATCATGATTTTTGCAAAAGAGAGTCACTGTGTCTGGAAAGTACAAAGCGAGATGGAGAATGGCTGGAGATGATTTGGGGATGTAGACCATCTATACTAATAAAAGGCCAAAACCGGTTTGGCTCAGTGGATAGAGCGTCGGCCTGCGGACTGAAGGGTCCCAGGTTCGATTCCGGTCAGGGGCATGTAACTTGGTTGCGGGCACATCCCCAGTGGGAGGTGTGCAGGAGGCAGCTGATCGATGTTTCTCTCCATCGATGTTTCTGACTATCTATCCCTCTTCCTTCCTCTCTGTAAAAAATCAATAAAATATATTTTAAAAAAAAAAAAAAAGGGTAATATGATAATTAGACCGGACATTTTCCGGTCATAGCCACGGTGGTGAGGGCCGAGGCAGAGGCAGTTAGGGGCAGTCAGGCCAGTGGGGGGGCAGCTAGAGGGAGGTCAGGCCGGCAGGGGGGCAGCAAGGGGGCAGCCAGGCCAGCAGGGGGACAGTTAGGGGGCAGCCATGCTGGCAGGGGGGCAGTTAGGGGGCGGGCAGGCCAGCAGGGGGGCAGTTAGGGGGCAACCAGGCCGGCAGGGGACCAGTTAGGGGGTGACTAGGCTGGCAAGCAGAGGCAGTTAGGGGCAATCAGGCAGGCAGGCAGGCAGGCGAGTGGTTAGGAGCCAGCAGTCCCAGATTGCGAGAGGGATGTCCTGGATTGGAGAGGGTGCAGGCCAGGCTGAGGGACGCCCACCTCCCGTGCATGATTTTCATGCACCGGGCCTCTAGTTAAGCTTAATAAAAGATTCTGAAGAAAAAAAATAATACTATCTCCATTCTAAAGATGAGGAAACTAAGCATAGAGAGATTAAGTAACTTGCTAATAAGAAGTAGAGCAGAGGCTGGGGTTGGGGTAGGAGGTGGCAGTGGAGGAATTGAGACAAAAAAGAGAAAAAATGCATAGACATGGACAACAGTGTGGTGACTGCCAGGGGGAGGGGTTAGGAGGGGAGATGGACAAGGGTATGGGGGGATAAATGGTGATGGAGAGAGACTTGACTTGAGGTGGTAAATACACAATACAATGTATAGATGATGTGTTGTGGAATTGTGCACATGAAACCTGTATAATTGTGTTAAGCAGTAATAAATTAAATTTTAAAACAGGAAAGAGAAAAAAAAGTAGAGCCAAGATTCGAACCCAGAAGGTCTAACACCAACATTCAGGTTCTCAATCACAGTTTATCAACACAAAAGTACCTAGAAAAACACTTGGCACACAGTAGGGATTCAATAGTTGTTGCATAAACAGTAAAAACAATATGGAATCATTATGGCAAATTATCTGCATAACTCCTCAGGTAATCCAGAAGTAATATTTGGAAACTCTGAAAATTGCAAATGGATAAGCTATATTTCCTTAATTCAAACAACCACTATCCATCTACCCCACTAATTCCCTAGGTCCATCCCAACTCCCATCAACTTATTGCCTTTATAATTGTATCACTAAACATAAACAAAAACCTGTATTTCTTGACATAAGAAGGAATTCTCACGTATTTGAAACCCATTATTTACCTTAAAGCCAAAGTAATTATAAGAGAAATCGCGGTCATAGATAATGGCAGAATTCAGGCGCTGATGAAGGTAAATAAAAAGATCCCATAATTAAAATAATTAAACTTATTTTCACAAAATCAACAGTTCAGCCGACTCCAGAATTAAAAATGACATAAGATAAAAAAGAGGTACCACTAAGTATTATTGTTATAGAACAAAAATACACATCTAATGTTAATTTTAAAAATTTATATAAATTGAGTATTCTAATTAGGCTTAAAAACATATACTCAAGTAGAGCACTTTTAAGTTGTTACCCAAGATCTTTCAAATTTTTACCTGAGCAACCTTATTAGGAATTAGTTTGGCAATGTCCCCTAATATTTTGAATGCACACACTCTTTGTCTCAGCGATTCCACATAAAGGATTTATCTTATACCAATATACTCTACAAGTAAAACACTATCATACAAGGATATCCACTTCAGCAAAAAATGGAAAACAAATATTCACCACTACAACAATATATATATTGCTCTATGTATATATATATATATATATAGACAACATTTCTATAAAATAGAATGCTATGCAGCTGTTCAAAAGAATAGGATTAGTCATAAATACTAATACAGACTATCTGTAAGATAAAGTATCAGTAAGAACAGTGTGAACAGACTGCCACTAAAAGAAAAAATTTATGTGTATGCACACGTGTATTACAGAATAGCCCTGGAAAATTACATTTTAAAATTACAAAATGTTATTTCTAAAGAGGAAAGCTAGTGTTACTTTTTTAATCTATAAGTTTTATAGTGTTTACATTTTAAAAACGTGCTGTTGCTTTAAAAAAAAAAAAGAACCTATGCCCTAGCCAGTTTTGCTCAGTGTCGGCCTGTGGACCAAAGGTTCCTGGGTTTGATTCTTGTCAAGGTCACAGGCCTGTGTTGTGGGCTCGATCCCTAGTGGGGAACATGCAGAAGGCAGCCGATCAATGATTCTCATCATTGATGTTTCTATCTCTCTCTCCTTCTCCCTTCCTTTCTGAAATCAATAAAAATATATTAAAAAAAAATTTTTTTTTTCACCAGGAAAGCATTACACATACATCTTTATTTTTCAAAACAATATCCAGTGTTGACTGGGCCACCATGGGAGAGTGTTTGCCATTATGTGGATTTATGTAGTTGTAGAGGTCTTCCATCACATCTAAAAAAAAATACAACAGAAAATAAAAATGTCAAAACCACTTAATGGAGAGTTAATTCACTTTTTCAGTAATAGTTTAAAAGAATGGTTCTCAAACCATTTTTTTTCATCCCAGTCCACCTCAATGCTTAGCATAGAAAGTGCTCAATAAACATATACATGCTAACTATACACTGAGTGGCCAAATTATTATGATCTCTGAACACATAATAATCTGGCCACTCAGTGTATATCCTATATAATAAAAGACTAATATGCAAATTGTCCCCTCGACCAGGAGTTCGACCAGCAGGCAGGCCGGCCAACCGCCCATGTCCCCTCCACCTGGCCAGGCTGGCCGGACCTCACCCATGCACGAATTCATGAACCGGGCCTCTAATTATACACACACACACACATACACACACACACAGTGGCCTGATTATTATGCGTTCAGAGATCATAATAATCTGGCCACTTAGTGTATAATGCCTCGGTTAAGAAAACACACTTCCAGAGTTAGGCTTATTTTTTGTTAAATAAAAACAGGAGTGAGGATATTTTTTGTTAAATAAAAACAGGAGTGAGGATATTTTCCCATTTATTTTATTTTATTTTTTTTAGAAAGAGTGGAAGGGAAGGGGGAGAGGAAAAGGGGGGGAGAGAAAAGAAGAGAGAGAAACATGGATGTGAGAGACACAGTCATTGGTTGCCTCCCATACATGCCCTTGACCAGGAATCGCTCCCTGGACCCTCTGGTGCACAGGCCAATGCTCCAACCACTGAGCCACACCAGCCAGGGCTGAACATAGGCTCTTTGAAAAAGATTCCCAGGTGATTAATACACAATCCCATTGAGAATTATTGGTTGAAAAATTTTTTAAAAAGCAGAAATTATAATCTCTTCTCAAATTTTTTATCCTAATAAAATTCCAATTTAAAATTCAGAAGCTATCATACTAAGCAGTTCACATCTGTAAATGCACATTTAATAAGTTCTCTCATTTGCTCTTCTTTACTACATCATAGCATTAATTGGCTCTCTGTATTTGTGTGTAATACACACATACACACATACACACACACTTACAATGTTGGCATTTTTATTGGAATGGACTTGTATGTATCAATACAATTCTGGGAGAACTGATATGTTTACAATAAATCTACTAAAGAGGGAGAATACACTGTTTGAGGCCCAGCACAATAGATCTCAAATCAAGAGCCAAAGATTTCTGTCATCGTCTTACCATCTGACTTCTTATATACCAATTTTATATTTAAATAAACAAATTATTTAACCTTCCCTTGCCCACATTCCCTGAGCTATAAAATGGCAGCAACGGAATAAAGGATTTGCTAATGGGACACAAGATTAACTGCACCATTTTGTTTAACCCAGAACTTGTCAATATGTGTTACTCATTTTTCCAAGCACATCACCACCAACTGCTTCAAAATGGGCTTCAAAAAAGAAAGAGGAAAAAAAAGCGTGATACGAGAAAACAAAAAGATCCACTGACCTTTCCATTCAGCAAGTCAGCAGCATGGGGAAAAGGGAAGTTCTAGTGCCCCCTCTGCCACTAACTTGCTTTTTAAAAACAAGATGTAACTTTTCTTTTGTCATTCTAGTACTCTTATAAATTTTCTAGGAATATTAAATTATTTCTAACTTTTCCTCTAGACTCACCACTGAATACTTTCTTTGTTTCTTTGTGCAAGTTAGAGACAGCAATCCTTGCTGCCAGAATGGCATAGTCAGGGTGCTTAGTAGTCAAGGTTGCAGCTGTTTCAGCAGCCAAAGTATCTAGTTCCACAGTAGTGACCCCACTGTATAAACCCTGGATTACTTTCATGGTGATCTGAGCCTATAAAAACAAAACCAAGAATTACTTGAGCTTTCCCAAAAAACAATAGCTTCCTTAGGATGGCAATGAAGAAAACAATCAAATGTATATCGAAATAAAAGTCAACTTCCTTTTTTTAAAAAAAAAAAATCTTTTAGAATGGTTAGCAGTGGAAAACTTCATAATGAGAATTCATAAACCAACAGAACTGCCAGAAAATGCATACTACATACACAATGAAAAGATGTCACTAAAAAAATAAATAAATGAATTTTTAAATACCTAAGTATAGGTATTTCATGGTTGACAAAGATGAACAGCCTCACAGGGAAACAGCTAAAAACAGAGCAGTGATTCTTTTTTATTTTTTCTTCTCTTTAAATATATTTTTATTGACTTCAGAGAGGAAGGGAGAGGGAGAGAGATAGAAACATCAATGGTGAAAGAGAATCATTGATCGGCTGCCTCCAGCACACCCACTGCTGGGGATCCAGCCCTCAACCAGACATGTGCCCTGACCAGAAATCTAACTGTGACCTCCTGGTACATGGGATGCCGCCCAACCAACTGAGCCACACCAGCCCAGGGATTAAGTATTTCCCCATTTTAAATTCAAATTCTCCCTATGTAATCAGGGTTCCAGCTGCATACTTACCCATTTCCCCCAAAATCTACCTACAGACAAGTACAGGAAAGTAAATGAATCAAACTTTAATCATTCCAATTAGAGATGAAGGTATAAATAAGGATTGGGACATCAGTAATTTAATGGTTACTCTTTCTTTAGCACTTCACAAATTACAAAGTGTCTCAACTTTCATAATCTCTGACATTTCATAATCACCCTGTGAAATGGATACTATTACTATTACCATTTTACATGAGAAACCTGAGGCTCAGGTTACTTGGACTTGCCCAAGGTTACCATCTAAATCTTTTTTCTCATCCCATTTCAGTTTTCAAGACCATATTGTAAGAGGTTCCCCTTTCAAAAATACACAATGTAGCCCAACCAGCAGTAGCTCAGTGGTTGAGCATTAATTTATGAACCAGGACGTCACAGTTAGATTCCCGGTCAGGGCACATGTCCAGCTTGCGGGCTCCATCTCCAGTGCGGGGCGTGCAGAAGGCAGCCGATCGATGATTCTCTCTCATCATTGATGTTTCTATCTCTCTCTCCCTTCCCCTTCCTCTCTGAAATCAATAATATATATATGTGTGTGTGTGTGTATATATATATATACATATATATATACACACACACACACACACATATATATGTACACATACATATATAAAAAATGCACAAGTTATTACCATACATTTTTTAAAAAAACAAACACTAAATTGTGTATATGTGTTCACTAAATGTTTCTGTAAAAAAGCTTAATCCAACAGAAAATAAATGTATTGCCCAGTTGACTAAAACATGACCCCTCAAAAAAAGTGTGTGTCATTATTAGCTTACAATCTATTCTAATTACATTTTGCCTAGGATCAAGTTGCTCCTGATCACTTTCTTCTCAGATCCCACAGTCAAATTATGTTCAGTAAAAGAGTAGTGAAATCAGGCACATGCAAAAAAATGAAACTAGACCACAAACTTAAACCATAAACAAGAATAAACTCAAAATGGACAAAAGACTTAAATGTAAGTCGCAAAACCATAAAAATCCGAGAAGAAAACATAGGCAGTAAAACCTCAATATGTCTTGTAGCAATATTTTTGCTGATATATATCCTAGGACAAGGGAAACAAAAGAAAAAATAAACAAATGGGACTACGTCAAACTAAAAAGTTTCTGTACAGCAAAGGAAACCATCAACAAAATGAAAAAAGAACCCACTGTATGGGAGAACATATTTGTCAATGATACATCTGATAAGGGGTTCATTTCCAAAATATATTAAAAATTATACAACTTGCCCTAACTGGTTTGGCTCAGTGGATAGAGCGTCAGCCTGTGGACTGAAGGGTCCCAGGTTCGATTCCGGTCAAGGGCATGTACCTTGGTTGCGGGCACATCCCCAGTAGGAGGTGTGCCGGAGGCAGCTGATCGATGTTTCTCTCTCATCGATGTTTCTAACTCTCTATCCCTCTCCTTTCCTCTCTGTAAAAAATAAATAAAATATATATTTTTAAAAAAAATTATACAACTCACCAGGAAGATAAACAATCCAATGTTCAACTTCACTAATCATCAGAGATGCAAATTAAAACCACAAAGAGATATCATTTCACATCTGCCAGAATGAGTACCATCAATAAATCAACAAACAACAAGTGTTGGCGAGGATGTAGAAAAAGGGAACCCTTGTACACTGCTGGTGGAAATGCAAACTGGTGCAACCACTAAGGAAAACAGTATGGAGTTTCCTCAAAAAATTAAATATGAACTGCCTTTTGACCCAGTGGTCCCACTTCTGGGAATATATCCTAAGAATCCTGAAACATCAATCAAAAAGAATACATGCACCCCTATATAAATAACAGTGTTATTTACAATACCCAATATTTGGAAATAGCCCAAGTGCCCATGAGTAGATGAGTGGATAAAAAAACGGGAATACTAATCGGCTATAAAAAAAAAAAAGGAACTCTTACCTTTTGCAACAGCATGGATGGACCTGGAGATTATTATGCTAAGCGAAATAAACCAACAGACAAATACCATATGATCTCACTTATATGTGGAATCTAATGAACAAAATAAACTGACAAACAAAATAGAACCAGAGGCATGGATATATGGAACAGACTGACAGAGGTCAGAGGGCAGGGGGAGTGGGTGGTGGTTGCGGGGAAGGGGCTGGATGAAAGAAGGTAAAAAGATTAGCCAAAGAACATATATGCATAGCCAATGGACACAGACAGTGTGGTGATGGCCAAAGGCTGGGTGGAGCTGGGTAAAGGGGGTGAAAATGGGAGACACCTGTAATAGTGTCAACAATTTTTTTTAAAATAGTGAAGTTTTCTAAATAGTTTCTTATGCTACACAGCAAGTAATCAAAACACAGAATAAAATTAACATCTGTATGCTAACAGTGCCAGATACAATAGTATACAGACTATTTCAGCTGAATCTACCCCAGAAAGCTTGAGTCTTCTACAGCAGCACCCTGTACTATGAAATGTGGTACTACATGAGGCAATGCTAGTAAAATATCTTTTGTCAGGGGACCTCAGTTGTTCTCGTTACACCCCCACTAGCTTATATAAGTAACTTCCCTTTCTCTTTGGTTAAAGAAGATGAAATAGGATGATCTCTCAGGTTCATTACAACTTTAACATTCTACTATTCTAATTATCATCTAGAATTCCTAAAAGTAAAATACAATTTGTAATAAAAACATTTTAAAGTTCTATAAAATTATTTTCTTTTTGACCATTTTGGTCAGTTCACTATCAAGTGTCTAATTATATATGTGCCACGCACTGTGGATATCACAAGAATAAGATAGAGCCCACCCTCAATTCTAGGGGAGGAAAGAGACATGTAATTAATTTCCATATTATGTGGTCAATGCTATTGGGCCAGCACAAGTGCTACAGAAGTAGAGATAATATACCTAAATAAGGCTGAAGCAACATGAGTGGGTTTGGAAAAAAGTGTTTTCAAGACTCCATTTTAGGATGATTTTGGAAGCCATGGGGAAGATGCATTTGAAGGGGGCAAAATTAGAGGAAGACCAGGAGGATACTTTAGAGACCACTAGAGACAGCAGTCTAGGTAAGGGATGATGAGGGTCTAGAGTAGAGGAGTTATAGAAGGTAAGAAAAGAAGAATGACTTGCTTATGAATAGTTTGTTTTCCTTAATTTAAATGTTATCCATGAAATCTACTTTATATTACTTAAATGCATTCTTTCTACATAGATAACAAAAAAGCAAATTTCAAACCAGTTTCTACCCAAATGATCACAATTCCAGAACAAGCTTTACTACAGGCTTTTTTTTTTTTTTTTTTTTTTTAAATATATTTTATTGATATTTTACAGAGAGGAAGGGAGAGGGATAGAGAGCTAGAAACATCGATGAGAGAGAAACATCGATCAGCTGCCTCCCCCACACCCCCCACTGGGGATGTGCCCGCAACCACAGTACATGCCCTTGACCGGAATCGAACCTGGGACCCCTGAGTCCGCAGGCCGACGCTCTATCCACTGAGCCAAACCGGTTTCGGCCACGCTTTTTTTTTCTTATAAATAAAACAATTGACTCAAGGATGTCTCTAACAAAATGTCAATGTCAAGTTTCCCTCTGTTCACTTTTTAGTTCTCTGAAAAGAATTCAGAGCCCAGAACCAAAATTTAGACAAAAAAAAAATTGAGCAATGTGTTCACATGTAAACCCAAGACCATAAGCAGAACACCAAACCAAAATATATATGAAGTGAAAGAAAGGCCAGAGACAGGAGAAACCAAGATGGCGGCATAGGTAAGCGCCTAAACTGCTGCCCCGCACAACAATTTCAAAACTACAACTAAAAGACAGAACGGACACCATCAAGAACCACAGGAAAGCTGGCTGAGTGAAAATTCTACATTTAGAAGGAAAGAGGAAAGCTCATGGAGAAGGAGTGGCAAAGAGCTGAGGTACGGAGACACGCGCGCAGAGAGGAAGGGCGGTGGAGTGCCTGGCTGGCTTTCTCTGGCGGGAGGGGGAAGGAAGCCCCCGACCACTGAACCCCAGTTCCAACTGCAATGAACCTCAGTTCGGGTGAAACCCTGTGGACCCAGGCTCATAAAGGGAGAGTTTGGACTGTCAGGTGGAGAGAAAGGCACACGGAGACTCAGAAACTCGGAGACTCAGGGGAGCGGCAGCAGGGGTCTGGAGGCACGAGTGCGCACAAGGACTGACTGCGGAGGTTACCACAGGCTGTCCCTGGCGGAGGGGAGTCGGAGGCTTCTGACTGCACTGAACCTCAGTTCTGGGCGAGCCCCTGGGGACCCACGCTCTTACAGGAGAAATCTGGACTGTAAGGAGGAAACTCGGGAACCGTGGAAGACAGAGGTCTGGAGACTCGCGAGCAAGGGCAGGGCTGACAGGAAGCCAAGACTGTCTGCCCCGCCCTGAGACTCCGCCCCTTCCAAGCTGAGCACAGAGGCCTTTGCAATCTGGCAAGGCTAATCCTATAAGGCTGACTCCAGCACCGAAAATCTCCCAGTGTAGACATAGCTGATCCTCACAGCCAACTGGCCTGCAGGTCAATTCCTCCCAGTGATACCAACAACAATCAAGACTTAACTACAACAAGGCTGTACACACAGTCCACAAAGGGGTGCACCAAGAGTGTCCACCTCAGGTTAACTGGGGAGGCCGACCTACTGGGCCATATAGGAAACCTAGCACACAAAGCTACCCTACCAACTCAGGGAAGCAGTGAAAAATGGGGAGACGAAGAAACAGATCACAAACGAAAGAAATGGAGGAAAACAAACGACTGGATATAGAATTCAAAACCACGGTTATAAGGCTTTTCAAGAATATCCTAGAAAAGGCCGATAAATATAACGAGACCCTCGAAGATATGAAAAAGGACCAACTAGAAATTAAACATACACTGACTGAAATAAAAAATATTAATCAGAGACCCAACAGCAGACTAGAGGAATGCAAGAATCAAGTCAAAGATCTGAAATACAAAGAAGCAAAAAACACTCAACCGGAAAAGCAAAAAAAAGAAAAAAGAATCCAAAAAGTTGAAGATAGTGTAAGAAGCCTCTGGGACAACTTCAAGCGTACCAACATCAGAATTATGGGGGTGCCAGAAGAAGAGAGAGAGCAAGATACTGAAAACCTATTGGAAGAAATAATGACAGAAAACTTCCCCCACCTGGTGAAAGAAATAGACTTACAAGTCCAGGAAGCGCACAGAACCCCAAACAAAAGGAATCCAAAGAGGACCACACCAAGACACATCATAATTAAAATGCCAAGAGCAAAAGACAAAGAGAGAATATTAAAAGCAGCAAGAGAAAAACAGTTAATTACCTACAAGGGAGCACCCATACGATTGTCAGCTGATTTCTCAACAGAAACTGTGCAGGTCAAAGGGGAGTGGCAAGAAATATTCAAAGTGATGAATAGCAAGAACCTACAACCAAGATTACTCTACCCAGCAAAGCTATTATTCAGAATGGAAGGTCAGATAAAGAGCTTCACAGATAAGAAAAAGCTAAAGGAGTTCATCACCACCAAACCAGAATTATATGAAATGCTGAAAGGTATTCTTTAAGAAGAGGAAGAAGAAAAAAGTAAAGAGAAAAATTATGAACAACAAATACATATCTATCAACAAGTGAACCTAAAAATCAAGTGAATTAAAAATCTAAGGAACAGAATAAACTGGTGAATATAATAGAATTAGGGGCATAGAAAGGGAGTGGACTGACAATTATCAGGGGGAAAGGGGTATGGGGGGTGCAGGAAAAGACTGGACAAAAATCGTACACCTATGGATGAGGACAGTGTGGGGGGAGGTAAGGGCAAAGGGTGGGGTGGGAACCGGGTGGAGGGGAGCTATGGGGGGAAAAAGGAGAAACAATTGTAATAATCTGAACAATAAAGATTAAATTAAAAAAAAAAAAAAAAAAAGGCCAGAGACAAGAAATAAGTAAAAAGAATCACATGAAGCAAGGAACCCAAGATATAAATCATATTTACTTACAGGATCAACGAAGTCCATATTGAGTCCATAACAAAGTTTCTGGATTCGAGATGTAATTTTGTCAAACATGACCCGTTCTTGGCGGCCATCTGAAGAATCAAACCATACAATTCATGTTAGCACTTATTAAGATAACAATGTAAAAGAAGCAAATGTAATCAATACGTGAACTTTTAAAATTGACCAACATAGAATGCTATTAAAAGATTCAGCCCCCTAGTAGATTCATCAAGATATTATTTTTGTATCTTCAAAGAGTAGGGATTCTATTCTGAAAATATTCTCTTCCCTTTCATTATAAATCAGATGGGTTCTTACAATAACTTCCCAAATGACTGATCAGTTTCTACCCTTGTCCCATATGGCAGACAGAATTATTCTTTAAAACTTACATCAAAAAGAGAAAAAAAAAAAACCCTTACATCAAAGTCATGTCATTACCCCCTCCAAATTCCCAATAGTGGTTGATCATCTCCTTCAGAATCAAAGTAAAAATTATTACAATAATGCAGATTCCTAAACCTGCCCTATATACCTTTTCCTCAACTTCACCTCCTACTCTCCCACCTTCCTCACTTTACACTGGCCTCCTTGCTATTTCTACTGATGTCAGGTCTTTGCTCAATGTAAGCTTCTCAATGAAGCTTTCCCTGATAACCCTATTTTAAATTTTAATACCCCAAACATAGCCTTATCCTCCTCCTTCTTCTATGCTTTATTATTCTCCATAGCACTTATGACATACTCTGTATTTTACAGTAGTCCCTCCTTATCTATTCCAAGACCCCCAGTGAATGCCTAAAACCAGATATTACCAAGCCCTAATATGTATAGGGTATCCCCCATAAATGTATACACACTTTAACAGCTGGTTTTTATTACATTTTGAAAATGAAATGTATTTTAATAAAACTGCCTTTGTAATTAAAGTATGTTTACATTTTTGGGGTACTCCCTGTATGTTTTTTTCCTCTACATACTTACCTTTCTCCTCAACCAACTTCAACACTGCAGGAAATGTGGCAGCAGCAGCTTATCAGCAAATGCAGCCTTTCGGATAATTTTTATATTTTTCAGTCCAAACATATCCTTAAATTTGCGTAACCATCCATTAATTGCGATAAAGGGTGTGGTGCCACTTGTTTTACAGATCCCTTGCTGAAATGTTCGTATAAGCTTGATGATTTTTGGAGCAACATGCTGACATCAATCAGAACGCGTTTTCTGTTCGTCTTCCATCCACAAATGTAAATGCCTTTTCCATCTTAGCTAAGCACTTATCACGGACTGTTACGGTAACTTTTGCAATTTGAGGTTCGACAACAAAACTTTTCCAGTTTCATGGATAGAAGATTCATTCTTACTATAGCTCTGAGCAATCTCGGAATACGTTTTTCTTTCCTTTAAGTTGAGAACACGTTCCCTTTGACATATCTGACTCGCCAGCATAAATTCTTATGCTTTCTCAATATTAAGTAAAATAAAAGTCACGTTGAGACAGCTAAGTAGTGTATAAGCTGGATAAAGAGATGATTCAAGTCTCGGATGAGATGAAGCCTGATGGTGCAAGCTTTCATCCGCCACTCAGAACAGCACACAATTTAAAACGTTATCAACTGCTTATTTCTGGAGTTTTCCATTTAATATTTTTGGACCATGGTTGACTGCAGGCAGTGAAACCACAAATAAGAGGGGACTACTGTATTTGTTTATTGTGTCTCTCACCATCAATCCACTAGAATATAACTTTCAGAAGAAAAACATTTTTTGCATGTTTTATTTTACTTGCATGTATTCCCCCCCAGTGCCCAGACCAAGGAAGAAGGCCTAGCACATAGTAGTAGTCAAGTATTTACTGATTGCTAAGTGACTTATAAACTTGTCTCCACTCTAACACCAACATGATAAAATTGGTTTACTCTCCTAGGGTAATTATCAATTTTGAATTTATTACATATCAAGATCATCTTCCAGAGGCAACCTCTTAGTTTTACTATTTTGGTGATATGGAAGCAAACCTTACCAGTTAGCCCTTTATATGATTTTGAATTTAGATCATTTTCCTCTTTGTTCTTCCTAACAAAAAGTCCCGTTATTCTTAGTTCAACTTCAAATAGTAACTCATCCAACCTGTATTTACTCTTACCAGGGATAGTGGATATATCCAACTACTAAATAGCTTTAACTTTAGGCAACCCACATAACAGTCTGTTAACTAAAAATAAAAGGCCAAAGTGAGAGACAATAAGCATTTATTTGAGATCCAAAAGAATAGCTATTCAGGAAGCACTGGTTCAGGCAGAAACCCAGTGTTCCCATTAGGAGGCAAAGGCAAAAGCTATTTATGACAAAGGGAACAATTCCACAAATGGAAGGAATTTCTATAAGTGCAGCTAAGCTAAAATATTGATGCTAATTTTAAAGAATGTTTTTAGGGTGGAGGGGGATGGGTAGAGGTAGAAGAGGGCATGGAGAGGATAGTGATAAAAGAAATAAAAACAAAAAAAATAAATCTTTTTTATTTTCTATCCAGTAGTCATATGTTTTGTTATCTTTGGTAACAGTTGTTTGGGATACAATGTTGTTTTAGGCTCAGTCCAAAGGTTATTTTGCCCAATTTTCACATTCCAAAGGTCTGAAGAATAAGATGCACAAGGCAGATACTCTGGATGGCAACTCCAACTCCATTTTAAAAAGGCTCCATTCATGCCCTAGCCAGTTTGGCTCAGTGGACAGTGTTGGACTGCAGCCTGAAGGGTTCCAGGTTCAAATTTGGTCAAGGCCACATGCCCGAGTTACATGCTCAATCCCCAGTAGGGGGCATGCAGGAGGCAGCCAATCAATGATTTTCTCCTATCATTGATGTTTCTTCTATCTCCCTCCCTCCCTTTTTCTCTTAAATCAATAAAAATATATTTTAAAAATAAAAAAGCTCCATTTATATTATTTTTCACATTTTCCCCTTTTGATCAAGATCCTTCCTTAGAAAGCATCATCAAAAACGAAATGATGTCCAAAATGGAAAATGAACTCAAAAACCAAAAACGACATGGAAAATGGAAAGCAACAGTGGTCCCTTGTTGCCAGGAAGATTCATATCCAGTATGTCATGTCCCATGTAGGAAGAAATGTTAGGCACATTCTTATGCTTCATTACGCCCCACTTGGGGTCCTTGTCCCTCCCTGGAATGTTAGACACATCCTTGTGCTCCATGAGATTTTTCTGTTATTTTCATTATAGGTTTCATGATTAACAGCCTTCAGTTTCCAGTAAACTGCCTCACCCAGTTTCCAGTGGACTGCCTACACCTGGCCCCTACAGGTTACTCTGACTGACCTTTACAAGAGACATAAATATCCCACTCCCCCTACTCTGCTCTGCTGATGCATTTTGGTCTCAGCCCTTCTCACAGAGGTAACAATAAATTTATAAATTCTTTACCACTTTTGGCCTCGTATGTTCCTCCTTCAGCAACCCTAACAGGGAAAGAGGTTTTCTTTTTTCTTAGGAGCCTTAGGCCACATTTGAGCAACAAGAGCAGTACAACAGAGGTCTTTTTCTTCTTCTTTTTAACTATTTACAGTATAACAATTTATTTTAGAGAGGGAGTGGGGGAAAGAGAGAACTATAGATCAGTTGCTTACCTTATGCACCACAAACCCACTACCTGAATATGTGCCCTGACTGGAAATCAAACCCATGCTCCAACCCAGCCTCAAAAGCCAGAGAAAGGAAGACTTTACTATCATGTTTAAGGGCAAACATCTTCTATAGTTCTTGAGGTTTCTCCTATGAAGTTTCATTCGCCTTAATGATCTCAGAACGTTGAGCAACCATTATCAGACTTACTGTCTTTATAACATCAAGCTATGTAGAACAAAGTGTTATAACAGCAAAAATTCCTGTAATAACAAACAAAATGCTAAGTCCAATTTGCAGACTAGACCTGAAACAGGAGGCAATACCCGAGGACAGTCAGCTTAAGATATTAAAGAATCATGAAGTGTCAGTGCGCTCTGTATTTAATCATTTGGCTTGTGTCCAGACTTTATCTAATTCCATCTTTATTTCACCAGAGTTGTTTTATTAAGTACAATAAAAGATATTAACAGTGCAAACCCCACCTTGATTAGCTAGGATATGGTCAAGAGTAATTCTATTGTCTAAAATAACTGTACAAGGGAATTTAAAGATTTTTTCTGTTTTGGCGATAGCCCCAGCAATTTCCCTTCAAGTTGTTAACTGTCTAACTATGTATTTATTTACTGTAAATAAAGGAAAAAGTATTTTTCCAAATCTGGTATCTTTACTGAGGTAGACATAGCCAGGTATTAAACATCCTTGACTATGTGTGTAACCAGTTGTACATTTTGACCTGTGAAGGTTTAAAGATGATGCCCAATATTGAATAATCTTCCTAGACAGAAATTAAGGCAAAAAGGAATTATTATAGTGAGTATTTGGCCTCTGATATTACTTGTGAGACAGAAGGAACTGAAGGAAAAAAGGGAAAATTTGTGAAGTAGGAGGGAACTAAAGTAAAGGAACTGATTAAAAAAAAGGAAAAATGAACATGTAGACCATATAGGACTGGTTAAGTATCTTGGGTTAGTTGTCCACAACAGATGTAGTCTGCTTCACATTCTAGTAATTTTGGTAGAGAAGTACAGTTAGGTATAATACAACTTTCTTTAAATGGGAATCATGAATTCATTATCTTTGAAAGCAGAAACTACATCTGCCTACTTACCACTGTAACCTCAGTGCCCAGCACAATATCCACACATATTTATAAAATAATACAGTGGATTGTAAAGGAGATGAGGGAGGGAAGGGGGATAAAGAACCTGGAATAGAAGAGAGATTATCAGAGTGCAAATGGGTGCTTTAGAAGGTGTTATTTTGCAAACTTTTGTTTCAGTTTTGTGTATGTGTACATACACATGCATGTGTTTACTAAGTCATTATGTACAATGTAATTTTTACCATGAGTTACAATCCAAAGTTTTGAAAACACTATACTACTAAATTCCAAAGCACACTTTACAACTAAATCAACTTCATGGCATTTATTCCAATTTTCAACCTGACCTCCCTAGGCAATATATTCTCCCACAAGAAAAATAGCTTGACAGAGCAGATGAAAAAAACTCATCTACTATTCCATTCGGATATCTAACAACCAGAGGCCCAGTGCACAAAATTCATGCACTGATAGGGTCCCTAGAGGCTGCCAGCTGGCCAGGGCCTCCCTCCCTTCCCCCGGCCACCAGCCAGCACCAAGGCCTCCCTCCCTTCCCCTAGCCAGCCCACCCTCTTGTCGAACTCCCAGAACTCCGGTCAAGGGGACAATTTGCATACAACGCTTTTATTATATAGGATTTTCATATGGATTATTCCTATGTTCCTGACAACCCTAAGATCTCTGAAGATGGAATCGCCTCCCCCTCTAATATTTCCTTCAAAGTGCTTAGCAATATATTAGCACATTCAACAAGTACTTACAGGTTGAAATTAACAAAACTACAGGAGTTAGTCCACTACTACACTGACATACCAAAAAAGCACATTAAAACTTGAACATAAATAAAATAAACAAATCTAAGTACAATTTTGTATATTAACAACCCTTGCTGAATGCTACACTGAAAGATTCTACCAAACCATCTGGATCAAATTATGTCCTCTGAAGGAATGAGAAACAAAATAAGCCCTGTCTTTTAGAGCTTGTGTAGGGGAGTACTTTGTAAACTCCAGTATTTGAAAGTGAACCCAAAAAATTAAAAATTCAATACAAAGGTGTTACCCACGCAGTAATCTACATCCACAAGTTTTCCATTCATCTGTTACACATTTATCATAAGAGCATACTCATCCTTCCATACATTTTTCTATAGGACACAACTTAATGTACATGTCTGAGGTCTTTTGGTCTCATCAGCTAAAATGGGAGACTAGGGAAATTCAGAGAATGTTCTAAAGATACTAAAGACAGGATGAAGGGCCAGCACTGTCCACCTCTCAATCTCGTAACTATAGTTAAACCATCTGGCCACAACCAAATCAATTACCTGCCTACCAACTGCATTCATTAAATCCTATATATATATATTTTTAAATCTTCATCCAAGGATATGTTTTTATTGATTTTAGAGAGAAAGGGGAGGGGGGAGGAAGGTGGGGAAGGGAAGAATGAGAGAGGGGAGAGGGAGGGAGAGGGAGAGGTTGAAGAAGGAAAGGGAGAGAGAAGCATCCGTCAGTTGTCTACCGTAAGTGCCTGAGCAGGAATTGAACCTGCAACCTTCTGATGTATTGGACAATGCTCCAACTGAGCCACCCCATCACCAGGGCTTCATATACATTTATGTATTTTTTTAAAAAATACATTTTTATTTATTTCAGAGAGAAAGGGAGAGGGAGATAGAAACATCAATGAGAAAGAATCATGGACCGGCTGCCTCCTGCACGACCTCTAGTAGGGGGCCGAGCCCACAACCAGGGCATGCGCCCTGGCCGGGAATAGAACGCTTGACCACTTGGTTCACAGGTCCACGCTCAACCACTGAGCCAAGCCAGGGGGACAGGCATCCTATCTTTTAAAATAATTATTCTTCCCACTGGCCCGTGTGGCTTGGTTGGTTGAGCACCATGCACCGAGAGGCACCAGTTGGATTCCCAGTCAGGGTACATGGCGGGGTTACCGGCTGATTCCAGTAAGGGGTGTGCAAGAGGCATCCAATTGACGTTTTTCTCTCTCTCTCTCTCCCCCTTCTTTTCTCTCTAAAAAATAAAATCAATAACATAAAATTTATTCTCATTCAATCTTTGAGCATTTCTTCATGGCAGGTCCAGTGCTAGTGTGGGCATAAAGTCCCATCTTTGAAACTCAGAACCTAGTGGATAAAACAAACATCCAGTCAGCCAACTAGTATTTACGGAGTGCCTAATATTGTAAAATGCCTTTTAGCATCAGTCGATTCAACTCAAAACTTGTTCCTATCTGTCTGGTATGGTTCTCTGTTAAAAGTACATTTTGCTCTTGTTTCCCCAACCTGAATATTAATAATCCCTTTCCCAAAGCAGGGGCTGTCTCTCATAACTTCACACAGCCAAGCAAAAGGCAGGCACCAAGGAGCTCAGCAAGTCTAACGGGAAGTAACTGTAGAGGAAGAATACAAGTCTCTTCCGGTTCCCCATCTTGTCAAAAGACGTCTGGGCCACCCTAATCTGATTGTTTCTCATCAGGGGGTAGGACAGGTGGTCACTATCCCAAACTCCTCTGGGACTAAACCTGGAACAAATGGCACCACATCCAAATCCAGGGATATGTCTGTCTGAGATCTGGTTCTATTCACGGTATCCTCATCCTTCCACACCTTTTCTATAGGTCATGGAACTAATAGGTGCCCTCGTAGGGTACAACGTCCTTTTTTTTCCCCCTCGTAACCCCACCCCCACGGCCTAGGACCAACCCACTGTTTTCAAATAAAAGTCGGGTTCCAACCCTGGCCTCACCATCAACTAAATGGGCGACTTTGCATCAGTCACCGGACCTCTCTCTCTGCGCTTCAGTTTATTCATCTATAAAATGGAGCTGATAATCCTACCTCTGGGGCTCGCGGTGAGGAAAATGCTGCCTGGAAAATGTTAGGCGCACACAGGAACTACTCGATAAAGGTGAAGGGGTTACTCTTTTGAAACGCGGCTGGATGACCAAGCGGAGGGGGCGCCGACAGAAGATCCGAGCGGGAGTGGGGGAGGGGGCAGAGGTCAGCCGGCAGGCCCGGCGGGCTGACAAGGCGGGAAGCCGCGCGGGCAGGGCGGGAAGTGGCGGAGACGGGCGGGCGCGGCCAACTGCTCGGGCGGCAGCAGCCGCGTCCCCCTACCCGCTCCCCACTATCCCACCGTCCCCTCTCCGGCCCCTCACCTCGCTTGATCACATGCATCGCAGCTGGTGGCTGAGGCGATATGGATCCGATTCGGGTCTGCAGCGCTGAGGCGCCGGAGCTAGAAGGTGGCGGAGTGCGAAGGGTCGACCTCCAGGGGCTGCACAAGTGCCGGGAGTTGAGTGGGTCCACAGAGCACTTTCCTCCGCAGAGCACTTCCCTCCGCAAAGGCGCGACAATCCGAATCTCCTTCCCGCCACCTGTGACGCAAAAGCGATGCGACGTCGCTCGTCTGACGTTTCTACGCTGCCAGCGCCCAGCGGTGGGCAGGACTAGCTTTACAGAAAGTCAGTCTTGCCCATTAGCCACAAAGTTGAACGTGGGCGGGGCCCACGAAACCGCGCCCCTTTCACGGCAGCAGTGGCTGTGGGCACGCCCGGCGGGAATGCGGGTCTCCCGCCACATATTAAGTATGGGCAGAGTCCAGCAGACCACACCTCTCCTGCAGCTGCATTGGGTGTGGAGTCGACACTGATCTCTCGCCGCCATGTTGGGTGTGGGCAAAGCCTTAGCCGAGCCTGGGACGGGACCTAGCACTCAGAGCCCGCCAGGCCGGGCCCTCCGCTCTCGCCATTGCGATCCCCGCTGAGGTCAAGACAGTTCAAATATTTTGAAATAACAAAAGCCAACCATCCAAAACACTTTTTCTTATCTTGACTACTGTACTATTTTGATAACACGAGACTGCCATCTGATGTGAGCTGGGATCCATAGCCGGAGGGACGGGAGCCTCCGGGCTGTTAGGTCAGCAGAAAGCCTCGCACTACTCCGTCGGATTGGAAAAGAGCCTTGCTAGGCGAGGATTTTGCCCTGACGTAAATGGGAGCCCTGAGAGAGTGTTGAGAAAGGACAAGATCCATTTGCTTTTAGCGTTCTTCTTTTAGAGGACAGTGGTAGAGACCGGGTCAGCCATAACGTCCTTGTGGAAGTAGAATAGACATGGCTTGGTGACTGATGTAGAAGCTGGTGATTTGGGCTACACACACTGATTTTTATGAAACCTCATGTGGCGTTCCCTCCCTAAAATCTTGCATTGGTTTTGGTAGGAGCAGAAATAGAATAGTGGGGACTGGCTGTAATTATAGGAAGTATTAATCATCCTCTGTTAACTGTGATTGTTCTGTTCTGATTAGAGAAAGCACATTCTAACCTGGCTGACTTGGGAGCTAACATCAGAATGCAGTCCATCCTTTTCTGAGTGCTGCCTATCATGGAAAGATTTACAACCTCAGATAGTCCCAGAGGCACCCACCCTTTGCAAACCCCCAGCCCCTATTGTCAGTAATCTGATCCCAGAGGTGCCTGGAGGCACCCCAGAGGCACCAGCCCTCATTGCCTGTAACCTGTAACGATTATTACCTTCCTACTTTCCCATGATGTAATTCTTTCTTACTTTCCCACATAATCTTTGTCCTTCTACCTAATATAAGCAGCTGGTTTATGGGGAGGGGCAGAACAGATTTTTGTGGATGACCTGCTGCTCTCCCATACTGCCGGCATTATTGGAATAAATGCTCATGTATTATTCAACCTTCTCCCTGCTTAAGTAGTGACAGGCAGCCCAGACTCATTGGTTGTCTTTGTGTGTGTGTTTTTAAATGTATTATTTATAGTCTTATAGTAATAATTCTTTGGCAGTATGTATCCTCCAGATGCATCCCAATCTCCCTGCAAAATAATATTTTTAATGTGAAAATACTATTTTTTTCAGTTACAGTTTATATTCAATATTGTTTTGTATTAGTTTCAGGTGTACAGCATAGTAGTTAGATAATCACATACATTAGAAAGGTGTTCCTCATGGTATTTCCAGTACCCATCTGGCACCATACACAGTTATTACAATACTAGAGGCCCAGTGCACGAAACTCATGCACAGGTAGGTTCCCTAGCAGCTGCCAGCCAGGGCATTCTTTCAGTCCACGCCGCCCCCTGGTGGTCAGTGCATCATAGTGAGCCATCGAACTCCCAAGGGGACACTTTGCAATTAGGCTTTTATATATATAGTGACTATATTTCTTATGCTGTATTTTACATCCCCATGACTATTTTGTAACTACCAACTTGTACTTCTTAATCCCTTCACTTTTTTTCACCCAGTCTCCCAAGCCCCCTCCCCTCTGGAAACCATCAGTCTGTTCTCTGTATCAATAAATCTGTTTCTGTTTTGTTTGTACTGTTCTTTAGATTCCACATATAAGTGCAATATGGTATTTGTCTATGACTAACTTATTTCACTTAGCATAATACCCTCTAGATCAGCCGTGGGCAAACTACGGCCCGCGGGCCGGATCCGGCTGTTCTATCCGGTTCTCTTGCTCTCCCCTCCGCTCCTTTACTTTGAATTTATATTAGTTCACACAAATACTCCATCCATGCTTTTGTTCCGGCCCTCCGGTCCAGTTTAAGAACCCATTGTGGCCCTCGAGTCAAAAAGTTTGCCCACCCCTGCAGATCCATCCATGCTGTTGCAAATGGTAAGCTTTCTTTTTTGTGGCTGAATAATATTCCATTGTATATATGTACCACTACTTTTTTATTTACTTGTCTAATGATAGACACTTGAATTGCTTCCATATCTTGGCTATAGTAAATAACTCTGAACATAGGGATGCATATATTCTTTTGAATTAGTGTTTTAGGTTTCTTCATATATATGCCAAGAAGTGGAATCTCTGTGTCATAAGGTAGTTTCATTTTTAATTTTTTGAGGACCCTCCATACTGTTTTCCAATCTGCATTCCCACCAACTGTGCACAAGGGTTCCCTTTTCTCTACATCCTTGCCAACACTTGTTTGTTGATCTGTGAAGTAATTCTAAGTCATTGGTCACAGGTGAAGCTTTAGGATAAGTGGGGTCAAGATGGCCCAGAGAGCTGTGTGTATGTATGTGTGTGAGCGTGTGATTTTTTTTTTTATGGTGGCTGGCTGTCTAAAGTATTTTTTACAATATGTTTAATAATCAGTGCTTTAAAAGCAGTGGTTTCCTACAAAGTGGAAATTAAGGTCTAAGCCTGGAGTGTGAAGTGGAGGTCATGTTGCGATGTCACCGCCCGTGAGTGAAGTCTGGTCTGGGGAGCCCAGGGCAGCTCGTGGACACCGGGCATGGTGGCAGGAGCCAGGCTGCCCTCAGGAGACAAGACCCACTGCGGCTGTGCAGCCTGCCTTTTCATTTCATTTCATTTCTAATGGGATATAGTACTTTTTAAATAAGGAGCCATATTTTTAAGTTTGAGAAATGAATGTGATTTCTAATTGTATCAGACAATGTTTTAAAGTTATAACAAAGTTTAAAATTTCTACATTTTGTTTTTCATTTATTGTAACTGTTCTTTTATCTATTAAATTGTATGTGGATGGGGAAGTTAAGTTTCTCCTCTTAGCATTTGTTTCTATAACCAGAAATAAAGTTATATATTAAAGAAATGAAAAAAAAAATGGGGTTGCCAGATTTAGCAAATAAAAATAATATGTCCCAAATGTTGCATAGGACATAATTATACTAAAATCATTATTGCTTATCTGAAATTCAAATTTAACTGGGTGTCCTGTATTTCATCTGGTAACTCTACCCAGAGACCTTTTGGGTCTGTGTATTAGTTTCATTTTCTCTTGACAGAGCAGAAATAGTCTCTTCTTCATCCTGTCTGCTATGCCACAAAGAGCACAGACAACACCATAAGAGTCAAAGCCAGCAGAGGTTAAAATCTCCTACATGCTTTATTGGACTTCAAAGAGTCTTATGAAATAACACAGAAAAACCCATGTGAGGGTGTCCAGGGGGTACGAGGCAGTCTGCAGCCTACCCCCCTCCTAAGACCAGCCCCAGGTGCCCTCACCCCAGGCCCAAAATAGGATCCCAGAGTAAAGGCATGTCAAGGAGTGAGGCAGAGGGAAAATATCTTTATATAGCCATAGCAAAAATAGGTAGGGAAGAGAGTTGTCTAGAGGGTGGGGAAGGGTGGAAGTGGTTACATAGCCACCTTCACCTACACCATCTTCCTTAGCCACACCCTTCCCTAAATCGGCTGTGTCCTTTCTGAGCCTCTGGCCCAGGGTATGCAGTAACATGAAAATGGTGCTGATAAGGGGAGTGTGTGGTGCAGGCACTTGGGAAATTCAGGAGATTTCTTTTTTTAAATTTTAAACTGTCTTTTGGTTCAAATGCAACATCCTGCCCAACAGCTCCAGGACCCCATTAGAGACCTGTATCATGGCTGCGGCTCCCATGGCCAGGGGAGCCATGTCCTGATTGCCAGGAGTACTGATGCTTGGGGAGCATTTGGGCAGCACCTCTTACAGACAAACCCTCCTACAGTGTGGGGGAGCAGGGATAAGAGAGAGGCAGGTGTGGATGAGAGAAGAGAGAAAAAGTGACTGCCTTGTGGCCCACAACTCTAGCATCTACTCCTCCTCCAACTAAGAAGTCTCTCCCAATCTATCCCTTAGCGTGGCCTCTCTTTATAATTCTTTAGTGGCTTGTGCTCTGGGAATTGGTTTCAGTCCCCCATGGACTCCTGGAGGCCTGAGTGAGCACCAGGCCACAATTTCCTCTAGCTCACCACATTCCCAAAAAACAAATCTCAAATATTAGGCCCTAGGACCCAGTTGGGGGCAAAGAGAACCATCGTAGGTGGGGTGGAATAAATCTGAGGCACAGGTGTCAGAAGTTACTCCTCCTGTCTTCCCCCATAGCTGCTAGGGGAAGTTGGGGAGTGGTGGGAGGGAAGAGACTGAAAGCAGGAGACAGAGAAAAACAAGAAACCAAACCTCAAAACTGGGACAGCAGAGACAGAAGCTGGACCTCAGAGGTGGAGCTGGTAGCTGAGGGGACAGCAACTAAGACATGCACTGAAGTGGAGAGGGAGTGATAGCAGCAGCCCATAGTTGGAGGGAGGCAGGACAGGCAGGCCATGGTGGTCAGTTAATAAATAATGTTGAAGGACCCAAGGATGAGGGGGGCAGGTATCTACAGTGCCCAGGCCCCTGCCAACCCCTCCCATGCCCCACTTTAGGGGCCAGTATCTTGGAAGGCAGGAAAGGGGAGGCAGAAGACCAGGGAAAGATAAGCGGTCCTGCCACTGCCACCCTCATTCTGCCTACTTCTTAGGTTTCTTAAAGATTTTGAGGGGAAACTTCTTGCGGCCTGGGCTGGAGTCTGCCTCCTCGCCAATAGAGCCATTATCCTCCTCAGCCACAGCTTTCTTGCCAGCCAGGTGGGGAATTCGTGTATTTCGGCTGGCCTGTGAGGCTCGGCTGTCCCCAACTGGAGATGACATGTCTGGGTCTGGGGAACTGGGGCTGTGAGAATGGGAAGAATCCAAAGGTGGAGAGCCACCAGGTGGGGCTGAGGGGCTCAGCTCCATCAGGCTGTGGGCCTTGTCCAGCCCGTGGTTCAGCGCCAGTAGAGCCTTCTTGGCCAGGGCAGGGCTATCAGGCAGCTTCTCCATCGCAGACCCTGGGTGGACCCCCTCAATCATCCGGTGGCTGCCATTGGAAGTCATGGCATTGAGCGCCTCATCTGCAGCACGGGCCATCTGAGGAGGCTTGGGGGCCATACGCTGGCGGTCACTCATGTGGAGGGAGGACTCCGAATCGGAATGGGTCAAATCCCTGCAAGACAGGACAAAGAGGAAGAAAGGAACGCATACAGGACAGAGGAGACAGAGACACAACATGAAAAGACAGGACAGGGTATGAAAATGGGGGTAAAGAGAGCAGCAGGAGAAATAAAAGTAGGATGAAAAGGCATAGTGGGAAAGAGAAGGATGAGAAACAGAAGGAAAATGAGCAGGTCATAATCACAGGATGACAGAGGAGGCAGGAATAGGGAATGGGGATAAATTGGAGAAGAGACAGAGAGAAGAGAATAAAATTGGGGAAGAAGAAACACAAAAGAAGCAAGACCAAGGGGGGAAAAATGAAAGGGGAAAGTGATGGGGGAAGAAGAGACAGACAACAAGAAGCAAAAGCAAATGTCATTATATCATCATCTATCAGGCAAAGGGCTTTCTAATGTCTGGGCCCCACCCTTGAAGAATGGCCAGGCCCTAAACTAGGGCAACCACAGGCTTCAATACCACAGGCATTCTCCTCATAACATCTCTGCTTTCCCATAGCTGGTTAGATTTCTTAGGACTCAACCCTGGCTAACATAGAATCCACATCTTGCTCTGAGTCACCATTTTCCATGCCTTCCTCCCCCACTTACTCCTGTCACACCCTGGGACACATCCAGTCTGGGCCAGGCTCCAAGAAACAGGGCACATGCAGTAAGTGGGCCTGACCCAGGCTGGGGAGGAGATAGTCAGAACAGCCTTGCAAATAATCACCCACCCAAAAAGGCCAGGTTGCTGCCTCCATCAACCCTCTCACAGGATTAAAAGGGGGTCATAGAGAAGTGTTGCAGAGTTCAAATCAAAGTCGGCTGGCAGCAGGAAGGGTGGAATCTTTTTCAAAGCTCTGCTGCAAGGGAGAATGGAGAGAGGTGCAGAAAGACAGGATGTTTGGCCTTTAAGCAGCAGTGGTTCAGAAGAGCTGCACACTAGAAATCGTATGGTTTGATTCAATTTCCATCTCTGCCTGAGGTTTGGACAAGTCATCTAAACTTGCAGGTCCTCAATTTGGGCCAAATGAAGATAATACCAATTCAATTATCCTGCAAGACTGTTTGGGGGATCAAATATGTTGGCAAAGTACTTGGAAATGTAGAAAGTATAGTGGGAATGATGATGATGAGGCCGGTCAAGCTGAAAGACCCACATGGGGGCCAGTCACAAGAGGCTTCTTTGCAAGGCTGAGTTAGGGGGGCATGGCACTGCGCACTGGACATGCACACACAGAGGCTAGCCCATAAAGTTGAGACCCTTTCGGAGGTGGCAATTCCTAAAAAAGCCATGAACCAATTCTGGATGCCACCCCTCCGGCCGCTACAGAAAAAAAGGTACATGTGGGGGACCCCTGCCAATCCCTTAACCTTCCTTCTGCTTTCCCAGAGCCCTGAGAACCCAGAGTAGAGGAGAGGGTTGAGGGAAATGCTTAAATAAACAAGTCAGGAAGCCAAAGGGAAAGTGTTGGGAGTGGGAGATGGGAGCACCACAGGATCTGGGAAGAAGGAAGCTTGTGGGTCAAAAATTAGGAAAGGCTCCAGCCCTCAAAATAGGCAAAAGCAGGATATTGGCTCATAGCTATTATACAGGGGTGGGAAAAAGTAGGTTTACTAGTATAGTTGAGAGTAAGCAAAACAGTTAATTCTTGTACTTTTATTTATTAATTATTGCATTATTTTCCATACGAATAATGACAAACCTACTTTTGCCCCACCCTGTAGGTTTAATTCTCAGTAGGAAACAATTAACTAAGCAGCTACCCCATGAGTCAGTACCTTCCTAGAGATAGAGGATAGCAGAACACAATTCTATCTCCAACTCCCATTCTACAAATACTGTTTCAGCCACATACTCTTGTGTTTACCAATATTTGTTTTCATAATATCTGATGCTGTTCTTGCTTCTATGTAAATGTACCCTTGCTTCTCTAAGCCCTAAGATGAACCTCTCCATATTCTGCCTTTTCCTCATACATACGAACCACCACTGAGCATGATGCCAAGGAAGTTCTGAGGAGCAACACTGGAAAAGGGGCCCTTGAGGTTGAGGTGGTAAGGATCCCAGGAGCCTACCTTTCTTTTTATTGGGGATGAGGGGGTTTGTTTTGTTTCTTATTGATTCAAGAGAGAAAGAAAGGGAGAGAGAGAAAGAGGAGAAACATCGATGTGAAAGAGAAAAGTCAATCGGTTGCCTCCCACAAATGCCCCGACTGGGGATTAAACCCTCAACCTAGGTATGTGCCCTGACCAGGAATCAGACCTACAACCTTCTGGTACATGGGATGACATTCCAACCAACCGAGCCACACCAGCCTGGGCGGAGCCTACCTTTCTAGTGCCAAGAAAGAGAGGTCAGATTCTCTCATCCAGGCCCACAGCCCCATTTGGTCATGTTTCCCATCTTTCTATGCCTTCCCCATCAACTAAAAGCTGAGACTCGCAAAGAAAAGAAAAGAACCTGGGAGAAAGCCTGGATAGATTTAGGAGAGACAAGGTCTACTGAGGCAAGCTCATCTTCCCTCCCTGAATCTTTGAGACAATTCAGGCCAGGGGTATCCCTCCCCAAAGGCTGGGCTGCCTTGGGCTCCCATCCCAAACTACTAACCTTACTAGAGAGCCTGTTAGCCTTTAGAGACGATCCTCTGGTGCATGGTGCAAAAGAAAATTAAGCAGTGAATAGGCCAGGTGGATGTAGGTACCTTCCCACCCACCCTCCCCACTGGCCTCAGCATGGGCCTTGGAACATGATATTTGCAGCATCTTCTAGTGCCCACAAACCAACTCAGTACTCTCCATCTGTTTTGGGGAAAAGCAGTCTCCCTGCCTGGGATTTTGGATGAAAATGAGGATGAGAATGAAGATGAGAAGCTCTGCTAAGCAATAATGCTAGTAAAGGCAGTTCCTTGTGAAAGAAAAAGGAACAGCCCTCAAGGATAACTATCCAGAGGTTCAAGGGGCAGAGCTAGAGAGCTTGGTATCCAGAGTGAGGCAGGACCAAAACGAAGCAACAGGGTAAGCAGGATGCAGCCCAAAGGCCAGGACTGGGCCATGGCTACAACTTCAGAGATGAGAGGTTCTTACAGAGGAGATAGACTTTCTGAGGGTCCCTAAGCTATTCCAGACAACGTCAAGGTTACTGTCTCAGACCCTAGCCAATCATCTTGAGGTATCAACAGGGCAAGTCCCTACAACTGCCAAATCAAGCTGTGGGAGAAAGCTTCCCACTAATTCTTATATGACCTTGTGGAAGGATAAAAATATCCAACAGTATCCTAGAATGGAAAACCAAGTTCCAGTCTATGTTCTGCTCCTAATTAATTGTTGGACCTGAGGAAACGACTTGACCTTTCAGAGCCTTAACTTCCTACTCTGTCTATTTTGATGTCTGCCTCACCTACAAACTTTTCTTGTCTAAAACCCCTCAACATGTTTACCCTCTTCTGTTCCCTAATTCCAAGTGTCATCACAGACTCCTCCTCCTCCTTCATCCCTCATGGCCAGTACTAAATTAATCCTCTCCTTTCCATCCCAACACCTTATTACCTCCCCTACTGGTCTACTACAATGACTTCCAAATTCCTGTTGTCTCCTCCTCCTTTTCTTATTTAGTTCACTAATATGTTATTTCTAAAATGCGAATCTGATCAATTAACTTCCCAGTAAAAACTCTTTTGCAGTTCTCTGTCTCTTAAAGGGTAATGGCCAAAGCCCCTAGCCTCATTTGCTACCCCTTCACACCAACACATATCCAATGTTCTAACCACAAATATCAGATTCTTTTGAATTTCCAATGTCTCTGCACATGTTTCCTCAGCTTAGAATACATTTTCTCCTTTTACTGTACATAGGATGTTAGCACAAATGCCATCTCCTTTATGAAGTGTTCCACCCAAGTACACACTGTTAGTCACTCCCTCCTCAGTACCCCCATAGCACTTAGCAAATTGTTCCATAATTATTTATGTACCTCTCCCAGGTCAGACTGTAGTCCTAGATCACTGGGATTGTTTATTATCATCTATGAATCCTCATGCCCAGCAGAACCTGGCACAGAGTAGGTATCATTAAATGTTTGTTGAAGTAAAGGAAGTGAGGTCTCCACTGAGATAAAGAATGTAAAAGTTCATAGTTTAGGCAAAAGTGCTACAGGACCATGAGGGAGGGGGTTAGATTCAGCAAACCCCAAACACAGAAGGGAAGAAAGGTGTGAGGAGTTATGCTGACCTTAAGGAATCCCAGGGCTGAGAAAGGACACACTGCACACACACCCACAGCTGACCAAGCAGCAGCCAGCAGGCAGAGGCCAAGGTAAAGGCAGTAGAAAGAGAAGGAAGGGAAGAAAGAGAGACAGCTGATACCCCAAGCTCTCTGATTGCCCAGGCATCACAGTGGTGCTGTCACAAGTGGGTGGGTCAGAGGAGGGATCCATCTGGAGAAAATAGGAAGTGCTTTGGTGGTAATAAACAGGGTGGACATGGATGGTGGTGGTGGTGGCGGCTGCGGTGGTGGTGGTAGAGGAGCAGGAAGAAGGAGAAGCAGAGGCAGATGGAGAGCTGGTCCCATGGCCTTCAGAACTGAAAGACTGTCCAGATGAAAGGCTGCGCATTCGCCGCAGAGATACCCGGCTTGTCAAGAAGTGGCCAGCCTCACCCTCTACCAACCTCTGAGATCCCAGGCCATGCTGTGGTTCCGTCAGGCGCTGCCGGACACTACTTTGCAGGCTTGGGGCTGCAAGGAAAGTGAAGACAGTATGAGGAAGGGCCAGCCTACTTTGGGCTAGCAGGCAAGCAGGTGTGCCCATGGAGAAATGCCTGCTGGAGACCACTCTGGGCCTCTAGTGCCCAAACTGAAGAATGGGATACCTCTTCCCCAAAACCTCCCACCCAGGGGTCCTAAAATGGGGAAATTGAAGATAAGGCGCCTGGGTCCGTTTTAGTGGCAATTCCAATGGAAAGTGACCAAGGGCCAACATTACTATAAAGGGATATGACAAAGCAGTTAGTGGGAGGACACAGGCAGGACAAGGTAGGACAGGGGTTAGGGGCAAGGTTCGGGAGAGCACTAAGAACCAGCCTTTCAGAAAGCCAACCTCAGGAAATAATTCATAGATTAGACAAGGATTTATAGACAAACATGTTTATCACATCATAATTAGTAATTGTGTGAAAGCAAACACAAAGGTGGAACAATGAGACAATGATAATATATCCAGTTACTGGAAGATTATATACCTATTAAAAATGCTATTTACGAAAAGATTTTAAATGCACAGAAAAATGCCTATTAACCAGTTAACCGCCATGTGTCTAAAACGGAAACCATCCCCACACGCCACGATATTTTGAATTTAATTAAAAAATATAAAAATAAATATATTACTCATAATTCACATGTTCTTGAATATTTATTTTCAGCTGAAAATTCTTTTTTTTTTTTTTTAATGGCTCTTTCCAGTTTATTGCATGAAGGAGTTACACTAGTCCAGGTTAAAAGCAGACCCCAAATGGTTACATTATACAAGCTGTGAGGTTTTTAAACTTGTGACAAGGGACAGGAGGGAAATTCTACTCATTGCAAAGAAATCCTCACTTAAGCTTCAGTGAGCCAAAAGCACTTAAAACCCATGAACCTTCAGCTGGTCGTCCTTAGCCAGTCCAATCTCGACGAGGAACTGGCATATGTTCTTGCGCTGGTCACCCTGCAGCTGAATTACTTCTCCATATTCTGGATGCTCAATTACAGTACCATTGCAGGCAAATTTCTTCTTAAAGGCCTTCACTAGTTTCTTTTTATCGTAATCATCAGCGATCCCTTGGACGGTAGTAAGGGTCTTCCTGCCGTTTCTCTGTTGAATTCTTATATGGATATAATCCTCAGTGCCAGCGGGAAGCAGATCATCACCCTTACTTGCATCAGCAAAGGGGTCGAAAGAGTGGAGGTTCTGGATAGCGGACATACGATAGGATTCCTTTTCCTCGGTGGAAACTGCGGAAGGCTGCCGCGGGAGAAGGCGGGCAGGGGGACGGAGCGTCGGGAAGCGAGGGGGGCTCAAGGGGGAAGTTGCTGAGTCCTCGGCGGCGGCTCAGTCACTGGGGCCTCAGCTGAAAATTCTCACGAAAAATAATTTTAAAGTTGGTCAGGGCTGCCACTTAGGGAAAACATTTTTATTTTTTATAGATGCACGTGGCATGTGGGGAAGGTCCTCTGCTTGCATCTACAGATGCTTATGGCGTACAAAGGGTTAAAATGCTCAGGGCAAACCAAAGGACACAACATTTTTTATAAAAGAAATATCTTGAACTATGGAATATAAAAGACTATAGATTTTGAAACCAGGCCTTTCCACTTCTAGCTCTGACCTTGAGCAACTAACATTCCTATTTTAATGCCTAATTTATAAAATCCTGTAAGATTGTCATAAGGCTTCAAGATAATGCATTTAAAGTACCTGAAATGGTTCATGGTACTCAATAAATGGTAGTGGTTATCATTATCTTGACCACATAAAAATTATTTTAAAATCTCACAGGAAGACTGAAAGAAAAGGCACTCATAAATAGTGGGACTATTGCCGAAACCGGTTTGGCCCAGTGGATAGAGCGTCGGCCTGTGGACTGAAGGGTCCCGGGTTCGGTTCCGGTCAAGGGCATGTACCTTGGTTGCGGGCACATCCCCAGTGGGAGGTGTGCAGGAGGCAGTTGATCGATGTTTCTCTCTCATCGATGTTTCTAGCTCTCTATCTCTCTCCCTTTCTCTCTGTAAAATATCAATAAAATATATTTTAAAAAAATAGTGGGACTATGGATGCCTTTTTTGTGCTCATGTTTACTCTTTTTACTACTTGAATTTCCTCTAATAAACATGTAAACAACAAAGAACCAGCTCTTGAATCAATGCTGCAAATCAGGCTCTTGGAAGATGATGGCCACCATGCCCAGTGAAGGGGTCTACATGGGCACCAGTAACTCAGGAATGTGCTAGAGCATTCCCCTTGGGCTTACTCCCAGCCCCAGCTGAAAACAGAATTCACACCTTTGTTTTTTTCTCCTCTACCTTGATAGATGGGCTTCCCTGCCTTCTCCCTAAAAATAGGAGAAAGGGCCAGGTTATAAGGGTGGCAGAAACCTTAGAAGGACCACCAGGGAGAAAGCAAAAGTCCATGGTGATGGAGAGCTGGGGAGGCATGGCTTCTATGGCTGGTGGCCTTCAAGGCATGAAAGCAGAGTGGAAGAGGAAAAGGAAGCATGAAATAGGGAGGGAGAAAAAAGGGGAAACAGAGAAGTAAGGGAAAAACATAAAAAAGAGAAAAGAGGAGGATAATCTTTCCTTCCCTCTTTCCATCCCAGCCCAGCTGGAAGAGGGGCCATCAGGACATCTGTCTAGCTGGGCTAAAAGGAGAAGCCTAAGCCTTCCATCACCATGGGTATTCTCTCCAGCCTTCATCTGAGCAGGCTGGTTCTTCTCACCCCCGAACCTCTCCCTGCAGTTAGTAGGGACAGTGCTTAGGGAATTGAGGGAGCAGGCAGGGGAGTGAGGCAGGCAGGAGAAGGGGCCCGTGGGATAGGAGTGTTGGTTTAGTCCCCAAAGTCGGAAAAACAAAAGCCCCAAAGGGGCTCCTCAAACCGGGGTATTTCCAGAGGGACTGATCATCCGAGCCGGCGGATGCTGAGCAGAGAGAGCGGTCACTGAACCTACGCCCCATCAGCCAGGCAGCATCTAGGGTCCAACAGCCAGGCCAAAAGGAGAAGAGAATCTGATTTACAGAGGGCTTCAGCTTGCCCACCAATGGGATAAGGGAAGGGCCAGGGGGCAAGGGGTGGGTAGCTCAGAGCTAATGATGGGCCCTCCCAACCCAGAGAACATAGGAGCCTTTAGATCAAGGATCAGGCTCTGCCTGCCAGTGATCCTAACTTTGTTGCCTTTGAGTAGAAGCCCTGCGAAGATATCAGAACATGGAGATAGAGAGTCTGGGCCAGAGGCAAAGTATCATTGAAAATTTTACAAATAAGTCCTGTCTGGAGCTGGAATCCATCGTGATTAAAGAATCTGGATTTCTGAAAGTAAGCCCCTAACCCAGCCCCAGGTTTTTGCCATCCCTTCTGCACCCATGGGATATGGCCCAGAATAACAGCTTTTTTATAAGGCTCTAGTCTATGTATCTAAAATAGCCTCTGGCTGAAACCGGTTTGGCTCAGTGGATAGAGCGCCTGCCTGCGGACTGAAGGATCCCAGGTTCCATTCCGGTCAAGTTCATGTACCTTGGTTGCAGGCACATCCCCAGTAGGGGGTGTGCAGGAGGCGGCTGATTGATGTTTCTCTCTCATCGATGTTTCTAACTCTCTATCCCTCTGTAAAAAATCAATAAAATATATTTAAAAAAATAAAATAAAATAGCCTCTGATCCAGAGAAAACCTCAACTGGGCCAGTAAGGGTTAAGTTCCTTTGTTCACTGAAGAATTCCCACATAGTTCTGTCTCTTTCAACTCTGTTCTACTTAGCTCTTATCACCCACAGAGGAGACAATGGAAAGGAAAAAGACCCAGGACAGAGGGTGGGGAGGTCCAAGAGTTCAGGTGGAAAACCAGACATGCTTGTACAGGAGACCTCTACTGGACAAGAATGTCTTTCTGGTTTGGAAGATTTAGGGCTATTTCACTTTAAGGGACTGTTGCTTCCTGGGGTCTCACACAAAAAGCCAGAGAGGAAGAGACATCATTCTATTCATCTACATTAGCAATTAAGAATAATGTATATAAAATGAAAATAAATAAAAGCAATAAAATAAATGAGTTAAACTAAATGCCATTTTTATATCATTAACTACTAAGGAGATGATTTTTACAAAGGCAGATGGGGGAGGGCAGAGGTAAATAAAGGGACTTAAAAAGCACAGAGTGAAGGGAGACACACTGAATACAATAAACCCAGAAGGGCAGACAGCATAAAGCAAGGAAAACCACTGAAAGGACAACTATAAAGGAATATCTGGTGACAACTGTGCTTTAACTAAGGTTATGAGTTGAACTATCTTCCTTGGGATCTGCTCCATGTGCTGTTTAAGCATGGCAGTGGCCAATTACTTAAACCTGTGTGTGCATCAAAGACTCCTTCCCTCATCCCCACCCAAGAGATCACTTACACTGCATGGACAAGGGTGACACAATCTCCTCATCCATGTCATCCACGTCGTCAGTCATGATGAAGTGAGCAGGGTTGTGGCGTGTACTGCCCATCCAGTTGGGGTCTATGTTGAGGGCAGCCACCAGTGAGTGGATGCCAGGGTTATTGACAATCTGGAAGCCACAGAGGATTTCAATCTGCTGCCAGCGGTGCAGGCGCTCCCGCAGAGCTGCTGTCACCTCACTCAGAGCTTGCCTGAGAACAGATAAAAGAGAATTGCAGGCATGGGCTGGGTGTGAACCCCAATAGGAATGAGGTCTCTTAGAGGAACAACTTGAGAGATATGTATAAATAAGAAACACAATTAAATCATAAACCTAATAGCAAGGTCGGAACTAGATAAGGGCTGGGACAGGAAACCAGAACTGTCCTGATACCAATGAAGAAGCAGAATTGGGGTTGGAAGCCCTGTACACCCTCAAATTCTAAGATTGTGATGGACTCCGCCAGAGCCGGGCAACAGGTGTTACTTACTTAGCCGTTAGGATTTTGTGATCCACATCATCTAGGGAAGAGCTGTGGGCCACGTGGAAGGTGCCAAAGAGTGTGTTTCTCTTCTTTTTTATCTTCTCAGCCTGCAAAGATTAAACCCTCAGATTAAAAAAAAAAAAAAAAAAAAGCAGGGATTAGAATTGGAGGAATATCTTTCTGTAGTTGGGTCCCCCTCTTATCACAGCTGTACAAGAAAAAGGTACAGAATATGGGAAAGGGAAAAGGAAGGCAAGGGGAGGGAAAGAGTAGAGAAAGAAAGAAATTAGAGGAAACAAGAGAAGCAAAAGGATCTCCTGTCAGTACCCTAGCACCAGGAGGATGCTGCCCCCGTGAGTCTATGGCTGGCAGTCTTCCGTATGCCTGCCTCCATTTGCTGCATCTTTCCTAGAAGGCGAGTGGGATACCCCCACACCCTCATTACCTGCTCCAGAAGCTTAAAGAAATTATTAGAAGCTGTCTATTAGGAAAAGAAACACAACCCAGCACTAGGATCTCTCTTTGTCCAACAGTAAGGATAGGGAGAGGCAGAAAGGAGGAAAAAGGGCAGGTGAAAGGGAGGGAGGTGAGGAGAGAAGAGGGCAGCATGAGGGCATGTCTTACCCCCTCCTTGGCCACCAGCAGCTGTTTCTCAGCATTTTGCTTCTTGATGTTGTAGTACTGTACCTCCACCTCATGTGTCAACTGCAGCCACTTCTGAAGGGCATCTGGAGCATACCAGGAGCTGTGTGACTCCAGCTCCTTCTCTGCTTTCCTCAAGGCCTCCCGAACCTGTGTAGCCAAGAGGATGTAAGTCCATTTATTACTACCATGACCTCTCCAATGCCTCTGTATCATACTTCAGAGTTCTTTTAAAAAATATTTTTATTGATTTCAGAGAGAAAGGGGGAGGGAGAGAGAGATAGAAACATCAATGATAAGAGAGAATCATTGATCAGCTGCCTCTTGCACACCCCCTACTGGGGATCAAGCTCACAACCCGGGCATGTGCCTTTAACCGGAATCGAACCTGGGGATTCTTTAGTCTGCAGGCCCAGCTCTATCCACCAAGCCAAACCGGCTAGGGCATAATTCAGAGTTCTTAATCTGCTATCTTATATGAGCTTTATAATTCTCCAAAGAGGGAGAAAGGGCAAGGATTATTCTCTGTATTTTATATACAAGGAAGCAAGCTCAAGAGGAGGAACTCAAGAGGAGGAAAGTAACCTACTCAAGGTCACACAGAAAGTACAGCAATCCCCCTTATCCACAAGGAATAAGTTTCAAGACCCTCAATGGATGCCTCAAACCATGGGTAGTGCCAAATCCTGTATATACTATAACTTTTCCTATATGAACATACTTTGTTTTATTGTACTTCACTTTATTGCACTTCACAGGTTTGGTGTATTTTACAGATTGAAGGCAGACACTCCTCCAGCAAAAAGATTACAAATGGCTTTATTGCATGGTCTAGAACCAAACCCACAATATCTTTGAGGCATGCCTCTACATACATACACTTCACAGCTTCTTTTTAGCATATCTGAATTGCCAGCATCACTACTCTTGCACTTTGGGGCCATGAGGAAGTAAAATAAAGGTTACTTGAACACAAGTACCGTGATACCAGGACAGTTGATCTGATAACCAACATAGCTACTAAGTGATTACTTGGCAAGTAGCATAGACAGTGTAGATACACTGGACAAAGGGATGATTCATGTCCGAGGTGGAATGGAGTGGGACAGCACAAGATTTCATCACACTACTCAGAACCGTGTGCAATTTAAAACTTATGAATTGTTTATTTCTGTAATTTTCCATTTAATATAGTTGAATTGCTATAGAAAGCAAAACCTCAGGTAAGAGGGGACTACAGTAGCATTAACCAGAACTCAAATTGAGGTTTTTTAGCTACCAAACTAGAGCACTCTTTTCCCACAATAAGTGCCTCTCCTGGTCATGCAGCCAACCTCAGTAATCTTCCCTCTCACTTCAGGCACAGGTCAGCTCAATGACTAATCATCTTTCCAAGAGTTGGGGTCTGTACTTGGACCTCAAGACATCACAATGTGGCAAAAACAAAACAAAACAAAAAAACCCACTTGATTAGGAATTCAGAAGACTGGTTTGGTCCCTGGTCTGTCATTCAGCTAGCAGTGTGACCCTGTGCTTCCTAAACCAGATCTCAATTCAGTGTGAGGAAAGACTTTCTGGATCTCAGGAGAGAGTGAGCTCTTCATCAGCAGAGTTATATGAAGATCTCATGTCATAAAGACCTTAAAAATGATTGCTATTCCAGAAAGAAATTGACCTGAATGATCTCCAAAGTCTCCTCTACCCAGATGATTCTCTCACTGAGCAGGCAGATAGGATTTGAAGGGCACTCTCTACAAGGTGAGAAGACAAAAAACATGCTTACACCTAACAATGAGCATTGCCAACAGAGGCCAAGACATGGACGGACAATGTATAAGCATAAATCTCCTCACTGACTTCTCAGCAGGATCATTCAATGAAGCGGACAATCACAAGGCACTCAAATGAGAAAGGTCTGAAAATACATACTGATAGTACACACACTGGATGACTTGCAACTCACTCAGGTTACCAGTATAAGTGATCTACAACTCCTCCATCTGGACACTGACCTTCAGCTGCTCAGAATCTGAGCAAAAAGGGATTGACAGCCATCTCACTGTGCCCAAATTCAGCCAATGGGACAAGTATCCCATAGCAAGCCTTAGGTCCTCTAGACTGCCTAAGATAGACCAGGAAGGCCTTAACTAAGGACAGAACATCTTTATTCCTTAGCGAGCTAATAAGAAGGTCAGTCTTCACTTGGATTTTGTTCCTTGAAAAAGAAACTATCAAATGGCCCATTCCTGCCTTTGTATACTTAAAATGAAGGATCTATCTTAGAGTCTAATATACCAAGTCTGCAAGTATATGATCAAGTTCTACATTAAAAGCATTTTAAGGAATAGAATAAGCTAAGAAGGGGAAAATGGAGAGAGAAAGGAAAAAGAAGCCAAATAGACGGAATGTGGTAGTTGGGGAGGCATACAAAAGGGTTGGCCTAACAGGCTCAGAAACCATTTAATGGTAGAAATAATTACAAAATAGGAAACAGGGAATGAGGAAATAGGAGGCAAAGAGACAGACAGATATATCTTGTGCACACAATTAACAATTGCCTGAAGGAGAAGACAACAGATAAGGGCTGGGACAAGTCAGAGTTTACAGTCCTATTCTTTTATTCTATGCCTGTGTTTCTTAACCTTGTCACACACAGGAATCACCTGGGGAACTTTAAAAATACTGATATCTGGACTATAACCCAGATTCTGATTTCACTGAACCAGGATGTTGGTTTGATCATCAAACAACTTTTTATGTGATTCTAAAATGCAGCAAAGTTAACCACTGATCTATGTGCTTTAAAGTATTATCATCTTACTTTCACCTCCACATAGAATGCAGTAGGTCATGTCAAAAGAATAATTCCGATCAAATACAACATCTGGGAAAAGCTTAGTATAAGTTATAAATTTTTTAAAGGTAAATTATTATAATTATGAAACATTTTCAAAGACATAGAGCTATAGGAGCAATAAAGATTAGGTCAGCAGTTACCAAACTATAATCCAGGGATCTCTGAATGTCCCAAGACCCATTCAGAGCATCTTTAAGGTCAAACTATTTTCACAGTAATACTCAAAATTATTTACTCTTTTCACTCCCTTTCTTTCACAACCAAACTGTGGAGTTCTCCAGAGGCTGCATGATGAGTGATATCACAACAGATTAAATATAGACATTAATATAAGAAGCCTGCAGCATATTAAGCCAGACATTTAAAATAATTGCAAAATTATTTTTAAAAATCACTCTTCTCATTAAATTATTTCTACTTTGGAAAACCTAGTCATTTTTCATAAAAATTCAGTATTTATGTTAACATGTAAGGGATTTAATATTCTTTTAAATTCATAAATATTTTTTAACTTTCCAAGTTTTAATTTTTAAAAAAATTTATTTGATTTTAGAAAGAGGGGAAGGAAGAGAGAGACAGAAAGGGAGGGGGGGAGAGAAAGAGAAAAAAAACAACATTGGTTTGTTGTTCCACTTATTTACACATTCCTTGGTTGTTTCTTGTATGTGCCCTGAGCTGGGATCTAACCTGCAACATTGGCATATCTGGACAATACTCTAACCCAGTGGTCGGCAAACTGCGGCTCGCGAGCCACATGCGGCTCTTTGGCCCCTTGAGTGTGGCTCTTCCACAAAATACCACGGCCTGGGCGAGTCTATTTTGAAGAAGTGGCGTTAGAAGAAGTTTAAAAAATTTGGCTCTCAAAAGAAATTTCAATCGTTGTACTGTTGATATTTGGCTCTGTTGACTAATGAGTTTGCCGACCACTGCTCTAACCAATTGAGCTACCTGGTCAGGGCCTCAGTTGTAATTTCTTACAGGGTAAATAGCAACATATTGCCCCCCATGAAAATATTCTCTAAGGTCCTAAATAATTTTTTAGGAGTAAAAGGGTCCTGAGACCAGAAACTTTGAGAACCACTAGATTAGATGAACTAAAAATCCAGAGAGAAAAAAGCCTTTCTAGAGGGAACTGACAATTGTCATCCATTTTCTTCCCTGAAGGCAATTGATGATTCTAGGTGAGGACTGAGAATTTGGTCTAGGCCAGGCGGAAGGACTCCACTGGGAGACAAAGAAACAGCCTAGCTTTTGTTCATAGTACAGTACTAGTCTAACAAATTGGAAATTGAGGTGTCCCCAACATACACCCAGCTTTCTTTGTTGGGCATTTACTGAATCCTGGAACTGTGCAGGAGAATAGGTAGCTAGGCCAAAGAATGAAACAAAATCTCCCATATTTTCATAATGCTTAGGAGGCAAAATATTGCAAGGATGGGACCTGCCTTAAACACACAGCCTTCCCCTTAAGACAACTGCAAAATTTTGAAGCTATGAGGAGCAGGAGATTAAAGAGTTAAATTAAAAATCTCCAAGTGACAGAAATGAAATATCTCATAGTCTTTCAGGATTAAGAGAAAGAAATCCACCAGCTCTCATAAAAAGTTAGGAAAGGACTTGCCTGAGAAACTGTGACAAATGCGTGCTAGACCAAGTCTTACTAAAACTATAACCCAGTTCCAAAAGAGCTCAATCTCTGATTGGCTTGAGGTGATTAAGTCCTCACCCTATATACCTAACAGAATGAAGGGAAACCCTATATCTGATGGAACTTAAATCATCTGGAACCTCTATTTTTTTTGTATATGCTGTCTAGAATTTAATAAAAATAAATTACTAGATATGAGAAGAGACAGGAAAATATAACCAATAATTAAGATAAAGAATTTCTATGAATGATTCAGATATTAGAGTTACCAGACCAGGACTTTAAAATAAGCACAATTGAAAAGTTAAAGAACATATAGGAAAAGATAAACACAAAACATAAGTGAAAACATAGAAATTTTATAAAGGGAACCAGAACTATAAAAGAGTAAAATTGGACATTCTAGAACTGAAAAATACATTATCTGAGAGGAGGATTCCACTGAATGGCTTATATAGTGCAATGTTCACAGCAGAATACAGGATTAGAGAATTCAAGGATAGATCAATAGAAAATCATCAAACCAAAGAATGGAGAGAAGAGAACAGAGCTGAGTCTAAGAGACAAATGGAATATAGTTAAAAGGTCAAACATATAGAGTGGACTCCCAGAAGGAGAGTAGAGAATGGAGCAGAAGCAGTATGTGAACACTAAAGAAAATGTGTATTTTGTAATTTTTAGGTAAATCCTCTTGATGTTGTTAAGGTCAAATTGAATAATCATGTTTAAATATTTTATATCCTTATTGATGTTTTTGGCTGTTTATTATTGAGAAAGGTATGATAAAATCTCTCATTTTTATTATGAACTTGTCTATTATCCTTCTAGTTTTTTCAACTTTTGCTTTATATATTTTTAAATAGGTATATCCAAACTAAAGATTGTTATATATTACTGTTAACTCACACACTTATCATTAAGGAATGTGTTTTTGTCTCTATAATACTTCTTGCACTAAAATCTACTTTTGTCTAATATTGATATATTACCTCTGCTTTATTTTGCTAAATGTTTGTATCATATATCTTATCTCCTCCTTTCGCTTTTAACTGTTTTGTATCCTTATATTTAAAGTGTATCTTTTACAAATAGCGTATAGGTGGGTTTTGTTTTTTTACCCAGTCTGACATTCTTTGCCTTTCAATTGTATTGTTTAGCCTGTTTACATACACCAAGTCTGAGCATGTTTGAAAGGACTGAAATCATACAACATATGTTCTCTGACTACAGTGAAATTAAACTGGAAATCAAGAAGAAAGATAATCAGAAAAGTCTCCAAGTGCTTGAAAATTAAGCAACACACTTCTAATAGCCATGGGCCAAAAAAGGAATTGCAATGAAAATTAGAAAATCTTTTGAACTGAATGATAACGAAAATATGAAATATCAAAACTTGGTAAATGCAGCTAAAACAGTGCTAACATGGAAATTTATAGCTTTAAATGCAAGATTAAAAGTTTAAAATCAATGACCGAATCTTCCACCTCAAGAAGCTAAAAAAATAAGAGCAAGTTTAAAAAAAAGACTTCTACCCTGAAAGCTGTAAAATGTTGCTATGAGCAATTTTAGAAAGCCTAAGTAAGTGACAGGATAAACAATGCTCATGGATTGGAAGAATCACTCAGTTAAAATGTCAATTTTCCCCCTACCTTAATCTATACATTCAATTCTAATACAATAAAAATTCCAGCAGGATGTTTTTTGGAGGGAGAGGGTGCAGTGGAAGGACAAGCTAATATGGAAATGCAAAGAACCAAGAAGAGCCAAGGCCATCTTGAAGAAGAATAAAGCTGGAGAGTCCCAAATAAAATGGTCAATGAATTTAAGAAAAGGTGTTCAATATTATTAGTCATTAGGGAAATGAAAATTAAAAGCACAATGAGATACCACTACATCCATACCAGAATGTGTAAAATTAAAATGCCTAAAAATACCAAGGTTGTAGCTCAACTACAACTCTCACACATTGCTGTTGGCAGTATATACTGGCACAACTTTTTCAAAAAACGGCCTAGCAGTTTCTAATAAAGCTAACAGAAATAAGTGCTATGCCCACCAAGAGACATGTGCAAGAAGGTTCACAGCACTGTGATTCACAAGAGGCAAAAAACTGCAACAACGCAAATGTCCATCAGAGGAGAACAGATAAATAATTATAGTATGCAATGATTATTACTTAGCAATGGAAATAAGCCAGAAATCACTTTATGCAATAACATAAATGACTCTTACAGACATAACGTTGAAAGAAACCAAACACACAAGAATATATACCATATAATGCCATTTATATGAAGTTCAAAATCAGATGAAACTAATCTGGTTTAGAGATTATGACCATAGTACTTTTAGAAGGAATAGTGACAGTTGACAGGGAAAGGCAAAAGTGAGCCTTCTGGGGTGTTTACAAGATCCCGTGTTTTGATCTGAATGGTGGTTACACAGGTATATGCACAAGTAAAAGCTTGCCAGCTGTATACTTATAATCTCTACACTTGAGTCCATATAAATACCTCAATAAAAAAAGAACAAAATAATTGTTCTCAACTGTTACCCACTGTTCTTTGAAAATCACAGTGGCCATTTTTTTGCAACTTTTCCACTATTCTTACTGGTAAGAGTCTAGTAACTCTTCAAGATATTCTTTGAGCCATATTTCAAAGTCCTCACACACGAAACTTTTCATCCAGACTTTTGGGCCCTGCCCTTACCCATTGTGTCCAAGAATGTGTAGTCTCCTACCTGCTCCAGCTCCTCCTCAGCATATTTTTGGCGACTCCGCTCATTTTCAGTGCCCTCCCGCAGCTCCTTCAGTCGCTGGGCTTCCTGCTTGGCAATGTTGATCTCATCTCGCAGCTTCTTCTCCAGATGGACCTTCTCCACCTCCACTGTGCGATGCTCCTCCTGGGCCTTGTGCAGCCTGGGGGGCGATGAGGGAGCTGGAGGAGGCCAGGCAAGGGGGTACCAGCCACCACGCCATGAGTCATGGCATCAAAGAGGAAACTGAGGGCTCCAGCACTCAGCACATATTCTCCTTATTCTGCTGACTCTCTGGCTCTAAGTTAGTTCAGTGCCAACAGAAACCAGTCATTACCACAATTCTAATACTGGCCACCCTTTTGCTGCCAGTAATACAGTCTGTGAAGCTAGGTTCCCAGGTATTTGAATCCTTCCTCTAAGGTGTCTAACATGCTAAAATTATAACAACTATTAGTTTACAAGATATTTCACATTTGTCCTCTCTGCAGATAATGATATATTGTATCATTATCAGCTTAAAACAGGCGTGGATTTAAAGGCTTGGAGAGGGGGAGTAACTGCAGGTAGAAGTGAAACTAGAATTCCAGTCTGTATGATTTAAAATCCCTTAGTTATTCCCCTTATACAAGGGTATCTGGAAGGTTCAATATAAATGTAGATACCCTGCAAGCTACACCAAAGATCCAGAGAAAGCCTGATGGCTGAGTTATAAACGAGGTGGGGAGATTTAAGGAAGGTGAGAAAGGAACCATTGAGCTGTCCAACCAATGCTTGGACTCCTGAATACCTGTTACCAGAAACATAGAAAAATTTAATTCATACCAAAGGGGCTAGGGAAAGCTTGGGAAAGCTCCCTGCTTCTCCAAGGCCTGAGTTTCCTTCCTCAGTATCTTCCATGGTGGGTAAGATCTCAAGAGCATCAGTTATAATGAAAATATATCCTTCTCCCCACCCACACATTCCCTCTGTTCACTGGCAAAATCTTCCATCCATCCAAGTAAGCCTCCTTCCTTCCTCCCATCCTTCTTCCACCTACCTATTTATATTCATTCATTCATTCATTCATTCATTCACTCACCAAGTACTTTCAGGTGTCTACTAAATGTTGAGCCCTGTGCCAAGCCCTAGATATATGGAGATGAATTAAAAAACAGTCCCTGCCACTGAGGCACTCATTATCTAATCTAATTTAGACAAATAGATAACTGTACACAATGTGATAAGTTCTATAATAGGTAGACATACGAGGTGTTGCGTGAGCCCAAAGAATGGAGTGATTAACTCCACCTGAAAGAGTCAGGAAAGGCAAAGCATTGGCTACAACCCAGCAGAAAGAGTAAGATTTGCTAATCCCTCTGGAAGAGGGAAAGGACTTAACCTCTGTCAGGTCTTCCTACCTTAGTAAGAACCACCAAGTTACCAGGAGACCAAGATAGAAGGGAAAAATGGTGATGAAGAAGAAAAGTGATGCATGGCTTAAACTTGAGGTACAGCAGAAAAAGGGTAGGCTACAGAACAAACAGGGCCACAGAAAAGAGCATGGACCACTGAGTTAGGTAGGTGAAACAGAAGAGACAGAAACAGAATTCAACCTCTAAAAAATCCCACGTCCAGATTGGTCATCAATATCTGAAACCTCAAAAGATGTGGTGGGATAAGTGGGAAGGAAAGAGGAAGTAATGTCTAGGCTGCTCTCCTACTGCTGACAAGCTGCAGTCTTCTGCCCATTTTGTCCGCAGAGAAAGAAAGTGGAACCTTTTCAAAGTACACACCAGGTGGCGCTAAAACATAGTTAAAACAAATCAGAGGCGCCATTTCCTGCCCCTATATCCTCTGGTTGAATACCCTCCTTTATTGTATTCCTTCAAGACACAACTGCCTAAAATTACACCATTAGAGATTCAATTCTTCACGGAAATATTATCCTCTCTGAAAGCAGTCTCTTGAGAAAAGCTTATGATAGATCTGTCTTCATATAAGAGGGAACTCCTTTAAAGTAAAATCAAAACTGACCCACTTTTATAGTCTTAACAGAATCTAGAAGAGATGAAAATCAATAAATACTATTGGGAGCAGAAATTGAGCAAATAAAATGTGCTATCAGGCCTTGCCCCACTCCATCTCCTCCAAAGAAGACTGAGCAGCAATCAATTAGCATTACAAGTAAGAAAATGGCGCAGCCTTACTGCCAAGCCCTGGCTCTAAGCAGTTATGTGACTATGGACAAATCTGTTCCCTATACTGAGCCTGCTTCTTCGTTTTTAAGTGGGAATCAAAATTCCTGCCTGCCTCAAAGAATTATCTTGAAACCCAATAAAATCCTAACTGGAATGTGCATGTAGCATTACATTTATCTACCCAAAATATCAGGAACTTCGCAAAAAAAAAAACACACACAAAAAAACAAAAAAGCTCTATGATGGCTGGCAGTGTAGGCCTATTAAAGTAAGGAGACAGGAGGTGGCATGTAGCTCTGGACACTGTCAGAAAAGGATACATGTGTGCACATGTGTAATCCCATCTCTGGGGATATGTGCATTTGTTTCTCTGAGTGCCACAGTGGTCATTTAGCTCTGTAGGCCTTGGGGAGCAGGGAGGGCTGGGAGCTTAGTTTTATCCCCAAACTTGGAATGTCTCCTAGTTTTCATTCCAAAGGTCTAGATTCTTTGCCTTTGGAATAAAAACAGTACATGTTTTTCAGACAAAGGAAGAATGAGGACTGCCCAGAGAGCAGCATTTAGCCCCCAAATGGCAAAGGGCAGGATCAAGGGGTCCACTACAGTAGCCAGGACTCAGCTCAGAGATAAAACTCCTCCTTTTACCCCTAGAAACCCGGCCCATGTGAATGAATCTGATAAGACTGCCTTTACTGAGGCAGTACTCTGTGGGTGTCAAAATTCCTAGCTCACTATTTACTGATATGTGAACCCAAGCAAGGCACTAACCCTCTCTAAGCCTTCATTTCTTCAACTCTAAGTAGGGATAATAATAGTACCTACCTAACCATGTTGTGATTATTAATAACAATAATGCATTTAAGTGCTTAACAGTACCTAGCTCACAAGAAATCCTTTCCTTATCCCTCCAAATAAAATAGTATCTATCATTAAAAAATAACAAAAAAGAGCCAGACTTCATTTCCTTTTACATGGATTTCTACAAAGACTTCCAAACTAGAATCCCTGTCTGCAGAGTAATTTTCTAAAAGATAGTCTTTCCTCTTCTCAAAAGCAAAAAAAAACAAAAACCCAAATAACTGCATTGACTCTCTGTTGCTTTTTGAATCCTACTAAAGTTCTCCATATGAGTCTTAAGGCACCAGGGGTCTGGCCTCACTACAAATTCAACTTTAACTATCAGGACCTCTCTACCCATCTTTCAAGGCCACCTCCTTAGCATCCACATAATTCATCCCCTGTCTCTGTGCTCTTTCAGTCCTTGGAGTTATCATCCCATAAACTGGCACTGAATCACTGCACTAAGTATATGCTCACTGCTCCTTCTCATGTGTAAGTTTCGTTGCCCCAGGAGTAGTGAATTCCTTACAATTCCTAACACAGTCCTGGTTCTTAGATATCAGGAAGTACTTGCACTGCTCCTTCTCATGTGTAAGTTTCGTTGGCCCAGGAGTAGTGAATTCCTTACAATTCCTAACACAGTCCTGGTTCTTAGATATCAGGAAGTACTTGGATCGATTGGTACCTTTTTTCCACAACTAGCTCTTCAACAGTAGTTTTAAGCTAAGTTTTATTTAGACAGAATCCCAGACTATCAGAGCTAGTTTGTTAACATTCTCCTAGTTCGACACCTTCATATTACTGATGAGGAAATAAGTCCTAGAAGGGAAAGGGATTAACCCAAAGTCATACAACAAGTGGGTACTTAAGAGATTTGGAAGGTATTAGGAAGTCAGACTTGTGAGGTTTCTCTGGAGAACAGTGAAGAACAGTTCATTGTATCTATTTCTAAGGGAAAGGAAGCAAAGGTAGGGCAAAGCAAAGAATGACCCCTAGCAAGCCATCCAACCAGAGAAGCTCAAGACTTCTGACAGCCACATATTTCTTCCTCTGAAGCTCAGAGAGAAAATAGAAAGAAATAAGCTTCTGCCCTGGGGAAGATGACTTGCCCATGCAACTGGAATGGCAAGAACCCGGACCCTCAATGCAATTTTGGAAGGATGGCACAGCCTAGGCAGCCATGTCAATGTGGTCCCAGGGACCAGGTATCCCACAACCCAAGTAGAAACAGGAGGCTCCCAGGAGCTGGCAACACTGGGGCTGTGGAGAAGGGGCAAGGCCTTACCTTTCCTGAAGGTCATGCAGACTCTGCTCAGCTCGGTGTAACCCCTCCAGATCCTTCATCATCTTCTTCATGTGCTCCTTGGAGTAACGGTTCTGGATATAAGCAAACCAGCAGCCGCCAACACCAATAACAATAGACACCACCAGCATGAAGTCCTTGAGGTGATTATGGCGGGTCACTGCCAGAGAGGAAAGGCATGGTGAGTCAGGCTGCCCACCGCACACTTAGCCTTGCAGAGTCTACTGCACCCCTCTTCCATGAAGCCTTTGTTTCTGTTCTTAGGCACACACTTGCTATATACTATTACAGTAAGCTCTGTGCCTATTTCTCTGCTAAGTCAAGAACTAGTTTGGAAAGGATAAGAGGCCTTAGAGCAACACGGGAAACCTATTAAATCATGCTTCCCTAATATGCAGTGAAGAGGAGAGCACTAGTGTCATCCCTGGTCTGCAGCTTTGGTCCATGTATCCAGATGAAATGGCTTCCATTCTACAGGGTAAAGCATGCTAGGGTGCATGAGCAGGTAGAAGGGGATGGCTGGTAAGGATATAAAGCCAAGTTGCTTAGAGCTTGTGATCTGGCTGTGGAACTGAGGTTACCACAGGAGCTGGGTCTCCTGGATTACTAGGCTATTATATATATATATATATATATATATATATATATATATATATATATATACACACACACACACACACACACACACACACACACACACACACACACAAGGGGCAAAGTCCAAATCAGGTAAAAAATCTGTAAGTCTCATCTATGGAGAGCATTTCTAGGCTGTGGTTCCATCCACAGACCAGGTAGAACAGGAGTAGCTCAAGCAATTGGTATGTATAAAATAGTTCACATGCCAGGGGAAGAGCTACCTGCTGAGAATGCCTGGCAGCAATTTGGTGAAGCGGCCAGGGCCCCAGCCACCTGGGATTCAGAGTAATAATCAGTCTCCAGAGCAAAACTGAAAAGCTAATCAAGGAATAACAGAAGATAAGAGCAAAAGCCATTTCCTAAGAATTTAGCCAACTGGAAGAGGGGCACTCCTGGAGTCTGACATTGTTTCTAGTATACTAGATCTGGGCCCAAGGCCACAGTGCAGGAAACCTGAAAGAGATACTAAGGAGAAGAGGACTGCTTCTGTACTCAACTTGGGATAGAGTAGCTGTAGGCTCAGAGGACCCCGGATGTGGGGGTCAGGGAAGGAAGGAAAGAGGGAATGACCTCCTGTGCACAGCAGGTTACCCTCAAGTTGGGGAGGGGAAAGCAGGGCTGACAGGATCCCAGGAAAGTGGCTAATGGGAATCCAAAAGGTCCCAGGTGGAGCCACCAAGCTAAGGAAGGGTCTAGACCAGCTGTGGGCAAACTACGGCCCGCGGGCCAGATCCGGCCCGTTCGGCTGTTCTATCCGGCCCGCGGAGCCAAAAGAGTGGAGGGTTCTCTTGCTCTCCTCTCCGTTCCTTTACTTTGAATTTATATTAGTTCACACAAACACTCCATCCATGCTTTTGTTCCAGCCCTCCGGTCCAGTTTAAGAACCCATTGTGGCCCTCGAGTCAAAAAGTTTGCCCACCCCTAGTCTAGACAGCAGAAAAAGGCACATGGAGATGAGGCCGATTGAGAAAAAGTGTTATATTCATAGCTCCTCACTGAAAGACTGAGCAGCAGGACATGGGGAGGGTGTGGGATCAAAGGCAGATTAGCACATTCTATTTCCATCCAAGGGAGAGGAGTTACTAGGTCTGGGATGGGAGCCATGTCCTTTACATGTTTATGCCAGATTCTCACAGAGAAAACTAAGGGTCCTCTAGCAGCCATCTTCTAGCTCCAGGCAAGCCTACACTTCCATCCATACTCAAGTCCTCATGCTCCTCCCTCCAGGTACCAAGAAGAGATATCTCTGCAGCATAGTGAGTTGCCTTTCTTTCTAGAACACACCAGCCTCCTACACAGTCTCCTGTTTGTTAAGGACTGTTAACCTTGGCTTCCCAGGGGTTCTCAATTCCAGGGATTCTCAATTCTACACTCCTACAGAAAGTCAAAGGTATTCTTGCTCAAACAAGACTCCTTGCAACCAGCACCTCCAACACTTCAGATTTTTAAGGTGGGCATGCAGACGGGGCGCCTATCTATTCTACTCAGTCCCTTATTCACCCTTGTCCAGATCAATTTGGAACAAGATGCTATTATTTTTTCCGGCTTCACAGTCTCATCCAAGTCATGAATATGAATTCCAAATGGCCAGGACCAAAGATAGGATCTAAGGCAGTGGTTCTCAACCTTTCTAATGTCGCGACCCACAGGTTGAGAACCGCTAGCAGGGTCGCCTAAGACCATCGGGAAACACAGATATTTACATTACGATTCATAACAGTAGCAAAATTACAGTTATGAAGTAGCAATGAAAATAATTTTATGGTTGGGGGTCACCACAACATGAGGAACTGTATTAAAGGGTCGCGGCATTACAAAGGTTGAGAACCACTGATCTAAGGTAATACTGTTCCACCTATCAGTACTCAATGGATCTCTTCAACCAGTTTTGACTTTACTTAAATATAAAGCATCCACCCCATACATACATCCTTCTGCCTTGTCAAATGCATAGGTGAAGCTCAGCTATGCTGTCTGTCACATTCCATGAGCAACCAAGTGTGGTGGGAAGAAAACGAGTCTAATATGGCTGATTTACTCTGTGGCCCTTGATTGTTACTTGTCTGTACACCAGTGCCTAGCACAGCACCGACTAACACACAGAGGCCCTCAATAAATATTTGTGGGATTGAGTTGTTACTGATCAACCTCAAATATGATATTTCCCTCTCCTTAATCCATATAAGAAAGGAACGGAAATAAAATAAATATACAATGTATCAGGCATTTATATTCACCATTTTTAATTCTCACAACTACTCTCTGAGGTAGAGTATTAGTAGTCTCATTCTATAGACCAGAAAACTGTGGCTCATAGGAGCAATGACTTGCTGGAGTTCACAAAAAGTGGCAGATCTAGGATTCAAATCCAGATGTGCCTGATTGCATGATCTTTCTACTACACCCACTTTGTCATGACAACTTTCATATTCATGCAACAGGTATTGTTTCCACTTTGTTACGTACAAATATCTCTCACCATGGACAGGCCTATATCTCCTGATCTAGCCAGAATGTGACTTAAGAGTTCCAAGGCCTCAGTTTTCCCTCCAAATAACATCTTGGGAGCTGACTGTGGACTAGCCATCAGGACAGGCCTTTAAAAGGTTAAACATAGGCCTCATGTAGAGAAATTCTGCCATCAAAGGAAGCATCCTACACCCAGTATTAAGAAGTCTGGATTCTATGCTGTCCTCTGCCCCAATTTGTTATGAAATTCACTTCCTCCATCTGGATCTCAGCCTCCTCAGCTGTAAAATGCATTATCATAGAATTGCTAAAGAGATCAAATGTGTATTTGTAAATGAAAGCGCTTAGAGGTGTTTTGGAAACATTCAGATGGACTTATCCAATAGATAATTAAGAATGTGGATGTGGAGTTTGAGGAAGAGATGGGAGCTGGAGAGGCTGATGTGAGAATTGTCAGGTCCCTTCAGAGGAGCCCTGACATGAACCCCAGAGTCCTAAATAAAACTATGATGGTTAATTTTATGTCAACTTTACTGGGAAAACATTATTTCTGGGTGTATCTGTGAAGTTGTCTTCTTAAGAGATTAACATTTGAATCGGTAGACTGAGTATCATCCAATCATCCTCAGGCTGCTGAGGGCCTGAGTAGAACCAAAGGTGGCGGAAGAGTGGATTTGCTCTCTCAGCTTGAATTAAGACATCCATCTTCTCCTGACCTCTTACATCAGTGCTCCTGGTTCTCGGGTCTTGGGACTCAGACAGGGATTTACACCATCAGCCCTCTGATTCTCTGGCCTTTGGACGCAGACTTACACCACCATCTCCCTTGATTCTCAAGCCTTTAGAATTGGGCTGAATTACACCACTGGCTTTCCTGGTTCTCCAGCTTGACAGTGGCAGATCATGGGTCTCTTGGCATCCACAATTACGTGATTTATTAAATTCCTATAATAAATCTCCTCTTATTTATATCTATATACATATCCTATTGGCTCTGTCACTCTGTTGAACCCTGAATAATACAGAATCTATAAATTATTGTGTCAGAAAAAGAGGGGGAAATACAGAAATCAAGTTCTAGTCTATGCCTAACTAATGATGTACTTCTTTCCATCATAATCCCACTCCCATTCTTCAGTTCCTACAACCTACCTTCCCAGCCCAGCACAGTCCACAGAGATCCTTCCATTCCTCTTCTCTGAACTAGGATCCCTGATCAACCCTCTCTTTGGACAGGTAAACATGACTTATCTCTAACTATCTCAGGGACTATCTTGTATGTTTTTCAGCTTTCATGTGAGTCACCTTCTTTCTGATAGTCTGTGAGTTCCTCAGGGCCAAGCACAAAACTAATTTATCTTTGTAGCTCCATACGTAGCATAGAGCCTGACCAGAGCAAGTACTCAGCAAAGGCAGTGAGAAGAGGTTTTAGCCTAAAAAGGGGTGAGGGGTTGTATAATATAAAGTGCATGTGCAGGGCAAATTACAGCTCCTAGGACAGTGGTCGGCAAACTGCAGCTCTGTTGACTATTGAGTTTGCCGACCACTGTCCTAGGACATGAAGAATATGGCCAGCTGTCCTACACAGCTCCTACACAAGCTCAGCTCTCAGCATCCACCTCGCACCCAGGGAACATAACCCGGGCAGAGAGACGATGGAGTTTTCATGAGAACAGATGTGGTTGGCCAAGTGAACAAAGCTAACCCAGGGAAGCTGGCTGGGACCTGAGAACCCAGAGGGTGGCAGAATTCCTAGCCTGAGTGCTGTAAATAGATTTTAGCAAAATGAGGTCAACTGTTCACACAATCAGGCCTAAGGCAGCATAGCAGAGTATAAACTAATGAGATGCTGACATGTCAACAGAGTCAGGGGTAATGGTGAAAATTTTCAAGGTTCCAGTTAGCACTGAGAAGTGAGCCTCTAATCATTATCACTTTCTGGAATTCCCTCTCCTAATCTACTGCCCATAATACCCTGAACCAAGCAGCTATAGATATTCATTCCTACCTGCCAAAATATGTGCTAAGAATTTCGTTTGTCATTTACATAGCCTTCTGTGCTGAGGTATCTGTTTAATCTGGAACAGCTATTAATGGGCCCACCTCCCTTCTGGTTATATCCCCAATAGTGCTCTAATTGCCTCACTTATCCAAAGATGCTCCATAGGTAGCAATTCTCCCCACAAGCAAGCTGGAAAGGATTTTCTCCCAACTCCCCTCAGTCCTGTAGCTCTGGCAAGGCCCAGCCTCCTCTGTATAACTTCTAGCATACATCACTTGACACCTACTCTTTGCTGGCCCTTTGCTAAGTGCTGATAAAAGATGAACAAAGTTGTTTCTACTCCCGGGGAGTTCCCAGTTTAAATGGTATCAGACAGGGACACAGAATTTTTTAAAGGAGGCAGGTACAATGGGCTGTGGCTTCCCAGAGGAGAGTAAGAGAGAAGGGTTGAAAATACCTGGGAAGAGGCTGGAAAGGCATTCTGAAGAAGGCTGGAAGGGTGAGTTGGAACATAACAGAAAGGAGAAAGAAGGTAAAGATAGAGGTGACAGACCAGAGCAAGCTTTGCCAGAGAGGCAGCCACTCCCGCTTACCAAGGACTCTTCCCTATTATCTGAGTCACTGAAGGAGGAAGACAGGTATAGTGTTGTCTTTTCCTCTCCACAGCTTCCCCAATCCCAACAATTGCTTGGCAGGCCTCTCCCTGTACCCTTCTCAATACTCCTGCTGAAGCACCAAGGGCACAGTAGTCCCTAGCCAAGGACTGACCAGAGCAGGCATACTGTACTGTACACTGAAAATAGTAGCTACCATTTGTTTAGAAGAAACTGGGGCATATAGAACCTTGGGAATATACTCAAGGTCACAAAACTTCTGAGTGACAGAGCCAGTTTACTTGATTTCAAAGCTGAAACTCTTTATATAATAATTTGTTTCCTCTACAGAAGTAGAGGGTGGGATAACAGAGTAGAAAAGAGCACTGAAATATAAATTAAAGACCGGGGTTTGAGTCATGGCTCTGCCATTTAAATGCTGAATGAACTCTAAAAACTCACCTCATCTCTCTGAGCCTCGTTTTCTCTGAGAAATTATCTGCAGAGGAGAAAAAGCCCCCTCAACGAATGATCTGCTGCCAGAGTGAGACATCACCTTAGGCCTCCAACTGGACACTGCCTTGGCCTTGGTTTCTCAGATCATACCTAACACCTGGCTACTGGCACAGTTAGGGCAGCCACACATGGGCCTCCAAGCCTAGAGCCAACTTTGCAGGGTGGAAAAGTCTGTAAAGAGCCATGTGCTGCTCTGTGGCCACATGGGGAAGACTGAGATGTCATCTACTATCAGCAAATGGGGACCCTCTGCTGAGCCAGTATGATCCCTTTTCCCTCTTCCCAAGCTTTGAAGCTGCTGTGAGTAGATGGGTCCTGCTCACTCAGCAGACCCTCCTGGCTACTGCACAACAATCTCTGCTTTTAAGATTTCTCACACCTCAGACCAACAGCAGGCTTTTCATTAAGGTAGCCATGGCTGGCAGCTGTAACTGGCCCAGGTTCTCTGGGGAATTGATCTACTACATGCCATATGATGAGGCATGAGAACCATAGCCCTAAGAACTCATCCAGGTGAAGAACACAGGTCAGAGCTAGCATAGGCCCTCATTCTAAATCCTGCATGGGCACTGGACAGGGAACAGCACTGGACTAAAGGTTTCAGTCCATGTTCAGATGAGAACACAAAGCCTAGAGTGACACATATCAAGGGATTCTTTGCAGGACCCCACCAGGCAGGGCCCCACCCTTGCAAAGTTTCCTGGCAAAGAGCTTCCTAGTATTTTCCTGAGATTCCAGCTGGCAATTTTCAAAAATTTTCTTTAACAAGCATCAGTAGGCAAGTATAAAAACAATATTTTCCATCAGGACAGCTGCTGGATTCCAAAATCTTAGCTCCCAGGAGTATACCCAGCTCTATCTGAGTCCTTGAATGAGAGAGCCAGTAACAGCCTTACTGACCAAGCCCATTTACAGGTGAGGAACTCTAAGTGTAGGCAGGAGAACTGAATTGCCGAAGATCACTTGATAAGGCAAGGGCCACAGAAATCCTAAAGGAAAAGGATATAGATAGTAGTAGGAAGGAACAGACCTCTTGTCTTTTACACAGGACCCTTATCAGCAAAAGGGTTTTCCCACAAAATTATAGAATGTAGCAGCTGGAATCTTAAGGATCCATTAGCTCAATTGTTTCATGATACAAATTAGAAAACACATCCTGAGAAAAGTGACCTACACAAGGTCACACAGTGAGTAGCAGTTTTGAAAAGAGACCAATGTGCTTTCCTAAGCTTAAGTTCTCTATATGAAAGTCCAGGAGTTACAAAAAAAATCTAGATGGCCCTGGCCGGTTTTGCTCAGCGGTTAGAGCGTCAGTCCATGGACCGAAGGATCTCGGGTCCAATTCCTAGCCAACGGCATGCACCTAGGTTGCAGGTTTGTCCCTGGCCCCTATCAGGGCACATGTAAGGGGCAACCAATCGATGTGTCTCTCTCACATGGATGTTTCTCTCCCTTCCTCTAAAAAAATCAATGGGAAAAAAAATACCCTCAGGTTATGATTTTTAAAAAAATCTAGATGTACATAATGATGATGACTGAGATATAATTCATACACCCTAAAATTCACTCTTTTAAAATGTGCAATTCAATGGCTTTAGCATATTTACAAGGTTATACAACCATCAGCACAATTCATTTTAAAACATCATTACTCTATAAAGAAATCACATACCCACTAGCAGTCACTTCCCATTTCCCACCCTACATGCCAGCTGCTTCTCTGGACTAGTCCTTGGCTCTATAGCATTCTGCTGCTGGCATCCTCAACTGATGCCAACAGATCTCAGAGGACAGGGAGTGAACCCTAAGAGGTTGTTTGGTCAAGGCTAATTTTCTAAGAAATACTTGTTCCCCCTGATTTCACTTAGAATAATAAAAAAGATGTCAGGCTCTTGCAGATCTTCAGGGCTGGACCACTTAATTCTCTTGACTAACTCCTGGCAGAAGAGAACACCCTTTCTTAGGCCTGAGTGTGTTTCTATTGCTTCAGTGAGAGCCTACTTAGTACTCTTTGGTTGCCAAGGACACAGATGTTCAACAATTACTTCATACATTCTGCACAACCACAGTGAGAGCAGGGAAAAGCGAAACAGCATTCAGCCCTTATCGGTTACTTTTATCCCTGAGCGTAACTTTCATAAAGTGTTCCTGGCAGGTGGTTTCCTCCACCCAGAATGCCCTCTCTGGCCACCTGAATGGAATACAGCCCTACCCCTCCGTACAGGCAGAGCTCACCTCCCACCTCTTTTATAGTATGCCTCCTCCACCCCTTCTCTGGAATTCAGAAGCACTGTGTACCTCTCTAGCACATTCATTTTATCCCCTTAGGGCAGAATATGATTCATCCAGGTCTTCCTACAGTTTCCAGCACAGCACTGGCACAAAGCAGATGTTTCATTAATGTATTTAATGAAGAGATGTTGATATCTGGCTGGACTAAAATGTAAAACCATTTAATATCTCAACAGCAGCAGGAAAAGTGGAGGCAGGTGTGCCTAGGAGACCCAGGACCTCAGCCCAGCCACCCCACCAGCCCTGGGTTCCATGGCACAACAGCAGCCCTTCTCTCCAAAAGACTCACAGAGAGGAGGCCCGAAGAGCACTGTGTCCAGGGCCTTCAGCTGCAGCTTCTGCCGATGGCTCCGGTCTGTCATCTTTAGCACAGTCCCTGTCATGGTGGTGTTGGTTACAGCAAGCCTGTTGAGGCAAAGAGCAGGCATTCAGTTCTCTGCCAGCAATGCTAGGAAGGATCCTGGTAAAACTCCTCACCTCTTCCAGGAACACTTCCATGACTCCTAGCTCCTGGTAACTGCTCCCTTCTGCATGCTAGAATACAGAGTCTATACCGATGGATCTCAGTGGTGAATATGCAGAGACTCATAACATTTACCAAGAATTTGTTCACCCTTCTCCACATGTCTACCTCTCCTGAGTATCCTAGTCTCTAAGGATATTCATTTATGACCATTCCCACACCCAGGTGTAAACTTTCCATGTGCTTCCCCTTATACGGATTATCCATTATATATCTGTCTCCACACTCACCATTTATAAATGCATTCTCCTGTCCAGTCCTTGTCAAAATGTCACGCTACATGATTCAGAGGACCCCAGTGATTCTAGGGTCCTCTGAATCATCCTAATCCTAACCCAATTAAATATATTTAATGATGAATATATTTAAGTCATAAAATATAAACCTGCTGATGACAAATACTGCATATCTTGTTAGCTTATACTTGAGTCACCATAATTTACTCCCAGTCAGATACTGTAATTTTTTATGACCTTCAATCATATTGTTAATAATAACTCTAATAAGAGAGGGCCTATAAACAAGAAAATGACCTTGGAAAAACTGAACTTTGTTTCTCTTCTGCTAGAACACAGTGGGTATAGGAGGAGAGTTTAAGATATGAAAGGTTGAAAAGCCACTTGTCTGGATCCCACAAGTGAGCATTTACTACTGTACTAGTCCATAAGGTCAGAGCTTTCTTTTATTTTCTTTCTTTCTTTTTTTTTTAGAAATCTCTCTCTCTCTCTCTCTCTCTCTCTCTCTCTCTCTCTCTCTCTCTCTCTCTCTCTCCATACCCTACCTGTGCATGAATTTCATGCACAGATAGGGTCCCTAGGCCTGGCCTTTGATCAGGGCTCATCTTCCCTGGTTGCCAGCAGCCGGACCCGCACCCTGCCGCCGCCGCTGCTGGTCGCCCTCTGTGTGTGGGGTGACCAGTGGGGCAGTCGGGGCCCTGGCACCACTGGCATCCACTGCTACCCAACCCTGGTTCCTGGTTCCCCATCGGGCGATCAGAGCCTGCCAGCCGGGGGGAGGGGAGGGACTGAGAGGTTGGCCAGCAGGCTCAGATGATTGGGGCCTGCAGGCTGGGGGCAGCTCCTGTGTTGAGCGTCTGCCCCCTGGTGGTCAGTGCGCGTCATAGCCGACTGGTCGGTCTGCTGTCCGGTTGATTTGCATATTATGCTTTTATATATATACTAGAGGCCCGGTGCAATTCATGCACGGGGGTATGTGTCCCTCAGCCCAGCCTGCACCCCCTCCAATCTGGGACCCCTCCAGTAGGATCGGGCCTAAACGGGCAGTTGGACATCCCGCTCACAATCCACGACTGCTGGCTCCCAACTGCTCGCCTGCCTGCCTTCCTGATTACCCCTAACTGCTTCTGCCTGCCAGCCTGATCACCCCCTAACTACTCCCCTGCCAGCCAGATTGATGCCTAACTGCTCCCCTGCAGGCCTGGTCACCCCTAACTGCCCTCCCCTGCAGGCCTGGTCACCCCTAATTGCCCTCCCCTGCAGGCCTGGGTCCCTCCCAACTGCCTTTCCCTGCAGGCCTGGTCGCCCACAACTGCCCTCCCTTGCAGGCCTGGTCCCTCCCAACTGCCCTCCCCTGCTGGCCATCTTGTGGCAGCCACCTTGTGTTCACATGAGGGCAGGATCTTTGACCACATGGGGGCAGCCATCTTGTGTGTTGGAGTGATGGTCAATCTGCATATTACTCTTTTATTAGATAGGATAGAGGCCTGGTGCATGGGTGGGGGCCAGCAGGTTTGCCCTGAAGGGTGTCCAAAATCAGGGTGGGGGTTCCCTTGGGGCATGGGGCGGCCTGGGTGAGGGGCCTGTGGTGGTTTGCAGGCCGGCCACGCCCCCTGGTGACCCAAGAGGAGGCCCTGGTATCTGGGGTTTATTTATCTTCTACAATTGAAACTTTGTAGCCTGGAGCGGAGCCAAGCCTTCTGCTTGCTCCGTGGTGGCAGCCATTTTTGGGGGGATTTATGTATCTTCTATAATTGAAACTTTGTAGCCTTAAGCGGAGGCCTGGGCCGGCCAGGGTGTGCGGAAAGCTTGGCTTCCTCCATCGCCGGGGGCAACCCTAGCCTCCTGCTCTTTCCAGCTCCGTGGCTGCCACCATTTCTGTTTGGGTTTATGTATCTTCTATCATTGAAACTTTGTAGCCTTGAGTGGAGGCCTAGGCCGGCAAGGGCAGGCGGATAGCTTGGCTTCCTCCATTGCTGGGGAAACCCAAGCCTCCCTCCTGCTCTCTGTGGCCGTAGCCATTTTGGTTGTGTTTATTTGCATATTCGCTCCTGATTGGCTGGTGGGAGTGGCTTGTGGGTGTAGCGGAGTGATGGTTAATTTGCATATTACTCTTTTATTAGATAGGACATGTGTGTATATATATATATATATTTTTTTTTTTTTCAGAGAGGAAGGGAGATGGAGAGAAAGATAGAAACATCAATGATGAGAGAGAATCATTGATCAACTGCCTCCTGCACGCCCTCTACTGGGAATCAAGCCCACAACCCAGGTATGTGCCCTTGTCTGGAATCGAACCTGGGACCCTTCCATCCACAGGCCAACGCTCTATCCACTGAGCCAAATGGCTAGGGCTAGAGCTCTTTTCAAATGCGTATCTTTGTTTCTCCAGATAGAAAAGAAGCTTCTAACATCAGAGTGTGTGTTTATACTCCTGCCTGGGCATGCAGGAGCATCTACTTCCTTCTGTAGTCTGGGAAGCAATCGAGCCCACCTATAAGAGAGGCAAGGAGACACTGATGGGAAGTAGGGGGGTCAGCTCTATCATTGAATGACTCACTTGTCCAATCATAAGCTGCTGAGTCCCTCCCCTAAGGCCTCAGTTTCCTTCTGTATAAACTTATGTAAAATCAGATGCTTCCTATAAGCCTGAGAATTCTTGGAGACCCTCTTTAGAGCACTTCTACCAGGTGTACTGAACTTCATCTGACTGAGCAAAACAAGTGTCATCTTTTGTACAGTCTATTTGTCAAAGAAACCTATGAATTTGACTGCTATCTACTTCTAAGCTATGAAAACAAACACCATATATGGCTAATATTTAGTAAGCAACTACTGTGTATCTTGTACTGTTCTGACACTACATTCGATACCTAATTTACTTCTCATGATTTTAAGAACTCAGTTCTATTACTAGCTCCACTTGACAGATGTGAAAACTGAAGAGTTGAGTAACTTGCCTAGTCACATAGCGAGTAAGCAGCAAAGCCAAGATACAAACTCAAATCTGCTGGATTCTTTCCATTGTATCATGCTGCCTAGTGATGGGCTTAGAACCATCCCTACTCTATGCACTGAAAGCTCCATGCTTCCTGATGTTACTAGAGTACCACAGCTTGGCTTCCTCTATTCCTGAGCCCAGCCTAGCTGGATCTGGTCTTAGATCTAATCCTAGCCACAGTAGGGCTAAGTAAGACCATGACCAGGGAACTGACTTATCCTAGGCTTTAGTTTTAATCCAAGCATAGTCATTGCTCAAGATGAAACGGTCCAGTGATCCACAAGGCACTGCCACTATTTCCATGGGTAATGAGAAAGAAACCTAAATCCTGGTGCTTCATGATCAATCATCTATTCAATTGCTTGTTTTGTCCATCAAACCTGGAGTTCCTAAAAGCAGATATGAGGTCTAATGCTTGTCTTTGTCCTCAGGGCCCATGGCATATGGTAGGTGCTTGGTAAAGTTTGTCAAATAGAACTGAACTGAATACTTCCAGGAAATCCATCTTCAATGGCATGGGGCAAGAGGGAGAAGCAGTGAAAAAAGTAGGGCACTTAGAACCAGGCAGACCTAGGTTCAAATCCCAGCTCTGCCACTTACCAGCTTGGATAAATCATAAAATATTTGAAATTTAGTTTGTGCAGCTAAAAGTTGGGACAGTAATTCTTTCCTCCCAGAATTGTGCGAATCAATTAAAATAATAGGTAAGAAAGTACTCTATAAAGGGGTGCACAAACATTAAGATTATTATTCTCTCCAGGGCAGGGAGAAGCTATGAAGAGAAGGTTACAGGCAGCAGAAGAGGGAACAGCCAGCTCAGCTGGGCCTGGACAGCAGTGTCTGGTAGTTCTGTGGCTGGAGACTGCAAGGTGTGGGCATTCCAATAGCTTTCCCCTCCCCGTTCCCCTTTGCTGAAGCTCATAACCAGATGCACCTACATAATAAGATGACAGAATATACATATACACAATCAGCACTTACCAGACAGTAAGCCCTTTGAGGACAAGAACAGGTTGTTGTCACCTTTATCCCCAGCACCCAGCACCCAGCACAAGTGCTTGGCACAGAGCAGGTACCCAGTAAATATTCATTGAATAAATAAGTAAATGGATTAATGACTAAATGATATATGGCACTAGTTTGATATAACAAGAAGTCCAAGCAGTACTCCATCTCCTCCCCACTCCCACCCCAAGCCCTAGCATATTATGCCTGTAAAGGAGGCAAAGTTAGGGCACAATAGCTATTGGAGGAGTCATTCCAGAGAGGAGGCTGGGTCCAATGGCAGTCAGCCCCCACCTGTGTACAATTTCTTTAGAGTAGATTAACTGATATGCATAATTCTGGGGAGGCTAAAAGAGCCCCAGAGACTCCTGGGCAACAAAAGAGATAGCTGGGTGAAGGGGAGGGGGTGTGAATCATTGTGAAGGAGCAACAAAGAGAAACATCACAGGCTTTGATGTAAGAATTAAATGAAATACTGTATAAAAAGTGTTGAAGTAGTGTCTAGCATGTACTAAGCACTCAATAAATGGCAGCTATTAGTACTATTCCCAGTATTGGTAGAAATATTAAATAAGAGAATGGATTCTAAGTAGTGATCTGTTTTATGGCAAGTGCACAGTAGATGTGAGAAGAGGAGATGTCTATAGATTCTACCCTAAAAAGAGTGTAACCTCATTTAACTGGCCACAGTAACCTGAAGGTAAGCCAACCCCAGCCCATTTCCTGCACTACAAGTGAGAGAACCCAGGTGCCTCCTGACCTTGGCATGGCATGGCCACTGAGCTGCAGCTTCCGGAAGGTCTCCTCATACTGAGGCAGTTCCACATATGTGATCAGCCACTGCACCACCTCGTCCACGGTCCAGTTGTACACTGTGGAAAGAGAGCAGCCAAGCCATGACTCCAGCATGCCAAGCACTGCTCGCATTTGCTGTCACGGTAATACTGACCTTAACATTTACACATGTTTATGTGTTTTAACATCTCATTCTCCCATAAAATCCTACATACAAAAGGAATACACACTCTACTTTTTATTTATGTATATACACAGGGGTGGGCAAAAGTAGGTTTACAGTTGTTCGTATGGAGAAAGACATTAATAAATAGATAACAGCAATACAAGAATAAACTCTGTTTTGTATATTTGCAACTGTTTCCCACCCCTGTAATTACATATACTATATGATATTATAGAGAGAGAGAGATGGATCCAAATGATGTCACATAAGCCCTGAGTCAATTCATAAATTGTTAGCCCTATTCACAGATTTTAAAATTTTGTGTAACAAGTAAATTTCCCCTTTTGTTTATATCAGATTGAAAAAATTTTCTGTCACAACATGAGCCAATTCTAAATGACATCATTACTGAGTGATCACTAACATCATCATCCTACATGGCCACTCTAGCTGGTCGTTCCTCAATAGTATAATGTGATATTTTAAAAATCCTTACCCAAGCATATGGTGTGTGTTTTTTTTAAATATATTTTTTATTGCTTTCAGAGAGGAAGGGAGAGGAAGAGAGAGATAGAAACATCAATGATGAGAAAGAATCATTGATCAGCTGCCTCCTGCACGCCCCCTACTGGGGATCAAGCTCGCAACCCAGGCATGTGCCCTTGACCAGAATCGAATCCAGGACCCTTCAGTTCACAGGCCAATGCTCTATCCACTGAGCCAAACCGGCTAGGGCATATGGTGTATTTTTTATTGATTTTTAGACAGAGGAAGGGAGAGAAAGAGAGAGAAACATCGATGTGAGAGAGAAACATCAACTGGGAATCGAACCACAACCTTTTTAGGTGTACGGGACGATAGTCCAACCAACTGAGCCACCTGGCCAGGGTATAATGTTGTGATTTTAAAAATAATCCTTTTAAAATAATTGTAATATGTGTGTGTTATTTAGACACATAGATAGCAAACTTAAAAGAAAGGAATAGAAGTTGACTTAATACACAAGAAATAAGTTTGAACCAAGTGAAGGTCAAATGACATCATGATGTATAATATAAATCAAAGTTTCATAGTAGTGTGAATAGAGAAAGATGATGGGAGGACTGAGTCATCAGATGGCACCCAGTAATAAAGGCATGCTGAACTTAAAGAGCCGGGGAGCAAACTGAGTTTCAGTAAAAGGTATCATTTTATTGAATTTGAAGTTCATTTTTATTTAATATATAAATCTGTTTTTGTTCATATTTGCATACAAATTTTATATAGCAACTTAAACCTCATTTTATGTTTGTACACATTTAAGTAACATTACAGTAAAAATAATTCAAGCTAGCATTTTAGGTCTGAGATAAATTATTTCCCTTAAAAGGAATTTGTACATTCCTCAATGTACAAATTCTGAAAACTACTGGAGCAGCAAGAAGCCTAAAAAGTTTTGAAGCAGAATGAGATGGTGAGCTTTATCATCCTCCTTGCTTAAGATTCCTATCATTATAAAAAACTCTTTCATTAGAATGCTAATTTCCCTTTAATAATTAGTCCCATTCATTTTTGCTCCCCCCCCCCCATTGTCTCTAAAATAGAGCTTCATATACAGTGGCATTAATAAGAATTTACTCAAAGAATAACTACCCTAAGTGAGAACTTCCAGAAACGTTCTGACTATGGGCTAAACAGCAGTCTCCTTAGACTAATATACCACTCGTGTAGGTGGTTAACTTCTGAAACGCTTGTAAAATAAAAAATAAAATAAAAAAGGCATTCCTCTGGTTGGCACACCTGAGATCTTAGGTTGTTTCTGTCACTCTCATATAAGATAGAGAAGTTAGACGGCTGGGCCCTGTCCCTTCATTTTCCTACTTCCCCTGCAGTGGAACCCAGCACTGGTCCAAAGTAGACCCTCAGAAAGATATCCTGAATGAAATAAATTTGAAGGCATAAATGCTCCAATCTCTTGATGTTCTCAAGAAGCTACTGGAGCTCAGGAGGAAAGTTCTGAAGCCAATAGACTTTGGAGATAAATTAGACTATTTGCAGAGACACCGGAGGTGAGAAGGGAAAGGTGCCATGGGATGAAATGAAGCAGGTATAGTGCCCTGAGGCTACATCCTAGAAGACAAGATGCTAGAGGTTTAAGTGAAGAGTGCCTAGTCATTGCTTGGTCAAATTTCTAATTCCCAGACTAAAATACTGTTTACACAAGAGAGTAATTAATTTCCAAGAGATATGTTCAAATCCTAGGGCTTGGAAAAGGAGGGATGACAGAGCTGGGATTAAAGAAGCATTACAGAAAGTAGAGTGTACTAGCCATTATTCCTGAAAATGAATATATAGTCACACACATTACAAATATGATCATTTACTATGGTTTGGAGTATCAGGTAATAAAGGCGTAGTAGAGTGACACACAGACATGACGCAGGCAGACAAGTGCTAGCCTGTAAAGTACAGAGAACAACACACTCCTGCCACTGCTGCCAATAAAGCTCAACCCCATCCAGGACAAAGGGGCCTTTTTGCTGGGCATGTGGAGTGGAAAGAAGTCCACTTTTTTATTGCTAGAAAGGCCTGAGGCCAGTGATGCTACAAAGGCCTTTTGTCTACTGGGAGGATGCCTTGATACAAGCCTGAGCACAGACCTTTGGCATGCAGGAACTCCTGTATCTGTACCCTACCCTGCAGTGGAGACAGGCAGGAGTCACTCCAGATCAGGGTTTCTCAAGTCTCTGCACCACTGACATTTTGGACAGGATACTTGTTTATTGTGGGGGGCTAGCCTGTGCATTGTAAGATGTTTATTAATATCCCTGGCATCTACTCACTAGATGCCAATTACATGCTGCCAGTCATGACCATCAAAAATGCCTCCTTGATCTGTCACCCCATTGATCGCCAGGGTTGATTCGGCTGATCTGGCTAGCTAGGCGGGTGTCCCCCTCCTCCCTCACCCATCCATGTGCGTCCCTCCCGAAGCTGCGCGCTCGGTCGAAGACGACAACCAAGGAGAGGTCCGGTCTTCTATCAAGGGTATACGAGTAGCTGCGCTCCCCTGCTAGAACCTCCAAACAAGCTCTCAAAAATGTCTCCAGATACTGCCAAATGTTCCCTAGGGCACAAAATTGCCCCCAACTGGAAACCACTGTTCTAAACACATTAGGTGAGGCAGAGGGTTTATAAAGGGGGTCGCTGCAATCCATATTCAGTGCTATAGAGCTAAGCTATAGGGAAAAGGATAATGGTTCAATATGCCAGGCCAAACCTCAAGGCAGTTGGTTTTAGTTTTTGTTTTCTGTGTTCAACGTATCATTCTGTTACCTAGGCAGATGCCCTACCTAGGTAGGGCGTGGCAGCATGGTGTTGTCCAACCAGAGTCACTGCAGTCTGAATAAAATAAGCCAGGATGGGCTGCATTCTTGTCAGATAGCAACCCCATGTCCCAGCATGAAGAGCTCACTGAGCAGTCAAGTTGAAATATCATCAGAGTCCTTTGTCCCTACGGTTCAAGTACCTAAAAATTAAAATGCTTTCTCATTCCAGAAGAGAAAATGAGAAGTTTCCCTGGGCCAAAGTGAGGAAGAAGGCAACAGCAGGTACAGAGAGGCTGTGGCTGTCAGTGGAAGGCAAGGAGAACTTAGTACAGATACAGGCTCCAAATGGATCACATGTCGGAATCCTAGTAGGACATTCAAACCAGAGGTAGTCTATGATCAGTCTCTCATCCCCCTGAACCTGTCCATGTGGCCCCTAGAGAGATAAAAGACTAAATCTCTAGGAAAAACAGCAACATTACACAGAATCAGAGAAGGCTAACCCCTAGATTTAATGACAAAATCTACCTGCACACACTTTGAGCATACACTGCCAATATATGAATATCTTTTTACGAGTCAGATTCATGTACTGACGTTAGGTATAGTTTAAAACAGACATAAAAATTAAAGTGTGATATAAAAATAACTGCACTATAAATACAAGCTCTAGTATTTTCTTATGGCACCCCAACTGATTGTCTTGTGCGGGCCTTGCTGAAATGCGCAAACTGATCCCAACACAGATGACCTGCACTTCACAGTCTTGTCCTAGAGGCTGCCCCTGCTGTAGCTCCTAACTTTGGAGTCCTCATCCGGAATCAGTATCTTGTATTATTTATTTATTCATCCTTGAACATTGCTCTCAGACTTCTAGGTCTTTGTTATTTCCAGAAAAGCTCTTTTCCCTCCTCTTGGCCTCCTAAGCACCAACTAATCCTTAAAAACCCAGCTCTACCTCTTCACTTAATGAAACTCTTTGGAGCCCATTTCAAAACCCCCCATTATAAAACCTGAAAAATAACTACTAGCTCTCCCTTCTCTGCTTACTTAGCATTTTCTTTATATATACTTCTTTTCTTTCATTGTATGTTATATGATTATTTAGTCATATCTCTCTTCTCCATTATACTATAAGCAATTTGGTAGGGAACATGTCTTTTCCATTTATGTATTTTCCATTATCTCACACAAGACTACCTAATTCTAAGTACTCTGTAAAGTTTACTGAATGGACAAAAGGATATATATAAATGAATAAATGAGCAAACAATGGCTACTTGTGGATCCTGGATCACTTGTTATACATCCCATCAGTATTTACATTATATTTTCTCACTAACAGCAACACTCTTCCCGACAGATTTCTTATGGAAGTAAATAGGGGGGAAAGGCATTTATCATATATATAGGGAACCCCAATAATTAATTTTTAGTTAGCTTCTCAAATAGTAAAAATATAGCCTGGCCTCCATCCTGTGTTGCATAGATAGGAAAGGGCCTTTTCCATTTGAGAAAGATGTTTATATTAATGAGTAAAACCTCCCGTTTTATTCTTAGATAACCACACACAAAAAATAAAGTTATTCAGGATTGATTGACAAATCTCTGGGCATTTTAGAACATTGCTTGTTATTGTAGAATATATTAGAACAAGTACTAGACTTTAAACCACAAAACCCTGATTTCTATCCTATGTGCCATGGACTAGCTGGGATAAATCACTTAACCAGTCTCAATTCCCCTTTTATAAAATATTCATTCAGTCATTCAAAACATTTATTTTGTACTACTTTGTGCCAGGCACTGGGAACAGAGATCCCTACCCCCAGGAAGCTTACTATCTAACAATACCTGTCTCCTACAGTTGTTGAAATAAATGAATTCATATGTCTGAAAATGCCTAGGATTTAATATAAATTCAGTAGTAATTATTTCTTCATATACATATTCATATTCATTCAAAAAGAGACAGATGTTGAGGACTGATTAGAATCTGGGTGGACAGAAATGTAGGCCCATTAGATAAAAGAAACACAAGCTAAGACACAGAATTATAAAGTGTGGGGTCTGCTCAGAGAACACAGAGTTTATCTGGAGTACAAGGGTTATATACAGGAACAAGAGAGTGGTATTACTGAGGCCAAATGATGAAAGTCCTTGAAAGCTGGTGGTATCAAACTCCAAAATCATTTATACATTGGGGGGAAGACATAGATTGAGCACCTACTACTTCTTGCCAGGCATTGCTCTAGGAGCTAGGAATATAACAGTATACAAAACAAAGTCACAGATTCCTGGTACTTATATTCTGGTGGAGAGAGACAAACTAAACATTTATAAACAAATAAATGTTGGGTAGTGATAAGTACAGTGAAGAAAAACACAGCAGGATAAAAGAAAAGATTAAGAGCAATGCTACATCAGTTCTAATCAGGAAAGCCCTGTCTGATAAGGTAACATTTGGGCAGAAAATTAAATAAAGGTATGAGCCATGTGAATACTTGGAGGAAGGGCATTCCAAGCAGATGGAGCAGTAACTATTACTCCCTAGCACTTGAGCTATATCCATACTTCCAGGGATATGCCAGGACAGATCCTTGCCTTGGCCAATCCCTTATCTTGCCAGAGAAAGAATAAGGAATAAGAAAAGGGCTCTTGAATCAGTATCTCTTTTGTCTAATGGACCACTGGTACCTCCAGATGAAGCCCTTACTTACTTTTATGGTTTCAAAGCCCAAAAAGAGCTATGTCTGACAGGAAGATTGCCAGTGTTTACTTTGCCTCTCCTTCATACAGCTGTTAGTTGGTCACTCAATCAGCCTTTTGGTCAGTTAGTCACATACAACACAGTGATTAAGAACGTGGGCTTTGGACCCTGGCCAGGTGGCTCAGTCAGTTGGAGCATCTTCCCATACACCAAAAGGTTGCTAGTTCGATTCCTGGTCAGGACACATACCTAGGTTGCAGGTTAGCTCCCCAGTCGGGATGTTTTTCCACATCCAATCAATGTTTCTCTCTCTCTCTCTCTCTCTCTCTCTCTCTCTCTTCCCCCCCCTCTCTCTCATCAATAAAAATGTATCCTCAGGTAAGGATTACAAATAATAATAATAATAATAATAATAATAATAATAATAATAATGTGGGCTTTGGAATCAGGTGCCTTGGTTTGAATTTGGTATCTGCCACTTACTAGATGAAAAACCATGAGCAAGTTACTTAACCTTTCTGTGCCTTATTTTTTGTTACCTATAAAATGGTGAGAATCAGAGCCGAAACCGGTTTGGCTCAGTGGATAGAGCGTTGGCCTGCGGACTGAAAGGTCCCGGGTTCGATTCCGGTCAAGGGCATGTACCTTGGTTGCGGGCACATCCCCAGTGGGAGGTGTGCAGGAGGCAGCTGATCGATGTTTCTCTCTCATCGATGTTTCTAGCTCTCTATCCCTCTCCCTTCCTCTCTGTGAAATATCAATAAAATATATTTTTTTTAAAAAATGGTGAGAATCAGAGTTCTCACATCATAAGAGTATAGTGAAGATATGGGAAGCTCCTAGCATACATAAAAGCTAAATAAATATTAACTATTATTATTTTCACCATTCATTTATTCATTCATTCACCAAGCTTTCATTGGCTTCTATTCTAGTAGGTACTGGGTGAATTACTGGATACAGAAATCAATCTGCATGATCTCCATTATAAAGGGCTCTCTTTTAAAGAAGGAGACATATAAGAAAATAAATGAGTATAATACAGGATGATAGGTGCTAGGTCAAAAGGATATATGGGGTGATGTGGTAGAAAGGAGTGAGTGACTAACAACCATAGTGAGTCAAAAAAGCCATCTAAAACCTAGCTTTTTACCTGGCTACTCTGGATATTGAGCACTCCAAGACACCTTCAGAATCTTACCAAAGTAGACTTCCCTAAAGATAGTTTGTGACCTAAACCTTTGGTTTGTCTCTCCAAATGGTTTGTCTCCTGGCTCTTACTAGCAGCTTGTCATCTGCCCCTAGAGTGAGGCAGAGATCTTCGTTTTCTAATATTATATCAATATCAAGCCCTGAATCATCACTGCAAAATGAATCTGGCCCTTGGACCTAGGTCTCATGTGATGGGCCCACTAGTCTACCTGGCAAAAACCAGGTCTACATGGCTACAGAGTAGTAAGAGAATCTAGGCTTTGGAATTGAATAATTAAACAATTTGTATAAGGTCGCACAATGGTAGAGCCAAGGACAAACTTTTGTCTTCCACATCCCTACTCTGGACCAAGCCCTGTGCTAAGTGTTGGGGTATCTATATAATAAAAGCCTAAGCAACCATTATGGCAGAATGACCAGAATGACCAGTTGCTATGATGTGCACTGGCCAACAGGGGGCAGATGCTCAATGCAGGAGCGCCGCTCAGCCAGAAGCCGGGCTCATGGCTGGCGAGCACAGCAGCAGCACTAAGGAACAGTGAGCCAAGCCGTAAGGAGCAGCTAGCAGGCGGGTGGTAAGGAGCGAGGGGTCCCGGTCTGTGAGAGGGCACAGGCCAGGCTGAGGGACTGCCCCCTCCTCCAGTGCACAAATTTCGGTGCACCACCTCTAGTAGAATCATATAAGGTGATGCTCTCAAGCAGTGTGGTGGGAAAACAGGCAGGGGAACAGATCATTGTAATTAATGTGTTAGTGCTGCAATGAGATAAGAGTAAGAGGTTATGGGAGCACAGAAGGCGGCACCTAACCTAGACTGTGGTTTCCAGGGAAGATTTCCTAAAGAAGAGGATATTTAAGTTGAGTCTTAATTGTCAAGTAGGATTTAACCAGATCAACAAAGGAGTAAGGGCAGGGGGAACAATATATAGGAAAGCATCAAGGAATGAAAGAAAATGACATATTGTAGTAACTGCTGATAAATCAGTGCAGCTACAGAGAAAGAGACATGATAGAGTAATAGAAAATAAGAAAGTAAGTGAGCCCTGGGCAGTTTGGCTCAGTGGTTGGAGCATCGGCCCTCTGACTGAAGGGTTGTGGGTTCAATTCCAGTCAAGGGCACATACATCAGTTGCAGACTCAATTCCCCAGGCCTGGTCAGGGCAAGTACAGGAGGCAACCAATCAATGTGTCTCTCTCTGTCTCTGTCTCTCCTCCTCCTCTGAACTCTCTCTAAAAATCAATGGGAAAAAAATAGCCTCAGATGAGGATTAACAAAACAAACAAACAAACAAAAGTGAGTCACAGAAATAAGCATGGGTCTCTTAGGCTAAACTAATCTAGCACAATGCCTAGTATATAGAAGGTATTCAGTTAATTGTTTTTCCATGCAAGCATGTTTGCACAAATCATAGGAGAGAAACAGAAATTTTGGGGGCCAATATGGAGAACCACAATATTACAATATAAAGAAATATTTTGTTTTTTAGAGAGAAAGTGGGGGAGAGCGGGGAGAGAGAGAAACATCGATTTGATGTTCCACTTATTTATTCATTCACTGGTTGATTCCTGTATGCTTTGACCAGGGATCAAACCCGCAACCTTGGTGTATCAGGATGACATAAGGAAACTTTTAAGTTATAAAAGATCACCAGACTTTTATTTATATGCACATATTGATTTTTTCTTTTACCCAACTGAGGTTAATTTATTTTGAGATTACAAATAGACATTTAATTTCAATGCTCTGACATCTCAGGGATAAACAAGAAAAAAAAAAGGCAATGTCATTTTCTGTAATAATTTCTTTTATCAACAACTACTGAGCTTGCAGTAGCTTATTTTGTTGAATCCCAAATGAGACAGCAATTGTGATCTAAGCTTTACTATATGTTCTACACAAACTCAAGTGTTACCTGAACAATAGGAAAGCCAATATTTATCTTCTCAAAATAACATATAATTACTATATTGTGATTACACTGGAATTTACTTGTAACATCTTTAGCAATATCTTTATTTGTGCAGATTCCATTTAAGAATATTTCTCCCACCCAGAAATTTGGTATCCTAGCATGTTTGTTTCACTATTTAAAAAGAAAAAGAAAATGGGAAGCCTCTGAAAAATATAAGCAGAGACCTAGTCAGGTATTTATTTTAGAAAGATGTCTCTGGAACCAGTTATAGAATAGATAGCAATAGAGCTAGACTGGGCCAAGAAGAATAGTATGAAAGCATCCAAGCAAAAGATGATTAAGCTTCAGGATAAGATGAAGTAACAAGAATGGAATTTATCATCCCCCTCCTGAAACTATAAAAAAAAAGGACAAAACATGTAAAACAATCGTTTTCAAGACACTGGAGATCAGCCTACAATGGCCAGTAATCTTTGAGAGACAGTAAACAAATGAGGCAAGTCATACAAATGACTTCAGAGGGAAGAAATAAAAATACACTTTTGTAAAGTTCTTATACTATGAGACAAGATATAATAATATGTTTTAAAAGTAGACTATGCCGGGCTGGTGTAGCTCAGTGATTGAGCATTAACCCATGAACCAGGAGATTACGGTTTGATTCCCAATCAAGGCACATGTCTGGGTGGCATGCTTGGTCCCCAGTAGGGGGTGTGCAGAAGGCAGCTGATAGATGATTCTCTCTCATCATTAATGTTTCTATCTCTCTTTCCCTCTCCCTTCCTCTCTCTGGAATAAATTTAAAAAATACCATTTACATGGTAAATTTTATCTTATGCAGATTGTACCACAATTCTTTTAATATATATTGTCAACATTTATTTACTCTTTGGCCCGGCCCCTGCCCCTAGACCCACCTCCCGCCTGCCCCCCGCCCCCCTCAATCGCCAGTCCCTTGTCTTCAATCTCTCATCTCCACAGACAACTGGTCAACCCCATCACTCTGACCCACCATCGGAGGCAAAGTCCGAGCCCGGCTATCTGGTCGACCCCGTCTCTCATGTGTATCACAATTTTTGAAAATACTACTTACAATAGCATCAAAACCTATGAAATAGTTAGAGATAAATCTGAAAAAAGATATGAAAGACCCATACAAAATAGTGAAGATATTCATCATCCCTCTAAGTTTTCTCACAGCCCTTTGTTAGCTTTCCCTCCACACCCCCAAATAATTATTGATCTGATTTCAGATACTACAAGTTAGTTTGCATTTTATATAAATGGAATCATGTAAATATGACTGTCTCAAAATATGGCTTCTTTCACTCAGAATAATTATTTTGAGATTAATTTATGTTGCATATATAAAAAGGGTTCATTTATTTTTTATCGCTTAGTATTATTACATTGCATAGATATAGCATAATTTATGTTTATCCATTCATCTATTGATAGACATTGTAGTTGTTTCCAGTTTTGGGCTATTACAAGTAAAACTTCTATGAACATTTATTTACAAGTCTTTGTATAGATATATATTTTATTTTATTTTTGGTAAATACCTAGAGAGGAATGCCTAGATTATATGGTAGGTATATATTTTTAAGAAACTCTGAAACTGTTTTCCAAAGTAGTTGTATCATTGTACATTCCTACCAGCAGTGCATGAGACTTTCAGTTCTTTCACATCCTTGTCAACACTTTGTATGGTCAGTTTTCTTAATTCTAGCCATCCTGATAGTGTAGTTATCTCATAGTGGTATTATTTTGTATTTACCTGATAACTAACTATGTTTTCATGTACATAAATTGCCCCATACACTAAAAACTACAAAATATTACTGAGAGAAAGTATAACTCTTAAATAAATGGAGAGATATATATTGTTCATGGGTCAGGAAACTCAATATTGTCGCAGCCCAGAGGTTGAGAACCGCTGATGTAGAGCCTAAGACCATCAGAAAACACAGATACTTACATTACGATTCATTAACAGTAGCAAAATTACAGTTATGAAGTAGCAATGAAAATAATTTTATGGTTGGGGGTCACCACAACATGAGGAACTGTATTAAAGGGTCGCGGCATTAGAAAGGTTGAGAACCACTTAGAGAATACTCTTAGGTCAGTGCCTCCACAACCCCTCACTACAAAGTCCCTGTCACTGTTTCCACTAGCTCAATATGCAAACAACAATTCTATTCCCAAAGATTCTACAAAATCTATCTGGCATCCTTTCCTTTAAAGAACTATTATTCTCCCTACCTCACAGGGTCTTAGAGTGATTGGAAATTGCAACACCCTCCAACCCCCATAAAGACTCTCTCACCATCACTCCTGTACATAAGTATGTGATCCAAACTATGCTAATCTGATTCTCCCTCGCTGTATCTGACTCTTGAACAAAGACACTTACAGGTGAGAAATTAATGAAGCTGAGATCTGAGAGTAGCCAGTTAGAAAAGGCCAATTCCTTGTTCCCTGCTGATTCCATCCTTGGTGTTGGCCTTGTTCTTAATCCTTTCTCAGCCAAGCTTGTTCAACTCTTCCTTACTTAATCACTTTATTTGTATAATAAAGAATTTGGCTGGTCTTTATCTTCAGGTCAATTTCCCAGATGATAGAAGTACCTTTGTAATGCATGGTGGGTCCCTTGGGTCATACTTGAGTTCAGGTTAATGAGAAGACTCTGGATGGGTACTAGTAATCAGAAAGACCAACCAGTGACTAGAGGATTGGGGCTTTGATCCAGGTGATATCAGCCCAACCTTCAGGGAGAAAAATGGGGTTGGAGATTGATTTCCATCATGTGGCCAATGGGTCGATCAACCATGCCTACGCAATAGGACCCCAATAAAAACTCTGCATACTGAGGCTCAGTTGAGCTTTCTGGTTAGCAATCACATTAATGATTGATGGACCAGAAAGATGGTATGTCCTGATTCCACAGGGAGAGGACACAGAAACTCCACATTCAAGATCCTGGCAGACCTTGCCTTATTGGTCTCTTCTTTTAGCTGGTCCTAATTTTTATCCTTTGTAGTAAAACTTAAATCATATGTATAGCACTTTCCTGAGTTCTGTAAATCATTTAGCACAGCGATTTTCAACCTTTTTCATCTCATCAGACACATAAACTATTATAATTCTGGGGCACACCAAAAAATTGTTTTACCAGTCTCATACTCACACAAAAAAATGTGTAATTTTGATTCATTCACACCAGACGGCTACTGTTGTGTTGGCTGTTGTCATTTTTTTATTTGACAATCTAAGGGAAAATAGGTCAGTCCCCCTGACTAAATAGTCACTTATTGCAGGTTTTAAAAATTCTCTCAGCACACTCGTTGAAAATTGCTGATTTAGCAAATTATCAAACATGAGGGGATAGTGGAAAACTGCTAATTTTGTAGCTAGTTGGTCAGAGCACAGGTGGCCTGGAAACACCCAGAGCTTGTGGTTGGTTTGGTATCTGAAGTAAGGGCAGTCTTGTTGGGGCCTGGGCCCTTAACTTATGAAGTCAGCATTAACTCTTAGTAATTAGTAACAGAATTGCATTACATTATTTCTTTTTTAAAATATGTTTTTATTGATTTCAGAGGGAGGAAGGGAGAGGGAGAGAGAGATAGAAAGAAGCATTGGTTGGCTGCTTCCTACATGCTCCCTACTGGGGATCGAGCCCACAACCCAGGGCATGTGCCCTGACAAGGAATCCAACCGTGACCTCCTGGCTCATGGGTCAATGCTCAATCACTGAGCCATACCAGCCAGGCTTTATTACATTATTTCACTTAATCACTCTCTCTGTCTCATTTTACTCATCTGTAAATGGAGATGAGGAAATATATTAAATCCTAAATCATAGTATTTACACTTCATAAGATTTTTGTGAGAAATAAATTAGTTACTATATGTAAAGCACTCAAAACAGTGTCTAGCACATACTAAACACTACATAAACATTAGAGTCATTTTTGAGTTGTTATTTTTATTATTAGAAGTCCAGAGTCTAATCATCAGGCTTTCCTGCTAAATTTAAATAACACAGAGAAAAGACTGGCTCCTAACATTAGTCAGAAATCTTAACAACACTAATCACATAGATGGTACTGACATTAGCCAACTAATGTTCTGAATCAACACTGCTGCTATCTACATTATCTAGTGAAACTCAGACCAGCCAGTTTAAGCCAGTGCCAGAATATTACATGCTTTTTGTAGCTCTGGAAATCATCATTCCAAAGAGACTGGGGGCCTTGCTCTAAATAATGAAGCAAATTATTGTGAGAAATAATATACAAGAAGATTCTCACTTTTAGTTTTTCAAACCACCAGGCATGACACATGGTTAGCAAATCCTAACAGTACATACTAGTATATATCACTTCTCAGCTTAGCTGTGAGCTACAACACTGTGCATTGTGTGGACCCTAAGAAAAAAGATTAATTTGATGTGAACCCTGAGAGGAAATTTATCTGATGAAATGGGATCCTCATAGCCAATTGAGGGCCCAAACTTTATAAATAATAAAGACCCTAGTGGCCATTTTCAGACAGGGACTTCTCAGGCACTCTGTGTATGGGGAAGAACCTCAAAATGAACTCTTAGCGTCCAACACTTTGCCCCATTTGTTTACACCATCTGAGTCAACAACTGCAGGGAAACCCTGGTTTCCTCTTTCTACCAAAAGACTGAGATCTGCCCTGTCCAATCAGAACTGCACAATTTGGATAGCTCATGTACATAAAATAGATCTAATGGGAATCTGGGGTGGAACTTTCACAATGAAAGGCAGCCTCATCTTTGTCTCCAAGGAACATAATCTAGGTTGTTACCTGAATCTGTGTTTCCCAGGCTGCAGCTTCCTTTGCTCAATTAAATGCTTTAAATTCTTTATTATGATCTAAAAGTCATTTTTATTTACAACTGAAATATTTTTTTCTGCTCATCAGTAATGGGGACCAACTCATGAAAACTCACTTAATTGTCTTCTATCTTCCTGTCATACAGAACACAGTTGGAAGTGTTTCAAATAGTTGCTAAGTCCATAAATAAACTTCTTAGTAGAAAATTGTCTTGGGCTGTTTTCTAGTCTTATTATTTAGTCCCTCTGTATCTGCCCTTTCTTGATCCCTTTCCCTGCCAGCTACTTCTGTATGAGCCAGGAATGTTCTCCCTGCCATCTTTCATTCTAAGTTCCTACTTATGAAACCCACTCTTGAAACCCAGGCGCCATGTCCTCATGTTAGTAAAGAAAAATAAATTAAAATTACACAGTAGTAATAGGAGATTTTTCCTGGCAGTGCTAGTATAATTCCAAAGATAATTTCACTGATGGATTTCTCATCAGTAGACAGCCTGAGTTGCTAAGGAGCTATTACACAAAAGCCCCCACCATGAACTCAGCTTCTAAAGATTTCCAAGAAGCTGTCCATATAGCTAATTTATGCTTCTTCTAAACTGATAAAAACACAAGTTAATAAGAACTATCAGCCTGCCCATCCTAGTACCAAGATTAGAATATAAGTCTTCCTGCTTCAAATTTAATGCTTTCAATCTATATTTTAGAAGCTCCCATACAGATCGAAAATTCTATTATTCTAGGTAATAATTTAAGCAAAAATAGAAACTGCCTCACTCCTACCAAAACTGGTCTTCTCTACCACCAGGCCAGTGCTTTCAACCAAGATGGTATGGAAAAGCACTGGCTTAGAGAACAGAAGTCCAGGTCTAAGTCCTTGCTCTACTATTAGCTAAATGCATGACAACAAATAGTAATTTTATAAATCTAGGCCTGAGGTTCCTCATCTGCAAAACCAGGGACCTTGGAGGTTACTTAATGTTTAAATCCTCTTAGTATCAACACCTACCCTAATAGTAGGGAAGAGATTGCTCCCAATCCTATTGGTATCAAAGGAAGCTCTAAAAAAAAAAAAAGGAAGCTCTAGCCACACATAAAAACAGAGAGAAGGCAAAGTCCTGTTTTTCCTTTCCCTGCCAAGTCTCACACAGTTAGACATGTTCTTCTACTCAGAATTCTGAAGCAAATGTTCCAGAAAAAAAATGGTAGTCATGGTTTAGCGGTTTTACACATGAAAAAGATCGAAAGTTTTTATTCAATAAGTTCAACATGAGTCAGCAGAACGATATGACTGCTGAAGGGCCCAGTATCTAATCAGGTTGTACTAATAGACACACAGGTTCCAGAACTGAGAAGCTGAAGGTTCTGCTCCACTCTGTGCTGATCAAACCATACCAGGGGGACTGCATGCAACTCTAGTAGCCATGATCTAAGAAAGACATTAACAATAGTGTTCACAAGCAGGAAACCCAAGATGAGGAGGAGGCTGATAAAACATTTTTTCTTCAAAGAACTAGGGCTATTTAACCTAGAAAAGAGAGACTCAGGGAAGAGACCATCTTTCTTCCAATCTTTGAATCATCTAGGACTCAGCAGAGCTGGGACCAAATGGGAAGCTACAGAAGAAAGGGGCTGCCTCAAATGGCCAGCAAGCTCCCTATCTCTGGAGATGAAGAAGCAGAAACTGGGGGTGGATGGGAATATTGAGGAGAAGGGAAGGGATAGGATGGAATTCAATTATAATTCCAGTGAAGAACAACCTCAGGTCTGTTTGGAGCACCTTCCCCCATTCCCAGCATAGTGACTGTATTCATTCTTATTTAGTGACTGTATATAGAACCATTTCAATAATTTGCTCTTTACTACGCATTTCATACTCATGTCCTTTTAAAGCCAAGTTGCTGCTTATCTTCTTCTTTCTTCGCTAAATCTGCCAGCAACTAGGATGAACAACCAGGCTGCCTATTACCTTCTGAGGACTTCCATGCCTTCCATAGGTCCTCCACGCTGATGAGCTTATCCTCGCCATGGAAGGTGTTGTGTTTCACCGTCGGGTCATGGTAATTGAGGTCTTCCCTCAGGAACTGCAAGGAAAAAGTGCACAAGTCACAAGAGATACCTAGGAGCCAGCCCACCAAGATAGCCATAAAGGTCATTGAGCTATCCAGAGCACACCCTCTCTACCCAATGCACAAGTGTATCCCACCATTCATGTATCCTTCCATGTGCCTATGTCCTAGTTGCCAACTAGATAGCCTTTTCTTTTTTATAATATGTTTCACTTGAAAAAATAAATATGAGTAGGAAATTTCTTCATTTTTTAATTATGGAAAGATAATAAATGATTGTTAACTGGAATTCAATAAGCCAGAAGAGGAAAGAAGGGAGAAAGAATTAACAATGTTTGAACACTTAATTATACACTAAGCAATATTCCAAGAACTTCTACAGTATTTTCTCATCTAATCCTCACAACTAATGAATTATCATATCTATTTTACAAATAAGAACAGTAATATTCTCAAACATAATGCAATTGGCCCCAAATCACATTAAGTTTCCTTAGACAAGTTAAATTATTTGCTGTGATGGTTTTAAAATATGTTCACAATTCTTTGACAATCTTCCCACAAAAGGTGAAAACCCCTCCCCTTGAATATGGGCTGACATTAGAGATTCATCTTTTAACAGTATGAGGTCAAGTGACTTCCAAGGCTAAGTTAGAAAAGGCAATATGGAGTCTACCTGGCTCTCCCCCTTTTGGGATACCTGTCTTGGGAGTCCTGAACCAACACATAAGAAGCCTGGCTACACTGAAGCCCCATGCTGGAGAGATCCTGCAGAAGGACTATATAGAGACAGAGAAAGATGTCTGAGCAGCCCCAACTGTGAGACTTCCAGCTCAAGAGTCAGACATGTGAGTGACTGAGGCTTCAGGTGATTCCAGCCCCCCCCACCCCTTTCTTTGTTGTTGTTAATCCTCACCCGAGGATTATTTTTTTTCATTGATTTTTAGAGAGAGTGGAAGGAGGTGGGAGAAAGGGAGAGAGGGAGGGAAGGAGGGAGGGAGAGAGGTGAGAGACACATCGATTGGTTGCCTTCCACACGCACCCTGACTGGGGCTGGGAATTGAACCTGCAAGAATCTGCAACCCAAGTATGTGCCCTTAACAGGAAGTCAAACCTGTGACCCTTTGGTGCTCAGGCCAATGCTCTAACCACTGAGCACGCCAGCCAGGGCAGCCCCCAGCTTTTGAATTACTTCACCTGATGTCCAAGTAGACAGAGATGAGCTGTCCCTGCTGAGTCATGCCCAGATTGCAAATACATGCCAAAATAAATGTTGCTGTTTTAAGCCACTAAGCTTTGGGGAAGTTTGTTATACAACATTAGATTACTGAAACAGTTGTTCAAGGTTATAGCTGATAAGCGATGGAGTTAGTATTCAACCCAAGATACCTGGTTTTATAGTCCAAATTTCCCCCCTGTACTACATATGCTGTCCTTTAATTATCTGGATTTCTTTTCATAATATACTTTTATAAGAAAGAAGAAAAACAAAAGAAATCAAAGCTTTTAGAAATTTAACTGGTAATTAATTATATGACTACTCAATCAGCCTGATCACTATAACCTCATTAGTATGTAAAGGATTGAACAGTGATCACTGCTTTCCACTGAGCCTCAAACATCAAAGAAATGTGCAATTCTGATCACTACTCTCACAAAAGCACATTTTAGTAGGATTTTCAGGAAATGTCTTCCTATCCATCTTTCTTTATCTGGGGTTCAAAAAAGGGCCTGACCCAGAGTAATGCCAATAAATGTTGTTGATTAAATGAACAGATGATTGACAGTATGGTCCCAGATTCCCTGGATCCATAAACAAGTGTTTATGGTTTTGCAGACATTGAGACAGCTGGGCTTAATGACCTATGCAAGAAGTTTGAAGAGCCCTAACTGGTTTGGCTCAGTGGATAGAGCATCGGCCTGCAGACTGAAAGGTCCCAGGTTCGATTCTGGTCAAGGGCATGTACCTTGGTTGCGGGCACATCCCCAGTAGGAGATGTGCAGGAGGCAGCTGATCGATGTTTCTCTCTCATCGATGTTTCTAACTTTCTCTCCCTCTCCCTTCCTCTCTGTAAAAAAATCAATAAAAAATATATATTAAAAATTTTAAAAAAAAGAAGTTTGAGGAGAGTCCACACTGGAGCATTCTCAACCTAGTCAGAGTATAGCCTGCTATGCACAAGGAACTATAATGTAGCACTGTACAATAAAACCTTCTACAATGTTGGACATGTTCAATATCTGTCCTATCTAAACAGCTGCCACTAGGCACATATGGCTATTGAGCACTCATAATGTGGCTTGTATGGCTAAATAACTGAAAATTTTAAAACATTAATTTAGATTTAAATGGCTACATGTTAGAGTGCAGCTCTAACATATTCTATCTACTACCTGGCATATGGGTATGGTCAGCTATACCTCAAAGGAGGCTAGAATGATGTAGGTAAAGCAAGACCTCTGGTTAGATAAGATGGTGAAAGCAATGCTCACATACTAGTACACAGGTTTAACTGCTCTTTGTGCCCTCTCACCACAACTAAATTGAAGTCCCTCTGACATCAGAGGGTTAGGTTCTCCAGCTCCCCAACTCTCATTTAAAACTGTTGAAGAAAGCTACTTTTTAATAAAGATTAAGTAGGTTACATGGTGAAGATCCCAGAGCAAGGAGATTTTGTCAATTCTTAGGAAAATAAACTATTTTCTTATTTTTTAATAGTCAGCTTTTAGGCCATCTGACATTCCATTTATTATGTGCTATAAGTTGTGAACCTTAACATTTTTCCCAAGTTGCCACCCAGTTATTACAACCCCATTTGTTAAATTATTTGTCTTTCATTCCTTTTTGGAAAACATCCTAGCTAATAAAAGAGTAATATGCAAATTAACCATCACTCCGCTACACCCACAAGCCATGCCCACCAGCCACGCCCACCAGCCAATCAGGAGCGAATATGCAAATAAACACAACCAAGATGGCTACGGCCACAGAGAGCAGGAGGGAGGCTTGGGTTTCCCTGGCAATGGAGGAGGCCAAGCTTTCCGCCTGCCCTTGCCAGGCCTCCACTCAATGCTACAAAGTTTCAATGATAGAAGGTACATAAATCCAAACAGAAATGGCGGCAGCCACGGAGCTGGAAAGATCAGGAGGCTAGGGTTGCCCGCGGCGATGGAGGAAGCCCAAGCTTCTGCAGCCCTGGCCAGCCCAGGCCTCTGCTTAAGGCTACAAAGTTTCAATTATAGAAGATACATAAATTCCAACAGAAATGGCTGCCACCACGGAGCAAGCAGAAGGCTTGGCTCTGCTCCAGGCTACAAAGTTTCAATTGTAGAAGATAAAATATACCCCAGATACCAGGGCCTCCACTTGGGTTGCCAGAAGGCGTGGCTGGCCTGCAAACCACCACAGGCCTCTCACCCAGGCCGCCCCACGCCCCAAGGGAACCCCCATCCTGATCCGGGACACCCTTCAGGGCAAACCTGCTGGCCCCCACCCGTGCACCAGGCCTCTATCCTATCTAATAAAAGAGTAATATGCAGATTGACCATCACTCCAACACACAAGATGGCTGCCCCCATGTGGTCAAAGATCCTGCCCTCATGTGGACACAAGATGGCCACTACAAGATGGCCAGCAAGGGAGGGCAGTTGGGGGCGATCAAGCCTGCAGGGAAAGGCAGTTGGGAGGGACCCAGGCCTGCAGGGGAGAGCAGTTGGGGAGGACCAGGCCTGCAGGGGAGGGCAGTTAGGGGTGACCAGGCCTGCAGGGGAGGGCAGTTAGGGGTGACCAGGCCTGCAGGGGGGGGGGCAGTTAGGGGTGACCAGGCCTGCAGGGGGGGGGCAGTTAGGGGTGACCAGGCCTGCAGGGGAGGGCAGTTTAGGGGAAAACAGGCTGGGGGGGAGCAGTTAGGCATCAATCAGGCTGGCAGGGGAGTGGTTAGGGGGTGATCAGGCTGGCAGGCAGAAGCGGTTAGGAGCAATCAGAAAGGCAGGCAGGCAAGCAGTTGGGAGCCAGCAGTCCTGGATTGTGCGAGGGATGTCCGACTGCCCGTTTAAACGGGCAGTCGGACATCCCTCGAGGGGCCCCAGGTTGGAGAGGATGCAGGCTGGGCTGAGGGACACCCCCCCCCGCCGTGCACGAATTTCGTGCACCGGGCCTCTAGTCTATAATAATAAAAGCATAATATGCTAATTAGACCAGACATCCTTCCTTCCGGATGAAGCCAGGGCTGCAATCGCAGGATGGAGGGATCCAGGCAGCCGCCACTGCTGCGAAGGCCTACCTTTGCACGAATTTTGTGCATCGGGCCTCTAGTGATTTAATAATAAATTAAGCCCTTACATATAGTAGGGTATATTTCTAGGTTCTCCATTCTTTTGTACTAACCCATATTTCTATTTTTGTGCTAACATTTGACTATTTTATTATACTTTTTATTTTACTTTTTACTTAAAAAGTTTTTTTCTAATATCTGGGCCCCATCATCCCTTGGTTCTTCTATTTCAATTTTGTTAAATTTTATTGAGAGTCTAATTGTTCTCACTGGGGACCTAAAGTTCACTAGACCTTAAACACAGACATTGAGACATCTCAGGGAAGACACAGTCACAGGCAGTCTGAGACAGCCAGTCTGGGGACATAAATGTATTCATTTTTTAAATAAATATAAGATTTCTATGTGCCAGGCATAGTTCCAGGCATTAGAAATGCAGTAAGTAGTAAATGGCACATACAAATCTTTGTCTTCATTGAACTAACGTAACAGTGAAGTGCTCACTCTCTCTGACTCCAGCTTGTTCAAACCTGCTGTTGTTCCCATGACCCTTAGGCTAATAGCTCCTGCTTTACACATACTAATCGTGAGAGGAATTCTGCTTGGGGCTTGAGTTTTACAAAAACAGACCCTCCCATTTTCCCTTCTGTTGATATAAAAGAAGCCTGAACTCTGTACTTTCTTAAGATGGATTTGAGGGAAAAAATTTAAAAAGAACAAAAAGCAAAACAAAACAAAAAATGATGGATTTGAGGGTTAGGAGTCCTATCTGCTCAATGGCACATGCTCAATCAACAAACCTTTTCTTATTCCAAACTGACATTTTGTGTTTTGGCCTTTGAAAGCATTGGGCACACAAACTTTGGACCAGTAACACTAACATCCTATTTGGGTAAAAGAGACAATCATTTATTTAAAGCAAGAAAAAAAGCATAAAGAATGCTAAGAGTAGTGATATTAGTGGTTTGTCATTTTAATTAGAGGAGTCAAAGAATGTCTCATTAAGGAAGTGGCTTTTAAGCAAATATCTGAAGGAGATGTTGGAGAAAAGCAGGCAGAATAACTGGAAGAAGAGTATCCTGAGAATAGGGATGGCAAATACAAAGGCCCTGAGGCAAGGAGATACTTAGTATGTCCAATGAATAGCCAGGAGACCAGTGTAGCTGAAGAGAAGTGAGAATAGGTGCTGACTATAGGAGAGAAAGTTAGGGAAGCAACTGGGGTTCAGATACAAAGGCCCCTGGAGGCCATTATAAGGACTTTGACTTTTACTCTGGGATGGAAGCTGTTAGATGAATTTGAATCATGGTACAATATGATCACATTTACATTTTTAAAAGGATTTCTCTGAATGCTGTGTTGAAAAGCAGACGACAGGAAGGCAAAAAGCAGATGCAGGTAAACCAGTCAGGTGGCTATTGTAATAATCTAAGTAGGAGCGAGTGATGGCTTGAAACAAGGCAGTAGTATGGGGGTAATGAGAATTTATCAGGTTTGGGATATCTTTTAAAGAGATAAATCTGTATATAAATCAAAATTTTTTAGTTTTGATTCATCAGGTCCTTTAATTTCAGAGAGGAAGGGAGAGGGAGAGAGAGATAGAAACATCAATGATAAGAGAGAATCATTCATCAGGTCCTTTAAGGTATACATATCCTTTTTTGGCCCTCTTAGGCTCTAACCCAGATCCTCATAATCGAAGACCAGAGAAACATACATCAGATGCAGGCCTTAGGAGCAGAAATGCCAAAATCTCCAAGGAAAGGTATTTTCTGCCATTACCAGCTAATTCCAGGAAACATCTGAGACATACCAGCTGCTTGTAGAGAACAAACAAGAAACAGACTGCTGTTTATAGCCAAGTCTGAACACTGAGGTATATGGAGAGCAGAGAGGTTCCTGGGAAGAGAGTGCAAGGATGATCTGCATAGGGGTCTGCATACAAGCTCTCTTGATGCCACAAAGCATGCAAAGGAATATGGGGTCAAAAAACAAGGCCAGCAAGAAGTGAGTGCCAAATGTGGAATGTGGGCCCATGGAAGCTCTACCTGGAGGAAGGGTATGATGCTGAGAGGAACCTCTTTAGAGAACAAAGAAGTGAAGCTGCAACAATCAAGACTTAAGAATAGAAAAGAGCCCTAACCAGTTTATCTTAGTGGATAGAGTGTCTGCCTCCAGACCAAAGGGTCCCAGGTTCGATTCCAGTCAAGGGCCCGTACTTGGTTGCAAGCTCCTCCCCAGCCTGGGCCCTGGTTGGAGCTCATGCAGGAAGCAACCAACCAATGTGTTTCTCTCACATAGGATGTTTCTCTCTGTCTTTCACTTCCTCTTCCATTCTCCCTAAAAATCAATGACAAAATATCCTCAGGTAAGGATTTAAAAAAAGAAGAATAGAAAAGGCAATGTACTATAGAATTCAGAACCTATAGAAACAGACCCTTTACTTCCTGTGTGACTTTTGGGGAAGGTACTTAGCCTCTCTGAGCCTTTTCCTCTCAAAATGAAGGCTAACTATCCCTCTCATTTGTGTGTGAGAAGGGTTAAATGGAACCTGTTTACAGAAGTCATAAACTGCCTTTGGATGTATCTTTTAATGGCCTGGAGAGCATTTTATAAATTGAACCTCTTTAAAAATAAAAAACCTTTACCAAAAAAATAAACCAAGTCCAGCTTTCCAGGATAGTTAAAGAAAAAAAAATTCAAAAGATCTAATAACAAATCTGTTAGATGTTAGCATAAAAAGCATATTTAATGAAAAGTCTATTTTTCCAAAAAAAATTGTCGAGAATGGTAGCATTGTTTTACATTTTGTAAATGTGTTTAGTGTCTGGACAAATACATTACAGCTGCAATCTCATATTTAGTTTTATATTTAATCTATTTTAATGTGTTGTTTTGGTTGAAGTAGTTGAATAAAATATGACCTCTCACAGATAAAATTGGGAAAGAGAGGAGTGTTTTAATAGTAATTTCAGATAATTGTGGATATTTGTCTTGATACTATACCAAAATTTAACAAGTTAGATTTTTTGAAAGATTAGCTGCATTATGGGATCTGAAGCCACAGCAATAACTTTTTGTTCTAAAACATTAAAATCCATTGTCTATCTTGCACTTTGAAAAAAAAAAGGTCTAGGAGCACTGAGGTCCACGAACAACTTTAGAATTTTACATAGAAGAGACTTGAGACTTATGGGCAGCAATTTGATTAGGTGGTGGTGGCTAAAGGACTTGTCATGAAGTTGTGTTTGCATAGCCAACACATTGTTTTTATGTAGATCGTTCATTACAAATTAATTTTAAAATGCAACATTTTATGAAGATGTTTTTATTCATATTTTACTTAAAATTAAGAAAAATCAACTGTCCATATTGTAATTTGGGGCAGCTTGGAAGTGGGGGAGTTGGTGTTGAGATAAGGGGGCCTTAAGACCCTTCCCCCTTGGCATCACTTCTGGGTTCACATATGTACCTGGTGACAATCTGCCAGAGCTGAGCAACAGTCATCCCCTTCTAAAGGGGCATGTGTGCTCTAGTTTGCCACAGCTCCCGCACTCACAGATTTATGTATGTGCATTTGTACAGTCCATATTACGCAGTTATGATACCCCCAGCCCCTCAGAGGCACGGAGCTTGTGACTCCTCATGTACACAAAAGCACTCTGTAGGTTTTAAAGCACAACCAGAATGTTAGCTGTGATTATTATTGTAAGAAGGGTGAGATGAGGATATGAAAGAGAAAAAACTTCCTGTTCAAAGGTGACTCTTCTGTGTTCCTATAGCCACCTTGTATACCCTTATTAGTCTTGTTATTTGTCTGCCTCCCCTATTAAACTATACATCAAGCATGTCAAACTCAAAGGCTAACACGGCCAAATAAGGTTTAAGTTTATGTGGGCCACAAAAAAACAAAAGCTTCCAAAAATAAAAAGGATCCCAAATCAATTATATAGAAAAGATTCCTTTATTAACTTTTGGTCGAGAATATGTTTGTATATTTTCAGAAAACAACTCCAAGACCATGTGGATTCCTGCAACAGAGAGGAATTGACAGGTCTGCTCCAACCACGAAGACAAGAGGAGAAACAGTCCAGAGATGGAAGACGCTGATGACGCCTTGCCACGCTAGCAGTCAGCAGCTGTGTGACGCAGCAAGTTGCCTAGGACCAAACCAGAGAGGGTCGGACCTGCATTGCCACCATGTGCCCACCATCCAGATATCATTGCTGACATGTACACATAAGGAACTGTTTGACATTGAAATGGGGACTCAGAACTGTTGGACGTGGAAATTGGGACTCAAACATTTTTTGTTATTATATGATTATTTCTAGTCTGCAGAGGCAAGATTTTTTAAAGGAATGAAATGGGGAAAAAATAGATACAGAGGCAAAGAAACATTGAACAGACTGTCAAACTACAGTGGGAAGGCAGAGGAGGTTGCGGGGGGGTGGGGGGACTGTAAGAGATCAACCGAAGGACTTGTACGCATGCATATAAGCATAACCAATGGATAAAAAACACTGGGGGGAGGGGGCAGGTAAAGGCATGTACTGGGGGGAAGGGGAGGCCGGGGAAAGGTCAATGGGGAAGGAAAAAAAAAAAGGAGACATATGTACTACTATTTGTAATACTTCAAACAATAAAAAAAAAGAAAGAAAAAAAAAGCTTCAATTTTTATAGAAACGTAGGTTTATTTCGATAGAGACATGCTGAATACAAAGGGTTGAAATAAATGAGTAATCATTCACATAAAATAATAGAACATTTTAATAAAAATTAATATATTTTTTGAACGTTAACTTACCAGACACTGAATAACTGCACAAATTAATAAGCATAATGCAAATAAACCTATTTTTCTTGTACTCCAAAAGCGAAATATTTCCTGTTGCATATACCAAACAAGTCAGTACAAGACTAATGACATGGCAATCGGCTGCTAAAATATTCGCTGCTAATATTAGTGGAGAGAAATGGTGCACCTGCATGTAAGGGAAATGAATGCAACACGATTATAGTAATCAGTCATTAGGGAACATTGTAGTTCGTTATTGAGAATTATGTATAACAGGATATTGTAAAAATTAAGTTACAAAATTTTTATTAAAACGTTTCTTACATACCGTTATATTGGCTGGGCTGCAAAAATATTCATTGTGGGCCACATGTGGCCCATGGGCCACGAGTTTGACATGCTTACTATACATCCTCTGATAGAAGGTCCCAGTTACCCAGCCATAAACATAGCATACAAGAACATTGTGCTGGACTAGAACTCCAATGTTCAATACACTTGAGGTGTGCATTACCACCATAATACTCTAAACACTGTCCTACATCCAGCGAATAGCTAAAGTCTGATTTAAGACAATGTTTAAAGGCAACAAAAAGCAAAAAGAAAACAAACCCTAAGAGGCAACATTTGGCTCATGAGTCTTTACTATTTCAGACTCAGAACAAGCAGCTCTTCTCTCAGGGAGTTCTAAGGAGGCTCCCTAAAAGTCTTGGCTTACCATTGGGAATGTAGCATTGGCTAGAACTTCAACTTAATAGCTCTCTGAAGAGCCAAGGGAACAGCTGTCTCTAAGTATATTTAGCTCTGTGAGTTCAGAAAAATGATTTTCCTCTTGATGGCACAAAGCATGCAACCCATCCCAAGTGTTAAGCAGTAGTGAAATGTGGGTGACAGCAGAGAAGAAAGGAGACATATCTCTATAGTCCCCACAAAATAGGCCCAGCCGGCTCTATCAGTGAACAGAATTCAATGATATAAAGCCAGAAGAGGAGTAACATATCTTTGGGTACAGGGATCTGGGCAGGTCTCATGGGTTCTTAGAACCATTTAATCCTCCCTACCCTTTCCCACTTTGTTCCCCACTTGCCCACCTTCCATGTCTCCCAAACCAAACCTCAACACCTCCACTCCCACTTCCCCCAACACACAATATTTAGAACCTGTAAGACACATGTCCCAGACCTGAGAAGCTTCCTGACTCGTATTCACCTCTTGTACATCTAGCAAGAACCCATATTTTAGCTACAACAGCTCTGAATGACATACATAGAAAGTGCCAGGACATGGATGTCTTAGAGGTGAATCTGTCTCCAGTGAGATAAGCTACTACTTAAGGGCAGGGAAAGGACAGTCATTTCTCACTCACCTTGGTACATCTGGTTTCACTTCTGCCAGTTAGTCACCAGAATGACCTTTGTAAAGTACAAATCTAACTATACCAAAACAACTACTTAAAATCTCATGGCTCCCCAGTACCTACATGATAAAGCCTTAGCTTCTTGGCTTGGCATTCAAGACCTTTTACAATCTGGGCCATAAACTAACTTCCTGGTCACTATCCCTCCCTACCTGATACCTACACTCCAGACCAAGGGTCAGAAAACTATGGCTATGGGTCAAATCCAGCTCACTACTTATTTTTGTAAATAAAGTTTTTCTGGGTATTTTTGTTAATCCTCACCTGAGGATATTTTTTCGATTGCTTTCAGACAGAGAGGGAGGGAGGGAGGGAGGGAGAAAGGGAGGGAGGGAGGGAGGGAGGGAGGGAGGGAGGGAGAGAGGGAGAGAGAGAGGGAGGGAGGGAGGGAGAGAGAGAGGGAGGGAGGGAGGGAGGGAGAGAGAGAGGGAGGGAGGGGAGGGAGGGAGAAACACACATCAACTAGTTGCCTCCTGCAGGTGCTCCAACCAGGGAGCGGACCCAAAACCCAGGTACGTGCCCTCGATCAGAAATCAAACCCACAACCCTTTGGTGGGTGGGCTGACACTCTAACTACTGAGGCACACCTGCCAGAGCTGAAGATAAAATTTTATTAGAAAATAGCAACACTCATTCATTTATATATAGTTTATAGCTTCTTTTGTGTTACAAAGGCAAAGTTGAGTCGTTGTGACAGAGATTGTATGACCAGCAAAGCCTAAACTATTGATTGATTGGCTGGCTCTTTATAAGAAAAGTTTGCCAATATTTGCTCTAGACACATCAAGCCACTTCAGGCTCCTTGAAGAAACCATGCTTATTTATACCTCTACTAGTAGCCCTGCGCACGAATCCGTGTGCCAGTAGCTTGCTGCTGCCCTCCAGTAGCTCACTGCCTGCTGCCCTGCCCTCCTGTAGCTCCCCCTGCCCCCCTCCATAGCTTGCTGCCCTGCCCCCTCCTGTAGCTCTCCACCCACTGCCCCACCTTCCTGTAGTTCCCTCCCCCCCCCCTCCCCCCCCCACCCTCCTCATAGCTCGCTGCCCCACCTTCCTGCTGATCCATTGATCCAGTCATTTACGCAGTTGGTCGTTATGCTTCACAGCGTAACGACCATTTGCATATTACATCTTTATTATACAGGATACCTTTACACAAGGTGCTCAATTTAAAATGTTTTCTCCCTCTCTTTATCTACTAAAGAAAAAGTCACTGCCTCTGTGAAGTTTTCCAGATCTCTCCCAAGCAAGTGAACTGTGCTATCCTATTTGTTCTCTTATGTCTCAGGGAACACATCTATAACAATACTTATCCCATCATAATATAACTTCTATTTAATTACACCCCTCTTACTTTCCTAAGCAACTCAAATATAGAAAGTATTTTATTTGTCATTTATCTCTTTACCCAGCATCTTGCATATTCTTTGGGACACCCAAATGAATAATTGACTTAGCTCCATAAACTCACCTCACCTCCAAGAATAGGGCCTGGCACAGAGCAGGATATGTGGTTATTAAATAACTAAATGAATGTCTCTCACTTGAGTTTTCCCTACAACACCCAGCAGTGCTTAGCTTACAACTACTAGTTAATGCATATTCTGTTACTACATAGAAGGAAGAAAAAGATTTCCAAATATTTGGCCAGTCTAAAACAAAGATAGTCAGCAAGGGGCCAGAGGGTTACACTGGCTTGGATTCAGTTAACATAATGGTTCAGAGTTTGATTCAAGAACCAGGCTGCCTGAGTTTGAATCCTGGTTCCATCAGTTACTTTCAGTGTATCATGCACATCATTTGTAAAATGGAGATAATAGTATGTAATATAAAACTACATAATACCGTCATTTGAGGGTATTATAAATGAGTTAATTTACAAAAAGAACTTAGAATAGTGGGTGGACTGACACTCTAACCACTGAGTCACACCTGCCAGAGCTGTAAATAAATTTTACAGCTTTGGTGGCACAAAATAAGTTTTCCTAAATATTAATAGATTTAATATACTATAAAAGAAATATAAAAATACTAAGAATGTGCTCAGCCTCTCAGTTGTTCCCCATCCTACCATCACTATGCACGGCTTTCTAAGACCCTGGGAAACACAAACCCAGCCAAGCACTCAACAGCAGAAAAAACCTCCTAGATTCCATTTCCAAAATGGAACACCAACTTCAAAAAACATGGTTAAAAAGTTGAGGGCTCACCATGTGTTCCTTATGAATGCCACTCACTTTTGGGAAGTGAGAGGGTAGGCTTTGGAACAAAGAATATAAAAGAAAAAAATTCATGCCCCACTTTAAGAATCTACTAGCTCCTAATCTCCAAAATATATAGGGAACTCATTCAACTCAACAAAAAGAAGACAAACAATCCAATTAAAAGTGGGCAAAGGACCTATATAGACACTTCTCCAATGTGGACATAGAGAAAGCCAAGAGACATATGAAAAAATGCTCAAAGTCACTAATCATCTGAGAGATGCAAATCAAAACAACAATGAGATATCACCTTACACCTGTCAGAATGGTTATGATCAACAAATCAAACGACAAGTGTTGGCAAGGTTGTAAAGAAAAAGGGACCCCTTAGTACACTGCTTGTGGGAATGTAGACTGGTACAGCCACTGTGGAAAACAGTATGGAGTTTCCTCAAGAAATTAAAAATGGAACTTGCGTTGACCCAGTCATCCCACATCTAGGAATTATCCTAAGAATCCTGAAACGCAGAAACCAAGATGGCAGCATAGGTAAACATCTGAACTTGCTGCCTCGCACAACAACTTCAAAACTACAACTAAAAGACAAAACGGACATCATCCAGAACCACAGGAAGGCTGGCTAAGTGGAAATTCTACAACTAGAAGGGACGAGAAAAGCACACTGAGACTCAGAGGAGCTGTGGAAGTAAAGTGCAGAGGTATGGAGGCGTGCGTGCGCACGGAAAGGGCTGGCAACTGAGTACGCGACAGGCTTTTTCAATCCGGAGGGAGACACAAGCTCCCGACTGCTCTGAACTCCAGTTCTGGGGGGGACTCTGGGGACCCAGACTCACACGGGGAGAAATTGGACTGTCTGGCAGAGGGCGGAACTCGAGGGCGGCTTTCTCTCAGAGGTGCTTGCAGCGATTACCAAGGGACACTGAGACCCGGGGCCTCTTAGGGCAGGACTGATGGGAAGCCATTGCTGTTTGCTCCACCCTGAGACTCTGCCCATCCAAGCTGTGGGCAGAGGTTTTTGCATAAGAATGGCCTGGTCCTTTGAAATCTAAACTTACCTCACAAACTGCAGTTGAGTCAGAGAGACCCAGAACATCCAAAAGAAGGCCCAAGGCCCCACAGCAGCTTACATTGCTTCACAGCTGGGCCTCATCTGGGCACCTCCAAAACCCAAACAAAGAAGAGGAATCTGCAGATCTCTCCGTAGCTCCTGCTGGGTGGCCTCAGGCAGAGGCTAAATTAGCACCTTCCTGGAGATCCAAGAGCCAGTGTACCCAGGGGTCAGAGTAGGACCATCCCGATTACAACTCCTCAGATCCATAAGGGACACACTCAGGGGGCAGAGTCAGTGAGCACCAAAGCCCCACGGAAGCAAGTCTTGTCTCATAAGGGTGTCTCCAGCACAGAAGTTCTCCCATCATAGACACAGATGATCCTCACAGCCAGTTGGCCTGGAGGTCAATTCCTCCCAGTGATACCAACAACAATCAAGGCTTAACTACAACAAGACTGTGCACACAGCCCACAAAGGGGTGCACCAAGAGTGTCCACCTCAGGTAACTGGGGAGGCTGAGCCACTGGGCCATATAGGACACCTAGCACACAAAGCCACTCTATCAACTCAAGGAAGCAGCCAAAAATGCGGAGACAAAGAAACAGGTCACAAATGACAGAAATGGAGGAAAGCAAACTACTGGATATAGAGTTCAAAACCACGGTTATAAGGTTTTTCAAGAATTTTCTAGAAAAGGCCGATAAATTTAGTGAGACCCTCAAGGATATAAAAAAAGGACCAACTAGAAATTAAGCATACAGTGACTGAAATAAAAAATAATATACAGAGATCCAAGAGCAGACTAGAGGATCGCAAGAATCAAGTCAAAGATTTGAAATACAAAGAAGCAAAAAACACCCAACCGGAAAAGCAAAAAGATAAAAGAATCCAAAAATATGAAGATAGTGTAAGGACCCTCTGGGACAACTTCAAGCACACCAACATCTGAATTATGGGGGTGCCAGAAGAAAAGAGAGAGAGCAAGATACAAAAAACCTATTTGAAGAAATAATGACAGAAAACTTCCCCCACCTGGTGAAAGAAATAGACTTACAAGTCCAGAAAGCACAGAGAACCCCAAACAAAAGGAATCCAAAGAGGACCACACCAAGACACATCATAATTAAAATGCCAAGAGCAAAAGACAAAGAGAGAATCTTAAAAGCAGCAAGAGAAAAACAGTTAATTACCTACAAGGGAGCACCCATACAATTGTCAGCTGATTTCTCAACAGAAACTATGCAGGCCAGATGGGAGTGACAAGAAATATTCAAAGTGATGAATAGCAAGAACCTACAATCAAGATTACTCTATCCAGCAAAGCTATCATTCAGAATTGAAGGTCAGATAAAGAGCTTCACGGATAAGAAAAAGCTAAAGGATTTCATCACTGCCAAATCAGTATTATATGAAATGCTGAAAGGTATACTTTAAGAAGAGGAGGAAGAAGAAAAAGGTAAAGATAAAAATTATGAACAACAAATACATGTCTATCAACAAGTGAATCTAAAAATCAAGTGAATAAAAAATCTGATGAACAGAATAAACTGGTGAATATAATAGAATCAGGGTCATAGAAAGGGAGTGGACTGACAATTATCAGGGGGAAAGGGGCATGGGGGGTGCGGGAAGAGACTGGACAAAAATCGTACACCTATGGATGAGGACAGTAGGGGGGTGTAAGGGCAGAAGGTGGGGTGGGAACCAGGCGGAGGGGAGCTATTGGGGGGAAAAAAGAGGAACATCTGTAATAATCTGAACAATAAAGATTTATTTTAAAAAAAAGAAGCCTGAAACACTCATCAAAAAGAATATATGCACCCTAATGGAAAAAAAAAAACTATGGTACATTTACATAATGGAATACTACGTAGTAATAAAAAAGAAAGAACTCTTACCATTTGCAACAGCATGGATGGACCTAGAGAGTATTATGCTAAGTGAAATAAGCCAGTCAGAGAAAGATAAGTATCACATGATCTCACTCATATGTGGAATCTAATGAACCAAAAAACTGATGATCAAAAACAGACCCAGAGACATACAAGAATGAACAGACTGTTGAACCTCAGAGGGAAGGCAGGGGAGGGTGGGTGGGAAGAGATCAACCAAGGAACTTGTATGTGTATACACATAACCCGTGGACACAGACAATGGGGTGGTGAGGGTCGCAGGGTGGGGGGGACGGGAGTGGACTAGAAGAGATTTATGGGGGGAAAGGAGGACCTATGTAATACTTTCAACAAGAAAGATTAAAAAAAAAAAAGAAGAACCTCCTAGCTCCTAATCAACTCCAAGAGGAAGAATTTAAGCAATACTCCCCCCTATCCCGCCTCAAAAATAGTCCTCAAGAACAAAATCTCCAATTAGAGTATCACAGCACCACAAAGAAGGCAGAAGAGAATAGTGAAGACATCCGGAGTTCTAGAAGCCATTATTAAGAAGAATTTATTCATTCATTTGCACAATGAGCATTTATAGAGCAGTTAATTTGTGGCATGACCTATGCTGGGATCCAAGGACACAGAGATCAATCAGACATATTGAGAGCACCTAGGTAAGACAGAGCACCTACACTGCCCACACCCTCAGAGTGTTTCACTCTCCACTAATCATGAAGCTTGCTTACAGCCCACAGACATCAGAAAGCTTGTGAAGTGACACATAGGAAAAAGAATGTCACAGATACAGACTCAAACCCCATCTCTGCCACATACTCACTATGTCCCCTTGAGCCTATAAAATGCAGATACCCCACAGTTACAAAGTGGAGAAAATGAAATCATTTAAAACACAGTCCTTCACAGTGCCTATATGTAAAAGGTGCTTCATGTTTGACTATTTTGAACCTGGGTCCCTGGGCAAGAGGGCTCATACTGTGGAAAATGGTGTATCCTGAAAGAACCAGCATTCAGCCTCCGAGTCCCAGCAGCTTCTAAACTTAGCTCCTCCTCCTCAAGATTCCAAGTGGGTAGATGAAAGAAGGCACGGTTCTCACCCAGTAAAAGCCACACTGCTGGGGTGCATGCCTACCTAATCTATATCTGGGAGGGCCTGATGCTGCTGGGCACTGAGAGGAAAAGAGGAGAAGCTGCATAATACCTGCTACTGAAATTTACACTGCATTATAGTTTACAAAGGATTCTTTACATCCATTATCTTATTTGAGCCTCATCTTAGCCATTGAAGGTATATTACCAATTCCCTATCTTATACATGAAGAAATTATTCTCTAGACCAAGCATGTCAAACTTGCAGCCCATAACAAATATTTTTGCAGCCCAGCCAATATAACGGTATGTAAGAAACGTTTTAATAAAAATTTTGTAACTTGCCGAAACCGGTTTGGCTCAGTGGATAGAGCATCAGCCTGTGGACTGAAGGGTCCCAGGTTCGATTCCGGTCAGGGGCATGTACCTTGGTTGCGGGCACATCCCCAGTAGGGGGTGTGCAGGAGGAGGCTGATAGATGTTTCTCTCTCATCGATGTTTCTAACTCTCTATCCCTCTCCCTTCCTCTCTGTAAAAAATCAATAAAATATATTTTTAAAAAATTTTGTAACTTAATTTTTACAATATCCTGTTATACATAATTCTCAATAACAAACTACAACGTTCCCTAATGATTGATTACTATAATTATGTTACATTCATTTCCCTTACATGCAGGTGCACCATTTCTCTCCACTAATACTAGCAGCGAATATTTTAGCAGCCGATTACCAGGTCATTAGTCTTGTATTGACTTGCTTGGTGTGCACAACAGGAAATATTTCGCTTTTGGAGAACAAGAAAAATAGGTTTATTTGCGTTATGCTTATTAATTTGTGCAGTTATTCAGTGTCTGGTAAGTTAACGTTCAAAAAATATATTAATTTTTATTAAAATGTTCTATTATTTTATGTTAATGATTATTCATTTATTTCAGCCCTTTGTATTCAGCATGTCTCTATCAAAATAAACCTATATTTCTATGAAAATTGAAACTTTTTTTTTTTTTTTGCAGCCCGCATAAACTTAAATCTTGTTTATTTGGCCTGTGTTAGCCTTTGAGCTTGACATGCTTGCTCTAGACTCTTCCCTACATGTTTCCCAAACTTATATTTTTGCCTACTGCCTTTACTCATAAATTTCCTTTTTCCTGAAATGCTCCTCCTTCTTTCTTCATCAGTAAACCCCTGTTCATCATTAAAAACCAAGTCCCAGTTTCACTTGCTCAGCAAAGCCTCCTCCTGACATACCTTCATCAGAGTTAGAGCCATCTCTATTTACAATCCTACTAGCTTATTACTCTTGGGATGAAATCCAAGTTTCTCAATAAAATCTGGCTAATGCCTGCCTTTCCAACCTCTCCCTCCCTGCCCCACTATTACATTTTATGTTCAAGTTAAAAGAACTAATGGTTCACAGATCCCTAAGGACATCACACTCATCCCTCCACTTAGTATACCCTTTTTACCACTATCCCAGGTTGACTCCTATTCATTTTCCAAAATTCATCTCAGGCATCACCTCTTCTGGGTAGCCTTTCCTGGCATCCTAGGACAGTGAAATGCCCTTTTCTGTATTTCCAGGGCATGCAGTGCTAATCTATTGTCACAACACCTTTTAGGATTGAACATGAATGTGTTTCTGCTTCACTAATATGTGTGTTCCTTATTAGTCTTTGTATATCCAGTACCCAGCATAGACACTAAATATGTTTGGAGAAAGAAGGGAAGAGAACAAATAAGGGAAGGATCATTGATCCTCAAGTGAATCAGATTTTGCATTGGAAACCAATTGTTCCTAATGCTATGAAGTATACTGAATGTGATGCGCATACAGATACAGACACAGGGATCTGCATGAATACACATACAGACAAACAAACACAAACCAGTTAGGTCTGAAGGCAAGCAGGGCCCTCAGAGTCAGCTGCTGGTTCCTCCTTAGACAGGAATACCTGAAGCAGGGCTTTCCTCTCTCTGCTGGCTCGACCATTTCTGGCTGCTGGATGACCACTGCATTTGGCCTACCACTTTATAGGGCCCAGATCCTGCCTAGACTAATAGCATCTTTGGTTCCTGATTACATTTCTGGCTCTGCTCTTACCTTTAGGTCCTGCATAGTGTACTGTAGCCTAACCTTTTGCTCCTAACCTCCTTCGTCTTCAACCTGGCTTCTGGGCTTCTCTCAGTTCCTATTCCCTTGGCTCAGTGTTCCTCCCCTCCTCCACTTCTTGTCATACACAGACAAGTCTAAATACAAAAAGACACATACAATACAGAAAGGCACAAAATGATGTATACACACATACAAAGAAACAAACATGAAGGCACAGAGAGACGTATACACATATGTAGGCATTCACAAAGAAAAATGTTACAGGCATCAATAGGATTGACATCCAGAATAGGCAAAGCAGACTCACCAACAAAATGGAGAGAAAGGAAAAACAACAGTCTGCATAGTAAGAAAGAATATCCCTGTCAAAGCAAACCACCGTCTGGGTTTTCCTAGAAACATGAGAGATACCATCTGGGGGAGCTGCTGCTTCCTCCTGTATCTGGCTAAGTCACTGGGACAGATTGCAAACTATGCCTATACTCCCTCTGATGTGTATGTAGTTCAGCTTGTTTAGCAACTGGTATACTTCCCTGAGTGCTGGTTGACAATGTGTCTTCTGCTACACCAGCACATGTTAGATTACCTCTTATTCCTCTTGAAACTCCCATAGTCCCCTGTCCACACCACCATTATAGCCCTTAAAATGTGTTACTGTCATTGCCAGTTTATATATCTGCCTCTCTCACTAGCCTGTAGGCTTGTCAATGACAAAGAGTATCTTATTTTCATCCCTACAGATGAGGAAAGTGAGGCTTCAAATTACTTGACCTTATAGCTAGGACACTGCGAAGCTTGGATGTAAATTCAGGTCAGACTCTAAAGTTGTGCCTCATACTTTTAAAAATTCAAGGTTTAAATACTTTCTTCTAAGAAACTAAAGTTAGGACTGAATGCATGAGCAAAGCCACAGAAATGGGACTCAATGGGGGATATAACTTGTAAGCTGACTATGAGCCAGCCACTCCTGGTAGGTGAATACTACAGCCATCTTATAAATTATGCATTTACAAGGAAAAATCTGGCCAGGTCTCTTCCTTAGCCCAAGGAGATGGTCTCACCCAAAGAATAATATCATTCATGATATCAGTCACCTCTGTTCTGTCCAAAAGACCTGAGCTGAATTCAACCTATACTTTGTCTATATTAAGTACAGGTTCTCAGAATGTTCCACAAGGCAAGAAATAAGATGGTGATTGCACCAGGAGATAGGCAGGGAACTAGAAGGCAAAAAAAAAAAAAGAGAGAGAGATGTCTCTAAACCAGCCGTGGGCAAACTACGGCCCGCAGGCCGGATCCGGCCCGTTCAGCTGTTCTATCCGGCCCGTGGAGCCGAAAGAGCAGAGGGTTCTCTTGCTCTCCCCTCCACTCCTTTACTTTGAATTTATATTAGTTCACACAAACACTCCATCCATGCTTTTGTTCCGGCCCTCCGGTCCAGTTTAAGAACCCATTGTGGCCCTCGAGTCAAAAAGTTTGCCCACCCCTGCTCTAAACTGTAACAATCCTATAGGTCAAAAAGTCACTGCAGCAACAGAAATGTATATATCGAGACCTATACTGAGGTTATGTGCATAAATGTCTGCAATTATTTCTTTTCTACCCTATTTTGCATATGGTATACTTAAAAAAAAAAAAAAAAGGCAAAAGCTCCAAGCTGTCAAAACTGTGCAGAGAGGTATAAAAAAAAAATCTATGTTCAGGATTTGGCCCAGAGTCCAAGAAGAGAACTCTGTTTCCCAGGGGCTGGCATTGGCATGGCAGCAGCACTGGGAATTGGAGGGAGGCCCTGAGCACAAGGTGAATCCAGGAAAAATAAAGCCAGGACTACTTCGCCAGCTGCCTTTGACATCCCCGCTCATGGAGCTCCATATGGTAAGGGCCAAGAATTTGATGCAGGTCCCTAGTATTTGGGTGAGAGGGAATTACCACCTGGGCCACTTCAGCTACAAAAAACGAAAAAGATAGGTTAAAAGGGATGGAGAGGGAGAGAGGGAGAGAAAAAGGGAAAGGAAGGGACAGGAGGGAAGAAAAGAGGGAGGAAGGAATTCTCCCAAAGAGAATGCCTCAGGGATCTTCAGTCAGGGTGTCCTCAGAAACAAAGGCATTATTTCTAGTTGTGGTTTTCAAAGTGTTTTCTGTAGAGCCCTAGGGATTCTTATGGGTTGGACTACAGAACGGCAAGTGAGAGGTGACCAATGTGGTAACAATTTTTTTAACCTCTTTATTGAGATATAATTCACATACCAATTCTGTGTACAACTCAAGTGTTTTTAGCATATTCACAGAGGTGTGCCACCATCGCCAGTTAATGTTTTCATTGGCCTGATGCAGATCTGAGTTGCAAAAACCAAGAAAATAGATAACTATGAGCTAATTCAGTCTCAGTTTCCCTATCGGTGAAATGGAAAAATTAATACCTACCCCACGGATTTTTTGTAAAGACTACCAGAGAGGGTGTATGCAAAAACCCCCAGCACAGGCCTAGCACGTGGTAGCAGTGGTAGGAGGAGAAGGAGTAATACTACTACCATGAACTAAGCCACAGGCTGGGCACTCTCTACATAGGATTTCACTTCATCTTCGCTATAGTACTTCAAGGTAGAGATTACTGTTCCCATTTGACAGTGAGGAAACAAAAGCTTACAGAGCTTTAGAAACTTTCCAAGGCCATATTAGTTATAATTGGTGAAAGGACACCTAAAACCCTCCTCTTTCTTGCTCCAAAGCCTGTGCATACTTTTGCTCAGTCAGCCTTTCAGCATTCTCAGTGTCTTCCTTTTTTCTTTTCTTCATCTATGCTCCTCTAGTATGTGTTTTTCTCTAGGACTTTCCTTAATTATCTTAAATACAGTGATTGTACCTCCATCCAGGTTCTGTATGTGATTTATGGCATAGAGTAGGGGGATAGGAAAGAGGATCACAGAGGAGATCAATCATGCACTTCATACACTAACATATCTGGAGCACAGACAATAGCAACTCTTAGAAAAAGCCCACCAATGACTCAGCTACGAACCTTGCCAGGAATTCACAAGCCCAAAACACCGTGTTCCCCCATAGCACTGATCAGCCAACTGTACTCTTGTTCTGCTGTAAGGAAACAATTTAAGGGGCACACAGAAATAAGACAGAATCTTTGCTTTAAAATTCAAAAGATTAACTCATTATTTTTACATCTAAGGCCCTACACCAAGCATACAGTGGGGGAAACAGTGATAAATAAGCCCTTCGAGGCACCTGCTATCTAGTAGGACACACAAAATGGACCCAACTAATTACAATACAGAGCAGAGCAATATGCCAAATGAGAGATTCATGCCAAGTACTCTGGAACATGAGAGAGAAAGGGTCACTTCCCACTATAGGGAAACAAACAAGATTTCTTGGAGGAAACAAGATTTAATCTCGGCCAAAAATACTCAACCAGGAGCAATTCTATCCCCCAGGGTAATTAACAATTGGCAATAGAGACATTTTTGGTTGTTATAACTAAGGGGTTGTGGTAACATAGAGATGTGTTACTGGCATCACATGTGTAGTAGAAACTAGGGATGCTGCTAAACATCCTATAATGCACAGGAAGTTCTCCACAACAAAGAATTATCTGGCCCAAAATGTCAATAATGCTGAGGCTGAGAAACCATATCTAGGCTTTGGTGGACAAGTGGAATTTTTACAGGCAAAAATGGGAGTTGCAAGAGAGATGGGAGGCAGAAAGATGCCAGGATGAAAAATTATCTGGAGCAAAGGCACAGTGATGGGACAAGAAGAGCATGTTTGAGATGGCTATGACAAAGAGGAAGGGAATGCAGTGTAATGTGAACGAGTCAGGTGAGCTAAAGTCAGATTGTGGGAACACTGAAGGGCAGGTTAGAGAAGCAGTCGCCAACATTTCGGACCTCACGGACCACCAGTGGTCTGCAGACCACTGGTTGGCGACCACAGGGTTAGAGTTTAGATTAATTTAGTAAGCAAAGGTAAGCCACTTATAGTTTCATAATCTCTAAAATAGAGTTAGTGACACCTAATTTAGAGTGGTTGAGGATTAAATGAAACTGTATATGCAGTCAGCTGGCACAAGGCTTGGCACATGGTAGGGATGCTCCTATTCTACCACATTCCCTTTACAAGGTAGAAATAATTATCAGAGTTGTGCATTTTTTAGTAATTCGAGTATTAGTGCAAAAAGACAAACTTATAGGAAGACAATATAATCAAAATTATGGCACAAAGCAAGACATTCTAATTAAGAGCTAAATTAAGTGATATAGACTGTGTGCTACAAAAGTTAGTACTGAGATAAGAAAGGTCAACATGGGTGGAAAAGTTAGGGAAGGTTTATGAAAAGTGAGGCTGGAGCATTCCAGAGGACTCCTAAAACCGATACAGACAGGGCCAGAGGTAGGAAGGAGGGATATGAGAAATTAATTCCAAGTAAGGAGAACTACTGAGCAAAGAAAGGGGATTAGGAATGACTGTCAGACAAGAGCCCGACCAAGTAGTACGGTAGGAAGTATACCTAGAACAGGATTTTTAACCTTTTTCATCTCATGGCACACACAAACTAATTACTAAAATCCTGCAGCACACCAAAAAATATAATTTTTGCCCATCTGATGAAAAAAACGGGTATAATTTTTTCAAAATATATATATTTTTTATTTCAGAGAGGAAGGGAGATGGAGAGGGAGAGGGAGAGGGAGAGAGAGATAGATACATCAATGATGAGAGAATCATTGATCAGCTGCCTCCTGCACGCCCCACACTGGGGATCAAGCTTGCAACCCAGGCATGTGAATCGAACTGTGATGTCCTGGTTCATATGTCCTTGCTCAACCACTGAGCCACATAGGCCGGGCATTTGTGCATAGGCTTTAGCATGAATATACATTTTCATTTATCTACAGGGCAAATACTGAGAACTAGTAGAACAGCTGGGCCATGTAATAAGTTATGTTTAACTTTATAAGAAACAATAAGCAAGAGTTCCAGTGGTTCTTCCTCCTTGGCTAGCACTTAGTATTTGACATTTTTAATTCAGTCATTCTATTAGATATGTAGTATTATCTCATTGTGGTTTTAATTTGCACTTCCTTAATGACTAATAATATTGAGCATCTTTTCACATGCTTATTTGCCATCCTATAATTTCTTTGATGAAGTGTCTATTCAAAATTTTCCCCATTTTCTATGGAGTTGCTTGTTTTCTTTTGTTGAGTCTTTGGAGTTCTTTGTTTGAGCTGGGAACTTTTCTTTTAATTTAATTTAATTAATTTATTTATTTATGTATTATTTTTTGTTGTTGTTAAAACTCATCCAAGGATATTTTCCCATTGATTTCTTAGAGAGAGTGGAAGGGAAGGGGAAAGACAGAGAGAGAGAAACATTGATGTGAGACACATCAATTGATTGCCTCCCGCACGCACCGGACCAGGGCCAGGGCTAGAGATCTAGTCTGCAACCCAGGTACATGCTCTTGACTAGAATCGAACCGGGGCCCTTCAGTCTGAGGGCTGATGCTCTATCTACTGAACCAAACTGGCTAGAGCGAGCTGGGAACTTTAACAGCACTTTTCTCACTTAATCCTGACAACAACCTTGCAAGGATAAGAATCATTAACCACCATTTTACCCTGAGAAAATAAAAGTAGAAGTCATTAAACTACTATAATCTGATTACAGTCAGTTCTGCATAATTTCAAAGTTTACTCATTACTTAGCCACTTGTGACACACAGACATCTAGAATGCAAGCTCTATAAAAGTAAAGATCTTGTCAGTTTTGTTCACTGTAGAATCCACAGCCCCCACAAATAATGCCTGACACATAATGGGGTATTTAATCAGAATTTGTTTAATGATGAATAAATGCCCTTTATTTTTCATGTAGGTTCCAGAAATAAAAATAACAGTGCTCACAGAGTCTGGTCCAGCCCTTGTCTGTGCACCTCAGACTGTCACAACAAACTGATAGTACCATCGCACTGCAGCAAATCCTTTGCCTCTGGGCAGTGTCCTCACCAGAGCTCTGAATAGAACATAGGTCATTAATTCTCACACTGCTAGGCTGGTAGTGCTCCTGCCAACTTGGCAAGAAGAGGACCATCACCAATAGTGGCATCTTGCTCATCTGAAGGGCCCATAATCTACAGCCTCTGGTATCTAGGACAGAAGCAAGCAAAGATGGCACTTGAGCAGCCAAACTAACTTCCCCATAAACAAAATATATTTTATTTTCTATAAAATGCCTGTGAGTCTCAGTTTACCATAAGTCTAAGTTCATAGCTCACAGCAAAGCAGATACAGCAGTTAAAAATGAATGAACCAAAGAAGAGGCAAGAAAACTATAAGAGGAAATCACAACCATACATTTGGAATATAGGCACTGGGATAAACAGCACAAGAGGCCCTGAAGACATGCTTGAATTATCCAAAGAAAGTTAACACTCTGCTCACAATAATCTGTGATAAGAAAGACTTACTTCAGCCCTAGCCAGTTTGGCTCAGTGGATAGAGCATTGGCCTGAGGACTGAAGGGTCCCAGGTTCGATTCCAGTCAGGGGCACATACTTCAGTTGCAGGCTCCTCTCGGGCCTGGCCATGGTCAGGGCTCGGGCAGGAGGCAACCAATTGATGGGTTTCTCTCACATCAATATTTCTCTCTGACTTTCCCTCTCTCTTCTACTCTCTCTAAAAATCAATGGAAAATTATCACCAGGTGAGGATTAGAAAGAAAGAAAAAAAGACAGACAGACAGAAAGAAAGAAGTAAATAAAGGCAATGCTTAAAAACAAAAATAATTTTTTTAAAAATGACTTACTTCAAAAATGGCCAAAATTTTAAAAGATGTAGTACTGAGGTTATAGTTCAAATTATCTGAAAACTTACTGATGTAAGGCTAAATAAATGAGGCCTTAATAGAGGATCCCTTCAGACTTCTACTAAGGTCCTTAAGAAATCAGCAGTGCTTTTACTAGTAAATGGGTCATAAAAATCTCAGGTTCTTGATGTCCAATACAACCAGGATTTCCTCTCTGATGCCTCAATGTCTATTATCTAACAGTCTAAGTCCTGAGCTGTCCACACAACTTTCTAGTTAGATCCTGAACTCTGAGGTTCTCTCATATATGATTAGACTAATTTAAGCACACACTTTGCTAACATTACCTTCCCCTTCAAAGACAGTAGCTTGTGACTGATCCTGAAAACTCCCACTAGCAGGTTACTCTAACCACCAGAGGCCTGAGGTTGCAGCAAGAACATCTGAAGCCAAGGCAGGCAGAAGCTATGCTGAAAAAGAGCAGCTTGCCACTCGCTCAGAGCAGGGTGACAGCTTTTGTGTTATTTTAGAACAATTTGTGCTGATGAGCTTTTTGTTGTGGTAACATTTCTCTAAAAAGAACATTTTCTTCCTCCTCTCATTTTACAAAGTAATTCAGCAGAAAGTGAAAAATGAAGGAAGGCAGATGACAAGGATATCCAGGAATTGGTGAAGCTTGGACCATATCACCTTAACTGTTGTGCCATCCATCTCCCAGTCCCATGGCCAGGCCCTTGGAGGGAGATCAGGACACCTGTAGGCCTCATTCATCACCAGAAACATGACTCTATTTCCAGCATAGAGAAAATTGGATCCTGTGAGGACAAGTAACACTTCTAGATGTAACCAAAAGTTTAGATATTTTCATCATGGTTGTTGTCCTTGCTCAAGAACTTACAATTGCCAGGTTCAAGAAGCACACATAGCTCAGTCTAGTTGCCTGGGCCCACTTACTTTTCCAGATTTTCGTCCTGCAGTTTTCTACCACAGTCACTCTGTCTAATTAAACCTACCTCCACATTCTTTGCTCACACTCGTTCCCTACAACTCAGGCTGCCCCACCCTTTCCACTCTATCCAAAATCTACTTTTCCTCCAGGAAGTCTATTTTTTTCCCTCTTATAAATCCCTTAGCCATTAACTAGTTCAACCTAATACAAGGATCCCCTCTGTTGACCAGTTAATGGAGTGCTATATTCTACTTGCCCATCTTCAATGACAGGAAGTTAACTATCTACCTACCTAGCTACCTAACCTACCAAAGAAGTCCTTTCCATGATGAGATAGTACTATTAGGCAATTCTTTATTCTAGAAGAATATGCCTATATTTTACTTTTCCTACATTGGTCCTGGCTCTGCCCTTAGAATAAGAGAAACAATTCAGCAATACTTAAAAGCATGAGCTTTGAAATCAGATCTGTGCTCATGTTCAGTATTTACTTGAACAAAATGCTTAACTTTTCCAAGGCTCCAGTCCTTAATAATAATATCAGCTTTATAAGGCTGATAAGAAAGTTAAAAGAATAACTATGGCCCTGGCTGGTTTGGCTCTGTGGTTTGGACATCGGCCCATGGACCAAAGGGTAAAGGGTTTGATTCCCAGTCAAGGGCATGTACCTTGGTTGCAAGTTCAATCCCAGGCAAACAATTGATGTGTCTCTCAGGCTGATGTTTCTCTCTCTCTTCCCCTCACCTCCCTCCCTCCCACTTTCTCTCTAAAAAAAAAAAAAAAAGAAGAAGAAGAAAAATCAATGGAAAAGATATCCTCAGGTGAGGATTAAAATTAAAAAAATATATGCAAAGAGCTTAACACTGTGTCTCACATAGTATAAGAATTTAATAGCCCTGACTGGTTTGGCTCAATGGATAGAGCGTCAGCCTGCGGACTCAAGGGTCCCAGGTTCGATTCCGGTCAAGGGCACGTGCCCAAGTTGCGGGCTCGGTCCCAGTCTATCTCTCTCTTTCTCTCTGTTCCTCTCTGAAATCAATAAAAATATATTTTAAAAAAAGAATTTAATAAGTCATAGCTAGCACTGTGGTTTTCATTGTTATCATCATTGTTATGTAAGTCTGATTTCTCCATTTCTTATGTATTTGAAAACAGAAATTGTATTACCCAAGTTTTTTCTTTTCCAGGCTAAATTTTCCTCACTAGACTGTAAATTATGTGAAGACAGATGTGTCTGCCCCACTTACTGCCATATCCCCATGTCTAGAACTGTGCCCGGTGCATATATAATAGACACTCATAAATACTGACATGTATTGAATGGTCTCCATTTCATAGTTTCTGTGCTCTTCATCAGTCATGTCATGCCTCTCTGTATAGGCTCTCACTGTTACAAATGCTTTTGACGAGGTGAGATCCAAAACTGAACTCAAAACTTGAAGGTGAGCTAAGCAGCAGAGATAGGAGACTAAGAATTCCTCCTCCCTCATGATATATACCATATCACTATTAAAGATTTGGCAAACTTGGCAGTTTTACCAAACTGCTGGTTCATGTTGAGCTTGAAATTAATTGAAACCTTTAAATCTTTTCACACATGATGACTTTGTTTTCTGGGCTCTCTGGAATTGGAACTGTAGTAATGCCAAAATGTGAAACAATAACATAGCTTTTTCCATTTAGAGATTCCTCTCGCTTTTACTATCTGGACCACTCAACTGGCTCCCAGCAACTGCAGCCTGGAATTAAGAGTGATCTTTTTAGGACCATTTGTTTCTTCCTCCCAAATAGAGTATAAGCTCTCAGAGGGCAAGATCTGTCTCGCCTTCTCTCCCACTTGCCAACACAGGGCTGAGCACAGAGTAAGAACAGATTGATGCCCTCTGTCTACAGCAGGATTGCAAGAAGGATTCAGGGGGACTATAAAGACCAACCTTGGGGGTCTCTCTCCCTCTCAAGCAGCACAGCTCAGTCAATGTTGTGCTTCTAGCCAGTAGGTGAGCGGGAGCCAGTCCAGGCAGAAATGCACATATAAGGCCTGCACTCTGAACAGCTGGCTCCTGGAGGGCTGCTCTGCTGAGAATCACTTCCCCTGATAGGGATGAGTTTCTAGAGAACAAGCCAGTATCAAAGCCATCTCTCCACGGGGAACAGTCTATCTAGAGAGCTTTCAGGGACTGTTCACACAGGAAGAGAAGAGAGCCACAGCAGGGTGAGAGGGCTCACCTCATCACTTTCTTCCACATCCACATCACCATTGGCATCATCATCCATCAGCTTGTGGATGCTGCGGACTGCATCAAAGCTGAGCTTCTCATCCTCACTGTGACACAGGGGCTTGTCAATCCGGCAAAACTCTGTACAGGAAAAGCAAGAGATAACATTACTGGGGCTGCCACCCAACCTCCATTACCCACCTGTCTCTGTCCTTAGCTTCTAGCACCTGACTCCTCATGTAGCCACTTAACCAGCTATTTATACAGAGAGAAAAGTGCTTCATCTAGCCTTTAACTGCCTCCCCAAGGATGTGCTGAGCTCCCCCATTTAAGGACAATGCTTTATCATCCTAATAGTTCCTTTGCAGGGAAGTCAAACATAGGACTAGGAACACACTGGGATCTAGAACATGAATAGTTAACTCAGAAAAAAATATATAAATGAGAGAAAATACAAATAGCCAGTGAACATAGAGAAAAGTTTAGCCTCACTAGTAATCAAAGAAATACATATTCAAATATTTTTATTCAATCAATAAACAAATGTAAATTAATACAATCTTTCTAAAAACAGGAAAACACCGATTCATTCCAATGCCAAAATAATATGTAGTTTCCTTTTTGTTCACTTTGTCACTACATTATAAAAATATAATGGCTAACTGGAGAAACCCTTCACACCATAGGCCTTCCCACAGTTATATTCAGCAAGTATCTATCAGACATCTAAGGTCCAAAGCTTATCTGATATGAAAGTTTGGAAAGTCTGAGATGCAGCTTCCTCTGTCCACCATCACCCACAGTCAGTCCTGCAGAAGTAAAACCAGAACAACAGCCTAGGCCACCCTAGTTCCTTTATGACACCTAATCATCTCTTACAAACCTGGAAAACACCTAGCCTGATTTATAGCATAGAGCAGAAAGAATCTGGAAACTAGTCTTAGCTCTACAATGTGACTCTAGGGTGGTGACTTCCTTTCTCCAGGCCTCAAGTTCATTATTTAAAAAAAAAAAAAAAAAAAAAAAAAAACATTTTAATTACAGTTTCTAGTATTTCTTCCAATTCCCAGCTTCTAAAATTCCTTTTTCCTTTGACCCTGACCTTGATTACTACTTTCTAGACAAAATATTCTTCAGACACCTCCAAAGAAGTTGGAAGAAAGACCCTAACTTCCCAGATAACAGAAGATGCTATCAGGAGAGAAAGCAAAGACAGGGTAAAGAAGCTACTGCTTCAAAACCTTCTAGAAGGCACTGATCTAAGACCTGAACACTCTAATCCATTTAATCATTTACTTGTCTGCTGGTCAAACAGTGACAAGATAGGCCATTTCCCTATCACTTGCTAGTTTCTCAAATCCTTTTCAAAACAGGGAAGGGGTATAAATAAAAAAACTTTTAAATGTCCCAGATGTGATTTAATAAAAATATGTTGAATACTGAAGTTCACAGATATTAATTGGTATGTCCAAAGTCAAAGGCAACTGAAGAGCCACAGAAAGAACACATCTACTGATTCCCAGGCCAGCACTTCACCTAATTGCCTTTATGCCAAAGTGACCAGATAGCTTTAGGTTGGTTTCATCTTCTGGAAGCCACAAATGGTAATACTGGTGAGAAGTAGTACACTGAAGAAATGGCTAATAAAAGAAAAAAGATAAATATATGCATACAAAATAGTATGCATACAAAAAGTATGCATACAAAAAAGTAAGATAAATAATATGCATACACTAGTATGCATACATGGAATATAGTATCCATGTAACCATATGTTCTTCTACATTTGTCCTGCCAAGTTGGAGTAAGGAGTAGAGGGTGGGTAGAAGGAGTAGTGGGTACTAATGGGAAGAGTACAATGTAGCCAAATATTAAGACATTGTTTTTCACTTCCTCACCAACAAGAGCTCTTGGCACGATTTTTTCATTTATGGACTCCTATCCTACTCTTCCAAAACAATTGCAATAAAGCAATAAGTAATGACTAGTTCATAGATAAAGTACACAGCACTAAGATTAGCACATCCAATATAACACTTTCACTCCCTTATTCCTGTTTCTGTATTACTGAAAGACACATATAATTGCCCATCAGAGTTTTTTGATCAGCATAGGATGTGTCCATTTAAACAGCATTTTATTGAGTGCTCTTCATATGTCAGGCTCAGTAATCAGCATGGGGTATAAAGATATGAATTAGATCTCACCTTTGCTCTCAAGGAGCTAAATTATAAAAGTGAGGGAGATAGGCGATTAAAACACTAGGTGCTAAGTGCCATAATAGAATCAAGATTAGGTCAGGAAACTTTTTCTGTAAAAGGCCAGTCAATAAACAATTTAGGATTTAGGGGCCATATAGTTTCTGTTGCAACTACTTAGCTCTATCATTGAGCACTAAAGCAGCCATGGACAAAACAGAAGTAAATTAGTTTACCTGTGTTCCAACAAAACATTATTTAGAAAAACAGGCTGTGGGCTGGATTTGACCCCTGGGTCAGTTTGCTAACCCTTGTTCTATAAAATCATTGCAGCACACCTGAACCACATTGAATTGACAGATTTCTGACCCAATCTTTCATTAGCTTGCATCCACACACAGGTTTATCCTAAGTAAAGTACAACTTCTAATAGGCTTTTAAAAATAATGGAAATAGTTTACCAAGCTCGAGGGCCTACATGTCTCCAGGGTAGGCACCTGGAGTCAGCCAGCCCCTTTCCCAAAAGTCTATACACAACAAGTCCAAGAAGTTTATACTTCAAACAACAGGCTCTGGATGTAACTTGATCAAACTGACAGGTGACCTTTACTGCTGGCATCATCTGGCATAGAGAAAGATTAAAGGGATTGAAGATAAGAGAGTATAAAATCTTGATATCCCATATGGCTGTAGAATCCTGTCCAGAAGAAAGCATAATTCAGCCAAAATTCACAAATAACTCCAACTAAGGATTTCCTAAGCTATCTCTCTTTTCTGAGACCTTTTCTATTTTCTTTTATACATTCCAATCTGGCAAGTTTCCCAGAGCCATCTGGAAATACCTTAGAACAGTGGTTCTCAACCTTTCTAATGTCACGACCCTTTAATGCAGTTTCTCGTGTTGTGGTGACCCCCAAATCATAAAATTATTTTCGTTGCTACTTCATAACTGTAATTTTGCTACTGTTATGAATCGTAATGTAAATATCTGTGTTTTCCAATGGTCTTAGGCAACCCACAGGTTGAGAACCACTAGCAGGGTCGCCTAAGACCATCGGAAAACACAGATATTTACATTACGATTCATAACAGTAGCAAAATTACAGTTGAAGTAGCAACAAAAATAATTTTATGGTTGGGGGTCACCACAACACGAGGAACTGCATTAAAGGGTCGCGGCATTAGAAAGGTTGAGAACCACTGCCTTAGAAGATCCACCAATTTAACAACACATTATTATGGCAATGGAGCCCTACACTCGGAGTCAGAACACATGTCAAAATCCCAGCTTCATCAGTTACAACCATATTATATTGGACAAGTTGTTTAAATTATCTGAGCCTCCAATATCTCATTTGCAAAATGAGGATAATTATTTTGTTCCATAAGGTTTTTTGTGAGAATTAAGACCACATTTGTTAAAACACCTAGCAGAGGGCCCTGCCCAGTGTGGCTCAGTTGGTTGAGCATCGGTCCCATGTACCAAAAGGTTGCTGGTTCAATTCCCAGTCAAGACACCTGCCCAGTTTGCAGGCTCAATCCTCAATCCATGTTTCTCTCTCACATCAATGGCAATCTCTCTCTCTCTCTCCCCCTCCTCTCTCTAAAATCAATAAAACATATTTTTTAAAAAAAGCGATAATATTATTTAAAAAATAAAAACACCTAGCCCTAGCCAGTTTGGCTCAGTGGATAGTGGGTCGGTCCGTGGACCAGAAGGTTCCTGGGTTTGATTCCGGTCAAGGGCACAAACATGGGTTGCAGGCTCCTCCCAACCCTGGCTGGGACTCATGCAGGAGGCAACCAATCAATAAGTTTCTCTCACATAGATATTTCTCTTTGTCTTTCCCTCTCTCTCCCACTTTTTAAAAATCAATGAAAAAAATATCCTCGGGTGAGGATTAAAAAACAAGAAATAAAAAAATACACCTAGCAGAGGGCCTGCATAAAGCTGACATCCAATACATTTGTAGTTTCCTACTTTCCTCCAAGAGCAACAAATAAACAATTCTCATCTTCTGCTAACTTCAGCCATTTTCCCTGTGAGATCTTGAAGAATCAAATACAGGAAGTACAGTCCAATTAAATTGATCATTCATATGTTCTGGGTGAGATAGCAAGTGACTCTGACTCCCACAACATTTATATATCTACCATTGGTAACATTTATCACAGTCTGTTGCAGTTGCCTATTTAATTTGTTTTCCCCATCAGACTATGATTTCTTTTAAGAGCTTAGGACCATATCCCAAGTAGTAAGCAAAAAACAGTTCTTGATATATGCTCAGCAAATGTCTTTTGAATAAGTAACTAAATACCAATTCTACAATTATATGTAGGATTTTCTAGGCAAAAAAAGAGAAGAATTCTAAGTAGAGAGAATTTGGGGGGGGGGGTTAAAATTTTTAAAACCCAAAACTCTTTGATATGTACCATATTAGAAATTAAAATACAAATTCTAATATTTAGCAATTAATTAATTTTAAAACAATAACTCTCCTATGTGTTAATATAAATACATTTTTAAAAATAATTGTTTTCTGGAAAGAAATCATGAGAAGGGTGGAACTATTATATATTTTTGCAAATCTCTTTACTGTCTGGCTTACTAGAAGACAGCTGCAGTCTTATTATATCTGTTTCCTCATTCAATGTGTTGTTTTGATTGAAGATCAAAACAGATATGCAGTAAGAAGAGGTAAGAGTATTTTAATAACCTTTCATATAATTGTGGACATTATTCTCTGATACTACACCAAAATTCAACAAGTAGTAGATTTATTAAAGATTTGTTGCAGTGCAAAATCTGAAACTATATGGATGAACTTTTTGTACTCTATTACATTAAAATCCATTGGCCTATCTTGCACTTTTAACAGATCATTTTATCCATGTGTGATTTTATAACATGATGCACTGGTCATTTAGAAATTACTGATTCAAGCCTTGGCCTTGGCCAGGTGGCTCAGTTGTTTGGAGCATCATTCCTGTACACCAAAAAGAAAAAAGGCTGTGGGTTCAATTCCTAATTAGGGCACATACCTAGGATGCAGGGGCACATACAGGAGGCAGCTAATCAATTTCTCTCTCTCTCTCACCCCCCTTTTCTCTTTCTCTAAAATCTAAAAACATATCCTGGGGTGAGTGGAGGAGGGAACTACTGATTCAATGAGTTTAGGAAGAGCTCATTTGACACATTTCATTTATACATTATCAAAATAATCACAAATATTAATATCACCACTGATTTAATTTGAAACGCTTTAAATCTGGGGAAGCTGTCAAATTCACAGTGACAACTTTTCTTAAAAATAAAAGCTGAAATTTTAGCATTGACAACAAATATTACCAGTTATTTTCATTAAAGTAAAAGACTCACTTCCTTCATTTTCAAGAAAATGTCTGCCAAATACATAAGTCTGAGTAACTATAGTTTTCTGTGTTATACTTTATTTTTATCTTTATTTTTGCTAATCCTCACCGAGGATATTTTTCCATTGATTTTTTTTTTTTTTTTTTTTTTTTTAGATAGAGTGGAAGGGAGAGAAATATCGATGTGAGAGAGACACATCGAGTGGCTGCCTCCTGCACAAGCCCTTGACCGGGATCGAACCTGGGACCCATCAATCCACATGCCGACGCTCTATCCACTGAGCCAAACTGGCTAGGGCTGTCTGTGTTATACTTTAAAGTAAAAATAGTATTCCCTGAAAAAAAAAAGGAGGTAGTTCAGTTTGCAACTCAATCACACAAATGCTTTTCCTTGAGATAAACTTCAAACTTCTACACGCAGCAGAATATGCATAACTTCTTGTTTCATCACACAGAATACTAAAGAGACATTCATATGATACAATAAAATTAATACATTTTTACTTCTTTATTAAAAACTTCTTTAAAAACAGAGAGTACCGTGAAGGTGAGGAATACAATTACTAGCGCAGTTTTCTGCCACTGCTTTGATTCCTGTTAAGGTGCCAGCAGTGTTACCTACTAATTGCCTTTGCACCATCATGGCAAATGTACACAAAGTGAAAAAAGCAAACAGCATATGAGCATTATTATTAAAATGGCTTTGACTTTCTGGACCCTTGAAAAGATCTTAGTGACTCCCATGGTTTGCAGACCACGTAACCACTGGCAGGTAAAACCACAAAGTCCTTTTCCTCATGTCCAAATCTCTTCTTTCTCCAAACAGAGTTAATCATTTACTGTTGGAAGGTCCAAAGTACTTTGTACATACTCTTATATTAATTCTCATGCCCACCCAGAAAACAGCAAGGACTAAGTTTGACTCACACTATGCCCCAGAGCCTAGTATGGCACCACCAACATCTACCCTGTCAAGCATAAAACTGGTAAACACTGGCTTAATGAGTGAATGAATGAATGTACAAAAGAAGGAATTAATAACCAAACATATTTCCCCAAAGTCAAGAGAATCCTTTAAATATATATATATATATATATATATATATATATATATATGTATATATATATATATATATATATATATATATATATATTAATTGATTGATTGATTTCAGAGAGGAAGAGAGAGACAGAAACATCAATGATGAGAGAGAATCATTGATTGGCTGCCTCCTGCACACCCCCTACTGGGGATCAAGCCTGCAACCTGGGTATGTGCCCTTGACCGGGGTCAAACCTGGGACCCTTCAGTCCGTAGGCTGACACTCATCCACTGAGCCAAAGCAGCTAGGGCGGCAAGAGAATTCTTGAGTACAACCCAATTCCCACCACTAATATCCACCATCCACCTAATAATGCCTCTTCTCTCCCAGTCACTTTCATTTCTCATCATTAAATAGTAACTCATCCCCCAGAGAACACATACCTGTAGGCATGCAAAGCAAAGCAGAGCCACTGCAGTTGAGCCTGACAATTGTCTGATGTGAGACATAAGCCCAAATGGAAAGAAGTGAAAGAAACAGCAGTCAGGGAAGACAGTACAGATTAGGGTAGAGAAGGGCATTCGTCAGACTATTCCTGAGTGCTTGACTGGAACCTGGGGAATCTGGAAATTGCTAAATTTTATCAAGAGGGGCCTCATCTGTGAGAATAATTTCTCCCTTTTCACCACCTCACCCCCCAGCCAGGACAGGCAAGCTCTGTAATGACTTTTAATGGGATCAGAACCTACCCTTACCCTGGGAAAGGTCAGCAGGAATGCTAGATATAGATAATGCTAGTGCATAGCAGCTGAGACTCTGTCCAAGTCATCTCCTTTCTTAAAGCCCTTCAGAAGCTCCTCATTCTTAAGATAAAGTTCAATTACAATTATGAAAAGTGTTATATATGAAAACTGTAGGGTGCCTGCAAGGCCCAGCATGATCGGCCACCTGTCGCCTTTGGTGTCATGTCCAGCAACTCCTTCAGTTTCCAGTTGTTTCCTTTCCTCCTTTGCACACAGCACAGTGGTTCTCAATTCTGGCTGCATATTACACTCACCCAAGGAGATCTTAAGTTGCTGATGCCCAGACCCCTTTCCAAACCAATTCAATCAGTATCTCTATAAATGGGACCTAGGTGTGGGTTTGGTTTGGGTGAGGGGTGTGTTTTTTTGTTCTTTCTTTGAGACATAACATAAATACAATAAAGTGCACACATACTAGTAAACATATGAATTATATGTATATATCCAAGTCACCACCATCAAAGTCAAGATGTAAAACATCCCCAACACTCAAGGAAGACTCCTTCCTTCTTGCCCCTTTTGAATCAAGACAACCATGACCGCTACCCACCCCCTCTCCTGGCAATGGTAACCACTATTCTGAGTTTTATCATCATAGACAAGTTATGCCTATTCTTGACATTTTTCAAGATCTAGTTTAAGCAATAAAATGCCCCCATTTTAAGTGAACAGTTCAATGTGTTTGACAAACATATGCATCTATATAACCACCACCTCAATCAAAATATAGAACATTTTCATCACTTTAAATTGTTCCCACTTAGCCCTTTACTGTCAACCGTCATCCTGTTCTCCACACAATCACTGATCTGATTTCTATAATTATACATTAGTTTTGTATGTTCTAGAACTTCAAATAAGTGTAATCATCAGTATGTTCTCTTTTGTGTCTGGCTTCTTTTGCTCAGCATGATTTGAGATTCTACCATGTTGTTTACTATCAATAGTTTCTTCCTTTTTATCACTGAGTAGTATTCCATTGATTAAATGTACCACTGTTTATCTATTCATCAGTTTTTAGCTATCTCTATATATAAAAACCTGTGACCGTCCAACCATTCAACCGTCCGACTGGTAGCTATGACACGCAATGACCACCAGAGGGGCAGGCACTCCGACCGGTAGCTATGATGTGCACTGACCACCAGGGGGCAGACGCTTAATGTAGAAGCTGCTGAGCTGTGGTGACTTGGCAGTGGCAGTTCTCAGGTGACACACCCAGAACCAAAGAGAAGGGAGCACAATTCCGGGGTGTGTCACCCGAGAACCACCCTCTCACAATCTGGGACCCCTCAGGGGATGTCAGAGAGCCAGTTTCAGCCTGATCCCCACAGGCCAGGCTGAGGGACCCCACCAGTGCACGAATCTGTGCACTGGGCCTCTAGTTACAAATAAAGTGGAAAAATGTTTTCATTTTTCTTAAGTGAAAATGAGTTCTCATTTTTATCTTGAGTTCCACTTGGAGTGGACTGCTAGGTTATATAATAGGGGTATTTAACTTTGTTTTTTAATTGATTTCAGAGAGGAAGGGAGAGGGAGAGATAGATAGAAACATCAATGATGAGAATCATTGATTGGCTGCCTCTTGCACACCCCACACTGGGGATTGAGCCCGCAACCCAGGCATGTGCCCTTGGCTGGAATCGAACCCAGGACCCTTCAATCCGCAGGCTGACGCTCTATCCACTGAGCCAAACCAGCTAGGGCTGTATAACTTTTTAAATAATGACTTTCTGTTTTCCAAAATAGTTGTATCATTTTATAATCCCAACAGTAACCACCAGTTTGAAGCACCAGTCCTGTTGCTTCATATACTGTCTTTTACTTGGTGACACTAATGTGTAGCCAAGGTTAAGAATCACCTAGAATTCCTTTTATGTGAAAGGCTCTTCATTCCTTTTTGACCTGCAAACTCTGACTTGATGATGCTGGTCTCAGTTTAAATACTTTTTCTTCAAAGACTCTTCCTTGACTCATCCCTTAAAAACTGGTTTAGGTCCACCTTGTACATTCTCCAAAGCGCCTATATTTTTCATCAATAACACTTCACTATTGTAATTATTTGTGTGATAATTCACTTAATGTCTGTTTTCTCCACTAAACTGTAAGGTCCATAGCAGCAGGAATCGTGGCTGTCTTCTTTATGGTTGAATCCTGGCTTCTAGCCAATACCTAATATCTAGCAAAGTCCCTGGCATACCCACTGGTCTTCAATAAACATTTGTTGAATGAACAAATGAATGCCCAGATGAATTTGTTGCATGAAGGAACAAATTCAAACAGTGATGAACAATACAGTTCTTGTCCACAAAAAGTACTAGAATAAGCACAACATATGAATTACAAAGACACAAAGTAGAATATGCTAAGAGGCAAGAAACCAGAGATAACCCAGTTTGAACAAGTAGAAGACAGTGGGGGCAGAGGGAGAGCAACCCAAGCAAAACAAGCCCAAGAACAAGAAGCACAGTATTTCATATAGTTTGATTTATTAAAGGACCCAAAGTCAAAGGTTTCTTTTTACCAATCTTGCAAAAGCTCTGAGCATAGAGTGGGAGTAATGGATGTTGGAATTCCTCATTATATTAAGACTCTAAATGGCAGAGTTGAAGGGGCTTTGAAGGGTCACTGCTCAATTTACAACTAAAGAAGGACTGGAAGTCCATGAAATGAGATTGTTTTGTTCTAGGTTGGCCAACAAAACAATGGCAGAACCAGATTCAAAGCCACACAACTTCCTATACCATGTCCTAAGCAAGGCTATGGTTGGAAGATCCAGATGAGTCTGTGCAAAAGGGCTCTCTAGAACTATTAATTCTTACTCTCCAAGGCCAACAAATATGGGCAGGTTCCATCAGTAACTTTTAGTCTATTAAGGGCAAACACAGAAGTTCTAATTGGGCTTCTGCCATTCCCCAAGCAGAATAAAACAGAACTTTCTTGTTTTGTTTTAACTCCTTCAGTGTCCCACACTAGCCAAAGGCAAGCCCTTCCTCATTAGGACTTAGAAACAAGGTTTTAAAAGGCACTAGGGAAGAAATACTGAGTCTCTGGTACATTCTGCTGAGAGGAGCAAAAAGAGCAAAGGAATATGCTTCTTTTTTAAAAAATTCTTTATTTTTTAAAATATTACGTAAATCTCCTTTTTCCCCCATTCGCCACTCCCTGGTGGCCCCCACCCCCCAGCCCATGCCCTCAAAACACCCCCACCCCTCGTCTGTGTCCATTGGTTATTCTCATATGCATACATACAAGTCCTTTGGTTGATCTCTTACCTTCTGTTTCAGCATATGAAACCTAATCATTTGCTAGAAAAGATGAAGAAATCATCAGTCCTACCGGGGGGAGAGGGGGTTTTAACCTCAACCACGCCTCCCCCCTTGTGTCCCATTTCTACTTTTTTGCTCCTCTCAGTATTCTTTTCTTCAAACTTTGATCTCACAAGAAGCCTCCTTCCAGAAGAAAATGGCTAATCCCTAAAGTTAGTCTCCACCAAGCAGGCCATGACCTCAATATTTCAGGCTTTTGGTGCAGGGGCCTTCTAGCTGTTCTGACCCCCCATGTCTCCTCTTGAGTCTCCTGCAGGGCTTTGGACTCTTGTCCATCTGCTTAACAGCCCATTTGCCTGCCCTTTTACTATTATAACCCTTCTGATAGACTGAAAAGTGTCTGACTTCCAGTTCAGTGTTCACATGCTTCATGTCAACACTCATTTATAACTTTCTAACAGCTACTTGCTGAACTCTGAACTAGCTATGGCTGAACTAGCCAAAGACACTGGGAATACAAAGAAAAGTAAGACATACTTCTCTGGCCTCCACCCAACTTTCCCTCTACCCCTAACACCCAACTATTAAAATACATGCTGAACTGCAGAAATGGTAGATGTGGATCTCTGAATTCCAACTTTCCTATATCCTGACTACTTCTGAGGATTAATTTTCTTATTTGAAAAATCAGTAAAGGCCTGTAAATACAGCAAAGCCCTATAAAAATATTAGTCATTTGTCATTTCTCTATTCTTTGCTTTCCCTGGGAGTCTTATCTTCCCAACTATAGCAAGAGGAGGCTTATTTTTCTGGTGTTCTGCTGTGTCTAGCCCAGTGCTGGGCAACACAATATCTGGTCAAAGGACAATTGAAAGCTGCGTACAGATTTTGAAGATATGCTTTCTCAGCCTTGGGGCCCCATACACCACACACGTCTTTATAGTCTAAAGCTATTTGAGCCAAGAACTGTAACAGCTCCAGAGAAATTAAATCAACACATACTTGTTCAAAAGCTACCCTAAATTCTCTGACCTGGCGCCTAACCCAAACATTCTTGTATTCTGGCCAGCACTTGTCAGGGATTGAGATGGCCAAAAAATAATTACAGACAACTAAAAACTTTTCTGCTGGGAAAAGTTTCCTAAAAGTAGTGGGGTGGGGACCCATGCCCTTGCCTAGATAGAGACTTTGCACCCATTAGTGGGCCCTCTAGAATTATACCCTTCTAGAGGTGCTGGCTCCCAACAATCAGTCCTGATCACAGCAGCACTAAGAGCACAGTGATAAATGCCTTGAAGATATAAACATTGAGGAGCCAGGCACACCACTGCCTGGGGTAAAAACAATGTAGATTCCAGTTTCTATAGCAACAAGAGGTCATCTTCAAGTCTCCCAGGCCCATTGCTGGCTAGCTGACTAGAGAACACATTCTGGGGCTCCAAAAGAGACCAGAACTAGAAGAGAGCTTCTCATCATCTTTCTGTCCCATTCAAACAATACAAGGAAGATAACTGATCCCCCTTCTTCTTTTCTTTTCTTTTTTAATATATTTTATTGATTTTTTACGAGAGGAAGGGAGAGGGATAGAGAGTTAGAAACATCGATGAGAAACATCAATAAGTTGCCTCCTGCACACCCCCTACTGGGGATGTGCCCACAACCAAGGTACATGCCTTGACAGGAATCAAACCTGGGACCCTTGAGTCCGCAGGCTGACGCTCTATCCACTGACCCAAACCGGTTAGGGCCCTTCTTCTTTTCTTAAGAGAGCCAAACCGGTTAGGGCCCTTCTTCTTTTCTTAAGAGAAGATAATCAAGAACATCTACTGGAAACCTTGCAGAAGGGATGAGCATTCCAAGAACTAGATGGGAAGCCCTTCCTTACCTAATTCAATTCTCAGCTATGGTAGCAGAGTGTCTCTCCTGAATGGGGACTATCAAGAATGAAGTGTGCCTGGGCCTCCTTACAGCCCAACCTCCCCAACCCTGCTTGCTCATCTGCACAAGCCTGATGTGATTTCTGAGGAAAGGCCTCTATGTAAAAGCATATTCCAGCTCACAGAGAACTAAATTCAAGTCTCAATACATCTTACCTGGGTTTACTATAACTGAATTCCTCACTGATCTCCCTGTCTCTGCTCTAGTTTCTCTCAAACTCATCCTCTACCAAAGCAGTTGGTATAATTTTTCTAAAATTCAAATCTGAGTAGACTACTCTCCTGAATAAAATCCTTCACAGGTTCACACAAAAACCTGTACATAAGTGTTCATAGATGCTTTATGTGTTATAGCCAAAAACTGGAATCAGTCCATATGTCTATTCAACAGGTGAATGGTTATTTAAACTCTGGTACTTACATACAATGAAATACTACTCAGCAAAAAAATGGAGCCAAGTAATGATACACATAACTACATGGATGAACTTTGAGGGAATTATGCTGAAGAAAAAAAAGCCAATCCCAAAAAATTACATACGCTATGATTCCATTTATATAACATACTAGAGACCCAGAGCACAAAATTTGTGCACGGAGGTATGTGTCCCTCAGCCCAGCCTGCACCCTCTCCAATCTGGGACCCCTAGAGGGATGTCCAACTGCCCGTTTAGGCCCAATCCCGGTAGGCTCTGGCCTAAACAGGCAGTCAGACATCCCTCTCACAATCCAGGACTGCAGGCTCCCAACTGCTCACCTGCCTGCCTTCCTGACTGCCCCTAACCACTTCTGCCTGCCAGCCTGATCACCCCCTAACCACTCCCCTGACAGCCTGATTGATGCCTAACTGCTCCCCTGCCAGCCTGTTTGCCCCTAACTGCCCTCCTCTGCAGGCCTGGTCACTCCTAACTGCCCTCCCCTGCAGGCCTGGTCCCTCCCAACTGCTCTCCCCTGTAGGCCTGGGTCCCCCCCAACTGCCCTTCCTTGCAGGCCCAGTCGCCCCCACTGCCCTCCTCTGCCAGCCTGGTCACCCCTAACTGCCCTCCCCTGCAGGCTTGATCGCCCCCAACTACCCTCCCTTGCAGGCCTGGTCCCTCCCAACTGCCCTCCCCTGCTGGCCTGATCACCCACAACTGCCCTCCCTTGCAGACCTGGTCCCTACCAGCTGCCCTCCCTTGCTGGCCATCTTGTGTCCACATGGGGGCAGGATCTTTGACCACATGGGGGCAGCCATCTTGTGTGTTGGAGTGATGGTCAATTTGCATATTACTCTTTTATTGGATAGGATAGAGGCCTGGTGGGGGCCAGCTGGTTTGCCCTGAAGGGTGTCCTGGATCAGGGTGCGGGTTCCCTTGGGGTGTGGGGCGGCCTGGGCGAGGGGCCTGTGGTGGTTTGCATGCCAGCCACACCCCCTGGTGACCGAAGCAGAGGCCCTGGTATCTGGGATTTATTTATCTTCTATAATTGAAACTTTGTAGCCTTGAGCGGAGGCCAAGGCAGGCCAGGGCTGCAGAAGCTTGGCTTCCTCCATCGCCGGGGGCAACTCAAGCCTCCTGCTCTCTCCAGCTCTGTGGCTGTCGCCATTTTTGTTGGGATTTATTTATCTTCTATAATTGAAACTTTGTAGCCTTGAGTGGAGGCCTGGGCCTGCCAGGGTGTGCGGAAAGTTTGGCTTCCTCCATTGCCAGGGAAACCCAAGCCTCCTGCTCACTTCATGGCTGCAGCCATCTTGGTTGGGTTAATTTGCATACTCGCTCCTGATTGGCTGGTGGGCATGGCTTGTGGGTGTAGCGGAGTGATGGTTAATTGGCATATTACTCTTTTATTAGATAGGATTTTTGAAAGGATAAAATTTTAGAAATATTAGGGACCGGAAAGGGGGAAGGAGGAAAGGCTATGGTTATAAAAGGGTAAGGATCTTTGTGCATTAGAATAGAACTTACACACATACATATATACACATGAGTACAGTAAAACTGAGGAAATCTGAACAAGATTGGTGGATTTTCTTTCAATGTCAGTATTCTGGTTGTGACAGTCTACTACAGGTTTTCAAAATGTTACTGTGAAGAAAACTACACAATATCCCTGTGATTTCTCTGAATTATTTCTTAAAACTGCATGTAAATATACAATTATCACAACAACAAAATTTTTTTAAAAATCTTTATTGTTGAAAGCATTACATATGTCCTTTTTTAACAAAAATTTTAACTTTAAAAAACTCTTTGCAGGGATCCCAAATTTCTATAACAGTAATTCCTAACATTTTTCAATGAGGAATTCAAAATAGCTCCACATAATAATAGTTGTATTTTTAGGTTCCACTGGTTTAAAAATGTTTGATTGAACCGAACCAGAGTAGCTCAGTTGGTTGAGCATCGTCCCATGCACCGAAAGGTTGCCAGTTTGATTCTAGGTCAGGGCACAAACCTGGGTTTCAGGTTTGATCCCCAGTCAGGGAGCGTAGGAAAGGCAACTGATCAATAGTTCTCTGACATCGATGTTTCTCTCTCTCTCTCTCTCTCTCTCTCTCTCTCTCTCTCTCTCTCTCAGAGTGTCCTTGGGTGAGATCTCTCTCTCTCTCAGAGTGTCCTTGGGTGAGATTTTAAAAAAAGAAAAGATTGATTGAGGAAATAATATGGATTCATGAAACACCCTTCAAGGATCCCCCCCGGCCCACCGCCACCGCCCTGCCTTTCAGGGCTTCTCATCTCCCAGATTGGGAACCATTGGCCTATATAAAGAATATCATGTAGCAAAGCATACAAAGCTTTCAAGAGTAGTCCCTACCAAGTTCTCTAGTCTTACTCTATGTCACTCACTCAACTTCTTTCAATTCCATAAATAGCAAGGCTCACTTTGTGGCTTTGTACATAATGCTCCCACTGACTGCAGTATCCTTGCCCCATTCTAAATCAAACTAATTCGTACTCAAGTTTCAAGATTCTACTTAGGCTTTTTTTAATTCCTCCAGCAAGTCTTCTCTACACTGACTCCTAGGATTAGAGTTAGATTAGGAGCCCTTCTTCTGTGCTCTTATAGTCCCTAAGATTCTCTCTATCACAACTTAGACCAATTACTTAACCTCTCTATGCCTCTGTTTCATTTTCTTTAAAATAAGGAGAAAATAGTACCTACCCCATAGAATTATAAGAATGAAATGTTTTTAAAAAATAATGAAATTAGTTAATACATATAAACTATTTCTAATGGAGCACTACACACAATAAGTGTTCAATTACTATCGAGTTGTTTCTGTTATAACTGTCTGTTTAACCACTCTATTGAAAAATCCAGCAGGAACTTATATTTGTATTCATCTCTAGTATGGCATATAGCAGGTGCTTGTTAAATATTTGGTAAAAGAAGGAATCTATGGTTGAGGTAGGGAGATAGAACTGAAGTCAGTGGTAGAACTGGGGATCTAGAGAATTGGGAATTACTGATAATAGCAAAAGGTAAGTATAGGTAAGAGCCAGGAATAAGGTCGCCATCTTAAGCATAGAAAAACTCTATTATAGATTACTGAGCACTTAGGTGAACAAACTCAGCTGAGAACTACTAAATTATACATATCTTCTAAACTGGCCATACTCAATTGTTATGTAGAGCTCCTTTGATTTGTCATTGTAACTTATTAATATTGAGCTAAAAAAGTTGTTTAACCTTTGGTAAGCACTGTTTCTTCATACGTAAAATTGTGGCATAATAATAGTTTTCTAAGTACCTAAGATTACAAAAGCAAACTATCTAGCTCATATTGATTAAAGTAAAACCAGTTTTTTTTCTGAATAAATGTTATATTTTTCCCTTATCTTAAATTTTTTGTCTTCAAATTTTAAGAAGAAAAGGGGTAAGTCTCTTGGATAATAACTGCCTATACACTAAGTGACTTGCTCAAGTCACATATATGGTGAATACAGGGCTGCAACTGGGATATTGTCTGTCTCCAGAGTCTTGATAAGAATAATTGCATACTGGTGTCCACCTAATTTGTTGGGCAATTCAATCGTACCAACTCTCAACCTCAACTCCTCTCTGCTGCCAATCTGGACCTGGGGTAGCTGTTCGGCTTCCTTTCTTCCTCTTATTTTTTCCCATATAGGAAATGAAAAGGGAGCACCACTGGATCCCCTCCCAGGGTAGAATATGCCAAAGAAACAGGCTAAACAGAGAACCCTTCAGGGCTGGGGAGGGGGGGAGATGTAAATATTCATATCCTGTAATATCAGAGCCAGAAAGACTCACTAGTTAAACTCTCTGGTTTTACAGATGAAGACACTGAACTCTGAGAGGGAAATCACTTGCCTAAGGTCACAGAGCTGAATGGAGTCTGAAAACCTGTCTCCCAATTCCCAAATTGAGGCTCATTTTGATGTACCCTACACCAAGCCATGGAGAGAGAACTGAAGTAGGACCAGTCAGGCTTGTCATGTCACTAAGTGAAAAACCCAAATGCTGTAAACACAGGAAATGGGCTGGGATAAGGTTCAGAGGGAGCAGCAACCTTTGCCAAGTTAGAAGTGTTCAAGGGTTTCCTGTCCACAGCTGTTAACAGTCACAGAAATGCTCCAGAAAGCAATACAAAACAGAAGAAAAAAAAGAAGAAAATATTCAGGCCTAGAAGAGACTTTATAAATTATTCAGTACAATCTCTTAGGCGTTACAGATGAGGAAGCTAAGTACCTCCCAAAAAAATGACTTGTCCAAACTCAGAATTTAGGGACCCTTAGAAACCACTTACTTGGTCAAATCCTTTAATTTAATGCTAGGAAGTCTGATACCCAGAGAGGGAAAGAGACTTATTAGTACACAAGGTTACACAGCTAGACAGTGGCAGAGCCAGCACTAAAATTCAGTTCTTCTACCTTACAGGCTAGTAAGTGCTTCTCACTGGTTAAAATCAACCAAATAAAGTGATTTACCTTAAATGATGTGGGGGCTATTTCGGCCTTGGAAAAAGTACAACAGGTTAGGAAACTGAAAAAAAAAAAAGCAGGATGTACTAACAGCTAATGAAGAATGACAAGGTCCAAACAGAGCAAGCTTAAAGGAACCAAAACAAAAGTGCTCTGGCTGATTAAGACACTTTGTAAAACTAAGAGTCAGAAGAAAAAAAAAATTCTGGCTATTCTAGGAACTTAGAATCAAGAAAGAACAAGCAGGGCAGGGAGATAGAAAAGGCTGGAAACGCTAAGGGAAATCCCAAGGTACTACCTTCCTTCTTCTGTCCTAAACCCAAATATCCAGAAAACATCACCTCAGAAGCAACTTAGTGTTCAGCAGGCTACTATGGGGGTACTATAGGAATTAGCAGATTTCTGGGCCCCACATACACACAGCTGGCAAGTATGGAGGGGAACTACATTTACACAACACCTAGAATTTAATATATATTCAATTCTCGCATCAGACCTGCAATACAAAGATTATGATTCCTATTTAACATATATAGAAACTGGGGCTTAGAAAACACAAGTCTCTTGGGCGCAGTCAAAAAGTTAGTATCTGTATATGGCAGATTTAGTAGTCAAACTTAAATTTCATTTAAGAAATCTTAACCCACAACCAACATCATACGGAATGGGCAAAAACTGTAAGTTTCCTTTTAAGATCGGGAACAGAGAAGGATGGCTGCATTCACCACTCTTATTCAACATAGTACTGGGAGTCCTAACCACAGCAATCAGACAAGAAGAAAAAAATAAAAGGCATCTTAATTTAAAAGGAAGACATAAAATGTCATTACTAGCAGATGACATGATACTGTATATAGAGAACCCTAAATATTCCACACAAAAATACTATAACTGATAAATTAATTCAGTAAAGTAGAAGGATACAAAATAAATACCCAGAAATCAGTTGCATTTTTATACACCAATAATGAACTATTAGAAAGACTAAGAAAACAATCCCATTTACAACTGCATCAAAAAATACCTAAAAATAAATTTAACCAAGTATGTAAAAGACTTGTACACAGAAAATTATAAGACACTGAAGAAAGAAATTAAAGAAGATACAAATAAGTGGAAGCATATACCATGTGCATGTGTAAGAAGAATTAACATCATTAAAATGTCCATACTATCCAAAGCAATCTATAGATTCAATGCAATTCCTATCAAGATACCAATGGTATAGTTCACAGAACTAGAAAAAATATTCCAAAAATTTATATGGAACCACAAAAGACCCTGAATACTCACAGCAATCTTGAGAAAGAAGAACAAAGTTAGAGGAATCACATTACCTGATATCAAACTATATTACAAGACCATAGTAGTCAAAACAGTATGTTACTACCCCGGCAGTTTGGCTCAGAGGCTGAGGGGTCCTAGGTTCAGTTCTGGTTGGGGGCACATGCCCAGGATGCGGGCTCGATCCCCAGTGTAGGGTGTGCATGAGGTAGTCGATAGATGGTTCTCTCTCATCATTGATATTTCTGTCTCTCTCTCTCTCTTCTCCCTTCCTCTCTGAAATCAATAAAAATACTTTAAAAAAAACTGAATGTCAACTGTAAATGAAAATTTAAAAGGAAAAACAGCATGGTACTGGCATAAAAACAGATATATAGATCAATGGAACAGAATAGAGATCCCAGAAATAAACCCATACCTTTATAGTCAGTTAATATTTGACAAAGGAGGCAAAAATCATACAATGGAGTAAAGACAGTCTCTTCAATAAAAGGAATTGGAAAAATTGAACAGATATTTGTCAAAAAAATGAAACTAGGCCATCTTCTTATACTATACACAAAAATAAACTTTAAAACCTTAGAAGAAAACACAGATAGTTAAATTTTGGACATTTATTATAGCAATATTTTTTGTAATATATCTCCTCGGGCAAGGGAAACAAAAGAAAAAATAAACAAATGGGGCTACATCAAACTAAAAAGCTTTTTCACAGCAAAAGAAACCATCAACAAAATGAAGACAACCCACTGAATGGGTGAACATATCTACCAATGATACTTCTGATAATGAGTTGATATCCAAAATTTAGAAACACACACACACACACACACACACACACACACACACAATTTAAAAATGGGTAAAGGACCTGAATGGACACTTCTCCAAAGATGGCCACCAGACACATGAAAAGCTGCCCAACATCACTAATCATCAGAGAAATGCAAATTAAAACCACAATGAGATATCACTTCACACCTGTCAGAATGGCTATCATCAATAGATTAATAACCAACAAGTATTGGTAAGGATGTGGTAGGAATGCAGATCGGTGCAGCCACAGTGGAAGGCAGTATGGAGTTACCTCAAAAAATTAAAAATGGAACTACCTTGTGATCCAGCAAATCCACTTCTGGGAATACATCCAAAGAAACCCAATACACTAATTTGAAAGAATATATGTATCCCTATGTTCACTGCAGCATTATTTACAATAGCCAAGATTTGGAAGTGGCCCAAATACCCATCAGTAGATGAGTGGATAAAAAAGTTGTGGTACATTTACACAATAGAATTGTACTTGGCCATAAAAAAAAAAAAAAAAAAAAAAGGAAATCTCACCCTTTCTGACAGCATGAATGAACCTGGAGAGCATTATGCTAAGTGAAATAAGCCAGTCAGAGAAAGACAAGTACCATATGATTTCACTTATATGTGGAATCTGATGAACAAAATAAACTAACAAATAAAATAGAAACAGACTCATAGAGAAGAGACTGACACTGGTTAGAGGGGAGGGGGGTTGTGGGGGGAGAAAAGATAGAGGGAGGTAGAAAAGAGTATAGGGGGATAAATGGTGATGAAAGGAGATTTGACTTAGGGTGGTGAGCACACAATACAATATACAGATGATGTTTTATAGAATTGTATACCTGAAACCTATATAATTTTATTAACCAATTTCACCCCAATAAATTCAATTAAAAAAAAATTCTTAGCAAATACCTGCTGTTTCAACCCTGTGATAAGGGCTAGAGATACAATCTACCTAATAAAAGAATAACATGCTAATTGACAGTACCTTCACAATGCCCACCAGCCAATCAGGAGTGAGTATGCAAATTAGCCCAACAAAGATGGCGGGTAAATTTGCATACGCAGGCGCCAAGCAGACTGGGACGGGGCATTTCGCACCACCCCGCCATTCCGAGCCTCTGGGCAGCGTGGGAAGGCAGAAAGGCGGCTCTGGGCCAGAGCAGAAAGGTGGCTCTGGCCAGAGCAAAGGTGGTGCCGGCAGCCAGGGGAAGGAAGGCCCATTCTTGCACGAATCTTTGTGCATCGGGCCTCTAGTGAAAAAATAAACATGGTCCCTGGCCTATGGGATTTCCAATTAGGTAAACGCTATTAACTAATAATTATTATAATAATACATGCATGTTTGAATGTTTACTATATGCCAGGCACTATTCTAAGCTTTCCACATATACTACCTCATTTAATTCTCACAGTAACTCAGTGAGGCAGTTACTATTATTCTCCTCATTTTACAGATAGGAAACTAAGGCACAAAAAATTAAGTTACTTGTTTAAGAGCACACAGCCAGTAAGTTGTAAAAATAAAGATTCAAACCCAGGCAGCTTGACTAGAAAGCCTATATTCTTTTTTATTTTATTTTATGCATTTAATATATATATATATATATATATTGATTTCAGAGAGGAAGTGAGAGGGAAAGAGAGAGAAACATCAATGATGAGAGAGAATAATTGATTGGCTGATTCCTGCACCCCCACACTGGGGATCAAGCCCACGACCCAGGCATATTCCCTGACCAGGAATCGAACCATGAGTTCCTGGTTCATAGGTCGATGCTCAACCACTGAGCCACATTGGCCACATTAGTATTTATCTATACTAATAAAAGGGTAATATGCTAATTAGACTGGACGTCTTCTGGATATCCTTCTGGACAAAGCCACAGTGGTGGGGGCCAAGGCAGAGGTGGTTAGGGGCAATCAGGCTGGCAGTGGAGAGTAGTTAGGGGAGACCAGGCTGGCTGGGGAGAGCAGTTAGGGGGCGATCAGGCCGGCAGGGGAGAGTGGTAGGGGGCGATCAGGCTGGCAGGGGAGAGCAGTTAGGGGCAATCAGGTAGGCAGGCAGGTGAGCATTTAGGAGTCAGCGGTCCCAGATGTGAGAGGGATGACTGACTGCCGGTTTAGGCCAGATCCCTGCAAGATTGGGCCTAAACTGGCAGTTGGATATCTCCTGAAGGGTCCCAGATTGAAGAGGGTGCAGGCCGGGCTGAGGGACCACACCCCCCCCCCCCCCAGTGCATGAATTTTGTGCACCGGGCCTCTAGTCCTATATAATAAAAGGGTAATATGCAAATTGACCCTAACAGCGGAATGACGAGAACAACCACTTGACCAGTCACTATGAGGCACACTGACCACCTCTTGGTCCCTTTGCCTGGCTGGCAGGCTCCCATCACCCAATGGCGAACGGGGAACCAGGGGTGGGTGGTAGGGGATGCACACAGTGCCAGGCCAAGGCCCCCGCCCCTCCGGTTTCTCCACACACAGTGGGCAACCCGCAGCAGGGGGTGGGGCCGGCAGGCGGGTGGGTGGGAACGGCCAACTTCTTGGTCCCTCCCCACGGCCGGCAGGGTCCAATCGCCTGCTGGCAAACAGGGAACCAGGGGTGGGTGGCAGCAGGGGGTGGGGCCAGCTGCAGGCAGCCAGGGAAGATGGCCCTGATTGCAGGCCAGGCCTAGAGACTGTACCTGCGCACGAATTTCATGCTCCAAGCCTCTAGTGTTCTTAATACCTACCTATAAAAACGCAATGGCATGACAGCTTGGCACATGCTCTGATAGAGGTAAGTCAGAGGTGATAGAGGCTTTTACTGGGACAACTGGCCTTACAGTCATCCCCATCTATCTATAATAATAAAAGTGTAATATGCTAATTAGACCAGACATCCTTCTGGACGAAGCCGGGGCTGTGAGGGAAGCCCGGGTCCTGGGTACCTGCCGGCAGCCGGAGGGAAGCTCGGGTCCCGAGTGCCAGAGGGAAGCCAGTGCCGGCAGCCAGGGGAAGGAAGGTCTACTCTTGCATGAATTTCGTGCATCAGGCCTCTAGTTATATATAATGAAGAGTGACTAGAGTAGGGGTAAGGAATCTTATTCTAACAAGGGCCATTTGGATATTTATAACATCATTCGTGGGCCATACAAAATTATCAACTTAAAAATTAGCCTGCTATATTTGGTCAAACATTTCACTAACTCACCCCTAATGCTTTGGCAGAGCCAGATCAAATGATTTCATAGGCCTTATACAACCCACAGGCTGAATGTTCCCCATTCCTGATCTAGAGGCTGGAGACAATAGAAAGGTCAGAGGAACACTGGGTTGTACAGATAAATATTGATTTTCTCCAGAAACAGGAAGACCAGTGAGAAAAGATAGTGACCAGAGTCACTGTACTCTTTTCCTGCTCTGATCAGAGCACCATCACCTCTGTTCTGCAAGGCTTTCTCATCCAACATCTCAAGAATCCTCACAACAGTCAAAGGAGTCAGATAGGGCAGATATTACTGATCCCACTTAATAAATGAGGAAAATAAGACCAATAGAGCAGCAAAGGTTTTTCCTGGGTGGCCAGGGAGTTGGTGACAGAGAAAGTCAATCTCTTGACTTCTGCTCTTTCTACTGGACTACTCTGACTCATCACAAAAAGGAAAAATCCCAAACATGGTATTGAAGAAGAGTTCAAAACTCTAGATTTCTCTGACCATTCTCTTTTCATCTTACCATCACTCCCATTTCTACTTCCCTCTTCACCCCTCACCACACATGTACACAAACCAAAATCTGCTTACATATACTCATGCATCCTCCCTTGATGCCTCAAAGTCAATGACTTATAGTCAGTGCGTTGATCAACCACAAAGCCTTGGCTTCCATTAGACACCATGTCTTTAGGGAAACATTCCATTCGACCAGCTCATTCTCAGTACACAGATCTTTAAATGGCAATTAAGGAAAAGAGAGGAATGCTGAAAAAGGAATGGTGAGGGGAAACACCCTATGAGGCGAGAACAATTTATACCATCTTATAAGTCTGTACAGAAGACATCAAATTTGGCCCAAGCCTGAGGTTTACCCACCAAATTAACTCAGGTGGGATCTTGAGTTTCTAATAAGGAAAAGCACTAAAATTCCTCCATTAACTCATTCAGTCAGTCATTCTTCATTACTGATGTTCATTTTGTGTACAACTTATATTAGAGCCACACAATTAAAACACAACAAAAAAAAAAAACTGCTTTCAAAAAGCTTACTTTTTAGCCCGGCCAGTGTGGCTCAGTGGTTGAACATCGACCTATGAACCAGGAGGTCACAGTTCAATTCCCAGTCAGGGCATATGCCCAGGTTGTGGGCTCAATCCCCAGTGTGGGGCATGCAGGAGGCAGCGAATCAATGATTCTCATCATTGATGTTTCTCTCTCTCTCCCCCTCTCCCTTCCTCTCTGAAATCAATAAAAAATATTATTTTAAAATAAAAATTAAAATATATATAATGACTTTTTTAAAAAGCTTACCTTTTAGTTTGTGATTCCTTGTTAAAGATGGAGCCATTTTTCAACTAATTCATTTGCTTCTATTGTTTATGTGAACTTCATATATAATTTGTTTTCTTCAAGTCTTACTAATATGACTATGGGAGATATATGGAGAGGAGGAATGAAGGAAAGTTGTGTTTGTTCTTTGTTGTATTTTTCCATGTATTCCAGAAGATTTTATTTTATTATTTATTATTTATTTTTATTTTTTTAGGTGGCTTAAAACACAGATATTTATTCTATCACAGTTCTGGAGGGTATATGTCTGAAATCTAGGTATTGACAGCTAGCTGTCTAAAGGAGCTAGCTGAGGATCCTTCTTTGTTTCTTCTAGCTTCTTTGGTGTTTCTTGGCTTATAGACATATTACTCCAATATCTGCCTCTGTCTTCATATGGCCTTCTCCCTTATGTGTCTGTGAATTTTTGTCCAAATTTTCTTCCTCTTATAAGGCCACCAATCATTAGATTTAGGGCCCAATCTAATTCATAAGTATCTTATCTTTTTAAAATTTCTTTATTGAGTAAGTTATTACATGTGTCCTTATCCCCACATTATCCCCCATCCCCACCACTCATGCCCTCACCACCCTGCTGTCTGTGTCCATTGGTTAGGCCTATATGCATGCATACAAGTCCTTTGGTTGATCTCCCCCCAAGATTTTCTATTTTTGAGGGGAACTGGAATTGGCATGTGGCTCTTTTGGAAAAAGCTATGTTCACTAATAAATAACATATTTCTTTTTTTATTATTAATTTCTTTATTGATTAAGGTATCACATATTTGTCCTCATCCCCCTATACCCATCCCAAACCCCTCCCCACGCATGCCCCCACCCCCCTGTTGTCTGTGACCACTGGTTAGGCTTATGTGCATGCATACAAGTCCTTTGGTTGATCTCTCCCCCTTACCCACTCCCTCCCCTACCTTCCCTCTGAGGTTTGACAGTCTGATCGATGCTTCCCTGTCTCCGGGTCTGTTTTAGTTCATCAGTTTATGTTGTTCATTATTTCCCCTAGATGAGTGAGATCATGTGATACTAGAAATACACTTATAAGAACTGAAAATAAGACAAGCAATAATGGTTATGCTGAGAGGCAAATGAATCAGTTTGAACATATTTCTTTTTACTAAAGCACAATAGCATTATGGGGGCGGGGGGGGGGCGTTTAACCTACTAGTGGAGAAGACAGTAATCAGGATACAAGGAAATACCAAGTTCTGTGGAAGCAAGATGATTAATTCTCTCTTAAGGGTCAGGGAAAGCCTTCCCAGGGAAGACACTATTGGCTTGGCCTTAGGGAATATGGGATATCTGAATGCTAGAATGCTGAGCCTGCACAAACAGGGTTGGAGTGGTCTCTAAGGGTAAACTAAAGAGTCCTGGGTTCCTAGCAGAAGAGTTGCCTTGGGATAAAAAATATATATATTATATTCCTGGTTGCTTTAAAAATGATATTATTGCCCAGACTTAAGATGGTATGAAATGTTCTCCCCTCATAGGGTGTTTCCCCTCGCCATTCCTTTTTCAGCATTCCTCTCTTTTCCTTAATTGCCATTTAAAGATCCGTGTACTGAAAATAAGCTGGTGGCTCAATTGGTTGGGCATCATCCCATGTACCAAAAGATTGCTGGTTCAATTCCTGGTCAGGGTATGTGCCCTGATTGTGGGCTCAGTCCCCAGTTGGTGATATACAGGAAGCAGCCTATCGATGTTCTGCTTTCACATCAATATTTCTCTCTCTCTCTCTCCCTCTCCTTTCCTCTCTCTTCAAAAATCAATGAACTATTCTTTTTAAAAAATGATATTATCCCTCTGAGGCATATGCTCCAGATAAAGTCCATCAAACTCTGTAATGGACCTAGCTCTACCTTGCACTCATACAGACCCAAAGCTCTGAGTATAAGATTACAACTCTACTAGAGATTTCTCTGTCTTGCCCTCACACACTTCTGCTTCCTGCCTTGCAAACTGTCTCCCACAGCAGCCAAAGCCACCTTATCTCTCAAAGAGTTCAGCTAGTGATACAACCATTAATGGTCTTAATACTTAAAGCCAGTTAAAATGAGAAATGTTCCAGTTCAAATGCAACTTTTAGTAGTTTAACCTTGAGCTGGCCAAAGAAGAGGACAAAAGTCCTTTAATGATGCACAAACACAAAGTAAAGCAAACAGTTCCTGCCAAACCACAGTCCATTCAGTGGATTCCCAAAATCCAGTAGTCTCTGCCACCCTACCCACCCATCACCAAACTCATGTTCCAGCTAGGCCTAGTGTAGGCACATAGCACAAGCAGCACTTGAAAGAAGGTAGATAAGCAGGTTCTCAGGCTCTTCCCTGAAGTACAATCCAAATGAAAGGGAGTAGCTGCCAGCTCAACCTGGCCCTGTTGGATTTGGAAATCTGCAAAAAAGCTGGCAATGTGCTACCCAAGCACCACAGACCACTCCTCTCAGGAAATGAGGGCTACTTATACAGTCCACATAACGAGACTGCTGCATGCAATCTAGATATTATAATGACCATTTAAGAAGCACTGCTCTGGTATAGAGAAACTGGGTTGAAGTGTGGCTAATAACTTAATCATACACTATACCCATTCTCACTTCTGTGCAGTCCCCCAATGATCAAATTCTACCCTACCCTTTAAGCACAATCTAATGCCTCCTCTGAGGGGACCTTCTGGCCTCCTCCAGTTCTCAACGATCACACTATTTTATTTGGGCAACATGTATCCTCTCAAAAGATATGCAGCAATGCTTTTCCTATTACAGCACTGATCAGTGTGGTATTGCTGCATTTCCCTCACCAGAACTCAAGTTCTTTGACAAGGCTGCCCAATTCCTAACCCTACCTAGAATTACCTCTAAATGCAACAACTGTACTATTGTTGATGATTTAACATGGACACACCCTATCTCAGGAGCCCAGTGCCAATTCTACTTCCTCTAATTCATCCTGCCTCCCAATCAGATCTTGTTTATCACCACCTTATGCAGGCCTTACCTTGCTCACCATGTTGATGATTCTTCATTACCTATAATGAAAGTCTTCAAAGTGCAGATGTCAATCCCTCAGTTAATGCATCAGCATTTAAAAAAAAATTATCAGAGTTCATCAGTAAGGACACAGACAGTTTTATAAAAGTTTTCTTTCATTTAAATAATAATAATAGCAAGCTACCATTTTTGTAGCACTGTGTGTCAGGCACTATTCTAAGTATTTTCTATTTGTTATTGCATTAGTCCTCACAATAACCCTACCAAGTTATCATTATTATCACCTCCATTTTTCAGATCAAAAAACTAAGGCATGGTTCCCAAGTCCAGAGGCACTAGGAAACATGCCAGTGTCTGAGACAGAGACTCCAGGCAGAGCAGTAATACCTGATATCAGAAGTGTCAGGGACAGTGGTGGTGCCTGTGACCAGGTGACACTGACAAGAGCAAGGCACAAGTGACCTGGGAGGCACAAGCAGTGGCAACAAGGTCACCAGCAATGCCACTAGCAAAGGCAGTGGAGGATGGAAAGCGCTAGCTGTCAAACATAACTAGAGGCAACTCAAAAAAGTGTTCACTACTTCAAATGTGCCAGCAGAATAATTATTCATCAAGCACCATGAAAAATTACAGTAACATAGTATCACTAAAAAGGAAAATGACAGTTCTCTAGAAACTAAACTTAAAGTCATGGAAGACTGCAATCTAACTAGTAGAGATTTCAAATAGCTGTCATTAAAAAAAACAACAACAACACCTCAATGAGCTTCAAGAAAATTCAAAAAGAAAGTTCAATGAGCTCCGGAATAAATTAATGAACAGAAGTACCGTATTTTTTCATGTATAAGACACCCCCCACTTTTCCAACTCAAAATTAAGAAATCAATATTTTAAATATTTTGTTAGGTTTCCTCTTAGGGCCTTCTCCTTTTTTGGCATCGTAAGGTGTTGTTCTTCCTGTTTTCTCCACTGTCTGATCATACACTTAGTGGGAGGAGGTCCAAATAGTCTCTCTGCAGCTCTATTTCCATGCTCTTTTGCATAGCTGATTATATTCAGTTTGAATTTTTCAGAGTAAGACAATCGCTTACAGGTTTTATTTTTTGACATCTGTATGTACTCAGAACGCTCGGGTTCAGGTCCCTGTTGCATCTGCACACTCTCCACTTCCACCTCCAATTACGGCATCAGCTGATGTCAGTAACAAAAAGGCTCATGATTGGAGGAAGCCTGTTTGACAAGGTATGGGCAGCTATGCACCTGCACGCAGCTCCCTCCTCGGCTGACTTCCGTGTATAAGACGCCCCTTGATTTTCAGTCTAACGATTTTAGAAAAAAATAGCATCTTATACACGGAAAAATACGGTACTTTACCACAGAGATTGAAACTCAAAAAAAAAACAACAAAGCAGAAACCCTGGAACTTAAGAACTCAAAAAATGAGATGAAGAATGCATTAGAAAGCATTGGAAATAGAGCAGACCATATGGAAAATAGAAATCTAGAAATAGTCCTAGCCGGTTTGGCTCAATGGAAAGAGCGTTGGCCTGCGGACTAAAGGGTCCCGGGTTCAATTCTGGTCAAGGGTACATGCCAGGGTTAGCAGGCTCAATCACCAGTAGTGGGCATACAGGAAGCAGCCAATTAGTGATTCTCTCTCATCGTTGTTTCTATCTCTCCTTCTCTAAAATAAACAAAAATATATATTTTTTAAAATAAACCTAGAAATAGTGGAAGAGAAGAGAGAACCAATATCATAAAAAAGAAAAATCTCTCTGAGAACTATCCGACTCCATTAGAAAAAGCAACATAAGGATTATGGGTATCCCAGAAGAAAAAGAGAGGGAGAAGAGAGAAGAAAGCTTAAAGAAATAACTGAGAAATTCCCAAACCAGGGGAAAGAACTGGATATACAAAATTCATAAAGCTAATAGAACACCTAATTATCTCAACATAAAAAGACCTTCTCCAAGATATATTATATTAAAACTGTCAAAAGTCAATGATTAAAAAAAATTTAAAGTTAGCCAGGGAAAAAATGACAGTACCCCCATTATGGTACAAAGGTACCCCCGTTAGGCTATCAGCAGAGTTCTCAGCAGAAACTCTATAGGCTAGGAGAGGGTGAAATGACATATTCAAAATGTTGAAAGATAAAAACCACCAGCCAGAAATACTCTATCCAGCAAAGTTTTCCTTCAGATATGAAGGAGAAATAAAGGTTTTCCCTGACAAACAAGTTCCCTGAGAAAGTTCACCACTAGACCCTGCCTTAGACGTGTTTAAGGGAGCTCTTCTGCTAAGAAAACAAATAAAAAACCAAAAATATACAAAATCTTGAGCACTCTGATAAATGAACAGATAGAATCAGAAAATTTCAAATTAGGGTGTTAATCACTAAAATTTGGCATAAAGGTTAAATAGGAAAAAACACTAAAAATAACTATAGCTACTTCATTGGGTAACAAACTCATAACATAAAAAGGGGCAATATGTGACAACAAAAACATGAAAGGGGAAGAGGGAAAAGATGGAATTTATATAGGCACATGAAATGCTATCACCAGAAAAAGTACTATTTTATCTATGAGATGTGTTATATGAACCACATAGTAACCAAAAACAAAAATCTAGAGAAGAGACACAAAATATAAAAAGAGGAAAAAAACTGAGAAAAACATCAGAGAAAACCACCAAACTAAAATGGCAAACGAAAACATAAGAAAAAAGAAAAAAATGGTGCTATGAAGCAAATAGAAAACTAAAGATTAAATGGCAATAGTAAGCCTTCATATATCAATATTTATCCTAAGTGTAAATGAAATAAACTCACCAATCAAAAGACACAGAGTGGCTGGATGGATTAAAACACAAGACCCAACTATATGCTGCCTGCAGGAGACTCATCTCAGCTCTAAAGACAAACACAGGCTCAAAATAAATGGGTGGAAGATGATACTCCAAGTAAGTGGTAGCCAAAAGAAAGCAGGTGTAGACATACTTATACCAGAGAAAACAGACTTTAAGCCAAAAAAGGTAATAAGAGACAAAGATGGATATTAGATAATTATAAAGGGGACAATCCATTAAGAAGATATAATATTTATCAATATATATGCACCCAGCATAGAAGCACTAAAATATATAAAGCAACTATTAACAGATCTAAAGAGAGAAATTGACAGCAATAACATAGATGGAACTGGAGAGCATTATGCTAAGCGAAATAAGCCAGTCAGAGAAAGATAAATACCACATGATCTCACTCATATGTGAGATATAATGATCAACATAAACTGATGTACAAAAATGGATCCAGAGATAAGGTGGCACTGAGCAGACCATCTAACCTCAGGGAGAAGGCAGGGGACAGGGGGTTAGAGATCAATCCAAGAACTTGTATGCATGCATATTAGCATGACCAATGGACACAGACACTGGGGCAGTAGGGGCTTGCCCTCGGGGGTGGGAGTGCCTGGGGGGTGTTAATCAGGGGAAAAATGAGACATGTAATACTTTAAACAATTTAAAAAATCAGTTATAAGAAGAAAACTAGAAAAATCACAAATACATGGAGATCAAACAACATGGTAATGAACAACTATTGGGTCAATGGGGAAATCAAAGAAGAAAATTAAAAATACATGGTGTGTATACATGGAGCATCAACCTATGAACCAAGAGATCACAGTTCAATTCCCCTGAGGCTCAATCCCCAGTAGGAGGTGTGTAGGAGGCAGCCAATCAATGATTCTCTCTCATCATTGATGTTTCTAGCTCTCTTTCCATCTCCTTTCCTCTCTCTGAAATTAAAACAAAACAAAACATAAAAATATTTTAAGTAAATAAATAATAATCAACAAATGGGACTACATCAAAATAAAAAGCTTCTGCACAGCAAAAGAAATCATCAACAAAACAACAAGAAAGCCCACTGCATGGGAGAACATATTTGCCAATGTTATCTCCGATAAGGGTTTAATCTCCACAATTTATAGGGAACTCATAGAACTTAACAAAAGGAAGATAAACGATCCAATCAAAAAATGAGCAAAGGACCTAAATAGACCCTTTCAAAAGAGGACATATAGAAGGCCAAGAGACATATGAAAACATGCTCAAAGTCACTAAATATCCAAGAGATACAAATCAAAACAACAATGAGGTACTATCTCACACCTGTCAGAATGGCTATCATCAACAAATGACAAGTGCTGGTGAGGATGTGGAGAAAAAGGAACCTTTGTGCACTGCTGGTGGGAATACAGACTGGTACAGCCACTGTGGAAAACAGTATGGAGTTTCCCAAAAATTTAAAAATGGAACTCCCATTTGACCCAGTAATCCCACTTCTAGGACTATATCCCAAGAAATCAGAAACACCAATCAGAAAGGATATACGCATCCCTATGTTCATAGCAGCACAATTTATAATAGCTAAGATTTGGAAACAGCCTAAGTGCCCATCAGCAGATGAGTGGATTAAAAAACTGTGGTACATCTACACAATGGAATACTACGCTGCTATAAAAAAGAAGAAACTTTTACCATTTGTAACAGCATGGATGGACCTGGAGAGCATTATGCTAAGTGAACTAAGCCAGTCAGAGAAAGATAAATATCACATGATCTCACTCATATGTGAGATATAATGAACAATATAAACTGATGAACAAAAATAGATCCAGAGACAAAGAAATACCAAACAGACAGTCCAACCTCAGAGGAAGGCAGGGGAGGGTTGGGGGGAGGGGGGTAAGAGATCAATCAAAGGAGTTGTATGCATGCATATTAGCATAACCAATGGACAATGACACTGGGCAGTGGGGGCTTGTCCTGGGGGTTGAGAGTGGCTGGGGAGGGGTCAATTGAGGAAAAAGGAGACATATACAATACTTTAAACAATAAATATATATATATATTAAATAAATAAATAATACAAGAATAAACTCTGTTTTGTGTACTCACATTGTAAACCTACTTTTGCCTAACCCTGTATAAAGAACTCATATATCTCAACAACAACAAAAAAACAACTCTATTAAATAAATGGGCAGAGGATCTGAATAGACATTTTTCCAAAGAAGACATACAGATGGCCAACAGGCACATGAAAAGATGTTTAACATAACTAATTATCAGAGAAATGCAAATCAAAACCACAATAAGATATTACCTCACACTTGTTAGAATGGCCGTTATAAAAAAGACAAGAAACAACAAGTGTTGGAGAGGATGCAGAGAAAAGGGAACACTAATACACAGTTGGTGGGAACGTCAATCAGTACAGCCACTATGAAAAACAGTATGGAGATTCCTCAAACAAATAGAACTACCATATGACCCATCTATTCTACTTCTGGGCATTTAGCCAAAGATTATAAAAACACTAATTAAGGAAGATATACACACCTGGCTGGTGTTGCTCAATGGTTCAGTGTCAACCCATGAACCAGGAGGTCACAGTTCCATTCCCAGTCAGGGCACATGCCCAGATTGTGGGCTAGATCTCCAATAGAAGGTCTCTAGGAGGCAGCCAATCAATTATTCTCTCTCATCACTAATATTTCTCTCTTTCTCCCTCTCCCTTCCTCTCTGAAATCAATAAAGAATATATTTGAAAAACATATATGCAAACCTATGTTTACTGCAGCATTGTTTCCAGTAGCCAAGACATGGAAACAACCTAAATGTCCATTTATATATGAATGGATAAAGAAGATGTGCACATATACTAGTATACAATGGAATATTACTCAGCCATAAAAAAGGTGCCAATTGCAACATAGACGGACTTTGAGGGTATTATGCTAAGGGAAATAAGTCAGATGAAAAAAAAGATAAATATCATATGATTTCACCCATATGTCTAATATTAAAACCAAATAAATAAACAGAAAAAAACCCTAATAGACACACATGACTGATCAGTGAGTAGTTACCAGAGGGTAAGAGGAGTGGAAGGAGGGTAAAATGGGTAAAGGGGGACATTTGTATAGTGATGGATGGAAACTAGACTTTTGGTGGTGAGTACAATATAATATATACAGATGTTGAATTATAATGTTGCACACATGAAACTTATGTTATTAACCAATGTTAATCCTATTTTTTTAAAAAGAAGCTAAGGTACAGAGAAAGTAAATTAAATGGTGGTATTTAGAGATAGGCAGTCTGGCTCTGGAGTCCAAGCTCTTAGCTACTAATCTACACTACAGAGTATATGAAGGGCTTTTATATACATACTAGAAGTCCAATGCACGAAAATTTGTGCTAGAATGGGCCTTCCTTTCCCTGGCTGCCGGCACTGCCTTTCCACTCTGGCCCAGCCCGGGAGCCACCTCTTTCTGCTCCTGCCCCAGAACTGCCTCTATCTACATCGGCCCCGCCTTCCCACGCTGCCCAGAGGCCCTGAGAGACCAGGGGTGGGGCAGAACACCTGCATCATCACCATGGCAACAACACAAGCGTCCCGCCCACCCCGTCACTCAGCACCTGTGTATGTAAATTAACCACCATCTTGGTTGGGTTAATTTGCATACCACTCCTGATTGGCTGGTGGGTGTAGCGGAGGTATGGTCAATTTACATGTTTGTCTATTATTAGGTAAGACTAGAGGCCTGGTGCATGGATTCGTGCACTGGAAGGGTCCCTCGGCCTGGCCTGCGGGGCCTGGCCTGCCAGGATCGGGCCAAAACCAGCTCTCCAACATCCCCTGAGGGGTCTCAGATTGCAAGAAGGCAGTTCTCAGTGACACACCCCGGAATCGGTCTCCCTCCTTTCTGGTTCCAATGCATCACCCAAGAACCGCAGCTGCCAAGTGTATGCAGCTCAGCAGCTCCTGCGTTAAGCGTCTGCCCGCTGGTGGTCAGTGTGCATCATAGCTACTGGTTGGTCGGCCAGTCAGCCAGTTGGCCAGTCGGCTGGTCACTTAGGCTTTTATATATAGAGATATGCATGTCTGTATACAGGGCTTACAAACACTTCCATAGTAACATCCTTTAAATAAAGTTCCAACTTTTGTCTCTTAAGCTTCTCACTATTTCTTCCATGTACCCTCTACTCCCACCAGACTTACATACTCATGGGACCTGCCCCTTCCCATCCCTCCTCTTACCATCACTCTTCTTCCCCTCTACCTCTCCACCAAATCCTAGTCAACCTTTCAGGCTGAGCTCTCCTAGGGAGGGAATTATCATTGGTTTAATGCTTACCATGTATCAATCAGTAGGCTGATGCTTTAGATACATTACCTCATTTAAACCTCAATCCTGTGAGGCTGCTATTACTATGCCCATTTCAGAGATAAGGAAAATGTAGTTCACAGAATTAATTTGCCAATGACCCACAGTTCTAAAGCACACACCCTTTCCACTATACCTTCTAAGCCTCTTATGACCTATTCCTCTCATTGAAATACTTACATGTCTACTATTTGATTTTGTATTTTATTAAAAGCTGTCTCAAACTATGTATATGCCTTGTCTTTCCAATTGGACTCAGATTCTCACCCATGGTTGTCCCCTTTAGCACCTAACATATAGCAAGGCACACAGTGGCCACAGAGTTTTACCAAACCAAAGTAATAGGTCTGTGCTCAGCTAGAAGAGAGAATGTTGTGCTCTAGGTAAAGCTGCTAAACTCCTGTGCCTTAACATAACTATTAATTTCTTCCAGAGCTGAGAAAAAAGTTCTCTTAACCAAGAAAATCACATAGTGAAGTCTATGAATCACTCTTATTAGCAGCAATATGAAGATCCCAGAAAACAAGTAACAAAAAAAGAATTACAGTGGGTGGAGGTGTTTTTCTCCCTTCCCACTTTGTAGGGAACACAACTGGAATGATGCTCTATAATGAGTGCACATAGTTTCAGCTATAGAATGAGGGAATCCCAAGGGGAAGGTCAGCAAAAAAAACCAACAGTCAATCCTAAAGTTGTTCACAGAAAGCTCCCAGGGAGACACAGAATAACATGGAAGCAAAACATTGATCCTGGAAACACAGAATCTGGGCTCCAGTTCCGGTTCATTCATTTATTCAAAAAATATTTATTGAGAATACTGAGGATACTAATCAATCTACTGTGTAACCCAGAGAGGTAAGTTACTTACTTTCTCTGAACTTCAATATCTTCATCTCTAAAAAGAGCTTAATACTAGTAAGCACTTACTTGCTCATATCACAAGGTGTTGAGAGGGTCAAATGAGAAAAGGACAGATTAACATCATGGACAAAATATAAAGCTGTATTTTTCTTAATTTTATTTTACTGTTGACAGTATTACAGATGTCTCCCATTTTCTCCCTTTTTGCCTCCCTCCACCCAACCCCTGCTCCACCCTAAGCCTTCCTATGTTATTGTCTGTGTCCATGGATTATGCTATATATATATGTTCTTTGGTTAATCTCTTCCTGTCCCCGCCCTGCCAATCCCATCCCACTGAAATCTGTTATTCTGTGCCTCCCATCCATACCACTGGACCAATTTTGTTTGTCAGTTTAAATTATTCTTGTGAGATCATGTGATATTTGTCTTTCTCTAACTGGCTTATTTCGCTTAGCATAATACTCTCCAGGTCCATTCATGCTGTCTCAAACAGTAGGAGATCCTTCTTTTTTACAACTGCATAGTATTCCATTGTGTAAATGTACCACAGCTTTCTTATCCACTCATCTACTAATGGGCACTTGGGCTGTTTCCAGATCTTAGCTATTGTAAACAATGCTTCTATGAACATAGAGGTGCATATATTCTTTCTGATTAGTGTTTTGGGATTCTTAGGATATATTCCCAGAAGTGGTATAGCTGGGTTAAATCGCAGATCCATTTTTAATTTTTTGAGGAACCTCCATAATGTTTTCCACTATGGCTGTACCAGTCTGCATTCCCACTAGCAGTGTACTAGGGTTCCCTTTTCTCCACATCCTCACTAGCACTTGTTTATTTATTGATGGTAGCTATTCTGGCAGGTGTGAGATGATACTTCATTGTAGTTTTAATTTGCACCTCTCTGATAATTAGTGACACTGAACATTTTTTCATGTGTCTATTGGCCATCTGGATGTCCTCTTTGGAGAAGTATCTATTCAGGTCCTTTGCCCAGTTTTTAATTGGATCGTTTCTCTTCCTGCTGTTGTGGTGTATGAGTTCTTTGTATATTTTGGAAATTAAACCCTTATCAGATGTATCATTGGCAAATATGTTCTCCCATACAGTAGGTTACCTTCATATTTTGTTGATGGTGGTTTTTGCTGTGCAGTTTTTTAGTTTGATGCAGTCCCATTTGTTTATTTTTTCTTTTGTTTCCCTTGCCCTAGGCAATATATCAGTGAAAATACATAAGGTATCTGAGATTTTACTGCCTGTGGTTTCTGCTAGGATTTTTATGATTTTGTGACTTACACTTAAGTCTTTTATCCATTTTGAGTTTATTCTTGTGTATGATATAAGTTGGTGGTCCAGTTTCATTTTTTTGCGTGTACCTGTCCAATTTTTCCAACACTATTTATTGAAGAGACTATCTTTACTCCATTGTATGCTCTACCTCCTTTGTCAAATATTAATTGGCTATATTGGTGTGGGTCAATTTCTAAGGTCTCTGTTCTGTTCCATTGGTCTATATTCCTGTTCTTGTGCCAGTACCAGGCTGTTTTGATTACAATGGCTTTGTAGTCTAGTTTGATATCTGGTATTGTGATCTCTCCAACTTTGTCCTTCTTACTCAAGATTGCTGTGGCTATCGGGGGTCTTTTTTGGTTCCATATAAATTTTTTGAATATCTGTTCTCGATCTGTGAAATATGCTGTTAAAGCTGTTGTTTGTTCTTTTAATTGTGGTAAAGCATACAGAACATAAGAGGCTATATTTTATAGCTGTATTAATCTGGCCCAAAGGGAGAGCAGTGGTTGGGAGAAATGAAATCAGTGATAACCTCAACTTCATCATAGTCATCCACTTGTCTGACCCCCTATTGGGCCTGTAAGATTTCCAGGAATCACAGCACAAAGTCGGTTCTAGTATTTTCAGATTGGAAAGATCTAATAGATGCATAGAAACTCAGAGCTACAGGACCTTTAGAGGCCAATCCATCCTAACCCTCATCCATCTCTCATCTTTCCTCCAGCCCATCACCAGATAATCATGATGTCACTGCCTGTGTGTACACTGAGAGCCCCAGAGATCAAGCAATATTTTAAAAAACAGACTACAAGGTCCAGATTCCTTTTCTCATATCTTGTAATGTTAAACTTACTCATTCTGGATGGTAGTCCTAATAAAAAATTCATCATTTCCTAACAGTGGCCCAAGGTAGCTCTAGTGTCTATTTAACAGTTGTAATGTCAAAGCAGTTCTATTTTTGTGTGGCCCACTCCTTGTTCATGAGGGGTCCCTTTTAACTATCCTATCTAATAAAGACGGAATATGCAAATTGACCGTCACTCTGCAACAAAGATGGTGGCACCCACAGCCAATAAGGAGGGAATATGCAAATTGATGTGACAAAGATGGCGGTGGCCAGGCTGGGACGCTTGCATCATTGCCATGGCGACGATGCAGGCATTCCGCCCTGCCTTGGCCACTCCAGGCCTCTGGGCAGCGTGTGCGCAGGCGCACAGCTGCCAGGGCGGGGCTGGATGCCTTCTATGAGCGGCGGGGGGGGGGGGGGGGGGGAGATTGGGGGGGTGGAGGGCGCTACAGGAGGACAGTAGGGCCGGAGCGAAGGCAGAAGGCAGCTCCGGGCCAGAGCGAAGGCCCGGGTCCTGGGTGCCGGCAGCTAGGGGAAGGAAGGCCTATTCTTGCATGAATCTTCATGCATCAAGCCTCTAGAATAATATATAAAGCAAGTGAGAAGAGGATGCAACATGATATTTTGTGACTTGACAAAGACTGTTTCCAATACCCCTTGGTATGCAAAGCTGGGGGAAATGAATACAAATATGTGCAGGATCCAAAGTTATTCCAGGCCTAGAAACTGAAACCTTGACCTCCCACTTTCTTTTGACATTCAGTGCTATTAGAATTCTCTCACAGACTGAGATCCTAAGCCAAGTTAAAGATGGGAAGGGATACTAACAGCCTATAGTAAGTACTCATACTGAGAAAAGAGAAAGTCTGAATGGGTGCTCCAAAATGATCATGGAAGAAGACTTGTTCTGGAACTGGAATGTGGCTAAATCTAGAAATACTTCTAAACCCAGCCAACTGGATAATGTTGGGATCCCTTCCTCCAGTAGATAAGCTTATGCATATGCATGAACTTAAGAGTATTTACTTTGAGAACTCAAGCTTAGTGGAGCCTACGGCACAGGTGACACTGAAGGAGCACTCATCCTCCCACAAAGAACCACTGGAACTTGTGTAGAACCAAGTCCTCATGGCTACATTCAGGAAAAGCATACTCTGAGAGATCCATTTTTAAAAGCCATACTGTGTATCAACAGAAGCTTAAAAATAGGGCCCACTACCTGACGTGCAATCTCAAGTTCCTGATGGATGCGTGCACCCTGGCCAGAGAAAAGTCCCAAGACCACTTTGCGCGCGAGCAGTTCAAGCTGGGCACCGAGTGCATGAGCACAAGCGCGTCCCCGTTGCTGGCCTGCGTGCGCGAGGTCAAGGCCGTGCCAGGCGAACTGGCGCTGACGCTGCGCCCTATTCAGCGGGCTGCTGGTGCAGGTGGTGAGCGTACTGGTAGGCTCCGCAATTCCTGGGTCGTGTGGCGGCCTTGAGCGCCGAGGGCAAGGCAGTGCTGATGGCCATCCTGGGCGGCGCCATGAGCATGGTGTCGGCTTGCGTGCTCCTGACCCAGTGCCTCAGGGATCTGGCGCAGCACCCCGACGGGGGCGCCAAGATGTCGGACCACAAGGAGAGGCTGAGGAACTAGGCCTACCCCATGTCTGAAGGCTGCACCCTGCTATCTCAGGCTTGAAGGGAGAGGTCTTCGCCCAGGACTTTACCACCAATGAATTACAATTCTGTGAATTAGCACCCCCACCCCGCCCCCTTCTTCCACCCCAGACTAAAGGAAGATGCTTATTGTCTGCCCCTCTCAATTTATACCAAAGAAATCGTAGATGAAGTTACCACACACACCCATACCCCACGTTAGATGCTCGAGAGGAATCTTCCAGAAGGCAGGGCCATGAATCCAATTTACACACACACTCGGCCCCGAGCCTAGCAGCCCATACTGTAGGGTCCTGGAGATGGAAGATGCTAACCTGCTGTAGCAGGATTACCCCGCCGCACCCCCAACTCCTCTTCAGGAGTCTCTCACCCAAACTTTATTAATTAATAGGGCAGGAAGGAGGTCATAGGTTCATATTTCTTTTTGGTCCTTTTCCCCCCCTAATTAAAAGAAAAGGTACCGCAGTTTTCACTGCTTAGACATGGATGTAGCTACCTTTTTTGTATGTTAATTTTTTAAGTTGGATTAGGCATATACTTGGTGTGGAAAGAGGCTGACCTTGCCATGGATTTGCAAATGGGGGGGGAAAGCTACAGTGTGTGTTTTATTTTCTGATTTACACTAGAGTGATTCTCCCCCCCCCCCCCCCCCCCCGCCCAATGTCAAGTTTGTACCTTGCATGTACTGGACTATTTATGTCATCTATTAAAATGTTATGTTTCTCAGAGAAAAAAAAAGAAGAAAAAAAATAGGACCCACTAGTAGATCATTTTGCTACTGTTAATGAATCGTAATGGTCTTAGGCTCTACAGCAGCGGTTCTCAACCTGTGGGTCACGACCCACAGGTTGAGAACCGCTAGCAGGGTCGCCTAAGACCATCGGAAAACACAGATATTTCTAATGTTACGACCCACAGGTTGAGAACCGCTAGCAGGGTCACCTAAGACCATCGGAAAACACAGATATTTACATTCATAACAGTAGCAAAATTACAGTTACGAAGTAGCAACGAAAATAATTTTATGGTTGGGGGTCACCACAACATGAGGAACTGTATTAAAGGGTCGAGGCATTAGAAAGGTTGAGAACCACTGCTCTAGTTCTCTATTCAGAACTAAGCCTGACCTCTTTGGATCAAATAAGTCCTCAGAGTTCTTGAATATGTCAAAAAGGGAAAGAGCAAAGAGGAAAGGCCACAGGAGAGACATACTAAACTTCCAGCTAATTTCATACTCATTCAAGAGATTAATCTTTTTTTTTAATATATTTTATTGATTTTTTCAGTGAGGAAGGGATAGAGAGTTAGAAACATCGATGAGAGAAAAACATCGATCAGCTGCCTCCTGCACACCCCCTATTGAGGATATGCCTGCAACCAAGGTACATGCCCTTGACCAGAATCGAACCTGGGATGCTTCAGTCCGCAGGCCAACGCTCTATCCACTGAGCCAAACCTGATAGGGCCAAGAGATTAATCTTAATATGAAAAGAGATCTGACCTTATTTGCACTCCAAGCTGATAAGGTATGTCATATCCATTGTCCTTTAATTTTTCCAAAATACACACACCCTCGTCCACCTATAGGGCTCAAATTGTGCCTTCTGAAGCCACACAGAAACAGCCTTTCAAGGATATGAGAATGATGTTTAAATTTCTTCTCTTTGGGGCTTCTAAAAGTGGCTTATTCAACCCCTCTTCAAATAACTAGATTTCAAGGTCCTCTCCATCTTGCCTCCTTTGCATATGTTCTGGTCTGTTTATGTTGCCCTCATGGTGCACAGCCCAGAACTGGCTGCAGTCTACCACTGATATCACTCTGAGAGCATATGAGACTATTGTATCATCTATATTTCTATATAGCAGTATGTGAGCCTAGAAGCCAGTCCCCTTTTCAGATACTACATTATACCTTGTTAGGGGGCTCCATTCTTTGCAGGCCTAAAGAGGCAATGGCTGGGCAAAAGGCAAGTAGCTCTGACTGCTTCAGTCCTGGGATTCTAGAGGTACTGAGATAGTTGTTTCATCCCTCCCCACAGCCTACCTCTGCACATTAGTTAAGAAGAGGGGCTCTGGCCCTAACCGGTTTGGCTCAGTGGATAGAGCGTCAGCCTGCGGACTCAAGGGTCCCAGGTTCAATTCCAGTCAAGGGCATGTACCTTGTGCGGGCACATCCCCAATGGGGAGTGTGCAGGAGGCAGCTGATCAATGTTTCTCTCTCATCCGATGTTTCTAACTCTCTATCCCTCTCCCTTCCTCTCTGTAAAAAATCAATAAAATATAATTATTAAAAAAAAAAGAAGAAGAAGAAGAAGAAGGGCTCTGGACTCAGGCATCCTGGGTTCAGATCCTGGTTCTATCACTTATTAGCTATGAGACCTTGAGCAAATCACTTTAACTCCTCTGTAGCTCAGTTTTCCCCTCTGCAGAATGAGAATAATAAAAGTACCTACTGATGGAAATGTATATCTTGATTGCAGGGAAGAGGTTACACAGGTGTATAGATACTTGTCAAAACTCAAACTGAACACTTAAAATAAATGCATTTTACTACATGTAAATTATATGTCAATAGTCAATTGAAAAGTGAAAACAAATTCATAGTAACTACTCATGGAACATTGTGAGGATTAAAAGAATTTCTGGAACTAAAATAGTTCCAGAAAACATACTAAGCACTCAACAAATGTTATCTATTTGTAATGGAGTTTGCAATGCTGCACACAATGTTTGTGTCCTCGGATTGCTGCTGGGATCAAGGAAGGGGTCTGAAGACCCAAGGCAGCTAGAACCCAGATGTGGAATTTTCCCAGAAGTTTCATTACAGACCTGGCTTTCACCAGATAAAACACCAGTGTCACAAACCATACCCATTCCAAGCTCCAGCCAGGGTTGTGTTCAACACTGGGAAAGCCAAACCACAGGAATCATCACCAAAACCAAATATTCCAGTGAAACAGAGAGGGATCTGCTTTCTTTAGTCTTCTTCTGGCTTTAACCATGAGGTCTTCCTGGGTCAGCTTTGATTTTTATTAGTCCTTCACTAAGTTTTACCTGAATGTCTACTGTGCCCAGCTTATGCAGGAGGTAGGGAGAGACAGAGGAAAATGTATCATTTCCTGACTGTCTCACCTTCACCGAGTTCACAAATTACAGAAATTACAAATAGGAAAAGGAGATTGGGATGAGAGAGAGCAATGTATAGTGAAAAGAGTACTGTGCAAGGAATTGGAAGACCAGGGTCCAGCCTCAGCTGACATTTACTGGACCCATCCCCAATGTGAACCTGTTTCCTCCTCTAAAACGAAGGGATATGAATAAACAATCCCACAATCTGTGATGTGAGGATGGTAGAAAAAACAAGTGTAAAAGGACTTGTTTCAGGCTCTCAGCCATGAGATAAATCTCAAGGTGAGCCAAGTGAGCTAATTTAGAAGAATTGACTCTTAGATGCAGAATGCAATAAGGGAACTGCCTCGCTGCTGCAGCTGCTACAGGAACAGTGATAGCAGTAATAATTATTATCTGGAGGAGATCCCTTTCAGCTGCTATTACAGGGACAGGGTTCATTTCCATTTTCTCACCTTGCATTGCCCCACAGGGCCAAACCTGCAAATTAAGGATTCATGATGCCAAGAGTAGCTCATTTCTGGCATTTCCTCCTACTCATTCCCTGGGTCAGGCCCAGGGGCTTAGAAGAGCACTGTGAGGTGAAGGGCAAGGTAAAGCAAAGCAGGCAAAGGTAACATCTGCAGAGCAGGACACTGTTCTCTCTGGAAGTCAGCTACTGCCATGCATGTTTGAAAGGCTACGAGGCCTGAAAGACACACAATACAGTGAATTATACAAGAGAATCCTGTTTCAGTTTAGGGAGGTACACAGGTAGTTGTACACAACCATCTACTTCTAGTTCTTTGTAGCTCAGTTCAACAATTACTGATACTTTAGTCTCCTTCAGGCCTTGTGCCTGATTAAAAAAAACAAACACCTGACTGTTCTTGCTTGCTCCAAATGTGGAGAGGAAAACAGACAGTTAAGTGAATAATCACAGTACAACGGAGACCTGTGCAAAATGCTGTGGAAACACAAAAGTGGCTGTGCCTATCTCCAGAGAGAAGACATCAAAGAGGGTGTCCTGAAAAGGTGCCATCTACATTGGGTCTTGAGCCTGGCCAGTGTGGCTCAGTGGCTGAGCATCAACCTATTTACCAGGAGGTCACAGTACAACTCCTGGTCAGGGCACACGTCCGAGTTTTGGGTTCAATCCCCAGTAGAGGACATACAGGAGGCAGCTAATCAATGATTCTCTGTAATCACTGACATTTCTATCTCTCCCTCTCCCTTCCTCTCTGAAATCACACAAATACACACATACACACACACACACACACACACACACACACACACACGAGGCCCAGTGCACAAAATTCGTGCACGGGGCGGGGGGGTGTCTCTCAGCCCAGCCTGCACCCTCTCCAATCTGGGACCCCTCGAGGGATGTCCGACTGCCCGTTTAGGCCTGATCCCACCGGGATCAGGCCTAAACGGGCAGTCGGACATCCCTCTAACAACCCAAGACTGCTGGCTCCAAACTGCTCGCCTGCCTGCCTTCCTGATTGCCCTAACCACTTCAGCCTGATCACCCCCTAAATACTCCCCTGCCAGCCTGATTGATGTCTAACTACTCCCCTGCCAGCCTGTTTTCCCCCAACTTCCCTCCTCTGCCGGCCTGGTCACCCCTAACTGCCCTCCCTTGCAGGCCTGGTCCCTCCCAACTGCCCTCCCCTGCTGGCCTGATCACCCACAACTGCCCTCCCTTGCAGGCCTGGTCCCTCCCAACTGCCCTCCCCTGCTGGCCATCTTGTGGTGGCCATCTTGTGTCCACATGGGGGCAGGATCTTTGACCACATGGGGGCAGCCATCTTGTGTGTTGGAGTGATGGTCAATCTGCATATTACTCTTTTATTAGATAGGATAGAGGCCCAGTGCATGGGTGGGAGCCAGCTGGTTTGCCCTGAAGGGTGTCCCGGATCAGTGTGGGGGGTTCCCTTGGGGTGTGGGGCGGCCTGGGCGAGGGGCCTGTGGTGGTTTGCAGGCTGGCCATGCCCCCCGGTGACCCAAGCAGAGGCCTTGGGATCTGGGATTTATTTATCTTCTACAATTGAAACTTTGTAGCCTGGAGTGGAGCCAAGCCTTCTGCTCGCTCTGTGGTAGCAGCCATTTCTGTTGGGATTTATGTATCTTCTATCATTGAAACTTTGTAGCCTTAAGCGGAGGCCTGGGCCAGCCAGGGTGTGCGGAAAGCTTAGCTTCCTCCATCGCTGGGGAAACCCAAGCCTCCCTCCTGCTCTCTCCGTGGCTGTAGCCATCTTGGTTGGGATTAACTTGCATACTCGCTCCTGATTGGCTAGTGGGCATGGCTAGTGGGCGTGGCAGAGTGATGGTTAATTTGCATATTACTCTTTTATTAGATAGGATATACACATATATGTATATATATATATATGAGTGTGTGTGTGTGTGTACACACACACACACACACACACACATATATATATATATCGCCCTAGCCAATTTGCCTAAGTGGATAGAGCACAGGCCCACAGGCTGAGGGGTTGTGTTCGATTCCAGTCAAGGGCACATACCTCAGTTGCAAGCTCGACCCCAGGCCCAGATAGGGAGGCAACCAATAGATGTCTCTCTCACACATCGATGTTTCTCTCTGTGTGTGTCTCTCCCACTCCCTCTAAAAATCAAATGAGGGATATATATATGTATATATATCCTATATAATAAAGAGGTAATATGCAAATTGACCATCACACCCTCACAAGATGGCAGCGTCCACAGTGGGGGCGGGGCCGGCTGCTCTGCCGCTGATGGCAGCTGCCCAGCCGCCCAGGGCCAGCCCGAGGCACAGGCAAACCTCGGATGGCAGCTGCCCTTAAGCCTGAGGCACAGGTGGGCCGGCAGAGGCTTGCACTGCTGGCAGTGGCAGCAGCAGGTGTGATGGGGGTGTCGCCTTCCCCTGATAGCCGGGTCACCTTCTGACCCTGAGGGCTCCCAGACTGTGAGAGGGGGCAGGCCAGGCTGAGGGATCCCCCCCTCCAGTGCATGAATTTTTATGCACCGGGTCTCTAATATACAAATATATACACACACACACACACACACACACACACACATATATATATTTATAAAAGCGTAATATGCTAAGTAGACCAGACAGCTGGAAGACCTTCCAGATGACCTTCTGGACGAAGCTGGGGCTGTGAGGGCTGAGGCAAGCTGCCACGGCTGCGAGGGCCGAGCCCCTTACATGAATTTCGTGCATCGAGTGTTTAGCATGTTTATAATGCCCCTGGTTTAGATATAGGTCAAGTCTGTGCACAGTCTATCTCAGTCCAATTCTTTCTCTCCTACATACTTGATGCACTGCCCTTTTCACCTATTCGATGATGCAGTATCTATATATATATAAAAGCCTAAGCGACCGAATGACCAGTGGACAAGTCGCTATGTCACACACTGACCACCAGGGGGCAGACGCTAAATGCAGGAGCTGTCCCCTGCTGGTCAGTGCGCTCCCACAGCCAACCTCCCGCAGTCCCTCCCCCCGGCCAGCTGGCCCCAATCATCCCCAATCGCCCCCGATCACTGGCCAGTTCTGAGGGACCCCACCCATGCACAAATTCGTGCACTGGGCCTCTAATATATATATATGTCCCCCCCCCCCCCCGCCCAAAATGGGTCTTGAAGAATGAGCAGGTACATACATAAGGTAGAGAAGATGGGGAGGACATTCCTGATAAAGGGAACAGAATATTACAAGGATCTGAGATAGAAAAACATCTGTCATGCTTCAGGAACTGCAAGCAGTGTGGTCTTGTGCTATTTAAGACCCGACTTCTCAAACAGGACTGCAAAGCCTCCAAGAGAAGAAAGGAAGAGAAAGAAGAAAGAGTGCTGAAAAGCAGGTGAAATAGCAAATATGCATCCCGCCTCCTCTGCCTCCTTTCCCCAGACTCTGCCTTACACACATCCCTCTTCCACACCACACACACCCTGACAACTCTGGGAAGGAAAAAACTCCCCCTACTCTAAGGTCAGTAGCTCCAGAATCCCCAACTGAAGAAGCAAGTCTTCTACTGAAAAAGAGAAATGAGAACCTTAAGTCTCTGGAAAAGGGACATTAAGTACTAATTTACAAAGGTCCAACCAACTAACCTTAGTAGACATGCAACTTTGAACTGCTGAGGGAATCTCATCCACCCCCTAAGCCCATATCCAATGCCTTTTTCACTCCAACTCATTTCTAGTGAGCCATCTCCAGCTTCTGTCCCCCTGAGGATGCTGTGGGAGCAAAAGTAAGAAAGGCAGTCCAATAAATCAGAGCTGACTGGTGCTTTAAAAATGACTTTAGCTACGGTTATAGTGTTGTCTCATGCTAAGAACAAAAATAAATTTCAGAGGGGAAAAAAATGACTCTACTAGGACACATTTCTGAACCCCAGCCATGCTGAGAATCCGTGGGTTATTGACACAGAGAGGCCAGGCAGACAAGTCAAAGTAAACAAGGCCAAAGAAGCCATGGAAACAAGACGACACACAAGAACTGAAGTTTATAACCACGTTGGGAAACAGATAGGAGTGGAAGAGAGGCATGGCCCTTAGAGTCAGACCTGAGCCACCACTTACTAGCTTCACTGAACCTTTAGTTTTCTCTTCAATAAATGAGACATTAGTATTTACCTCAGAGCATTACTGGGAATATTAAATGAAGTAAAGAATATAAACCACCTAGCCTGAGGCATAGAGTCAGTGTTTAAATAACTTTACTTCCCTTCCCTTTAACCAGAGCCACAATAGTGTACTGTTCCACAATTAGGGAGGTGTGGCCTCATTCACAACACAGTGTATGTGAACAGCACATCCTGGAATTATGCAATGCACAGTCCAAGATAGGCAGCCTCTAAGACTTTTGTCTATAAGTAGTGCCGGAACTCGGAAAAAGAGCTAAAATACCAATGGAGGTGTATTCAAGACAATGGATGGGTCTGAGACCACACAATCAATCCCAATAACAAATACAATACACCAGGAAAATAAAGCTCTGAAAATCAACTTTATCTCAGAAAGCCTCTTCCATGTTCTTACTGGGGTAAAAGCCAATTTCTGGACCTCCATCAACCTCAAGTCTGCAGATGAACCCCATCAACCAAGGATCTGGTGAGTGTGAAGCCAGGGATAAGAGCAAACAAATGCTGCAAGTCTCCAACTGAGGTCTATGTCCTCTCTGCTTGACAGGTGGGTCAAACACTCAAGGACAGGCAGTTTCTCTAAAGGTGTTAAGTCCTGTCACATGGGACCCAGGAGACTGAGTCCAAGATCTAAGGTGACCTTAGTACCCTGGTTACCAAAGAGGGATGGCACTGCTACTGAGTTTCTCCAGGGCAGGTAAGAATTGCTTTTTATGTCCCCAGACCCTAGCACACTGCATGATATTATCTATCAATTATAAATGGTTGCTTAAGAAATGAACCAGCCCTGGCTGGGTAACTCAGTTGGTTAGACTAGAGCATCATCCCGATATACCAAAGTTGTGGGTTTGATCCCCAGTCCGGGCACATACAAGCATCAACCAATGAATGCATGAATAAGCAGAACAACCAATCAGTGTTTCTCTGTCTCTCTTCCAAAAATAAATTTAAAATTAATTAAATGAACAAATATGGACATGGCCTTATCTTTAACACCTGGCCGCTTTGCATCTATAGTACTCTACCTTTTTTAACCCCAGTTACTTAGCTAATTCTTCTTAATTCTCAGGACTCAAATGTCATTTCCTCAGGTAATGTGAGGTCTTCCCTGACACCCTAAACAATATTAAGTTCTCTTGCAAAATGTACTCTGTTATCACATCCCTATTTCTACTTCATGACATTTATCAGATTTTACTGTGATTATTTGGTTCATTTTTACCTTCCCTACAACGCTATAAGCTCTAGGAGAGCAGAAACCATATCTGTTTTGTTCAGTGTACTGATTCCCAGGGCATAGTACAGTATTTGGGCATAGAGGGAGTGCCCAATATGTTAGAATGGTTGAATACATCAATGAAGGAATGAGAGCGCTCCAGTCCAAAATGACTCTGGGGTAATTGGGGGTTCAAAACTGTTTGTAGAGCCCTACAAACTGTCAATAGTCATATTTTGACTAGAATCTTAATGTAGTCTACAAACGCCCATGTGTAGAAGATGACAGCAGATTTGATGAACAGAACAAAGAACAATTTGTATGATAGGAAGTAAGGAGATATAAAGTAGGAGTTAAGAAGTAGAAACCGCCCTGACTGGTTTGGCTCAGTGGATAGAGCGTCTGCCTGCGGACTTAAGGGTCCCAGGTTCGATTCTGGTCAAGGGCATGTACCTTGGTTGCTTGCGGGCACATCCCCGGTGGGGGGTGTGCAGGAGGCAGCTGATGGATGTTTCTAACTCTCTATCCCTCTTCCTTCCTCTCTGTTAAAAAAATCAATAAAATATATTTTAAAAAAAAAAAAAAGAAGTAGAAACCCCAGCTGTGAGTGCCTTGAATGCCATACAAAGGAATATGGTTCATTAGCCTGCAGGAAAGTCACTATCTGACCTGGTTCACTAAGATCACATAGGCCTATGGTAGGTACTATCCTGCTACAGCCATCACTTTGTTGCCCACAGACTGACAGGCCTTCTTCCCCTTCCTTTAGTTTTACCCTAATTTCTCTGAGCTTTATGTGATCATTAAAAAACACAAGTGCCCCCCAAAACAGGTTAATTTTTTTAATCCCCCCTAAGGCATAGGAGTATTATTTCCTCGTAAATGCTAAGCACTTTCACTTGACCTGATACAGCACAGAGACAAAAGAGGCCAGAGGCTAAGGCTGCTCATACAGACTTGCGTCCACACTGTCACCTAAAAGGGGATGGGCAGAAAAATTATGAGCAGGCAACCTGCTGAGAGTAGAGAGGTGGGGAAGAGCTGAGGCTCTCCCAGAACTTCAGATCTATTAATAGCCTGGTCACGTGATCACAGAGGCACAGGATTGTCTGTAAACTTGATAACCTAAGCCAAAGACAGACAATTTAGGGCTGGAGTATGTTCCAGACCAAGCACTACAGTCTTGGGTCCACTCTAAATTATGTAATGTGGGAGCAAACCAAAGCAACCAGAGGTAAGGTGTTGACTCTTCACAAGATGCAGGGAAGGAAACTGCAGAATAAATCCCTCACCCTCTCAACCCTGCTGGCTTTGTTACAGTAGGTCTCAGATGGGGCTTGGCCTTTGTAGGGATTTCAATTTGCCCTTGGAAAGATTTTCACTCACTCTACCCTGACAGACTGTCACCTTGGACAAGTCACTGTTTTTTAGGCTTGGGTCTAACATTTGAAACTCAGGAAGGCTAGGCCAGATGATCCCTACATCTTGATGAGTTTGCTCACAGATCTTAATTTCAAAGCACCAGCCCTACTTTATGAGAATCCCAAAGTCTAAAACACTGTGTTCTAGAGACGAAGAGAGAAAAGTCTCAGGTATACTGTTCTGCCACCAGCCTCAGACACTCCACCAGGAATGGAGGCAAAGAACATAATGAACTGGGAACAAGCCATCACAACCTCTCAAAATCCCAGCACCGTCAGCCTCCGAAGGCCATCATCTCATAACACCCAGGAATGAGCTCAATAAATATAAGCAAATGACCTCATGGCATCGGAATGTGGATGCTAGTTGCCAGTTCCTATATAGTTTCTTAAAGACCTGGAGCAGAGGTCTGCCTGCTTTAAAATAAAAAAGGAAAAGTGGAAAAAAAGGGCCATATTTCCTGTCTTTTCCAATCTCAGTGCCACAATTAGAGGAAAAGCAAAGCAGGACATCTGTAAGAAACTTACCAAGAGCCATAAAGTTTTTAGGTGGAACATCTGAGATTTAAATACAGTTCTATATGTGTGTGTGTGTGTGTGTGTGTGTGTGTGTGTGTGTGTATGGAACTGTCTGTGGATGTATGAGCTTTTCTTTATTCCATCAATAGCCTCATGAGGAAGACTCAAGAAGTGATGGCTTCCAGAACACCAGGAAAACTGTGGCACCAGGAAGGAATGCAAGTTCTTGTCAGCATTTTGGAGCTCTGTAAGGTGCCCTTCTACGTGCATGTACATGCAAACACACAAAATCACACTCACACATCCCAAAGCTAAACTAAAATTTCCACACAACCCAGATAAGCCAAGTGAATTTAAAAGACAGAACAGGAGCGTGTGGGTCTCTTCCCTCTTGCAGCCATCGTAGGAGCGCCAGCAGTCAAAATGAAGTTAATCCCTTCATGACTTCTGACCGGAGCAAGAACCATAAAAGGCATTTCAATGCACCTTCCCACATTCGAAGGAAGATTATGTCTTTTCCTCTTTCCAAAGAGCTGAGAGAGAAGTACAATGTTTGATCCATGCCCATCCAAAAGGATGATGAAGTTCAGGTTGTTCGAGGACATTACAAAGGGCAGCAAATTGGCAAAGTAGTCCAGGTTTACAGGAAGAATTATGTCATCTACATTGAATGAGTGCAATGAGAGAAAGCTAATGGTACAACTGTTCATGTGGGTATTCACCCCAGCAAGGTGGTATCACTAGACTAAAGCTGGACAAAGACCGCAAAAAGATCCTTGAACGTAAAGCCAAATCTCACCAAGTAGGAAAGGAAAAGGGAAAATACAAGGAAGAAATAATTGAGAAGATGCAGGAATAAAGTAATATTATATACAACTTTCATTAAAAACTTAAAATGAAAATAAAAATAAAAAAAATAAAAGACAGAACAGTTCCCAAGCCAGTAATATTTCACTGTTATACAAGATTACATCTGTATTAGCATATCTAAAGAAAAAATTTGTCCTTTATCAGGGAGGTTGGTCAGCCATGAAAGCTGGAATAAAGCAGAGTCACAAGCACACATATTGACAGACACACTATTGGGTTCACCGGCAGAATAAGCTCACCATTCATTCATTCCACAAAGGTTTACTGAGCACCTACTAAATGCCAGGCACAATTCTAGGCCCGGAATACAGTGATCCTAACTTAGCACTCTCAAGGAGAGAGGTAGCCAACAAAATCCAAGCATTCCAGTTGTTTTCCCATGATCTTCCCATTCCTACTGTGAGATGAATGTATTAGGCTACTTATTATAGCCGCTGTATCACCCAGAGTTTTTAGTGCCAAGAGCAACTTAGTTAGCAAATTAACAACCAAAACTGATGCTGGCTAGTCTAAGCAGAAGGAGAACTTATTAAGAGAAGCTCATTTTCGGCCCAGCCGGTTGAGTGTTGACCTATGAACCAGAAGATCTCATTTCAATTCCCCGTCAGGGCACATGCCCGGGTTTGTGGGCTTGTTCCCCAATGTGAGGTGTGCAGAGGCAGCCAATCAATGATTCTCTCTCATCACTTATGTTTCTATCTCTTTCTCCCCCTCCCTTCCTCTCTGAAATAAATGAAAAAAATTTTTATTTATTTTTTTAAAGAGAAGCTCATTCTCACCTGGAGAAGTAGGAAACCAGAGATGATGCCAACCAAGGACAACGCCCAAAACCAGGCAGCAGAACAAGTCTAGTCAGCACATATCTGCTTCCACTGCCAACCTCCACTATCCTCAGCCACCATAATATAGCCACTGTGATACCACTACTATAGCTGCTCCAGGAATTCCATCTTGCTATATACACTACCACCACTGCAGTCTCTGCTCCTTTGCATCACCAGCTCTTGAGGGTCAAAGTCCATAGTGAATGGATGAGACTGAAAGAATCTATGGCAAGCTACAAAAGAAGTTGAAAGTAAATGTCTGGCATTGTGAGTGAAGAAATTCTTAGACAGAGGAAAGCATAATAAATATTCATTTTTAGTCACTTTGGCATTCATCTAAGGCCCTTAATTCAGACCCTATGTTCACCATAACCTTTATGACTAAAATTTGGTGTTCCATGGTACCCAAACATAGAAAAATGTACTGGTTATACCAACATAGGCATTTCAGTATATGTGACAGTTCTATTTGTCAAAGTAAACTTAAAAATTGGCATTCTAGTTTTATGTATCAGCCTTGTGAACTTTGTTAAGAGAGTCTGCTTGAAGAGATAAATATTCTCAGTGCACTGACAAAATCTGAACCTTCAAAAAGTGAAATACTGTCCTGGTTGGTTTGGTTCAGTGGATAGAGCATCAGCCTGCAGACTGAAGGGTTCCAGGTTCGATTCCGGTCAAGGGCACATGCCCAGGTTGCAGGCTCAATCCCCAGTAGGGGGCATGCAGAAGGCAGCTCATCAATCCATCAATGATTCTCTCTCATCATTGATGCTTCTAACTCTCTCTCCTTCTCCCTTCTTTTCTGAAATAAATAAAATCCTATCTAATAAAAGAGTAATATGCAAATTGACCATCACTCCGCTACACCCACAAGCCATGCCCACCAGCCAATCAGGAGCGAGTATGCAAATTAACCCAACCAAGATGGCTGTGGCCACGGAGCGAGCAGGAGGCTTGGGTTACCCCGGTAATGGAGGAAGCCAAGCTTCCTGCACACCCTGGCCACCCAGGCCTCTGCTCAAGGCTACAAAGTTTCAATTATAGAAGATAAATATATCCCAACAAAAATGGCTGCAGCCACGGAGCAAGCAGGAGGCTTGGATTTCCCTGGCGATGGAGGAAGCCAAGCTTTCCGCCCACTCTGGCCGGCCCTGGGCTCCACTCAAGGCTACAAAGTTTCAATTATCCTATCTAATAAAAGAGTAATATGCAAACTGACCGTCACTCCAAGACACAAGATGGCCGCCCCCAGTGGTCAAAGATGGCTGCCCCCATGTGGACAAAAGATGGCCGCCACAAGATGGTCTGCAGGGGAGGACAGTTGTGGGCAGTTAGGGGTGATCAGGCCAGCAGAGGAGGGCAGTTGGAGGTGACTAGGCTGGCAAAGGAGGGCAGTTGGGGGAGACCAGGCCAGCAAGGGAGGGCATTTGGGGGGAACCAGGCTTGCAGGGGAGGGCATTTGGGGAGGGGGACCAGGCCTGCAGGGGAGGACAGTTGGGGGGGGACCAGGTCTGCAGGGGAGGGCAGTTGGGGGGACCAGGCCAGCAGGGGAGGGCAGTTGTGGGCAATCAGGCAAGCAGGGAGGGCAGTTAGGGGAGAACAGTTCAGCAGGGGAGGGAAGTTGGGGGGGGACCAGGACTGCAGGGGAGAGCAGTTGGGGGGGACCAGGCCTGCAGTGAAGGGCAGTTGGGGTGGGACCAGGCCTGCAGTGGAAGACAGTTGGGGGGAACCCAGGCCTGCAGGGGAGGGCAGTTGGGGGAGACCAGGCCTGCAGGGGAGGGCAATTGGGGGGGACCATGCCTGCAGGGAAGGGCAGTTGTGAGTGATCAGGCCAGCAGGGAGGGCAGTTAGGGGTGACTGGGCCAGGAGAGGAGGGCAGTTGGGAGAGATCAGGTCTGCAGGGGAGGGCAGTTAGGGGCAATCAGGCCAGCCGGGGAGAAGTTAGGTGTCGACCAGGCTGGCAGAGGAGTGGTTAGGGGGTGATCAGGCTGGCAGGCAGAAGCGATTAGGGGCAATCAGGCTGAGGCAGACGAGCGGTTGGGAGTCAGCAGTCCTGGGTTGTTAGAGGGATGTCCGACTGCCCATTGGGAGCCAGCAGTCCTGGATTGTTAGAGGGATGTCCGACGGGCGGTCAGACATCCCTCAAGGGGTCCCAGATTTGAGAGGGTGCAGGCTGGGCTAAGGGACACCCCCCATGCACGAATTTCATGCACCGGGCCTCTAGTATATATATATATTTTTTTTAAAAAAGTTAAATACTAACAAGCATTAACTGAGCACTTCATATGTGAAAGATTCTCTCCTAAGCACAATTTATGGATTACCTACCTTTTCATATCAACCTTATAAACTGGGTACCATTCTCCCCTCTTAACCTAAGAGAAGTTAAAGTAAACTTACCTAAGAATATGCAGCTAATAAATCAAGGAGTCCAGGATTTGAACCCAGGTAGTATGACACCATACTTAAGCTTTTGTTGACTCCCCAAATTATAACCCTTGTTAGGTGGTGGTTTTGCTCACTACAGTGTTTCTGGTGGGTGACAGATTGGCAGGAAGACACAATCCTATGTCCTCCACCCCAAATTAAAGTCTTGATTTAATTAGCTGCAGATATAAAATCTTATTGGAAGAGAGAAGACTGTCCACACAGGACAAGAGCAGATGAAACAACTAAGTGAGGCTTTGCTTGGCTTCCAGATTCTCTAACTCAGCCTTGGGCAAACTACGGCCCGTGGGCCGGATCCGGCTGTTCTATCCGGTTCTCTTGCTCTTCCCTCTGCTCCTTTACTTTGAATTTATATTAGTTCACATAAACACTCCATCCATGCTTTTGTTCCGGCCCTCTGGTCCAGTTTAAGAACCCATTGTGGCCCTCGAGTCAAAAAGTTTGCCCATCCCTGCTCTAACTGCAGCTGCTGACAGTACTATCCACACAAGGTAATCTTTGCTGGACTTAGAGCTCAATTCTTATTATGTTATAACCTTTTATTTATATTCAGGGATTATGCCTACTTTTATACAAACAATATATTAAGACAGTCATTTCCAAAGTGGGATGCATGAGACTTTACAATGAAAGCAGAGAAAGAAAAATTAAAAATCTTTATTAGTTCTTAACCTTAAAATATATGAATTATGCTTTACCAGTATTAACTGTACAGACTAACAATGTACCCTCAGATATTTCCATATCATTTATCACAAGGTGTCCTGAGAATAGAGTGGGAGCTCCACAGTGCTAGAGGGAGAACATCAGTGTCTGGAGTGACTCCAGGATACTATGACATACTGCAGTTAATGCATGTCTGATTAAACAAACTTGTGAATTACAGTTTTTATTTCTCCCCACCCCCGAAAGTAAACCAACCTTCACCATGCAGATAAATGATTTTAAAGGATTATTGCAAATAAATGAGCAAAACACAAAAAAATAATTCGCATGGATTACAGGTGATATTAAAATAACACACAAAAATAAACAGTAATAAGAAAGTGACAAAACTGATCCTTCTATTCCTAGTATAAGCTCTCTATCAAGGTAAAAACGAACTAATTGGTTGAAACAATAAGTTGGCAAAAAAATTCAAAATTATCAAAGACTACTTAAAATGTGGATTTATATTTATTATTAATAATGAACTGCATCCTTAGTTTATATTGTGCCTTAATATATTAAATCAGGAGTCAGCAAACATTTTCTGTAGAGGGCAAGATACTAAATATCTTAGGCTCACAGGCCATACATTCCCCATTATAACTAAACCAGAGGCCCGATGCATGAAATTCGTGCAAGGGGCTTGGCCCTCACAGCCACGGTGGCTTGCCTCGGGGGGCTGCCTCGGCCCTCATAGCCCTGGCTTTGTCTGGAAGGTCATTCGGCTGTCCCGTCTAATTAGCATATTATGCTTTTATTATTATAGATAACTCTGCCATTATAGTACAAAAGTAGCCACAGGCAATATGTAAACAAATAAATGTGGCTGTGTTAAAAAAAAAAAAAACTTTCTTTATAGAATGAGGCATAGTTTTCTGGTCCTTGTATTAACTCATGATGAAATAAAGCTGTCATGATGAAAAACACATCTAAAAAATAAATCTAAAGATAAACCTCTATAAATTGTATTTGAAGTTTGAAATCTGGACATAATCCAATTAAGAAGTCTTTTAATAGGATTCCTGCTTAATAGTGGGGGGGAAAGGCACATATTCATTGGTCAAACACTATTACTTCTTGCTGCAATAAAAAATAGGATTAAATAGTACATGAAAAGTAAATTTTTAAACTGCACTCAATTGTCAGCAAATGCTATTTGAACAATATACAGGGCATCCAAAAATATATATATGTACACTTTAACAGTTGATATCTCAATTGATGTTTTCCAATTTAACCCATTGGAAATAGTAATTATTCAAAGTGTGTATACATTTCTGGGACACCCTGTATACAAAATAGTTCTTAACATTTTTTTAAAAATATGTTTTTATTAATTTCAGAGAGAGGATGAGAGAGGGAGAGAGGGATAGAAATATCAATGATGAGAGAAAATCATTGATCCTCTGTCTGCTTCACACTCCCTACTGGGAATGGAGCCCGCAACCAGGGCATGTACCTTGACCAGGAACCAAACCAAGACCTCCTGGTTTATGGGTCTATGCTCAATCACTGAGGCACACCAGCTGGGCCCTTAACAATTTTTAAATAAATATTATAAAAAAACCAAGATGGCGGCATAGGTAAACACCTAAACTGCTGCCTCGCACAACAATTTCAAAACTACAACTAAAAGACAGAACGGACACCATCCAGAACCACAGGAAAGCTGGCTGAGTGAAAATTCTACAACTAGAAGGAAAGAGAAAAGCTCACAGAGAATTGGAGGTACGGCAAAGGGTCTTTGTGCGCGCAGAGAGGAAGGGCGGCTGAGAGCCTGGCTGACTTTCTCTGGCGGAAGGGGGAAGGAAGCCTCCGACCGCACTGAACCCCAGTTCTGACTGCACTGAACCCCAGTTCCGGGCGAACCCCTGGGGACCCACGCTCTTACGGGGGGAGTCTGGACTCTCGGGCGGAGACTCGAGCTGGGAAAGGCAGAAGTCTGAAGGCGCACGCGGGCCAGTGCGCACAAAGGCTGCGGAGGTTGCCACAGGCTTTCCCTAGTGGAAGGGAGTCAGAGGCTCCTGACGGCACTGAGCCCCAGTTCTGACTGCAGTGAACCTCAGTTCCAGGCGAGCCCCTGGGGACCCACGCTCTTGTGGGGGGAGTCTGGACTCTCAGGCGGAGACTCGAGCTGGGGAAGGCGGAGGACTGAAAGCGCACATGCGCGCAAGGGCAAGGCTGACAGGAAGCCAAGACTGAGACTCCACCCCATCCAAGCTGAGCACAGAGCCTATTGCAATTTGGCAAGTCTAATCCTATAAGGCTGTCTCCAGCACCGAACTTCTCCCAGCATAGACACAGCTGATCCTTACAGCCAACTGGCCCGGAGGTCAATTCTTCCCAGTGATACCAACAACAATAAAGACTTAATTACAACAAGGCTGTACACACAGTCCACAAAGGGGTGCACCAAGAGTGTCCACCTCAGGTTAACTGGGGAAGCAGACCCACTGGGCCATATTGGAAACCTAGCACAAATATCTACCTTACCAACTCAGGGAATCAATGAAAATGCGGGGTCAAAGAATCAGATCACAAACGAAAGAAATGGAGGAAAACAAACGACTGGATATAGAATTCAAAACCACGGTTATAAGACTTTTTAAGAATATCCTAGAAAAGGCCGATAAATATAACGAGACACTCGAAGATATGAAAAAGGACCAACTAGCCAAAACCGGTTTGGCTCAGTGGATAGAGCGTCGGCTTGCGGACTCAAGGGTCCCAGGTTCGATTCCGGTCAAGGGCATGTACCTTGGTTGCGGGCACGTCCCCAGTGGGGGGCGTGCAAGAGGCAGCTGATCGATGTTTCTCTCTCATCGATGTTTCTAACTCTCTATCCCTCCTATCCCTTCCGCTCTGTAAAAAATCAATAAAATATATTTAAAAAAAAAAAAAAAGGACCAACTAGAAATTAAACATACACTGACTGAAATAAAAAATATTATACAGAGACCCAGAAACAGAATAGAGGAACACAAGAATCAAGTCAAAGAATTGAAATACAAAGAAGCAAAAAACACTCAACCGAAAAAGCAAAAAGCAAAAAAAAAAAAAATCCAAAAAGTTGAAGATAATGTAAGAAGACTCTGGGACAACTTCAAGCGTACCAACATCAGAATTATGGGGGTGCCAGAAGAAGAGAGAGAGCAAGATACTGAAAACCTATTTGAAGAAATAATGACCGAAAACTTCCCCCACCTGGTGAAAGAAATAGACTTACAAGTCCAGGAGGCCCACAGAACCCCAAACAAAAGGAATCCAAAGAGGACCACACCAAGACACATCATAATTAAAATGCCAAGAGCAAAAGACAAAGAGAGAATATTAAAAGCAGCAAGAGAAAAACAGTTAATTACCTACAAGGGAGCACCCATACGACTGTCAGCTGACTTCTCAACAGAAACTATGCAGGCCAGACGGGAGTGGCAAGAAATTTTCAATGTGATGAATAGCAAGAACCTACAACCAAGATTACTCTACCCAGCAAAGCTATCATTCAGAATTGAAGGGCAGATAAAGAGCTTCACAGATAAGAAAAAGCTGAAGGAGTTCATCACCACCAAACCAGTATTATATGAAATGCTGAAAGGTATTCTTAAAGAAGAGGAAGAAGAAAAAAGTAAAGAGAAAAATTATGAACAACAAATACATATCTATCAACAAGTGAACCTAAAAATCAAGTGAATTAAAAACCTGAGGAACAGAATAATCTGGTGAATATAATAGAATCAGGGGCATAGAAAGGGAGTGGACTGATAATTCTCAGGGGGAAAGGGGTATGGGGGGTTCATGAAGAGAATGGACAAAAATCATACACCTATGGATGAGGACAGTGGTGGGGAGGTAAGGGCAGAAGGTGGGGTGGGAAATGGGTGGAGGGGAGCTATGGGGGGGAAAAGGAGAAATAATTGTAATAATCTGAATAAAGATTTATTTAAAAAAAATAAATAAAAAATAAAATAACTTTCATATGGAAAAAATAAAAAATAAATAAATAAATATTATAGCCCTGGCTGGCTCAGTTGATTGAAGAGTTGTCCCGTACACCAAGGGGTGGCAGGTTCAATTCCCAGTCAGGGCACATACCTAGATTATAGGTTTGATCACCAGACATGTATAGGAGGCAACTGATCAACATTTCTTTCTCTCTCTCTCTCTCTCTTTCTCAAATCAATTTTTTAAAATGTCCTCAGGAGCCCTAACTGGTTTGGCTCAGTGGATAGAGCATCAGCCTTCGGACTGAAAGGTCCCAGGTTCAATTCCTGTCAAGGGCATGTACCTTGGTTGCGGGCACATCCCCAGTAGGAGGTGTGCAGGAGGCAGCTGATCAATGTTTCTCTCTCATCGATGTTTCTAACTCTCTATCCCTCTCCCTTCCTCTCTGTAAAAAATCAATAAAATATATTTTTAAAATAAAATAAATAAAAATGTCCTCAGGAGAGGAAAAGGGAGGGGGGAATAGAGGACATCTGTAATACTGTTAACAATAAATAATATGTATTAAAGAATAAAAATAAAAAGTTAAATATTATAAATTATGGAGCATGAGAGATGTTCTATGCAGTAGGATATTTTCTTTCATATGCCAGTTAAAAGTATTTGCTATATTCTGTCAAACATGAAATACAAAAGGAACTGCCTTTTAAGGATCACTAAACGGAAAATGCACAAGAAAAAAACCTCTACAGTATGAGATATATTTTATTAAAATGAAGTTTTATTTTTAAAATAACAAATAAAAAATAGTTTCGGGGAAAACTACTTAAGTATAACCACTGATAAGCAGCTGTAAATCCACAGAGACAAAAAGTAGATTAATGACTAGGGTCTAGAGAACGGGGAGTGACTACTCAGTGGGTTCCTTTTTGGGATGATAAAAATGTTCTGGAATTCGATAGTGGTGATTGTTGCATAAAATTATTTAAAAACCACTGAATTGTACACTTTAAAATGCAAATTTTATGTTATGTAAATTATATCTAAAAGAAACCTGAGTAGCTACTGGCTGCCTAATGGGCTGGCTGGTGTGTGAAAGCAGCTTTCACCCTCACTTTACAATACAAAATCCAGCTCAGGCTCTACACATCTAGTCTACTGAGCCCTTGCAAAATGATTAGGATACAAATACATTTCATCACTCACATTAACCAACACATTGTAAAGTGTCTGAAAGACTCATGGCTTCTTTAAAAAAAAAAAAAAAAAGCACACTTTTGGATATCAGGACTAAGCAAGGTCCTTGGCATCCTCAAGCTCAAGTTATAACTGGCTCTGATTGGAGGGAAAATACAATCTCATCTACAAAAAAAACCCAAGAAGACAGGAAAAAAGAATTTGGGGACTATTGCACTTCCAACAAATAATTATTAAGTAAACTATCTAGCAGTTTTCAAGTTATGCTCTGCAGGACCTTCCTTCCCCCAGCCTCCCAAACTCCCGCCCAGGTTCCTTGGCAATATCAGTTCTTCAAGCAGAACAGTTCTATTTGTATTGTGTTTTAAACACTGGAAATATACTTCTTTTTTAAAATAAAAATGGCTCAATTATGTAGCAGACAGCTATAAATGTTGCTGATTTAAACTACGTCCCAATCTCCAAAACCCTTCTTTGAATAAATGCACCTTGATCTTCTCCTCTGCTCTCAAGCCACATGGTTCCAGGGAAGCTGACTCTGATTCCATGAGTAGAATGTAACTCTGTTGGCCAAGAAAAATCCAGCATTCTTCTGGCCACTATGATTAGTTTAGGATAGGCACAGAACCCAAACCAAAATCATACCCAGGACTACCAGCACCAGCAGGGAAGAGGTATTATTTTTCAATAGTGGTTGCTTAGCTGGTAGAATGCATACCCAAAGCTGATATCTATCTTTGCCACTGTTAAGAATGACATCAGAACAAAGAAAAGCAGAGCCAAGAGAAAAGAAAGTAGGTCCAAATGACATCATTCAAGTCCCTGGATATTGCTGTGTCTAAAGGAAGATCTACTTCTAGGCTTTTTAGTTAGTTCAGTCAATAAGGCCCTCTCTCTTGCTTAAGTCAGTCTGAGTTATATTTCTGTCACCTGCAAAAGAAAGAGTCACAACATCAGCCATAAAAAAGAACGAAATCTTACCATTTGCAACAGCATTGATGGACCTAGAGGCTATGATGCTAAGTGAAATAAGTCAGTCAGAGAAAGACAAATACCATGAGTTCAGTTACATATGGAATCTAAAATATAAATGAACAAACAAAACAGAAACAGACTTATAAATACCGAGAAAAGATTGATAGTAGGCAGAGGGGAGGGGAATTGGGGGACTGGGTAAAAGAGGTGAAGGGATTGAGAAGTACAAATGGGTAGTTACAAAATAGTCACAGGGATATAAAGTGCAGCATATGAAATATAGTCAATAATCCTATATAATAAAAGTGTAATATGCTAAGTGTCCGACCCATCAGTCGACCACTCGACTGTTCAGTGGACCACTTGACCAGTCGCTATGACACACACTGACCACCAGGGGGCAGATGCTCCGACCAGTAGGTTAGCTTGCTGCTGGGGTCCAGCTAATCGGGACTGGGCCAGTTGGGCCAGACACACCCTGGAGCCCTCCCACGGTGGTCCCTCCCCAGCCAGCCAGCCCCCATCGGCCCATTGGGACTGGGCAAGACAGACCAAATCACCAGCCAGGCCGAGGGACCCCACCGTGCACAAATTTGTGCACCGGGCCTCTAGTATTGTAATAAGCATGTATGGTGCCAGGTGGGTACTGGAAAAATCAGGGGGAACACTTTGGGGTATAAATGTCTAACCACTATGCTATACACCAGAAACTAATACAAAATAATATTGCATGTAAACTGTACTTTACAAAAATTTTAAAGGTCACAAAACATGGAATATTATTTGGGAAAATAATTGAGGAACACCCATCTGGTTAATCAAGTCCAAACCTCCATCTGGTCAATAAACCCAAACCTTTGTTATAAATCATAGTTAGGGAAAGAATCTTTTTTAAAAATCTCCCAGAGACTCTCCTTGAATCCCCAGTACATTCCTGAATGTGCACAGCATTTTACAATTTCCAAGTCACTTTCCAATTCATAATCTCATCCAATCTTCAAAAACAAAAGTCAGTATTCACATTGTATATTGGCAGACACTGAGGCTCAGAGAGAACTGAATAACTTGAAGTCATCCAATTTGAAATCAAGGCTTCTGTCTCTAAATTATACCTTTTCACTACTCATTACTGCTTTGCAATTCTCAGCAAGCAATACACAGGGCTGGGAACCTGACTGGGCTCAGTACAGACTTGCTACCTGACAGCATTGTTTCCCTGTCCCTGGCAGCTTTGCTTGTTTCATTCAAGCCTCACCCTGCTCCCTTTCCTCAGAGACTGAGATATAAACAAGCTCATGGCACAGCATCCCAATGCAGGTACAGAATAAAGATGTGTCGCTCAACTGACTGGCAGCCCTGAAAGTCAATGGCCTTACTCACACAGTAGCCGTAGACCTAACAAATGCACATCAGTAGATAAGATCTGAGGAGGAAGAAATGTCTTCTAAGATGCACCTATGGTGATAAACTACACTTAAGCCAACAGTAGCAAACACTCATTAGTGACTGGGAAAACCCCAATAGCATACATTGAATGATTTAAAAATACATTAGACTCACACCATATACAACAATTATTTATGCATAAATGACCTAAATATAAGAGCTAATAAAACATAAAAACAGTTTCCATTACCTTGGATTGGCAAGGTTCTTAGATAAGACATCAAAAGCATGAGCAACAAAAGGAAAAAAATAGATAAATGGGAAGCCAAAAAAACTACTGTACAACAAACATACAAATAAAAAGTGTGTGTGTACATACATATTTTCCAGTTATAAAAAGAATGAAGTTCTCTGGTATATACTACAACATGGACAAACCTATGAACATTATGCTACGTGAAATAAGCCAGACACAAAAGGAAAAATATTGGCTCTGACTGGGTTGCTCAGTTGGTTAGTCTTAGACTCTCGATTCCAATAATTACAGGCTGTTGTTCCTTGTGATTAAGCCCCTATCCCAGTGGTCGGAAAACTCATTAGTCAACAGAGCGGCAAGCCGCGGCTCGCGAGCCGCAGTTTGCCAACCACTGGGTTAGAGCAGCCCCCTGATATGTCAAGGTTGAGGGTTCAATCCTGTTAGGGCACATACAAGAAGCAAACAATGCATAAATAAGTGGAACAACAAATTGATGTTTCTCTCTCTCCCTTCCTCTCTCTCTCTCTCTCTCTCAAAATCAACAATTTTTTTAAAAAGGAAAGCATTGTATGATTCCACTTATATGAAATAAATATCTAAAATAGGCAATTCATGGAGACAGAAAGTAGATTCGAGTTTAGCAGGAACTAGAGGGAAGGAGGAAATAGGAAGATCCTGCTTAATGGGTACAGAGTTTCTATTTGGGCTGTTGAAAAAGGTTTTGAAAACAGCAGTGATAGTTGGACAACACTGTGACTGTAATAAGTGCTACTGAGTTGTACACTTAAAATGGTTAAAATGGCTACAAAATAGTCATGGGATGTAAAGTACAGCATAGGAAATATAGTCAATAACATTGTAATAACTATGTATAGTGCCAGGTGGATACTGGAAATATCGGGGAAAACACTTTGTAAAGTATATGATAGTTCAATCGCTACACTGTATACCTGAAACTAATACAAAATAATAATGATGTAAACTGTAATTGAAAAAATAAATAAATGGCTAAAATGGCAAATTTTCTGTTATATATTTTACCACAATTTTCTTAAAAACTTTTTTAAAAGAATGATATACTGACACATGCTATAATGTAAATGAACCTATAAAATACTAGGCTAAGTTAAAGAAGTCATACACAAAAGGTCACATATTATGATTCCATTAATATGAAATATCGAGGACTGATAAATCATCCATGGAGACAGAAAACTGACTACTGCCAGGGGATAGGGGGAATGGCAAGGAACTGCTTAATAGGTAAGGCACTTTACTCTGGGGTGATGGAAATGTTTGGAACTAGATAGAGGTGGTGGTTACACAACATTGTGAATGTACTAAATATCACTGAATTACTTAATTTAAAAAGTTTACTTTTATGTTATGTGATTTTCACCTCAATAAACATTTTTTACAGTATATGAGAGAATTTGGGAATCAGCTGAGCAACAGAATTAGGGCTAAGAGGAGAGGCAGGGCAAGGCAAAAAATGGTCAGAAACTCAGTGGGTAAGAGACATCCTGGAACAACAGCAAGAAGCAACTTGAGCCCTAGCCGGATTGGCTCAGTGGATAGAGCATCGGCTGGCAGACTGAAGGGTTCCGGGTTCAATTCCAGTCAAGGCCACATGCCTGGGTTGTGGGCTCAGTCCCCAGTGGGGGGCATACAGGAGGCAGCCGATCAATGATTCTCTCTTATCATTGATGTTTCTCTCTCTCTCTCTCTCTCTCCCTCTCCATTCCTCTCTGAAATCAATAAAATATACTTTTTTTTTTTTTTTTTTAAAAAGCAACTTGATGCGGCAGCCTCCCTACATTGGTGAAGATACAGGTCAAGCTGCTATAATTATGAGAACCCCACTTAGAAAAGATTAAATGAAAGAGAGTGTATTTCTCTCAGATAACAACTGAGCAGTTAGCAGTCAGGGACTGAGAGTGGAATTTTGCCATCCTCACTCAACATGATTCTTCTATCTCTGGGACCAAAAGAAATGCTGCAGCTCCTACCATCTCCCAGGCAGCAGGAAGAAGAAAAGGGTAAGAAAAGCACTCATCCACTCTTTGTAAGCACATGACCCAGAAGTGGTAGATACACCACTTTCACTTAGACCCCACTGGTTAGAACTTAGATTTGTGGCCATACTTGATTGAAAAGGAGGTTGGGCAGTATGTGCCCCACAAAAACATAGGTGTTCTATCATTAAAGGAAGAATGTGAGAGTCAATATTGGCAAAGACAACTAACAGTCTGTTATATTCACTTCAGATATTATTTTTATTATTATTACTAGAGTTCCAGTGCACAAAATATGTGCACGGGAGGGGGAGGCAGGACCGCGGGGTCCCCTCAGCCCAGCCTGCACCCTCTCCAAACCGGGACCCCTCAGGGGATGTCCAACTGCCGGTTCAGACATCCCTCTTACAATCTGGGACTGCTGGCTCCTAACTGCTCGCCTGCCTGCCTGATCACCCCTAAATGCTCCCCCGCCAGCCTGATCACCCCTAACCACCTCTGCCTGCCGGCCTGATTACCCCTAACTGCCCCCCCACCGCCAGCCTGGTCTCCCCCTGCTGTCAACCTGGTCGCCCCCAACTGCCCCCCCTGCCAGCCTAATCGCTCCCAACTGCCCCCCCCCCAATGGCCTGATCGCCTCCAACTACACCCCCTGCCGACCTGGTCACCCCACACAGCCTGCTGTTCAGTCGTTTGGTCGTCCCTCACTAACCCCCCTGCCAGCCTGGTCGCCCCTCGCAGCCTGCTGCTCAGCTGTTTGGTCATCCCTCACTAACCCCCCTGCCAGCCTGGTCACCCCACACAGCCTGTGTTCAGTCATCCATCCAGTTGTTTCGGTCATGACGGCCCCTGGCTTTTTATATATTAGGATTATTAGTCTTATTTAACAAAAAACTTATTCCCAAACCCAGCTACCTTGAGGTTTGCAGCTATTATTCAGTGGAACATTTGGCTAGGGTGAAAAGAAAAGAAGAGCAAGACTGTTATGAATTTAGGCCCCTGTTAGCCTTACTACATTGACCAATACCAACATAGCCTATTATCTGCCTTTTGTAACTGGGCATTTATAGTATAGAAATAAGAGTTTCTTCAAAAAACGCAGTGAGAGCTGTCTCTGGGCAATACTGGGTCAGGAAAAAAACAAAGTAGGCCCCTTTTTAAAAATATTCCCAATCTGTGTGGCAATTACACACAAAGCCATTACAATACAGTGAGATAATAAACAGAGAGATATATAAAGTATAATAGAAGAATAACAGCAGGATGGACTGCCTAGGGAGACCAGAGAAGGCTTCAAAAAAGTGGTGATATTAGAGAGCTCAGTATTGAAGGATAAAGAGTTTATCAGCTAGAAAAGGTAGGAAGAAATTCTAAGCTAAATGGAAAGCATAAATAAAAATGAGCGAGTAGAAAAGGGTTTAGGGCAGGGGTGGGCAAACTTTTTGACTCGAGGGCCACAATGGGTTCTTAAACTGGACCGGAGGGCCGGAACAAAAGCATGGATGGAGTGTTTGTGTGAACTAATATAAATTCAAAGTAAAGGATCGGAGGGGAGAGCAAGAGAACCGGATAGAACAGCTAGATCCGGCCCGCGGGCCATAGTTTGCCCACGGCTGGTTTAGGGGGATAAATGATGATGGAAGGAGACTTGACTTGGGGTGGTGAACACACAATACAATATACATATGATGTATTGTAGAACTGTACACCTGAAACCTATATAATTTTATTAACCAATGTCACCCCAATTAATTCAATAAAAGATAAAAACAATCACAGAGAGAGAGAGAGATTTGCTGAAAAGACAATGTGCAGGAGCCAGATCATGGAATGCCATGAACACCAGATTCTGTAGGGAATGGGAAAGCAAGAGAAGGGCCATAGTTAGATTGACTTGTTGAGAAAGAGGACTCTGGTAACCAACAGAAAGGATAGACAAGAAAAGGAGAGAGCTTTAGGCTCACAACCCTACTGCTATGCAGAGTCCCATCCTTGACTTCCCAATGCCACCACTGATAAGTCAAGCCCTTCCAGAAGAAAGGCAATAACAAAACCCCAGACCAAGTCCTACAAAGACTGAGGCAGGACAAGGTTCTTAGTTTTGTTTGATTTTGTTTTTAAGCTTGTCTTATTGAGATAAAATTCACAAAATAAACCATTTTAAAGTAAATAATTCAGTGGCATTTATTACATTCACAATGTTGGGCAACCACCACGGTTCTTAGTTTTTAACAAGGTCCATGAAACCCTATGTGATTTCACTGAGGTCAGGCTCTACCACTGCTCAGGCGGCTCTGCTCAAACTGATGTGCCAGGTACTAGTGGCTTTGGCAAATATCTGCCTTGAGTTCCTAGGCTGCCATACTCTTTTCTAGCCTTTCCTGACCTCAGCTCCCCTGGGAACACAGGGCATAGTGATCAGAAGCAAATTTATTCTGTCTATCCCTATTTAAAACTTTTCAGTGGCTCTGCATTGCCCAAAGAATAAAGTCTCAAATCCTTAACATGACACATGAGACACTCCATAATCAGGCATTTACTGTTTCCCTAGCCTCATCTCCTAAAAATGTTGTCCTAAAATTCCTTCCTCTTATTATGTTTCCCTTGGTACAAGTGACTGCTCAAACATGCTATTTTCTTTCTCTCACCCTGGGAATGGTGTTGTCACCCCCATACACTTTCCCCCATGCTTATCTTACCCCGGGGAAACTTCTTGTTCTTTTTTATCATTCCCTGGGAACAGTTCTTATCCCAGTCTCGATGTATCCTCAGGACCACACTGATCCACAGTTCACTATTCACTATTATCTGGATATGTCATTGACCATATTACATCTCAGAATGACCTTATTCAACCTCTTCCTCTTCTACTTCTGTTATATTCCTTATAACTGCTTCTGCTTCCTCTGTCTGGGTCTCTTATAAGTCCAGGGCTTCACCAGGTCTTTCACTCCAGTTACTGGTACCTGGGTTTTAGAGTAGTCAAAATCAGAGAGACAGAGAATAGAATGGTGGTTGCCAGGGACTGGGGAAAAGGGAAATAGGGGATTGATTGTCTAAATGGGTATAGAGCCCTAGCTGGTTTGGCTTAGTGAATAGAGCATCAGCCTGTGGACTAAAGGGTCCTGGGTTCGAATCCGGTCAAGGGTACTTGCCAGGGATGTGGGTTCGATCCCCAGTAGGGGGCAGGAGGCAGCCAACCAATGATTCTCTCTCATCATTGATGTTTCCATCTCTCTCTTCCTCTCTGAAAGCAATAAAAATGTATTTTAAAATAAATATATAAATAGGTATAGAGGTTCAATTTTATAAAATGAAAAGAGTTATGAAGATGGATGGTGGCTGAATGGTTGCACATTACAAATGTATTTAATACTACTGAACTTTATACTTAGAAATGAGTTATGATGGCAAATTTTATGTCATATATTTTTTACAACAATTTTTAAAAATGGAAAAAAGTTATTGGTACCTGGGACTTGGGAGGGAGATATACTATATCCCAGCCAGCTGAGGATTGGATCCGGATCTTATTCTCCCTTACCTTCTCTTCTAACAGAATGACGTATCTTTAGGATGGCATTTGAACCCAGCCTCATTTTACCCAGAAGATATCTCTGACTCCAACCTCATTTGACTTTGAGAACAGCTCTGACCTAGACCTTCCCAATCACCATACCACAGAGAAAGTCACAATAAGTATACCCTGGAGATGGCTTACACACTGACCTTGGCTGACATTATACCTCAGGAAAGAAACGTGATGTGAAGCAATTGGCCCAAAGCAACCCAATGTTATTCCAAACTAGGGAAAAAAGGTCTTTCCTGGAGAGTGGGAGAGAAAAATTTCCAAATCTTCACCAAACTCTTCTGACTTTCTGTGTATACAAACCAAAGGTGTCTCAAGTGGTGCACAGGAAGATCTCACACAAAGGCCTTGTTCCAGGTGTTTTAGATTTCCAGCTGCTGTAGCCTCACAAATGTCAGTGTGTTCATATGGGAGTGAATGAACAATGTGTTCAGAACACTAAGATTTTGCCTTTCTTCTGGTATGTTTGCCTCTATTCAGCAGCAAAGCAATATTTAGACTGTCATTCTATAATATTTTATTTGGGCTTGCTTGGCAATGTATGTAATGGAAGAGATCTAGCCTTTGTAAATTTCTAGCCACTGAATCTTGGGAAAATCACTTTTCTCATTGGTAAAATGAAATAATAGTGATATCTTATACTATAAGACTTATAGGGTTGTAAAGAAAAGTCAAGACTGTATATATATATATAGTCTAGCAGTGTATCTGGTCCAAAATATTCAACAAATATTTACTAAGCACATACTATATGTCAATTAGTATTCTAGGCATTGAGGATTCAACAGTGAACAAAAATCACTGCTCTTATGGAACTAACAGGGAACAGGGAGTGGAGGGCAAGGTAGAAGGCCTGACAGGTAAATATGTCAGAGGGTGACATGCTATGAAGAAAAATAAAGTAGAAAATATAGCTTGAGGTGGGCTATGGAGAAGGGGTTGCTATTTTTAAACAGAATGATTGAAGGGGGCCATTGAGAAGAAGACATTTGACCAAAAGATCTGAAGTAAGATAATGAGCCACACAGAATGTTAGAAAAAAGGGAAAAACAAGTGCAAAGACCTTGGGGCAAGAGTACATCTTATTCAAAGAATAGTGAGCAAGCAATGGGGCAGGGTGAGCAGATAGAGAGGAGATAAAAATAGGCTAGGTAACCGGAAGCCAAGTTACTCTAAGGACTTCGGCTTTTTCTCTGAGAGATATGGGGAGCCACTAAACAATTTGAACAGAAGAGCTATATGATTGCATTTACATTTTGAAAGGATCGCTCTGGCTGCTCTATTAGAACAAACTATAGGCAGGGAAGGGCAAAAGCAGGAAACTGATTAAGAGGCTATGATCTGAGCCAGGCCGGCATGGCTTAGTGGTTGAATGCTGACCTATGAACCAGGAGGTCACAGTTCAATTCCGCGTCAGGGCACATGCCCGGGTTGTGGGCTCCAGCCCCAGTAGAGGGTGTGCAGGAGGCAGCCGATCAATTATTCTCTCTCACCATTGATGTTTCTCTCTTTCTCCCTCTCCCTTCACCTCTGAACTTAATTTAAAAAAAAAATTTAAACAGGCTATGATCTGAGACAATGATAGCTTAGAACAAGGTGATAGGAGCAGAGGCTATGAAAAGTGTCCGAGTTTCGATATGTTTTAAAGATAGAACCAATAGGATTTACTGACAGATTGAATGTAAGTGTGAACTTGTGAAATTTAAAATGTCAGTTAGACATCCAAAATGTTAATTAAGAGGTTGCATATACAACTCTAAAGTTCAGAGAAGAAGTTTGAGCTAGAAACACAAGTTTTAGAGTTGTCAATGCACAGATGATAATTAAAACTATGAAAGTGGCTTTTAAATATTATTTATTTATTACTCCATAAATGAAGTGCCCAATGAATAGTAAATGCTGTTATAAACGCTTTGTTTTCTTAAGGTACTAGAGATACTTGCCAACTATGTATACTTACCATGTACAGTGGAACCTCATTTCTCGAACTTAATTAGTTCACAGCACAATATCCTGAGATTTTAACAGTGGTAAACTGACTCATTTTTGTGCATTCTCTCCTTTGTCACCTGAGAGATGTGTGACTCATCACATAGGTATGAGCATGAAAGGGTTGTCAGGTTGAGAAGCAAATTGTTCGAGATGGGAGACATTCGAGAAATGAGGTTCCACTGTATACTTAAATTTCAGTGCCCACCCTAGAACCTCACCCCAATCTATTTTTTTTTTCAAAAATATTTTTATTGCTTTTAGAGAGGAAGAGAGAGGAATAGAGAGATAGAAACATCAATGATGAGAGAGAATCATTGATCGGCTGCCTCCTGCACACCCCTCACTGGGGATGGAACCCACAACCAGGGCATGAGCCCTTGACCAGAATCGAACCCAGGACCCTTGAGTTCACAGGCCAACACTCTATCCACTGAGCCAAACTGGCTAGGGCCTCACCCCAATCTATTATGCTAAGCGAAATAAGCCAGAGAAAGACAAGTATCACATGATCTCACTCATATGTGAAATCTAATGAAAAAATAAATAAACTGTTGAACAAAATAGATAACAGACATAGAAGCATAGGAGAATGTCGATTCTTAGAGGGAAGTGGGGAAGGGATGAGTTGATGGGAAGAGATCAACCAAAGAACTTTTATACATATATGCATAACCCTTGGATACAGCAATAATAGGGTGCGGGTGGGGGGGAGCAGGGGGAGCTAGAAGGGATCGATGGAGGGAAAAGGGGGGACATATGTAATACTTTCAACAATACAGATTTAAAAAATTAAAAATAAAATTTAAAAAAATAAATTTAAAATAAAGATCCAATTCCCTCATGTAACAGAGGAGCAGATTAACTTACTCCACAATAAATTTATTTAGAACACTTATTCAGTCAGGCCATGTGACAGGTATGAGGGATACAGGGATGAGTAAAGCATAGTCTCTACCTTATGCCAAGTAAATATGCAAGAGATAAGTAACTTGCCCGAGGTAACCTAGTCAATCACTTGAACTGGAAATCATGTGTTTTAATTTTCAGTGTCTTACTCTTGCTACTGATCCAAAATTATTAAATTCAAATAAAAATACTTCTCAGGAAGAAGCCTACCCTGTGCCCTGTGCCAAAGAGAGTGCCATCCTAAGCTCAGCAATTCCTTACAGATAGCTTGTCAGAAAGGGTAAGTCCCTTTGGGCTTAGAGGTTGATCCTTTTTTCTCTGCAAACAGTCACTAAAAAGAAGTAGCTGGGACTTTAGAGGCCTGGTAGGAAGTTACAGAGAAATGGAGAAAAATAAAGTGAAAGCCTGCAGTCAACAGAGTCATTGACTAAGCAGAGAGAAGGCAGAGCAAGGCCAGAGTAAGACCTTTCTCCTTCATCCCAGATATCATCATGTTCCCTCTAGGCTAGGACCAGTTCCAGAACTCTACTTGTGTCCCTCTGGGCCCTCCATTCCTACCGCGTACATCCTTTTCCAGAATCTCCACACTGAGCTCCTAAGGGAAAAGACAATACTGTGGAGTAGAAAGAAAACACCTTGTAGTTTCAGACCTGAACTGAAACTCTGGCTCCATCACTAACTTGTCTGTGTCTGCATCTGGAAAATGGTGGCAATACTTCTGGGAGTTGGAATGAGAGTTAGAATTGTGTCTGATGTGTTTAGATGTACCTATAAAAACTCCTAGCATACAGAGGTTATTCCATATATGGTGCTATCACTAATTATTATTAATGTCAGTCTCTCCTATCTACCCCACACTCTTTCTGTGACTGCAGGCTTCAGCACAGCACCAAGGTCAGGGTTTTCACAATAATATGGAGAATTCAGAGCGGCATGACACCTTAACTGACTACATTTCTCTCTCTCCACCCTCAACCTATACCACTCCACTCTCCCAACTTTGAAAAAAACAACTTTGAACCTACCTGCCCTGGTTCCTCTTCAAAATATTACCTTCTTTCCTTTCTTACCATTACATTTCTCAGAAGAGACCTCACTTCACCTCGTAATCCCTAAGCCATAGGAGACTAGCTTCTGTCCCCACCCCTTCACTGAAACTGATGTCACCAGGTCATCAATGACTCAGTACCCTCATTTCAGCACTCACTCTGATTGTTCTCTGATGCAATAGACACTTACCATCTCATTCCTGGCACCCCAGATAATAATTTCTCCTACCTCTCTGATTGTCCCTTCTTAGATTCCTTCCCTAACTTTACTGTCTATACATATCAAAGCTCCTCTGGGCTCTATCCTCAATCCCCTTCCTTTCCCAGTTTATGGATTTCACTAGGTGACTTCGTCTATTTCTATAGTTTCCACTCTCACTTAGAAGTCATCACTCCCACCTCTCTCAAGAGCTTCAAAACTTATTTCTTCTCCCCCAAGTACCATATACCTTCTACTATGCCATCCACAGGCATCTCAAAACCAACATTAACCTCCTCAAACCAGCTCTCCAGCCTGTATTCCATGTGTTATTAGAGTCACCGTAATACCCAATCACCTAACACTTCCTCCCTCACCTTTCAGTCACACAATTTAAACCAACCCGCATGACCACTGCCCTTGTTCCAACTTTATCATTTTTTAATCTTTATCTTTTATCTGGCTTTCCTGCCTATAGTTTTAATTTATCCATTCTAAGACTCCTAAGCAAAGACATGAGGGAGATCTTTCGAAAACACCACTCTGATCATGTCAGTGCATCTTAAATGTCAATAGGAAAGTTCAATTCCAATAGAATTTAAGCTCTTTACCATTCAGATTCCCTCCCAAGCAGCCCAATAGTCCAGCATAAGGAACAACTCACCATTCCCTGAACTTGCCATGTACTTCCACACTCACACTACCTAGAATGCATCCCAAGGCCTCCCTGCCTAGCACACTTCTTTCTGGTCATCCTTAAAGATCCAGGTTAAACATCTTTGAAGCCTTCCCTGACTCTCCCTTGCTAAGCATTTAAACTCTCCTTCCTTTTTCTCACAGTACATTTTCTATGTCCCTCTATTGTAGCACTTGTGATACTATATTGAGAGCACTTGTTTGTGTGCTTATCTTCTCAGTAATCTGTGGATTGCTCAAGGTCAGGGACTATGTCACATCTCTGTACCCTTGGCCACTTGCCCAGACTCTCAAGATGAGCAACAAGACTATCAATTGTGACAGGGGATACTTCCCCACCCCCAACCAATATCAGGAGCACTAACTCTAATGGCAACAGGAAGTCTTAATAGATTCAACTTCCCCTCCTACAATCGATTCCAGATGCTGCTTGGACTCTGACTCCAGAGGTATTCCTGACCTGATTCCTGGGGTTTCTCTGCCTAGAACAGCATGTTCAATAGGAATAGGAGAGCATCCCATAAATTAAAATTCTTTGAAAAACAAATTCTAAAATGGACTGAGATTATACGTAGGACTGGAAACTGCCAGGTCCATCTCAAGAAGTAATTGTGAAATAGCATTAAGACCTTTATATACCTTCAAAAGTAATTGGTATGATTACTACAGCAACCTGTAACTAGTCTTGTTGCCTTCAATTCCCTGCCTTTGGAAACTGCCCTGTACCACACTATTTGCTTCAGACAGAAATCTATGATGGCTTCTCACTAACTAAAACTGTATAGCATGGTCACTGAGAGCAAGAACTCTGGAAATACGTCAGCCAGGCCTGAAAACCACCATTTTATTAACCATGTGAGTTTGAGCAAGTTGGTTAAGTTCTCTGGGCCTCGGTTTTCTCACCTGTAAAATAGGAAAATAATAGTGTCTACTCTCTTAGGATTGGTATAAAGATTAAATATACTAATAAGAAGAATTAAATAATATTTTTAAATAATTAAGTTTAACATTAAAGATGCTAAGGACAGTGCCTGGCACATGGTAAGAACTTAATAAATTATATATAAACATATTGAAGTTTCAAGTCCCTCTGTCATTCATAGCCTGAGACATGAACTATTGTTATGATCCATTTCATGTTTTACAATTCAACAGCTCCCAATCCTTTCACTTCTGACTTCATCACTTGCTATTCTTTCCCTCTACCCACAACACCAATCCCCTTCTGCCTGCACCTCCCTCAGTCCTTAGTTGCAAATTCTCCCTGGCAGTGCTACCTTCAGCTGCCCCAGAAATAGCCCCTCAGCAGAGTGCCCATAGGTGCTTATCTTAAACATTCTATTCTCTATGCTCATGCCTACCTGCACTCAGGTCATTTTCACAATCCAATGTCCCCCTGAGTTTCTGCAGTATAGAAACCTTAAAAAGAGTTTTAGAGACGAATTAAGTAGCATTATGGCCAGGAAGCCTTCCAGACTACAGTAACTCATACAAATATCTGCCTTTCCTTAATTACTAACATCTTAATCTGTAATATGCACTTCCACACTCATATCATCTAATCATCTCTACTAGATTAAGTTCCATGAAGCAGCATTTGGTTTTCCATAACTATATCCCCATTACCCTAGAACAGAGACTGGATCATAGTACATGTTTAATAAATATTTATTAAATGCAATCAATCTAGCCCAACTTCATCTTTAAATGAGAAAACATGGTTGAGAAAGTAAAAGTGCTTCACTCAAAACAGAGTGAGGACTGGAACACAGAACTGCTTAAGACTGAAATATTGGCCCTAACCGGTGTGGCTCAGTCGATAGAGCATTGGCCTGCGGACTGAAGGGTCCCAGGTTCGGTTCTGGTCAAGGGCATGTACCTTGGTTGCGGGCACATCCCCCGGTGGGGGTGTGCAGGAGGCAGGTGATCAATGTTTCTCTCTCATCGATGTTTCTAACTCTCTATCCCTCTCCCTTCCTCTCTGTAAAAAAATCAATAAAAATATATTTTTTTTTAAAAAAAAGACTGAAATATTGAATGCAATTGGCCCCACCCACTTCTGGACTAGCTGCAACCAACAAGAGTGCAGTAGAGAGTGCTGTGATTGAACTGAGTGTTATTCAAAGCAGGGCAATTACCTCCCACTCCAGAAGCAGGAGACTAGGCCAAATATAGAGGCACAATTAGCTTAATCTCCTACCACTGAGTCTGGGACATAACCAGGAACTGGTGAATTAACCAAGATCTCCAGCTTTCTGCAGCAACCACCCAATATGTAAAAAGAAGAGAAGACTGGAGGTAGCTTGCCAGACAAAGGACAGCTTGACATATTACTTCTCCAAGGCCTACTAACAGAGGAAGCCACTTTGTGCTCATGTATCTATTTGTGTTCCACTGAATATGATCCTATATAATAAAAGCCTAGGTGGCATCACAGGCGCCGCCGCCACAAGATGGCCATCACAAGACGGCCACTCTCACGTTGTCACAATATGGCCACCACAAGATGGCCTGGCCATCACAAGATGGCTGCCACAAGATGGCCAGCAGGGGAGGGCAGTTGTGGGCAATCAGGCTAGCAGGGGAGGGCAGTTGGGGACAACCAGGCCTGCAGGGGAGGGCAGTTGGGGGCAATCAGGTCAGCAGGGGAGCAGTTAGGCATCAATCAGGCCAGCAGGGGAGTGGTTAGGGGGCAATCAGGCTGGCAGGCAGGTGAGCGGTTAGGAGCCAGAAGTCCCAAATTGTGAGAGGGAGGTCTAACTGCCGGTTTAGGCCCGTAGGATTGGGCCTAAACTGGCAGTCGGACATCCCCCAAGGGGTCCCAGATTAGAGAGGGTGCAGGCCGGGCTGAGGGACATTCCCCCCACCACCACCAATGCATGAATTTCGTGCATTGGGCCTCTAGTGTCTTGTAAAATATCAATAGTTGTTCTTTTAGGAGGAGAAAAGATTCCATGATCAAAAAAATGTAGGAAACCCTGCATATCTTTCCTTATCATACTAAAGATTTCCAGCTTTTCCAAAGTTGATCTCAAAGGCCTTTTATAGAGTAACTAGGGGCCCAGTGCACGAATTTGTGCACCTTGAAAGGAACTGTGGGCCACGAGCCTGCAGTAGGCACAGCAGTGGGTCTCAGCCCATCCTCCGCACCCCCGTCCAGCCCCTCATGCCATGGCCCCTGGTTCCCTCTCTGCTGGCAACTCTGCTCCTGCTGCCGCTGCTCCCACATGCTGACAGTGCCAGCCCCACTCACACCCACTGACGGCACAGAGCGATTGAGGCCGGCGCCAGCAGTGGGTGCAAGCAGTGGTTCTGGCGCTGGCAGCGGGTGCGAGAGGCAGCTGCCGGCCCCAATTGCCCCTCATGAGCAGGGGGAGGTGGAGAAGCCCTGAGAGGTGATAGAGGCCGGCAGCCACCACTCACACCGACTGACGGAGCCAAGCGATCGGGACCAGCACCGGGAGCAAGCAGCTGTTCCGGTGCTGGCTGCAGGTGCTAGTGGGGCCGGCGCTGGCAGTGGGTGCGAGTGGCAGCTCCAGCGCTGGCAGTGGGTGCGAGCGCCAGGCGGGACCATGATGCAGGAGCAAAGAATTTTCAGTAACCACCAGAGGCTCACCCCAATGACAGCAACCGGCACCCCACCTTGGTCTGGCGCCCCCACTCACCTGCTCCACCATCCTGCCATGGCCGATGCCCACCATGTTCCACACACTCTGCCTGGTGGACAGCGCATGTCATAGCGACCAGTTATTCGGTTGTTCAGTTGTTCTGGTTGTTCCGCCATTCGGTCTATTTGCATATTAGCCTTTTATTATATAGGATAGCGATTGTCTTTCATATGATAGCAATGTTCTGAAGAACACTTATTTTAAAAGTTTGCACTGTACATATGTACAAAGGTACTGTTATTCCAGTTACCCAAATGAACACAACTCTAGAGCAGGAGAGAATGCCTAAACTACTTGGGACTACTAAAATTACCTTACTTCTCCATCACAATAAGGTTGGGAGAAAGTTAGTCTAGATTCAGATCTCTGTTTGACTTTAAAGCATGTGTCTTTCTATCATCCAACTATATTCTTTGACAGCTGTTTATTCTAAAAAATGTTTATAGAGCTGCAGATGCAATGCTAGATACAAGGAATACAAGGAAGCGTAAGATTTAGTAATCTCTGCCCTAATGGCACTCATAATCTGGTGATGCTTATTGCTATGATATAGGGAATGGGGACTTGGGATAGAGAGAGAGATCGGAAGCAATGAAAGCTCAGGGGGCCCCCTAATCTTTGATGGTAGGGGGAGTTGTCAGAAGGCTTCCCAGAGAAATTGTACCTCAGCCAGTCTAGTGATGAAGAACATGAATTCTAGGGGAATAGGAACAGTTTTTATAGGAGTACAGCTATAGCCTAGCCAATGAAACAGAGAAAAGAGAGGTCTTTATCAGATACTAGAGAAATTTATTGATTAAGGTATCACATATTTGTCCTCATCCCCCCCATTCCCATCCCAAACCCCTCCTCACGCATGCCCCCACCACCCTGTTGTCCGTGACCACTGGTTAGGCTTATATGCATGCATACAAGTCCTTTGGTTGATCTCTCCCACTTACCCCCACACTCCCCTATCTTCCCTCTGAGGTTTGACAGTCTGATCGATGCTTTTAAAATCAGACTTGAACCACACTTCATATGAGTGTCTTAAAACTCACGGGAGAAGAATGATCTCTCAGAGACCTAAAAGCTAAAAAGAAGGGAGTATTTGCACTGTCACTAGAAGAAGGAGCCAGACCCACTGAGGAGCTAAGATGCTGACAAGTGGCTTTGCTCCAGCAGTCCCTAGCTAATTAAGGCCTTGCTCCCTGCCCTGTCTGCCTGTGACCTCTGCAAAAGCTAGAGAACACCAAGTGCTCCACAGCAGCTCTTTTCTTGGCTAGAGTGACATAAGGTATTGCCGGCTATGGATCAGCCAAATCTATTGCTAAGAGGTTCTTACCCTTGGCCTTCCTTAGAACAGAGCCAAAACAAGGAGCCTTCAAACTGTCCTGAGGTTATCAGCTTAGGATTCCTAAGAGTCAGGCCTAAACACAACTACTGGGACCCGGCCTGGGATATGCCAGATGTGACACAACTGAAACCCAACCATCCAGACTCTTTGGACAGACTAGGGAGTCTCCTAAGGGGTAAGGATAAGGGACTAGTCCTCTTATCCTCAGTTGGGAGAGTCTACTCTTAGATGCTCCCAAGGCGACTTTTCAGAATCTTCTTCAGGCTGCATAGGCCCCAGGGACTTAACCACTTCCTCTCTCATTAAAGCAGAACTCTCATTCCACCTCTTAGGGCTCCCTCCCCCAAGCCTGGCTGTTGGGTAAGAAAGTTCATCCCTCTCTGGCCTTCAAAAGTTAAAAAATATGGGCCCTTTGTGTTGTAAGGGCTTAACTGTTGAGTTGGGAAAGAATGTAGGCCAAAAGCAACACACATGAGGAAGTAAATGTTTAAAAGTCTAACAGGTTCATTATTGTCATGTCCCCACTTAACAGTTCCTGGTTCCTGTCATAATTGGTGCTCTTATAGAACAGCTACAATCCAAAAGCTTTCAAAATTTATTTATAATCTTCTTTTTCAAATGCAATTCAAATCAAATCTAATTAGAAGTCTAAATATCTAATTAAGTCTCCAATAAAATAATAAAAACATCAATGGCTTCTAAAATCATTAGGTGAAAAGCTGATGGGAAATATCTTAATGACTAGATCAGGTTGACAACATCTGAACCCAAACATCAATCTTAAAAATACAAAAAGAGAGAAAAACAGATATATAATCAGACATCCTTTCAAAAAAGAAAAACAAAACAAAACAAAAAAAAAAAACAATGATTGAACCTGAATGTGATCAAGCTTCTAGGTCCAAGTACCAATTTACAGAAAATTCAGATGATACAGAAACATGTTAAATGCCACCATAGAGAGATAATCAGCAAAATCCAGAAATTGGGAAACTCTTCAAGACAAATGACCCAGTTTCTTCAACATAAAATTGCAAGGAAAAGAAGAAGAAAAAAGAGGGCGTAAGCTATAGATTAGAAGAGACTCGAGATTTAGATCAACCAATGTGCAGACTTTCTTTGGATCTTGATATAAACAAATCAACTTAAAAATTTTTTTCTAAGTCATTTTGTGAAATTTAAACACTGGTGAATTGATGATATTAAGGGATTATTATTCAATTTTGGGGCATGATAATAATATTTTGTTTATGCTTTCAAATACAGTTCTTTTAGAAATATACACTATAATGTTTATAAATGAAATATGTCTGGAATTTGCTTCAAAATAATCCAAGTGAGTAGGAGGGTAAAGATGAAATAAGATTGAGAGAGAACCAAGATGGTGGCATAGGTAATCCCCTATATTCACTGCCTCCCACAACCACATCAAAATGACAACTAAAATACAGAACAACCCCTCATCCAGAACCACCGGAAAGCTGGCTGAATGGAAGAACTACAACTAGAGAAATAAAGAAGAAAGCACACTGAGACTGGCTAAAAATCTGTCAAACAAGCTGCAGCTGGATCAGGGAGCCCCAAACCTATCAATAAAAGACCCAAGACCCGGCACCAGCACCAGCCTACCTTGCTTCACAGCTGGGCCTCGTCTGGGCACTTCCAAACCCAATATAAAGAGGAGGAATCTGCAGATCTCTCTCTGTAGCTCCTGCTGGATGGCCCCAGGTAGTGGCTGATTTTGCACCTCCCTGAAGACCCAAGAGCACCAAAGCCTCACTGAAGCAAGTCCTGCTCCATAAGGGTGTCTCCTGCACAGCAGCTCTCACACTGTAATTGCTGCTGGTCCCCACAGCCAATTGGCCTGGAGATCAATTCCTCCCAGTGACACCAACAGCAATCAAGGTTCAACTACAACAAAACTGTGCACACAGCCCACAAAGGGGTGCACCAAGAGTGTCCACTTCAGGTGACTGGGGAGGCTGAACCACTGGGCTCCTAAAACACAAGGCCACTCTATCAACTCAAGGAGACTTAGCAGCTACCCAATACACAGAAACAAACACAGGGAAGCAGCCAAAATGCAGAGACAAAGAAACATGTTACAAATGAAAGAAATGGAAGAAAGCAAAATACTGGATATAGAGTTCAAAACCATGGTTATAAAGTTACTCAAAAATCTTCTAGAAACCTCTGAAGAACTTAGTGAGATTTTCAAGGATCTTAGTGAGAATGCCAAAGAATGGAAAAGGACCAGTCAGAAATTAAGCATACACTGACTGAAATAAAGAATAATATACAGGGATTCAACAGTAGACTAGAGGATCCCAAGAATCAAATCAGTGATTTGAAATATGAGGAAGCAAAAAACAAACAAACAAAACAACCAGAAGAGAAAAAAGAAAAAAGAACCCAAAAATATGAAGATAGTGTAAGGAGCCTCTGGGACAACTTCAAGCATACCAACATCTGAATTATGGGGGTTCCAGAAGAAGAGAGAGAGCAAGATACTGAAAACCTATTTGAAGAAATAATGACAGAAAACTTCCCCTACCTGGTAAAGGAAATAGACTTACAAGTCCAGGAAGCACAGAGAACCAAAAAAAAGAGAAACCCAAAGAAGACCACACCAAGACACATCATAATTAAAATGCCAAGGGCAAAAGACAAAGAGAGAATCTTAAAAGCAACAAGAAAAAAACAGTTAGTTACCTACAAGGGAGTGCCCATATGATTGTCAGCTGGTTTCTCAATAGAAACTATGCAGGCCAGAAGGGAGTGGCAAGACAGATTCAAAGTGATGAATAGCAAGAACCTACAACCAAGATTACTCTACCCAGCAAAGCTATCATTCAGAATTGAAGGTCAGATAAAGAGCTTCACAGACAAGAAAAAGCTAAAGGAGTTCATCACCACCAAACCAGTATTATATGAAATGCTGAAGGGTGTTCTTTAAGAAGAGGAAGAAGAAGAAAAAGGTAAAGATAAAAAATATGAACAACAAAGTGACAACAAATACATATCTATCAACAACTGAATCTAAAAATCAAATGAATAAAAAATCTGATGAACAGAATAAACTGGTGAATGGAATAGAATCAGGGGCATGGAAATGGAACAGACTGACGATTCTCAGAGGGAAAGGAGTGTGTGGGGGTGCAGGAAGAGATTAGACAAAGATCTTAAATGCATGTATGCATTACCTATGGATACAGACAATAAGATGGCAAGGGCCTGGGGTAGGGTGGGAACCAGGTGGAGGGGAGCTATGGGAGGTGAGGGGAAGAGACATCTGTAATAATCTCAACAATAAAGATTTATTTTAAAAAGATGAAATAAGATTAAGATTGGACATGAGTACATAATTGTAAATGGGAAGTAAAGGGCACTTGGATGTGGATGAAAAAGGGACTCTGTAATAAATCTAACCAAAAGTAACCTTACAGGGTGATCTGATCATAAATTCCTAAGTGGGCAGGTCATGGTGGGCAGTTATGCCCCATACCTATATTTCTTTACTGAAAGGTTTGTAAGCAAGCCCTATCCATTATTCTTATTCTTAGGTTAACCAGAAGTAATACCCTCAAAGGTATATACCCTCAAGAGAGCAAATAATCTTAACTATCCTGTAATCCAATCCCAGACTTGCTTTAAAAGGAACTGCAAAACTGTCATTCTCCAGAGCATTTTTTTAAAATATTTTTTTTTATTTATTTCAGCCGAAACCGGTTTGGCTCAGTGGATAGAGCGTCGGCCTGCGGACTGAAGGGTCCCGGGTTCGATTCCGGTCAAGGGCATGTACCTTGGTTGCGGGCATATCCCGAGTGGGAGGTGTGCAGGAGGCAGCTAATCGATGTTTCTCTCTCATCAATGTTTCTAGCTCTCTATCCCTCTCCCTTCCTCTCTGTAAAATATCAATAAAATATATTAAAAAATATATTTTTTTATTTATTTCAGAGAGGAAGGGAGAGGGAGAGATAGAAACATCAATAATAAGAGAGAATCATTGCCAGAGCATTTTCTTAATCTGTTGAGATCTTACTTCCAGGAATGTCCTCTATTTGGCTCAAATAAACTCTAATAAATTATTATAAGTTTTTTCTACAGGTTTAGACATTCTTACATCCACATAGAGATTCATTATATTGCCCTCTCTAGTTATAACTATCTTTACATTTTTCCACAATAAAAAAAGGGTTTTTAGCCCTGGCCAATGTGGCTCAGTTAGTTGTGTGCCCTGAAAGGTCACCAGTTCCATTCTTGGTCAGGGCACATACTCAGGTTGCAGATCCACAATTGGGGTTTATGCAGGAGGCAACCAATCAATGTTTCTCTCCAATATCAATGTCATTCTCTCTCTCTCCCTCTCCCTTCCTCTCTCTGAAAAAAAAAAAAAATCAATAAAAACATTTTTTAAGTTTAAGATATGTGAGAAAAATCTAGAGCAGTGGTCGGCAAACCACGGCTCGCGAGCCACATGCGGCTCTTGGCCCCTTGAGTGTGGCTCTTCCACAAAATACCACGTTTTTAGCAAAGACCAGCTTAGGAGTACTCTAATTAAGTTAATAACAATGTACCTACCTATATAGTTTAAGTTTAAAAAATTTGGCTCTCAAAAGAAATTTCAATCGTTGTACTGTTGATATTTGGCTCTGTTGACTAATTAGTTTGCCGACCACTGATCTAGAGCTCTTCCCAATGGCTCAACTCCTGAGCCAGGTGTCCAGGAAACCCTAGGACACCTGGAAACAGTTTGAAAACCACTGCTGCACTGGAAGGAATACAGAAACCTGAGTAAGAGAACCTGGCTTCAAATCTTAGCTCTGCTACCTGAATAGGACACCTTAAAGAATGACCAAAAAAATAATAATAATAATAAGTGAAAGGCCCTTGTGAGGAAGGCCAACATTAAGGGAAAGAAGTTTAGTGTTAATGACAGAAAAAGCTAAAGGAGTTCACTAACTGCCTATTCCTGACTCAGAAATAGTAGGACCTATCCTTTTTATCAACATTTTATTTTCTTTACACAACCCCTCATGTTTTAAATTATTTTGTCTATAAACAAAGTGTACTTATTGAGAAATAATTCATCACTTTCAGCTGTGTTTATTATCACTACATTTTCTTTTCAAAATGCTGACCCAGGTTTTAAGCAACCTTATACAATAATCAAAACTTAGCCCTGGCCAGCTAGTTCAGTTGGTTAGAGCATTGTCTCAATATGCCAAGGTTGCAAATTTGATCCCCAGCCAGGGCGAATACAAGAATTTACCAATGAGTACATAAATAAGTGGAACAACAACTCAATGTCTCCTTCCCTCTAGCTCTAAAATCAATTTCAAAAATTAAGAAAAAAAGCGTATTAATAATATTGTGAATTCACACACCTCACCATCCAGGCTTTGATGCTAAGTGCAAGAAAGTGAAAGTAAACATGTAGACAGACATTCAAGCACAGGGCCCTGCTGCCTACCAGCTGCTTATTTCGGCTCTATGCTTGTATCCAAGGTCATTTACTAACTGGATAGGCTTCCATCCTATGATGCCATCAAATGCCAGTCAAAGTACCAATCAGCATAAGCAAATTCATATTACCACACAGAACTGGCATAATTGAAACCTAAAAAAAAAGACATTTTTATTGTGGTAAATGTACAATTTCCATTAGGCTTGTTGAAATTCTAAAAGCAACTTAAATTCATTTATTCACTCAAAAACAAATATTTGCTAAACATCCCTGTTCAAGACCCTATGCTAGCTAGGCACTAAGAACAAAATGAGTAAGACAATTCAAAGCCTCAAGAAATTCATATAAATTTGTTTATTGCTTTCATGGATCCCTAAGTTTCCAAAAAACCACAGGCCACCAAAATTGTGCTGGAGGAGATGACATTGTTATTCCCTTATACCACAAACAACTTGTGAAAAAGCTACCTGCTTCAAGAAGTTGCACAGCCCTGTTCTGGAGATACAAGCTGCTCCACTGCTGGAAAATCAAGAAAGGCATTTCTGAGATCAAGGCCTTTGACTACAATTCAACAGACATTTATTGAATTGCTATGCTAGACAAGGGATCAGCAAACTGTGGCTCTCAAGCCAAATCCAGCCCAAAACCTGTGTTAGCAAATAAAGTTTTATTGGAACACAGCCATGCATGTTTTCCTGCTATAATTTGTCACTTCAATAAAAACTATATGGTCCATCAAGCCTACAAGATTTACTATCTGGTCCTTTACAGAAAATGTTAGCCAACCATTTGAGATACAAAAATGTGTATCTTGATTTGGATGGTAGCTATATGGGTATAGACATATGCAAAAATTCATTAAGCACTTAATTCATTTTATTGTATGTATGCCATAACAACACTTTTTAAAAATTAAATAAAGAGCACTTGGTCCTTGCCTTTAGCAACTCAAAATCTAATAGGAGGACATAAAAGTAAACAATTGCAGCACAATGGTGATAAGAATCATAATGAAGAGCTATGCTAATTACAGTAATGGCACAAAAAAGAAAATGAACAACCCTGCTAGGCATACAAGGCCAAGTCTTCATAAAGAAGATAACTGAGGTTTATCTTTTTTTAAATATATTTTTATTGATTTCAGAAAGGGAGGGAGAGGGAGAGAGAGATAGAAACCTCAATGATGAGAGAGAACAATTGATTGGTTGCTTCCTGCATGACCCCACTGGGGATTGAGCCTGCAACCCAGGCATGTGCCTGCAACCTGGGCATGTGCTCCAACCAGGAATCAAACCCCGACCTCCTGGTTCATAGGTTGATGATCAACCACTTGAGCCATGCAGGCTGGGCAAGATTTATGTTTTAAAAAGAATGTGCTTCATCTATATATTTTATTTAACATATACACAGAATACTTATGTGCCAGGCCTAGCCCTAAGCACTACAAATATTGTTTATTAATCCTCATAACTACCTTGTGAGATAGATACTATTATTATCCTCGTTATTCAGATAAAAGGTATAGGACTATTAAATAATTTGCCCAAAGGAGCATAGTTATTAAGTGGCAGAGCCAATATTCAAACCCAGCCAGTCAGGCCCCAGAGTTTGTGCTGCTCCTTTTCTACTTTGGGTCCCACCTTTGACATTTACTCCGAAAATCCTGAGCCTTCCAAACAGTGTTAGGTCCCTCTGCACAGACTCCCACAGCACTCTGCACTTCTTCATAGCTCTCATCATATTTCTAATCATTTGTTTAAAAAAATCTATCTTTCTCACTACATTTAACTCTGTAAGGACAGGATGGAGATTTATCAACCCTCAATTTCAAAATAATATAAATAATAGCTAACATTATTAAACACTTTACTCTATACCAGGCACTGTGCTAAGAACTTTAAACATTTAAATTGATATAAGAGAAGTTGAGTAACTCGTCCAAGGTCACAAAGCTAGTAAGAAAAGAAGCCATGCCCTGACCGGTTTGGCTCAGTGGATAGAGCATTGGTCTGCGAACTGAAGGGTCCCAGGTTTGATTCCGGTCAAGGGCATGTACCTTGGTTGCAGGCACATCCCCAGTAGGGAGTGTGCAGGAGGCAGCTGATTGATGTTTCTAACTCTATCCCTCTCTCTTCCTCTCTGTAAAAAAATCAATAAAATGCCAAAACCGGTTTGGCTCAGTGGATAGAGCGTCAGCCTGCGGATTGAAAGGTCCCAGGTTCGATTTCGGTCAAGGGCACGTAACTTGGTTGCGGGCACATCCCCAGTAGGAGGTGTGCAAGAGGCAGCTGATTGATGTTTCTCTCTCATCGATGTTTCTAACTCTCTATCCCTCTTCCTTCCTCTCTGTAAAATATCAATAAAATATATTTTAAAAAAAAATCAATAAAATATTTATTTTAAAAAAATAAAGAAAAGAAGCCATGATTCTGGATCTTGTTCAATGCTCTTAATTCTATGTTATACTACCTTTTTTACTAAAAATACAAAAATATTAATTAATAAAATTTTGTATCCCTTGTCTAAACAGTCCCTGGAACTTAGCAGGCATTGCAAAAATAAATAAGTCTTACAGATGCTGAGGAAGAGACACGCTATAAGCACATCTCCTTCCTCCCAAAGAGGCAGCCTGGCCCACAGAAATAGAAGCATATGTACAGATCACTAGGGATGGAGCATAGTGCAATGGCTAAAAACATAGGCTTTGGAATTAGAACATAAAATTTCTAATTAGGTTGAGTCCTACTTTCACCAATTACTAGATATGTGACCTTAGAGTCCTCATTTATAAAATGAGAATAACAATATCTATCTCATTGGCTATTGTTAGAATAAGGTAAACACGTAATTGTACATAACATATAAGTACTCAATATACATTATGATAAAAACAAACTGTCTGATTAGTAGTAGACTTAACTGTAGCTCAGAGTTTCTGTAACTTCCTGCTTGGTCCCTTGAGACTTCTCCCTGGGGGAGGGGAGGGGCGCTGCCCTGCCAAGTCTTACCAAAGTTGATTATTTTAGGAGTTTAGAGCTCAAGTGGGTATTGTACATAAACCAAGTGTTTCATGAAGCTGTAGATTTCTGGCCCAATGCCTGGAGAGGTGAAAGTCCTAAGGTGGAGTCCTAATCCCAATGCTTAAATTTTGCCCTACAGAGGCAAAATCAGGAAACCTCTACCTCTAGCTGATCTAGCAGATAATGAAAGAAACCACACTAAAAAACACATTTAAATACAATATCCCCTTGAGCTCAAACCTCAGTCAAAGCCTTACTGCCAGGGTGAATGGCTGATTCAATCCAAGAGACTGGCTAAGAGAAGCCAAGAGCTTCCATGAGTGCTGCTGGATCTAACAGAGAAAAGTTTTAGAAATCTAAGGTGCCATAAAATAGTCTCAGCAACTCTGTAATAAACTTAACTCAAAGCTCAATCCTATATTAGGACCAGAAGGAAACAACTACAGAAATCAGAAAATTGGGAGAACTAGGTGGATATCCACAGCTTGCCATCTAGATTGGTCCCTGCTTTCAGATTGTAACATATCTATCATTAGCCTCATTTTACAGGTAATGCAACTGAAGTCCAGAGAGGGTAAGTAATATGGTCCAGGTCAGATAGCTAAGAGGCAGAAAGAAAAAAACAAGGCATCTAACTCTCAAACAGTAACAAGGGAAGACTCATAAAATGGTCAAAACAGCCCAACTGGCATGACTCAGTGGTTGAGTGTCAACCTATGAACCAGGAGTCATGGTTTGATTCCCAGTCAGGGCACATGCCCAGGTTGCAGGCTCGATCCCCAGTAGGGGGTATGCAGGAGGCAGCGGATCAATGATTCTCTCCCACCATTGATGTTTCTATATCCCTCTCTCTTCATTTCTAAAATCAATAAAAAATATATTTTTTTTTAAATTGTCAAAACAACACAACAAAAAGACAACCTACTGAATGGGGAATATATTTGCAAATGATCTATTTGATAAAGGGTTAATGTCCAAAATATATAAGGAACTCACAAAACTCAATAACAAAAAAATAAACAATCTGATCAAAAACTGGGCAGAGGACATGAATAGACATTTCTCCAAAAAAACATAAGCCAACAGACATATGAAAAGATGCTCAACATCTAGTCATCAGGGAAATGCAAATCAAAACCATAATGAAATACCATCTCACACCTGTCAAAAAGGCTATTATCAAAAAATCAACAAATAACAAGTGCTGGCCAGAATGCAGAGAAAAGGGAACCCTCCTGCACTTTTGGTGGGATTGTAAATTGGAGTAGCAACTATGGAAAACAGTATAGAGGTTCCTTAAAAAACTAAAAATAGAACTACCATAGGACCCAGCAATTCCACTTCTCGGTATTTATCTGAAGGAAACAAAAACACTAATCCAAAAAAATATATGAACTCCTTATTATTTACAATAGCCATTATTTACAATAGCAAAGATTGGAAGCCATCTAAGCATCCATTGATAGATGAATGGATAAAGAAGATGTGGTACATATGTACAATGGAATATTAGCCATAAAAAAAAAGAAATCTTGCCATTTGTGACAACATGGATGGACCTAGAGGGTATTATGCTAAGTGAAATAAGTCAAACAGAGAAAGACAAATACCGCATAATTTCACTTGTATGTGGAATCTTAAAAAAAAAAATTAACAAATAAAAACCAGAATAATAGAAACAGAGATCAAACTTATGGTTGCCAAAGGGGAGGGGTTAGGGGGTAGGAGGATGGGTGAAAAGGTGAAGGGGAATATTGTTAATAATATTGTGATAACTTTGCACAGTGAGAGATGGTTACTAGACTTAGTTGACAATCACATTTATGTATATAAATGTTTTTTTCTTTATTGATTAAGGTATTACATATGTGTCCTTATCCCCTCATTGCCCCCCTTCCCCCCCCCCCACTCATGCCCTCACCCCGCTGGTGTCTGTGTCCATTGGTTAGGCTTATATGCACGCATACAAGTCACTATGCTATACATGTGAAACTAATATAATATTGTATGTCAACTATACTTAAACAAAAAATAAAAAGTAAAAAAAACTCATGTTCAGGTGGTAAGGGAGAGCCCTGCAGGTACGGAAAGGAAGAACAAAGAGCTGAAGTACAGAAGGAAGCAGAGTAAAGGTCCCTGCCCACCTCACCCATCCCAAAGTTAAAGGGCCCCTCCTTGCTTTTATGGCTCCTTTAATACCTACTAACCTGTAATATGTTTACCTATCTCCTCCATTAGGTGGTAATTCCTCAAAGTTATGCATTTTTATTATCCTTATTTATTTATGTGTTATCTATATTTTATTTAATCCACTATGTTAAGCCCTAGGAGTAAAATAATGATCTTGTTTTAGGCATCTCTGATATAACCTCAGCATCTCCCATGGTGCCCACCATAGCTGCCAGGCACACAGTAAGCACTCACTAGAAGAATGCTGGACATGGACAACTGATGGGCAGCTTGCCAGTATAGCTCAGCTAACTATAGAAACAAGTGGGCTCAAAACAGATCAAGACCCTGACCAGCAGCAGGTCCACACATTTATAGAACCCTCCCCTAGTAGAGCCCAGCCATCAAGATGACCAAAAAAATACAAGAAGGATCCACATGAGTTCCTCAAAACTGTTTTAGAGACCATATAAGCAATGTTCCAAACTGTACCACATATCCACTTAGGACCTGGGTAAGAATATTAAACTGACCACCCACCCTTACATTTTTCTATACTCCTTTCTTGTAGCACTGCTTGTTTGGAAAAGCTGATCTCCTAGGCTCATATCCTGACAAATAGAATCTGGCAAAAACTTAAACCCCACAAAAGCATCTCAATCATTCCTCCTTGCTGGGCTCCAGGGCTGAAAATAGCCCTGAATGAAAAACAAGCTGTGTGGACTACTTATCCAGTTTCATAGCAAAGGCAGGCCTTAAGCTGGCTGAAGGGGACAAACCCCTCACTCCTCAACTCAAGCAGGCCAGAAGTCTCACCTGTTTCCGGTCCCATAGCAACTGGCATAGCTCTGGCACCTCTCAGGCTTCATCTTTCCAAAACAGCAATGGAACAAGTGCAGAACAAAAAAGCACCTTCTGCAGTCAGCCCAGCACTGCTTGAAGGAGTGGCAGGAAGAAAGCCATTCCTGGACACAGATCCCTATTCTCTCATCATATCTGAAGGCAAAATGAAAGGCCCCAAAGCAGCCCACACCCCCCCAAAAAAAGCATTCTGTACCTCTGCTTCATCTTCTGATGATGACCTTAAGAGGTTCCTCTATTGAGGCCCTGTCTCAATGCCTATTTAAGGGTAGCCTTACCTAATCACAAATCAGTCAGTCTGCAGTCTTATACACCAAGTCCATCTCTATCTATTACACACCTGATCCATGCCAATAGAGTAAATAGTTTCCAGGTTTGTCTCCCCCAACACATTAAGCATGTCTAGAGGCAGGGCCCAGGTCTCACAATGCCTCTGTCTCCAATTTTTCCCAACAGGGTATGCTTAGAACAAATACTCAAAGACCTATTTGTTGTAGAACAAAAGTAAGCAAGTACAGAAACAGGACAAGAACTATCATGCTTTACTCTCTCTGGGGTCCTTTCCCCCTGCCCCCACCCTCTGGCCTCTACGTTCAGGCTGGTTTCCCAAGTTTCTTCTCTTATCACCAAGCTGACAGACATCACTCCCTCCTGTAACTGTGCACAATCCTATAAGAACTATGGACCTTTGATATCATAGATGTCTGTCTCACTTCCTGGATGTATTTGGGAAATCCTTAAGAACATGGTTGATGGACCAGCCACAAGGTAATCCATTCATCAATAACAATATACAGGGGGAGGGGGCATCAATTTCCCTTGAGCTTTCAATTGCTCAACTGTGAAAAGATGAAAAGAATATCTGTTATTGTCATGTCTCATCTAGTTTCACCTGGGTGCTCCCACGGGCTAAGCTTATTTCTCTTTCACCATGTCCTTAGCTGGTTCCCAAGGAATTCTCCATAAAGAATTCAGGAAAGCCCTAGCTGGTTTTTCTCAGTGGGTAGAGCATCAGCCTGCAGATTGAAGGGTCCCAAATTCAGTTCCAGTCAAGGGCACATGCCCGGTTGCAGGCTCAATCTTAAGTGGGGGGCATGCAGGAGGCAGCCGATCAATGATTCTCTCTCATCATTGACGTTTCTATCTCTCTCACTCTCCCTTCTTCTCTGAAATCAATAAAACTATATTTTAAAATAAAATAAAGGGGAAAAAAGTTTTTTAAAAAAAGAATTCATGAAAATGGTTCAGCACCAATATGTGGCCTACAATTGTGTGATACTCAAGATGTCATCAAAACAGAGATGACAGCTCTTTCTTCACATCCCACATCCCTTAGACTATAGGGAGTGACTCACCATGCTAATCCCTGCCAAACGCAGGAAAAGACCCCTTGAACCAAAGCACAACAATGCTGCATTCTCAACCTATCCCCTGTTGGGCCCATGCCTAACATCATGTTCAAGCTCACATCTAAATCTGGGAATGGGCCCATAAGTCCTCACCTTTGTAGGCTGAAGTCCTGAGAGAAGATTTCCAATCAGAAAAGAAAAATAAATAAAAATTAAATACATATATATCTGTGTTAAGACCAATTGTTTTCAGCAAACCCAAAGTATCTGTGTTTTCATTGTGATATAGTTCATATACCATGCAATAATTCAGTGGTTTTCAGTATACTCACAAACGTATGCAACAATCACCACAATCTAATTTCAGAACATTTCATCACACCCAAAAGAAACCCCACACCTATTAGCAGTCATCCCTCATAATCCCCATCCCCCAGCCCATACCAATACTAATCTACCTTCTGTCTTTGCCTATTCTGACATTTCATTGCCCTGACAGGAAATCGAATCAGCAACCTTTTGGTGCACAGGATGACACTCAACCAACTGAGGCACTCCAGCTGAGCAGGATTATCTTTTAATCATCATTACAACTCTGTGTATCATTACCATTTTATTGATAGAAAAAACAAGGTTTTTTAGGAGTTAAATAGCTTAACTCAGGTCACCCAATGAGTAAGTAGAGCCATAATTTAAACCCACAAAGTCTGATTCCAAAGTCTGTCTTTTTAACCACTATAATACACACATGATTATAAAAAAAAAAGCAAAATATGCTAAGGCCATAAATAAGGTCCAGATAAATAGCTAAAAACCTTCAAAATAGTAGAGGTCGCCCAGCCAGTGTAGCTCAGCGGTTGAGCATCAATCCAGGAACCAAGCGGTTGATGGTTCACTTCCAGGTCAGGGCACATACCCAGGTTGTGGGCTCAATCCCCAGTGGGGGATGTGCAAGAGGCAGCTGATCGATATTTCTCTATCATCGATGTTTCTATCTCTCCATCCCTCTCCCTTCCTCTCTCTCTAAAAAAAAAATCAACTGGAGGGAATAATGGCGGCGGAATAGACAGACGTGTTCCGAGCCTTGTCCCGGAGCAGAAAGAAAGAACAGCTGAGGGTCGCACAAGGAGTGTTTGTTCGCCGGTTGGGAGACAGCTGAATTCCAGAAGGAGGTGGGGGACTGCTGAACGGGGTTCCCCTGACCTGGCAGCACCAACTGCGGCTGGGTCCCCTCCCGGAGCTGCGGGGTTGGACGCGGAGTCTGCGCCATCTTGATCCGGAAAGTGGAGCTTATCTGAAGCCTGAGAATCCACAACTGCGGCACCCCAGGAACAGCTGCGAGCCCCAGAACAACGCTCCCCAACTGGCGCAAGCACACGGGTTCAGAGGAGCTCTACACTCCACCACGGAAAGGTCAGATTTCGCCTGGGATAAGGTGAGGTCTCTGGCCCCGGCGGGAGAGAGGAACGCGCGTTTTGCGGGAGCTGGAGGACCAGGGAAGTCTGTGCCTAGAAAAATCCGTGGCTGTAGGGGCTGGCGTGATCTGTGATTGTGGAAAGGGGTCCTCAGAGCTGCTAAGAGAAGGGCACTCTAAAAAGCAACCCATTTTGATCTGAAGTGCAGGGACACCCTAAGAATTTCAGGCAGTCCAGACTTAAGCGCAGCCCCTGCGTTCCCTGGGTGCCTGGGCTTACGTGGAGTCCCGGAGTTCGCACAACTGGGCTTTTTCCTCTTAAAGTTCTTGCCTCTGATTACTAAGCCCAATACATAGGATCACCCAGTTGGGGACACCCTGGGAGACTGCAGGGGAAGGTTGTTTTTCTGGAACCTGGGGATCGGAGCTGGGAGTGGCCATCAGAGAGTCAGCTCTGAGGCAGACCACTCCCACAGGCCAGTGGCGAGTGCGGGAAAGAAGGCTCTAACACTGCCTAGAGAGGCCATAGATAGACCCGGAAGTTAATCCAGAAACACTGCCACCCAGGGGCTGAATCACAAATTGACTCTTGTGTAATCAAAAATAAAGGAATACGAGAAATTAAGACACACCGCCTGCTTAAAATCAGGACTGGCTTACAACACCGAAGAGCAGTGGATCGCAGGGAACTGCAATACTGTCTGGACTGAGAAACAGGCGTGCCAAACAGAAAAACAGAGGAAGTGAATGACCTTCACTACTTCACATTTTATTTTTACCTTTTATTTTTTTATTTTTTTATTCTTTTTTATTTTCATTTTTTGCATCTTTTAATCAAGAAACTTTTTTTTTCTTTTTTCATCACTTGATTTTACCTTTTTAATTATTACATTTTTATTTTCAATCCGTATTATTACTACTGCTATTTTATCTTTTTTTTTTTTTTTTTTTTTTTAAGTGTCATTTTATTTTCTCTTCATTTTATTTTGGGATTAGGGTTCTACATTCTATTTCTATCTTTCCTTTAGCATCGTTTTACTCTATCTCAACTCTACCTTTAGGCCATCACTCTCTTCCTAAACTCCCCCTTTTCAGTGTCCTGTTTATCTTACCCTTTTACTGCTTTAGATTCTCCCTATTCTTTCTGTTTACCCCTTGTTAAAATTTCACCCTACTTACATATCTAATCTCCAATCCCCTGCTCCAAGTCCACATACACCTCTCCCTTCGCTGTCTGAGCTATCCATAAACTTGTCCTTCTCTCTGTCCTTTTGTTGTTGTTTGCTTGAATGTAGATTATATCCAATTTTTATGCTTTTTTGTGAGATTGTTTTGCTTATTCTTCTTTTGTTTATTTTTTTTGTTTGTTTTGTGCTTCAGCTTTCCCTTGCCTCACTCCATATTAGTTGGTGTTGTAGTTTGTACTAATCCCCAGGCACTTGTTGCTGGCATTTGCTGGGATTAGTGATTGTTCTATTGGAGTTTTATCCCCAATATATATAGTCTGTTCCCCTATCTCTCTTAGTCACTTTCTTGTCTCTCTTACTTTTTTTTTTCTTTTTCTTCTCTTTACTTTCCCTTTTCCCAAATTCATTTTCACACTCCTTTTTTTTTCTTTCTTTCTTTCTTTTTTCCTCTTCTTCTTTCTCTCCTATCACCTAATTTGCCTTTTTCTGGTGGTCACCTTTATTGGAGGTTATTAATATCGTGAATACATTCCTGTTCAGTGCCTTGTGAGTTGTACCTGGTAGTGCTGTATTTTGTGCCTTTAAATCAACCCAGGAGAGAGAGAACTACATAACCAGACACCCAGAGAAGAGAGACCATGGGGAGACAAAGAGGCAGCCCGCATATGAAAGAAAAGCAGGCATCACCAGAAAAGGAAGTAAACGAAATGGAGGCAAGCAACCTTCCAGAAAAAGAATTCAGAGAAATGGTCATAAGGTGGCTGAAAAGAATGGAAGACAAATTCGACAATATGAGCAAGAACCAAGAGGAAATGAAGAAGAACCAAGAAGAAATGAAAAATGACATCGCTGCTGTAAAGAACTCAATAGAAAGCATCAAGAGTAGACTAGAAGAAGCAGAGGACCGCATCAGTGAGCTAGAAGACAAGATGGAAAAAAATACCCAAGAAAAGCAACTTCTAGAAAAAAAAATTAAAAGGCAAGAGGAGAGTCTACGGGAACTTTGGGACAACACGAAACAAAACAACATCCGCATAATAGGGGTTCCAGAAGGAAAGGAAGCTGAGCAAGGAATAGAAAACCTCTTTGAAGAAATAATGACAGAAAATTTCCCAGATATAGGGAAGAAAAAACACACACAAATCCAAGAAGCTCACAGAGTCCCAAGCAAAATGAACCCCAAAAGACCGACGCCAAGGCACATTATAATTAAATTGGCAAACACCAACGACAAAGTAAGAATCTTAAAAGCAGCAAGAGAGAGACAGAAAGTTACATACAAAGGAACCCCCATCAGACTAGCAACTGATTTCTCAACAGAAACTCATCAGGCCAGAAGGGAATGGAATGAAATATACAAAGTCATGCAAAGGAAGGGGCTGAATCCAAGAATACTGTACCCAGCAAGGCTGTCAATCAAAATTGAAGGTGAAATCAGGAGCTTCACAGACAAAAAAGGACTAAGGGAATTTATTACCACCAAACCAGCAATGCAAGAAATGCTAAAGGGTCTGCTGTAAAAAAAAAAAAGAAATAGGAAGTGAAGAAGTAACACAGGGGTAAAGAATAGGAATGGCGACAAATAAGTACCTATCAATAATAACTTTAAATGTAAATGGATTAAATGCCCCAATCAAAAGACATAGGGTAACGGATTGGATAAGAAAACACGACCCATATATCTGCTGTCTACAAGAAACCCACCTCAGAAAAAAAGACGCACACAGACTGAGGGTGAAGGGATGGAAAAAGGTTTTCCAGGCAAATGGAACTGAAAAAAAAGCTGGGGTAGCAATACTTATTTCTGACAAATTAGATCTCAAACTGAAGGACATAACAAGAGATAAGGAAGGCCATTTCATAATACTAAAGGGAGCAATCCAACAAGAAGAAATAACTCTGGTAAACATATATGCACCCAATACAGGAGCACCCAAATACATAAAAAAACTCCTGGAGGATATCAAGGGAGAGATTGACAGCAATACAATCATAGTAGGAGACTTTAATACCCCACTATCACCATTGGACAAATCCTCTAAACAAAACATCAGCAAAGAAACATCAATCCTAAATGACTCACTAGACCAGATGGAATTAATTGACATCTTCAGAACATTTCACCCCAAAGCCACAGAATATACATTCTTCTCAAGTGCACATGGGTCATTTTCAAAGATAGACCATATGTTGGGACACAGACAAAGTCTCTTCAAATTCAAGAAGATAGAAATCATATCAAGCATCTTCTCAGACCACAGTGGCATAAAACTGGAAATCAACTACAATAAAAACAACCCAAAGAAATCAAACACATGGAGACTAAACAGCATGCTATTAAACCATGACTGGGTTACCAGAGAGATCAAAGAAGAAATAAAAAACATCATGACAACAAATGACAATGAAAACACTACAATCCAAAATCTATGGGACACAGCGAAAGCAGTCTTGAGAGGGAAGTTCATAGCTCTACAAGCCTACTGCAAAAAACAAGAAACAGGGGTAATAAATTACCTAACCCAACAACTCAAAGAGTTAGAAAAAGAGCAACAAGAAAAGCCCAGTGTAAGCAGAAGGAAGGAAATAATAAAGATCAGAGCACAGATAAACGACATAGAGACCAAAGAAACAATACAAAAGATCAACAAGACCAAGAGCTGGTTCTTTGAAAGGATAAACAAGATTGATGAACCTCTAGCCAGGCTCACCAAGAAGCAAAGAGAGAGGACCCAAATAAACAAGATCAGAAATGAAAGAGGTGAAATAACAACAGATCCCGCTGAAATACAAAGGATTGTTAAAAAATACTACGAACAACTCTATTCCAACAAACTGGACAACCTGGAGGAAATGGACATATTCCTAGAAAAATATAACCTTCCAAAACTCAATCAGGAAGAATCTAAACAGCTCAACATGCCAGTAACTATGGAAGAAATTGAAGCAGTCATCAAAGAGCTTCCGGCAAACAAAAGCCCGGGGCCAGACGGCTTCACAGGAGAGTTCTACCAAACATTCAAGGAAGAACTAAAACCTATCCTCCTCAGACTATTCCAAAAAATTCAAGAGGAAGGAACACTTCCAAGCTCCTTCTATGAAGCCAGCATCACCCTAATACCAAAACCAGATAAAGACAACACAATGAAGGAGAATTACAGGCCAATATCCCTCATGAATGTAGATGCCAAAATCCTCAATAAAATTCTAGCAAATAGGATCCAGCAGTACATCAGAAAGATCATACACCATGACCAAGTAGGATTTATCCCAGGAATGCAAGGATGGTTCAATATCCGCAAATCAATAAATGTGATACATCACATAAACAAATTGAGAGATAAAAATCACATAGTCATATCAATTGATGCAGAAAAAGCATTTGACAAAATCCAACACCCTTTCTTGATAAAAACTCTCAACAAGGTGGGAATAGAAGGATCATACCTCAACATCATAAAAGCTATATATGATAAACCCACAGCTAACATCATACTCAATGGGCAAAAACTAAAACCATTTCCCCTAAGAACAGGAACAAGACAGGGATGCCCACTCTCACCACTCCTGTTTGACATAGTACTGGAAGTATTAGCCACTGCAATTAGACAAGAAGAAGAAATAAAAGGCATCCAAATTGGAAAAGAAGAAGTAAAGCTGTCCTTATTTGCAGATGACATGATATTGTACATAAAAAACCCGAAAGACTCCATAAAAAAACTAACAGACTTAATAAATGAATTCGGCAATGTAGCAGGATACAAAATTAATGCCAAGAAATCTATGGCATTTCTATACACCAACAATGAACTTACAGAAAGAGAGACTAAAAAAGCAATCCCATTTTCCATTGCACCAAAAAAATTAAGATACTTAGGAATAAACCTAACCAAGGAGGTAAAAGACCTATATGCGGAAAACTACAGGACCCTGAAAAAAGAGATAGAGGAAGATGTAAACAGATGGAAGAACATACCATGTTCATGGATTGGTAGAATCAACATCATTAAAATGTCCATACTACCCAAAGCAATCTATAGATTCAATGCACTCCCCATTAAAATACCAACGACATATTTCACAGACCTAGAAAGAACTCTCCAAAAATTCATCTGGAATAAAAAAAGACCCCGAATAGCCACAGCAATCCTGAGAAAGAAGAATAAAGTAGGAGGGATCTCAATACCAGATTTCAAGCTGTATTACAAAGCCACTGTCCTCAAAACAGCCTGGTACTGGCACAAGAACAGACATATAGATCAATGGAACAGAATAGAGAATCCAGATATCGACCCAAACCAATATGCGCATTTAATATTTGACAAAGGAGGCATGAGCATACAATGGAGTCAAGACAGTCTCTTTAATAAATGGTGTTGGGAAAATTGGACAGATACATGCAAAAAAATGAAACTAGATCACCAACTTACACCATACACAAAAATAAACTCAAAATGGGTACAAGACTTAAATATAAGACGGGAAACCATAAAAATACTAGAGGAATCCACAGGCAGCAAAATCTCAGACATATGCCAAAAGAACTTTTTCAGTGATACTGCCCCTAGGGCAATGGAAGCCAAACAGAAAATAAACAAATGGGACTACATCAAAATAAAAAGCTTTTGCACAGCAAAAGAAACCATCAACAAAACAACAAGAAAGACCACTGTATGGGAGAACATATTTGCAAATGGTATCACTGATAAAGGTTTAATTTCCAACATCTACAGGCAGCTTATACAACTTAATAAAAGGAAGATAAAGGATCCAATAAAAAAATGGGCAATGGACCTAAATAGAATCTTTTCGAAAGAAGACAGAAGGAAGGCCAAGAGACACATGAAAACATGCTCAAAGTCACTAATTATCCGAGAGATGCAAATCAAAACAACAATGCGATACCATCTCACACCTGTCAGAATGGCTATCATCAACAAATCAACAAACGACAAGTGTTGGCGAGGATGCGGAGAAAAAGGAACCCTCGTGCACTGCTGGTGGGAATGCAGACTGGTGCAGCCACTGTGGAGAACAGTATGGAGTTTCCTCAAAAAACTGAAAATGGAACTCCCATTTGACCCAGTAATCCCACTCCTAGGAATATATCCTAAGAAACCAGAAACACCAATCAGAAAGGATATATGCACCCCTATGTTCATAGCAGCACAATTTACAATAGCTAAGATTTGGAAACAGCCTAGGTGCCCATCAGCAGATGACTGGATCAGAAAACTATGGTACATCTACACAATGGAATACTATGCTGCCGTAAAAAAGAAGGAATTACTACCATTTGTAGGCACTTGGATGGAATTAGAGAACATTATGCTAAGTGAAATAAGCCAGTCAATGAAAGAAAAATACCACATGATCCCACTCATTTGGGGATAATGAAAAACATTATAAACTGATGAACAAAATGATAGTTACAGAGGCAGTAAAGCATCAAACAGACTGTCAAATTACAGTGGTAAGGTTAGGGAGAGGTGGGGGAAATAAGAGATCAACTGAAGGACTTATATGCATGTATATAAGAGTAAGCAACGGATACAAAACATTGGGGGGTGAGGGCATGTATGGGAGTGGGGTGGGGGTGGGGGGCAATGGTAAGATATGTACACATATAATACCTTAATAAAAATTTGGAAAAAAAAAAAAAAAAAAAAAAAAAAAAAAAAAAAAAAAAAAAAAATAAAAAAAAAATCAACTAAAACATATTTTAGCCCTAGCTAGTTTGGCTCAGTTGATAGAGCATCGGCCTCCCAACTGAAGGGTCCCGGGTTCGATTCTGGTCCCAAATTCAGTTCCAGTCAAGGACACATGTCTGGGGTTGCAGGCTCAATCCCCAGTAGGGTGCATGCAGGAGGCAGCCAATCAATGATTCTCTCTCATCATTGATGTTTCTCTCTCTCCCTCTCCCTTCCTCTCTGAAATTAATTAAAAATATTTTTTAAATAAAAAAAATTAATAAAACATATATTTTTTAAAGTAGAGGTCACAACAGTATGTGAAGGTTTGGGAAAGGCTTTATTAAAGAAGCATGAAAAACAAGCACTAGCCCTACTCGGCTTGGCTCAGTGGACAGAGCATCGGCCTATGGACTGAAGGGTCCTGGGTTCAATTCCGGTCAAGGATACATATTTCAGTTGCAGGCTCCCGGACCTGGTGAGGAATACTCGGGAGGCAACCAATCAATGTGTCTCTCTCACATCAGTGTTTCTCTCTGTCTCTCCCTCTCCCTTCCACTCTCTCTAAAAATCAATGGAAAAAATATCCTCGAATGAGGATTAAAAAAAACCATACAAACAAGCACTAATTTAAAAATATTTACTCTGTACTCAGGGTCCACTCAAGCACCATTTCCTTCAGAAAGTCTTCTTGAATTATTCCAGTCCACACTATTCTCTCCTTTTATATATTATATTTAGCTATTTCTTTCTAACTAGTTAAGAAATTATCTGATTTGTAAATTCCCCAACACAAGAATAGAGACTATGTTTCAGTCTCTTCTATGGCCCACAATACAATAAAGGTCAAAACTCAAAACAAGCTGGTTTAATCTAAATGTTTCTGAAGGAGAGCTGATTATTATTACTCCCTTATGTTAGATTCAGGCAGCGAGAAATAAGGTCAAACAGAGAGAGAGAGAGAAGAGGGAACACAAGAGTACTGAAGAGTGATCTCCACATTCTTCCTCCCTGGGGGCTGACCAAAATAGACTCAAAGTTCCCCAGGCTATTTCCCTTTGCCAATTTACGTGGAGCCCCACTTGGAGCATGGAATTCATTCAGTCCTTAAATCAGTGGTGCATCAGTCAGTGTTTCTGGCAAGGTGGCATGATAGTTTCTAGTATAAGCCAGTTCCTTTGGCCTTCAAGGTGCTGAAAACATCTGGCTAGCTCCCACATTGCTCACTCAGCCTCTAGACTTAAAAAAGGGAGAGCCAGCATTATGCTACTCATCATTTAAGAAAGCATTTTCAGCTCTGGTGGGTGTTGGCTCAGTTGGTTGCGCATTGTTCTGTGCCCCCAAAAGGTCACTGGTTCGATCTGAGAATGGGGGAGACAACTGATCGATGTTTCTCTCTCTTTCTCCCTCTCCCTTCCTCTCTCTCTAAAATCAATTTTAAAAAAAATTTTTTAAAGAAAGACAGCACTTTCCATCTCCATTAACTAACTGAATCTTTATAACACTCCCCACAATCCCAGGGCAGGGATTCCTGGCCCCATTTTTTTTTTTTTTTTTTTTTTTGTACACAAAGAAATTCCAACCTTGAAATTCAGTTCTGCTTAATGTCTTCTAGAACTTATTATTACCTGAAATTATATTACATGTCTACTTGTTCATGCTTATCTTCCTACTGAAATATAAAACAACAGGGACTATTATTCTTACTATCTACTTCATATCAAGTGCCTAGCAGAGGTCCTGGCACACAGTAAGGCCTTAATATTTACTACATGAATGACTAAACCTAGTGCATCCTCAAAATGATCCCCCTACACCATTTCTGCCAAGTAAACCTCCAGTCTACACTCAAAATGACAGTTATGCTCATTTCATTCAGCATTTATTAACATTCATTATATGTCAGGCCATACACTTGATGATTAGAACAGAAATTAATCAAAATACAATTCCTGACTCTAGAAATACAACCTAGTATTTTGAAGCAGACAATAAAAAAGTGTGCCATTAGAGAAGTATTCATAGCAAGGAGCGCCTAACTAGTGAAATATGGAGATAAAAAGAGTGAAAAGAACTTTGCAGAAGAGGTGACATCTGACCTGAGCCTGGAAGAACAATTATAATTTCATCTACCAGAGAAGAATGGAAGAACATTCCAGAAAAAGGGAAAAGTATGAGCATAAGCTACGAGACATGAAAGAGCTGGGTGTATTTAAAAACTAATGAGTGATTTCTTAAGTCAAAGAAGGTTTTCCCTCAAAATTACATTTTTAAAAAGATAAATTCTAGTATCCAGAATACATAAAGAACTCTTACAATTTCTATTAGTCAGGGTTCTCCAGAGAAACAGAACCAATAGAAAAAATAGGCATGGCTCACTTGGTTATGAAGGCCAAAAAGCCCACAGTCTGCCATTTGCAAGTTCAAGAATCAGGAAAGTTGGTGGTGTAATTCAGACCAAATCCAAAAGCCTGAAAAGGGATTGGTAGGGGAAGGGAAGCTTTACAATTATGTAAGTCCTAGTCTGAGTCCACAAGGCAAAGAACCAGGAGCTTCGATGTACAATTGCAGAAGATGGATATCTCAGCTCAAGCAGTAATAGCAAATTCACCCTTCCTTCCCTCGATTCTATTCAGGCCCTCAGCAAATTGGATGGTTCCCACCTGCTTTAGTAAGAGTGATCTTCTTTATTCAGTTTACTGATTCAAATGCTCATCTCTTCCAAAGACAACCTCACAGACACATCCGGAAATAATGTTTTACCAGCTATCTAGGCATCCCTTAGCCCAGTCAAGTTGACATATAAAATTAACCATCACACAATTCAACAACAGAAAAACAAAACCCAATTCAAAAATGGATAAAGGACTTGAACAGACATTACTCCATAGAGGACATACAAATGGCCAACAAGTACAGAAAAAGATGCTCAACGTCATTAGTCATCAGGAAAATGCAAATAGAAGCCACAATGAGATACCATTTTATACCCACTAGGATGGTTATAATTTAAAAAACACACAAAATAACCAATGTTAGTGAAAATGTGGAAAATTTGGACCTTTCATATATTGCTGGTAGAAGTATAAAATGGTTCAACCACAATGGAAAACAGTTCCTTAAAAACTTAAACATAGAATTACCACATGACCCAGCAATTCTACTCCTAGTATATGCCCAAAAGAATTAAAAACAGATACTCAAACAAGTACACACATGTTCATAGCAGCACTATTGCCAGTAGCCAAAAGGTTAAAACAGCCCTACTGTTCATCAGCAGATGAATGGATAAACAAACTGTGATATATATATAGTACAGTGGAATATTAGCTGCCCATAAAAAGGAATAAAGTACTGCTTCATTCTATATGGTACGTGCTACAATATGAACCTCCAAAATATTAGGTCAAGTGAAAGAAGCCAGATGCATTAGGTAACAAATTTTATGATTGCATTCATATGAAATACCCAGAATAGGTAAATTCATAGTGACAGAAGACAAATTGGTGGCTGCAAGAGAAAGGGGAGAGGAGAAAATGGAAGCAATAGGTAACAAGTTTCCTTTGGAGTGATGAAAATGGTTTGGAACTACATAGAGATTGTGGTTATACAACATTGTGAATGCACTAAATGTCACTGAGTTGTGTATATGAATGGTTAATTTTATGTTATGTGAATTTCACCTCAATTAAAAAAAAAAAAGATGAATGGCCCATGGCACCATATTCTAAAGGAAAAATTCAAAAGCCATTGATGTTTCTGCATCCAGCTGCTCTTTCGTACCCTTCTAGGAAGCCTGCCCTCACATCCACCAGACATCTAAACCTGCCATTTTAGCAATAAGTTATGTTCCTTTGCGCTCATTCTTTAGTCATTCCTGTATCAGGCTATCTAAAGTCCCAATGAGAAAGCAAGCTCCCTTTTAAATAGTGGCCATGTGTACTTGTTCTGTTTCCCATACAGCACAGACCAGGTAATAAATGAAGAGTAAAGGTAAAGGGGCCGATGATCTCTCTTTTCGTTCAGTTTTAATATCTTTTTTTATTTAAATATTCTCAACATTTCTTTTTCTTTGACCCATAATAGACATACAACATTATATTAGTTTCAGGTGTATGTACAAGATGATTTCACAAATGTATATTGGTACATTGTGTTCACTACACTAAGTCTATTTACCATGTCACCATACAAAGTTACAAAACATTTTTTATGAGAACTTTTAAGATTTGCTTTCTTAGCAGCTTTCAAATTTGAAATGCAATATTGTGGACCATAGTCACCATGCTGTATATTACATCCCCATAGCTTATTTTATAACTGGAAGTTTGTACCTCTTTTTTTAAAAATATGTTTTATTAGTTTCAGAGAGCAGAAGGGAGAGGGAGAGAGAGAGAGAAACATCAATGATGAGAGAGAATCATCGACCAGCTGCCTCCTGCACAACCCCACTGGGGATTGAGCCCACAATCCAGGCATGTGTCACGATCAAGAATCTAACCATGACCACCTCCTGGTTCATGGGTTGACTTTCAACCACTGAGCGACACTGGCCAGACTGGAAGTTTATACCTCTTGATTCCCTTCACCCATTTTGCTGGCCCCTGGCCTTCCCTCTGGCAACCACCAACCTGTTCTCTGTATCTATGAGATTGGTTTTGTTTTGTTTGTTCATTTGTTTGTTTTTTTAGAACCCACATATGAGTGAAATCATACAGTATTTGTCTTTCTCTGTCTGACTTATTTTGCTTAGGGTAACACCCTCAAGGTCCATCCATATTGCTGCAAATGGCAAACTTTCATTCTTTTCATGGCTGAGTAGTATGCCATTTTGTGTGTGTGTGTGTGTGTGTGTGTGTGTGTGTGTGTGTGTGAGATATCTTTATTCACAGAATGACCTCGCTTGAAGCAGCAGTCTGGATGGTGCTATCTCTGAGAAGGGAGCTGGAGGCTGGGAGGTCAGGGTGACCAAAGACATAACCATCACACAATGCTCTGAATCTGGTTATTTTCTTTCGGGGAGGGGCAGAGGTTCAAGAAAAGAAGTATTTAACTAACAGCTTTGAAGCAATATCTGGTTTCAGAAATAACTAAAATCTCTCAACAAATGGGTTCTTGACTTTTCAGAAACAACAATTCTAATGCCAAAGAAAAATTCTAATGCTTCAGAAAAACAAAAACTTTACTCCCCAAAGTTTGCCAGTGAAGCCATACCCATGCTGTTCACAAACTGATTCATTGTACTGAGGAAGTACTGGAGACTAGAAACTTGGGACACAGCATTCACACTCAGCCCTATCAGCCAAAAAGGGCCAATGTAGCATATTATCACTGGTTCCTGGAAATCAAGCCACAAGGAGTAACCTCCAAGGGACACAGGCACACCCTCCTCAGCCTCCTCATGCCTTATACTTATAGTAATCCTATCGAATAAAGAGGGAATACGCTAATTGACCATCACACCCTCACAAATATGGCAGCGCCCACAGCCAATAAGGAGGGAATATGCTAATTGACTGCCACTACCTCAAAGATGGCTGTGCCCACAGCCACAAGATGGCAGCACCCAGTTCCCTCAGCCCACCAGGGTGGCAGGCACGCGACACGGCCAGGCCCGCCCCCAGGCGAGTCCAGTCGCTCCACATGCCTGCCTCCAGAGTCCCCCAATCCCCTCAGCCCCCCAGCCACCCAGGGCAGGCTCGAGGCACAGGCAAGCCTCGGATGGTGGCTTCCCAGCCACCCAGGGCTACCTGAGGTGCAGATAATCAGGGCCGGCCAAGGCTTGCACTGCCAGCAGTGGCAGCAGCAGAAGTGTGATGGGGGCATTGCCTTCCCCTGATCGCCAGGTCGTCTCCCGCCCCTGAGGGCTCCCAGATTGTGAGAGGGGGCAGACTGGGCTGAGAGACTGCCCCCCCAGTGCATGAATTTTCATGCACCAGGCCTCTAGTCCTATATAATAAAAGTATAGTATGCAAATTGTCCCCTCAATTGGGAGTTCAACCAGGTGGCAGGGCTGGCTGGGGTAAAGGAGGGAGGCACTGGCAGTTGGCAGCCACTGGGGACCCTACCAATGCATGAATTTTGTGCACTGGGCCTCTAGTCCTATATAATAAAGAGATGATATGCAAATTGACCCTCACACCCTCAAAAGATGGCCACCCCGCATCATTACAAGATGGCCACTCCCATGTCATCACAAGATGGTCACCCCCACATCATCACAATATGGCCGCCCCATGTCATCACAAGATGGCTGCCCATAATCACAAGATGGCTGCCACATCATCACAAGATGGCGCCTCCACATTGTCACAAGATGGCCAGCAGGGGAGGGCAGTTGGGGGCAACCAGGCCTGCAGGGGAGGGCAGTTTGGGGGACCAGACCTGCAGGGGAGGGCAGTTGGGGGCGATTGGGCCGGCAGGTTAGAGTTAGGCGTCAATCAGGCTGGCAGGGGAGTAGTTAGGGGGTGATCAGGCTGGCAAGCAGAAGCAGTTAGGGGCAATCAGGCAGGCAGGCAGGCAAGTGGTTAGGAGCCAGCAGTCCCAGATTGTGCGGGGGATCACAGATTGGAGAGGGTGCAAGCTGGGCTGAGGGACACCCCCCCCCCAGTGCACGAATTTCATGCACTGGGGCTCTAATATTGACTATAAAAACCACCAACAAATACTTCCTTTTTTAAGAGCCAATATGTAGCCCTTAAATACTTTCTCACAACAGCCCCTAAGGCTCCTACAGATTAATGATTTACTCAGGGTCATGAGCTTAATAACAAATAGCAGAGCCAGATTTTAAATTCTGGTCTGCCTGCTTCCTAAGCACGTGCTATTGTCACAATACAAAACTGCCCAGCACCATACATCTTGCCCTGTTTCCTTTATTTATAAGAGGGAATGCTCTGACCACTCAGAAGAAACCAATGCTTTTCCGTTTAAAATTAATCCTAGTAGCCACAGGGACAGAACCTCTTGCACAGGTAGTAGCAACCCAGGGCACTGATATCACTAAGAAGTACCTGAAATTGCTATTTGAGCCACTCCACCATTCCCCGGTCCACCAACCAAACCTTCTGAAAGCCCACTAATAGGTATTCTGCCTTGGTTGGCCCTTAAAGGTAGGAAGAAAATGCTAAGGAGAAGCACAAATGTTAAATCATGGCAGACAAAAAACTAATCCTGAAATCAGTAGACCTGAGACCTAAATAGTCATATGACCTTGGGAAGTTACCTGCCTCTTTTACATTTGTTTTCTCTGCTATAATATGGAAATAACAATCCCCTCCCATCCTATCTCACATGTTTGCTATGGGTATGATGAGCAAAAAGACAGATCTTGAATAGGAAAGTGCTTCATAAAGACAAAGCACAAACTAATATGAGGTGTCATTATGATATGACTACCACCAGCTGGCTGGAGAGAAGATTAATGTCCATGAAACAATTAGTAGGTGAAACAGTAGATAATTAAATGCCAAATTATATGGTGCAGACTAAGATTATAGTCTGGAAAGGGAAGTTTCTGGGATTAGTCAGAGAAACTCCATGGAAAAGAACAGACAGGATTGAAGGGTGATAGAGAGCAATAGCAGCAGCAACAGTATGTACCCAGGGGAAAAAAGGGTGAAACAGCAGGAGAGTAACAGTGATGGACCAGATGCTGTGTGTGGGGAATTCAGGGAGGCCATGATGGTTAGTAGGGTAAGGCCAGACTATGAAGAGAAGACGGTCAGAGCAAGGAGTTGGGAGCCATGGGTGACAGCAGAGCTGGATTCCATAGCAAACATTTGTTGAGCACTAACAATGTGGTAGGTACTACCACAGGTTAGGGGGATACAGAGATGGTTAAAGACATGAACTTTGCTCTCATGACTGCGTTTGAATCCTAGCTCTTCTATCTGCAGTGACATGAACATCAAGGAACAAGCTTTATAATCACAGGACTCTGGATTCAAATCCCTGTGCTGCCATTGCTTAGATGAGTGACCTCATCCAGCAACCAAAACTCTCTAATTCCCAGTTTCCTCTTTTGCAATGCAGAAGTAATAATAATCATTCATAAGACTGTGGTGAGTATCTACACTAATAAAAGAGAAAAATGCAAAGTGACCGTACCTTCGCGACGCCCACCAGCCAATCAGGAGTATGCAAATTAACCCAACAAAGATGGTGGGTTAATTTGCATATACAGGCGCACCAAGCGGCCAGGGGTGGGACACTTGCGTTGTCACCATGGCGATGACACAGGCATTCCGCACTGCCCCAGCCGCTCCAGGCCTCTGGGCAGCGTGGGAAGGCGGAAAGGCAGCTCCCACCTGAGCGAAAGGCAGTGCCAGTAGCCAGGGAAAGGAAGGCCCAGGCCCATTCTTGCACGAATCTTCATGCATCGAGCCTCTAGTAAATTATACAAAGTACATTAAAAAAAGAAACTTAGTATGTGCCTTTCACAACGTATTATCAATGATAACTATGATCATTATCATTCACTAGCTTTGTGACCTTGGGAAAGTTGCTTAACGTCTCTGGGCTTTGGTTTCATCATCTGTAAACTTCACAAGATTGTTGTGAAGATTTAAGGAAATAATTGGTCCAAAGCCCCTAGCATAAAACAACAACTCAGCAAAGTTCCCTTTTCTTCCCTCTGTCTCCTTTCCTTAAACTTCTTCTTTCCTTCTCCTGGGCCCATATTTGAGATCTCCCTTGTGACAATGCTCAGCTCCCAAAGGAGGACACTGAGAACATAGCTCAGGTACTTATTGACTCTACTTCTAGAATGCACAGGCCCTTTAAACCCCAAACTAACTCTTAGCTTACCTAATGCCTGACCACACCCATCCACAAACATGCTCTTTACCCACTTCTTGCCAGGTGGCTTCAATTTGCAAGCAAGAAGCCCTGATGGCCAGACAATTCCTCCCTGCTTACCACCCTCCCAAGAAACTAAACCAGAAGAGAAAATTCCAAAATCTAAAATGTTGCTAAGAGAAAGAAGAGTGGTATTTCCAGTGTCTTAAAACTGTAGGATAAAGGAAAGAGGTGCTGGGCAGCCTTGCTTGAGAGGCAGATAGATCCCACTGGCCTGTTTCCATATGAAAAGGGCAGGTAAATGTGCTACAACTTCTAACAGTCCTGGGAATGCCTCAGAGTAAGGCCCTCAGCCTGTTAGAGTCACTCATGCATGAGGGAAAAATGGGGTTTTCACTAGTAAAGGTCAACTCATAAATACCTGATTAACCCAAGCAAACACGCTCTGCTCCACATCCTGTGAGAATTTACAACTGACCCAGAACAGAAGTCAAGCTGAGTACATGTTGTCAAAGCTATAACTAACAATTACTGAGGCAGGAGGATTGGGAGGGGGGAGGGGGGAGGGGGGAGGGTAATGGCTGGCTATAAAAGCCTAATCCAAATCAGATGAGTCCAGACTCTCCAGAGAAAGCTGCTTTTCTGGGAACAACCTCTGCACAAACCTGTAGTTTGAATTTTACCTTGCCTTGAAAGACAAGAGCCAGTCCTCCCAACCAAGACCATAGGAAATGCAGAAAAGCAAAGCATATTAACCCCAGCAAGTTCCTTTTCGGAGAAAAACACCAGTAATTCTACATTAGGAAGACATCGTCAGGTCAAACCTGTGAAGCCATTAATTAGGCTCCCCCAACCACATCTGCTTCTTCCTCTGTGTTTCCACCACCCTTTGCAAACTAGGAAGGGAGAATGAAAGAAACTATCTTTCATTGACAACTTGCTAGAACTTGCACAAAGGGTTTTTAACTTCTGAAAAAATCCTCCCAGTAACCATGTATGATAGCTAATCCTAGTCCCATTTTATAAATGAGGAAACCAAGCATCTGAAAAATTAAACAACTTGCTCAGGAGAGCTAGTAAATGGCAGGGCCCAAATACAAACCCAGTCTGTCTAATTCCAAAACAACCTTTCTTTCAACAAATATTTATTGAGACCCTACTACATGCCAAGCACTACTCTAGGGTGTATGTGACAAACAAATTCCCCTGTCTTTATGGAGTTTTCTTCATTCCTAAACCAAGCTGCCTCCATATTTAGCACACCACACATTTAATAGGTAGATATCTGAATTTCTTTCTCCTCCACCAGGCAGGACTCAACAAATATGTATTGAAGGGATGAATGCGGTCCTTTCCCTCACCTTACAGGAATTCCTCTCAACTGCTGCCCATATAGCATTTAACTGTTTATTCATCAATTCTGCATACTTCTTCCCACCTAAGTCAAGCCATATCTTAAACCAAAAGTTTCCTTGCAGTGCTAACAAGTTAGTTCCAGTCACCCAATGAGTATGACAATAGCACTTCAGAGTTTACAAAACACTTCACATACATTACCTTATTGAATCCTTATAAAATTAAACCAGGTAGATATTGTTCCCATTTAACAGGGAAACAGACACACCCAGAAAGCTCACTATCCTTGAACACAGCTGAGTACTGGACTTGAAAAAAGCTCAAAATGCACTTTTTTCCCTTCTCCTAAGAACATTTCATAATCTATTCTTCATACTATAGAAACCAAAAGGGTTTGTGTCACTATCTGATTCATTCTATTTGATTAAGCTATTTCATATTCCCCAGTATACCAAAATAAAAAACACTGTTTCATCCTACTGTGTAATATATTTTTATTGTTATTATTTTACTAGAGGCCTGATGCATGAAATTCGTGCAAGGGGCTCGGCCCTCATAGCCCCAGCTTCCTCCGGAAGGTTGTCCAGAAGGTTGTCCGGATGGTCGTTCCGCTGTTCAACCGTCTGGTCTACTAATAATTAGCATATTACACTTTTTTTAAAAAATATATTTTATTGATATTTCACAGAGAGGAAGGGAGAGGGATAGAGAGCTAGAAACATCGATGAGAGAGAAACATCGATCAGCTGCCTCCTGCACACCCCCCACTGAGGATGTGCCTGCAACCAAGGTACATGCCCTTGACCGGAATCGAACCCGGGACCCTTCAGTCCACAGGCCGACGCTCTATCCACTGAGCCAAACTGGTCTCGGCAGCATATTACACTTTTATTATTATAGGTTACTTTTCCCAGTGAAGGCGTTTTAACTGTATTTTATGTTCTAATTTACTATTTATTCCCAAAGGAACAAACTTTTAAAAAATATATATGCTTTTATTGATTTTGGAGAGAAGCAGGGAGAGGGAGAGAGGGATATAGAGACATCAATGATGAGGGAAAATCATCAATCTGCTGCCTCCTGAACACCCCCTACTAAGGATCGAGCCTGCAACCCCGGCATGTGCCCTGACCAGGTATTGAACCATGACACTCAACCACTGAGCTATGCCAGCCAGGCTGTTTTTACTTTTCAAATGACTTTATTGAGATACTAGAGGCCCAATGCACGAAAATTCATGCAAGAGTAGGCCTTCCTTCCTCCAGCTGCCAGCACTAGCTTCCCTCTAGCACCCAGGACCCAGGCTTCCCTCCTCCGGCAGCCGGCAGTCGGCAGGGACCTGGGCTGCTTTGCTCCTCCGGCCGCCGGCAGGCACCAGCGACCTAGGCTGCTTCCCTCCTCCAGCCACCCACAGGCACCCAGAACCCGGGCTAGCTTCCCTCTGACCCCAGCTTGGTCAGGAAGGACGTCCAGAATGACGTCTGGAAGACGTCCGATCTAATTAGCATATCACCCTTTTACTATTATAGACTAGAGGCCTGTTGAATGAAGAGATTCATGCAATAGGCCTTTCTTCCCTTGGCTTCCGGTTTTCCTCCAGCACCCGAGACCCAGGCCTTCACTCAGGCTGAAGTCTGCTGCCTTTGCTGCAGACTCCGGCTAGAGTCTGCCATCTTTGTCTTCACTGCAGACTCCGGAGTCTGCAGTCTTCGTCTTCACTGCAGCCAGAGTGCTGCTCCTGCAGATCCCTTTGTCCCCGGCCCTCCCTTTCATAGCAGGCGTCCTGCCTTGCCCGGACACTCCACACCTGGAGCAGCTGGGCGGCTGCCATCTTTGTCCTTCTAATTTGCATATTCCCTCCTGATTGGCTGGTACAGTCAATTTACATGTTTGTCTATTATTAGGTAAGATAATTTGCATGTAGTAAAATGCACTCATTTTAAGTGTTCAGTTCAAGCTTTGACAAATATCTTTACACCTGTTTAACCTCTCCCCAGCCAGGCAGGAACAAACTTCTGATGTTAAATACTAAGCATGTGTGCTATACATACAGAAAAGGCCTAAAAATACTTTTATAATTTTTTCAAGTCAGTAAGAAAGATCATTCAACTTATAAAAATGCTTTTAAAAGCTTGCCTTCTCCAGGAAAGCCTTTATCCTGTGATGTGACATGCACTAATAGCAGAAGTGGCAGAAAGTTTAAGTCCCAAATGCAGGATTAATAACTCATTATGCTCTTTGTAGGGAAAAAGCAACCCACAGTCAACAGGTATATTCCAACCAAAGCCAGCTAGAGGGCTTTTTCACACTATTTCACTCCAGGTAGCAGTGATCTAAGCTCTATTAATTACAAGAAGACCACAAGAAAGAAACGAACTCCAAAGCCAGAGGCCAAGGAAAATGACCTAAGATAAGAGATGCCTGCTCCCTTGAGGACCCAAAAGCATCTTGCCTAGAAGGCTCTACTGCTTCTAATATAATACAGCACACTCTGTACAAATCAAGAAGACTCAGGTCTGCGGGGGCAGAGGGGTAAGGGCGAGCTAGAAGAGCTTAATGGGGGGAAAAGAGGATATATGTAATGCTTTCAACAATAAAGACTTTTTAAAAAAGGAGACCACAACCCAGGCCTGACTTTACTCAGGGAGCTAGCCAAGACTCTGCCTAAAATCCTTCACTTTAACAGTCTGTGACAAAGCCTGAAATTCCAACTACAACTTCATTGGTTCTTTTTTTTTTTTTTTTTTTTTTTTTTACCTTTCTATTTATTGATTTTAGAGAGAGAGAAAAACATTGATTTTTTGTTGTTGTTGTTCTACTTATTTATGCATTCATTGGTTGATTCTTGTATGTGCCCTGACTGGGGATCTAACCCACAACCTTAGCATATTGGGACAATGCTCTAACCAACTGAGCAACCCAGCCATGGCCTTCATTGGGTGATTTAACAATTACATCATGAGTACCACACCTTGCAGGAGGAGTGTGGTCAAATGAGGGAGGTAGATCCATGGCCCATTAAATATCAACCAGATTAGAGAGAGGGGCAGAGTGCTCTGGAAAGGCAAATCAAGAAAATAATTCTGGCCCTAACCGGTTTGGCTCAGTGGATAGAGCGTCAGCCTGCAGACTGAAAGGTCCCAGGTTCGATTCCGGTCAAGGGCATGTACCTTGGTTGCGGGCACATCCCCAGTAGGAGGTGTGCAGGAGGCAGCTGATCGATGTTTCTCTCTCATCGATGTTTCTAACTCTCTATCTCTCTCCCTTCCTCTCTGTAAAAAATCGATAAAAAATATTTAAAAAATAATAATTCTGAATTGAAGATTTTGTGGAGGTAGGAAATTAGCTGAGCTTAGAAGGATAGTAGGTTCTGAAATCATTTGTGCTACCTAAAGAGGTAACCAGAGGCTTTGGGAGAGATCCAGATTTGAATTCTGGTTCAGTTGCTTCCAGACTGTAATGATAATTAGGCAAATTATTTTCCTTTTATGAATATTTCCTCATCTGTAAAATGGACATTATGAAAAGATATGAGGATATCTCAAAAGGCAGCTATGTAAAATATTAGCCCCAACTTGGCACATGATGGGACATAATAAAATATATTTTCCTTCTCCCTTTTTCTAGTTAGAACAGAAACACACAAAGAGAAGAATTCCTCAGGGCAGTGAAAATCAGCTAATAGAGCAATGCCTTTTGGGAATAATAGAGAATTGACCTAAAAGAGAACCTCAGGAGTCTAGAGAGTAGCAAATCCAGGCAAATCTGGATCTAGATCTCTCCACCATGAGATGTGTGGCAGCCTGTTCTGGACAAATATCACATCAGCAAGCATTTATTTGTTTGTTTGTTTTTAATTAATAACTTTTTTATTAATCCTCACACAAGGATATTTTGCCATTGATTTTTTTTATAAAAAAGAGTGGAGGGGAGGGAGGAGAGACACAGAGAGAGAAAAACATAGATATGAGAGAGACACATCCACTGGTTGCCTTCCACACGTGCCCCAACCAGGGCCAATCTGTAACTGAGGTATGTGCCCTTGACCGGAATCAAACCTGGGGCCCTGCAGTCCACAGGCCGATGCTCTATCCACTGAGCCAAACCGGCTAGAGCTCAGTAAGCATTTATTTAGATAAGGACATGGAAACTCATTCCTTAGCTCTCCAAGAAAGACGACCTGTGCCAACTTACGGTACTCCAGGAGGCTGGAGCAGGACCTAGTGCATGGAAGGTATTGAGTCCAGCTGCCAACATTTTAATTAGTCCAACCTTAAAAAGTCTATAACCACAAGAGATTAAAAGGATCCCCCAAGGAAAGCCTCTGCCCTTCACACAGTTCAGCCAATTAGATCCACTCAAATGCCCTAATTTTCATCAATGAATTCTTGGGGGAATCAAGCCTCACCAAGCTCTGACTTCTGGCTGAGAGTACAGGCACATGTGCAGCTCAGGAAGAGCAGTTGGATGTGGCTATGAGAGAGGCAGTATCAAATACTCTGAGGCCCTGACACCATCCCTATATCATAAACTAAGACTTGTCCTTGCCCAGCCAGTATGGCTCAGTGGTTGAGCATCAACCTATAAACCAGGAGGTCATGGTTCGATTCCCGGTCAGGGCACATGCCTAGGTTGCGGGCTTGATCCTCAGTATGGGGCATGCAGGAGGCAGCCAATCAATGGTTCTCTCTCATCACTGATGTCTCTATCTCTCACTTCCTCTCTGAAATCAATAAATATATATATTAAAAAAAAGAAAATACCTGCCCTCTTGCCAGGATCCATACCTCACCCCAGTGTCCTATTGTGACCCCTGCTCCCAATGGTAACCCAACAGTTTCCAACCATTTTCATGTTATGGCACACATAAACTAATTACTAAAATTCTGTGGCACACTAAAAATATATATTATGTTTTTTACTAATCTGACAAAAAAAGATAGGTAAGCCAAAACCGGTTTGGCTCAGTGGATAGAGCGCCGGCCTGCGGACTGAAGGGTCCCTGGTTCGATTCCGGTCAAGGGCATGTACATTAGTTGCAGGCACATCCCCAGTGGGAGGTGTGCAGGAGGCAGCTGATCGATGTTTCTCTCTCATCGATGTTTCTAGCTCTCTATCCCTCTTCCTTCCTCTCTGTAAAATATCAATAAAATATATTAAAAAAAAAAAAAAGATAGGTAAAATTTTTTGTTGTTGTTAATCCTCACCCAAGGATATTTTTTTCATTGATTTTTAGAGGGAGTGGAAGGGAGACGGGGAGAGAGAGAAAGAAAAAGAGAGGAACATCAATAGGAGAAAGACACATCAATTGGTTGCCTCCCACATGCACCCCAACTGGGGCTGGGATCAAACCTGCCAACCAGGTACGTGACCTTGTCTAGGAATTGAACCTGTGACACTTCGGTGCATGGGCCAACGCTCTAACCAGCCAGTGCAAAATAGGTATCATTTTGATTAATTCACACTGGATGGCTATTGTTGTGTTGGCTGTTGTCACTTTTTTGACAATCTAAGGCAGTGGTCGGCAAACTCATTAGTCAACAGAGCCAAATATCAACAGTACAACGATTGAAATTTCTTTTGAGAGCCAAATTTTTTAAACTTAAACTTCTTCTAACACCACTTCTTCAAAATAGACTCACCCAGGCCGTGGTATTTTGTGGAAGAGCCACACTCAAGGGGCCAAAGAGCCGCATGTGGCTCGTAAGCCACAGTTTGCCGACTATTGATCTAAGGGAAAAGAGGTCAGTGCTCCTGTCTAAATAGTCAGGTATTGCATGTTTTAAAAATTCTTGCAGCACACCAGTTGAAAATTGCTGCTCTAACCTAACCTACACTGAAAAGCAAGCAAAAGCTAGTTTTGATTCTCAGTTGTTACCTGAGCCCAGTAATTCTTGCATTTTAAGGGGGATCTTCTACAACAGTGGTTCTCAACCTTTCTAATGTCGCGACCCACAGATTGAGAACCACTGCTGTAGAGCCTAAGACCATCGGAAAACACAGATACTTACATTACAATTCATTAACAGTAGCAAAATAACAGTTATGCAGTAGCAACGAAAATAATTTTATGGTTGCGGGTCACCACAACATGAGGAACTGTATTAAAGGGTCGCGGCATTAGAAAGGTTGAGAACCACTGTTCTACAATGAAATGAGTTCAAGATTAGAAACAACTACATGGTAAACCAGGAGACAAATGTAAAATTTGAGAGACAAAGGGGTAAAGCATCCTGTTCAAGTTAATGACAAAATATTATAACTCCAAAGTCAATGAACTTTACATTTCCCAAAGACTTGGGCCCTCTCTCTCGCAACTGTACCATGTATAGTGCTAGCATAGCCACATTTTTCCTGTTGTCATTGAGAGTGAAAAAGCAAGGTTATAAGGAAAAGTGAGAACCAAGGAGACATAAGGTAAAGAGAGGGAATGAACCAGGAAATTATATAGATGATCAGAATTCAGAGGAGGAACACTAATAATAATAAATTACATTTGTATAAGACTAAATATTTGTCACATTATCTCATAAGATCTGCGTGCATCAACCTTGTGAGTTATGTTCTATTATCCCCAAAATACTTGGTATGGGGAAACTGAGGCCCAGAAAGGCCAAGAGTATTACAACCCGAGCTAAATTATGTCTACCTAATTCCTAGTCTAGTCCTCTCTTTTTTATTAAATAAGCTATCCCATAAAGAGCACTGTGGAGACTCAAAAGAACCAAGCTAGGAAGGAAGAAGGAAAAAAAGTCTCAAAGGAAATAATTGGAAGGGTGGGGGAATGCTTTAAGACTGAAGCTACAAAAGAGTAAGCAACTGCTTAATTAATTAGAATTTCTTCTGAGAGATTCCAAAATGGCGGCGAAGTAAGTGGAAGCCATGCTCCTGACATGCTCCAGGACCAAACTGGAATTACAACTAAAATATAGAAAAACCATTCTGAATAATCAACTGAAGACTAGCTGGAGAGAACCCTGATAACCAAGGATGGAAAGTGAAGACCACATAGAGACTGGAAGGAAGTATGCGTCTCCTAACCTAGGGCAAGAAAAACTAAGGAGAAAGTAAACAAATGGGACTACATCAAAATAAAAAGCTTCTGCACATCAAAAGAAACTATCAACAAAATGAAAAGAGAGCCCACTGTATATATATATGGAACTCATATAACTTAACAAAAGGAAGACAAACAATCCAATTAAAAAATGGGCAAAGGACCTAAATAGACACTTCTCCAAAGTGGACATGCATATGAAAAAATGCTCAAAGTCACTGATCATTAGAGAGATGCAAATTAAAATGACAATGAGGGGCCGGGCAGTGTTGCTCAGCAGTTGAGTGTCAACCAGGAATCCAAGAGGTCATCGGTTTGACTCCTGGTGAGAGCACATGCCTGGGTTGTGGGCTTGATCCCTTGTGGGAAGCGTGCAGGAGGCAGCTGATGGATGATGTTCCTCTCTCATTGATGTTTCTTTCTATCCTTTTCCCTTCCTCTCTCTCTAAAAATCAATAAAAACATATTAAAACAAAACATGACAATGAGGTACCACCTCACACCTGTCAGAATGGCTACCATCAATAAATCAACAGATGACAAGTGCTGGCGAGGATGTGGAGAAAAGCAAATCCCTAGTACACTGCTGGTGGGAATACAGACTGGTGTAGCCACTGTGGAAAATAGTATGGAGTTTCCTCAAAAAATTAAATATGGAACTGCCATTTGACACAGTGATCCCACTTCGAAGATTATATCCTAAGAAACCCAAAACACCAATCAGAAAGAATGTATGTGCCCCTATGTTCATGGCAGCACAATTTACAATAGCTAAAATCTGGAAACAGCCCAAGTGCCCATCAGAGGATGAGTGGATAAAAAAGCTGTGGTACATCTACACAATGGAATACTACACTGCTATTAAAAAGGAGGAACTTTTACCATTTGCAACAGCATGGATGGACCTGGAGAGCATTATGCTAAGTGAAATAAGCCAGTCGGAGGAAGATCAATATTACATGATCTCACTCATATGTGGGATATATGGTAATGAACAACATAAACTGATGAACAAAAATAGGTGCAGAAACAAAAAAAACACTGAACAGACCATCCAACCTCAGAGAGAAGGCGGGGGGCAGCGAGGGGGTAAGAGATCAACCAAAGAACTTGTATGTATGCATATTAACATAAACAATGGACACAGACACTGGGGCGGTGGGGGCTTATCCTAGGGGCGTGGGAGTGGCAAGGAGGGGAAATCAATCCGGGAAAAAGGAGACATATGTAATACTTTAAACAATTTTTTTTAAAAAGCTGTGGTACATATACACCATGGAATACTCTGCAGCAATAAAAAAGAAGGATCTCTTACCCTTTGAGATAGCATGGATGAACCTGGGGAGTATCATGCTAAGTGAAATAAGCCAGTCAGAGAACAACAAGTATCACATGATCTCACTCATATATGGAATCTAATGAACAAAATAGATCCAGAGACACAGAAGCATGGAACAGACTTTCGAATCCCAGAGGGAAGGCAGGGGTGGCAGAGTGGGTGGGAAGAGATCAACCAAAGAACTTGTATGCATGTATGCAGAACCCATGGTCACAGACAATAGGATGGTGAAGGTCTGGGGCTGGAGAAGAGGGGGGACTAGAAAAGGTCAAAGAGGGGGAAAGGAGGACATATGTAATACTTCAACAATAAAGAAATTTTTTAATTTTTTAAAGAGTTATACAAAAGTACCTATCTTCCATTGCCTCCATAAGGTAGAAATTAATAATCCTTTTTTTTTTTTTTTTTTACAAATTTGGCAACTAAGATTCAGAGAGAAAAAGCAAGGTTATACATGTTCAAGATCGTACAAACAGAAAATGGCAAAGCCTGGAGTTGAACCCAGGTTTTTCTATCTCAAAAACTCTGGTTTTCCTACAAAGAAAGCCCAGCTCTGTTAGGAAGCTTAACAGCTAAAAAAACAAGAAACTTGGATTCTCAGACTTGGAATCCACCAAGAACTTACTGTATAACCTTAGGCAAATTGTTTCACTTCCTTGGACACCAGAAAACTTATCAGTAAAAAGAAGTGATGTGAAGCAAGTGTAGAGAGAATTCTTCAGCTCCTGGAGTACTGTGAAGTGTAGTCTCTCGCGGAGCACTTCAAAGAAAGTCAACTACCCTTCCACTCATCAACCCCAGCACTGACCCTTCTGGCTGGAAAATATTTTCTGTTAATGGCTCCATCAGACTTCTCATCCCCCACACTCAAAATATGAGTATACCTTTGACTTTTCTCTTTCCTCCCCTCCTGGAGACATCAGGGAAGCTTTGTGGAGGAGATAGCATCTTGCTGGGTCTTCAGGAACTTCATACAAAATTGTAAGGTAGGGAAATATTCCAGCCAGAGAAAATACCATGAGTAAAGGCATGGAATGGGAAAAACTGAAGAGTCTTTAGGGGGCCATTAGTCTAGATTGGTTGGAGAGTGGCATCTATGAAGGAGACAATTATAAAATAAGGCAAAAGAGATTAATTGAGGAAAGTTCATGGAGGACCTCAATTGTAGAAATAAGTAGACTCTGCAGATGAAATTTACTTTTAAGTGAATCTTAGTACACTTAAACTCCAAGTCCTATTAATTCTACCTCCACAATGTAGACCCTGATCTCTGCTCATGAACAACTGCAGTCTCCTATGTAGGTTACCTGTCGCCAACCTCACCCCCGCCAATGCATTGTGCATACTCTGTGAGATTAATCTCCCTAAAGCAAAACTCACGTCATATCTCTCTCCTGCTCAAAACCTGAAAAGGACCAGCTGGTGTGGCTCAGTGTTTGAGTGTGGACTCATGAACCAGGAGGTCAAAGTTTGATTCCCAGTCAGGGCTTCATCCCCAGTAGGGGGCGTGCAGGAGGCAGCTGATCAATGATTCTCATCATTGATGTTTCTGTCCCTCTCTCCTTCTCTCCTCCTCTCTCTGAAGTAAATTAAAAAAGAAAAAACCTGCAAAGTCTACTTATTTTCTACAATTGAGGTCCTCCATGAACTTTCCTCAATTAATCTCTTTTGCCTTATTTTATAATTGTCTCCTTCATAGATGCCACTCTCCAACCAATCTAGACTAATGGCCCCCTAAAGACTCTTCAGTTTTTCCCATTCCATGCCTTTACTCATGGTATTTTCTCTGGCTGGAATATTTCCCTACCTTACAATTTTGCATGAAGTTCCTGAAGACCCAGTAAGATGCTATCTCCTCCACAAAGCTTCCCTGATGTCTCCAGGCAGAGGTTATCGCATTTGCCAATAGAGCCATCAGTGTCATTCACAGGATACTGAACCTACATTGCCTTGCACAATCTATACTAATAAAAGGTTAATATGCTAAAGCACAACAAATGGACACAAGACACTGGGGGAGTGGGATGAGGGCATGCGGCAGGGGGTAGAGGAGGCTGGGGGAAGGTCAATGGGGGAAAAAAAAGGAGATATATGTACTACTACATGTAATACTTTAAACAATAAAAAAATATTTAAAAATTTTAAAAAGGTTAATATGCTAATTAGACCAGGAAACCTTCTGGACATCCTTTCAGACAAAGCCATGGTGGCAGGGCCGAAGCAGAGGCGGTTAGGGGAGATCAGGCCAGGAGGGGAGGGCAGTTGGGGGTGATCAGGCCAGCGGGGAGGGGGCGCAGGGGGGCAGTGGGGCAAGCAGGCCGGCAGGAGGGGCAGTTGGGGGCGAGCAGGCTGGCAGTGGGGGCAGTTGGGGGCGAGCAGGCTGGCAGTGGGGGGCAGTTGGGGGTGAGCAGGCCGGCAGGCAGAATGGTTAGGGGCAATCAAGCAGGGAGGCAGGTGAGTGGTTAGGACCAGCGGTCCTGGATTGCGAGAGGGACGTCCCAGATTGAAGAGGGTGTAGACCAGGCTGAGGGACACCCCCCACATACGAATTTCGTGCACTGGGCCACTAGTGAGCTATAAAATGGAAAACTGTTGTGAAGACTAAACAACATTATATATGTGAAAGTATCTAGCCAGTCCTGTTATAGAGTAGATGATCAATAAATCTGAGCTCTTATTATGTACTAGAGGCCTGGTGCACAAAATTCATGCACGGGGGTTGGGGGGATGACCCTCAGCCCAGCCTGCACCCTCTCCAATCAGGGACCCCTTGAGGGATGTATGACTGCCCATTTAGGCCAGATCCCGGTGGAATTCCCTCTCACAATCCAGGACTGCTGGCTCCCAACCACTCGCCTGCCTGCCTGCCTGATTACCCCTAACCGCTTCTGCCTGCCAGCCTGATCACCCCCTAATCACTCCCCTGCCAGCCTGATTGATGCCTAACTGCTCCCCTGCCAGCCTGGTCACCCCTAACTGCCCTCCCCTGCTGGCCTGGTTGCCCCTAACTCTCCTCCCCTGCAGGCCTGGTTGCCCCCAACTGCCCTACCCTGCAGGCCTGGTCCCCCCCAACTGCCCTACCCTGCAGGCCTGGTCGCACCCAACTGCCCTCCCCTACTGACCCGGTCACCCCTAATTTCCCTCCCTTGCCAGCCTGGCCACCCCTAACTGCCCTTCCCTGCCGGCCCAATTGCCCTCAACTGCCCTCCCCTGCAGGCCTGGTCCCCCCCAACTGCCCTCCCCTGCAGGCCTGGTTGCCCCCAACTGCCCTACCCTGCAGGCCTGGTTGCCCCTAACTGCCCTCCCCTGCAGGTCTGGTCCCCCCCAACTGCCCTCCCCTGCAGGTCTGGTTCCCCCCAACTGCCCTCCCCTGTAGGCCTGGTCCCCCCCAACTGCCCTCCCCTGCAGGTCTGGTTCCCCCCAACTGCCCTCCCTGCAGGCCTGGGTCCCCCACAACTGCCCTCCCCTGCTGGCCATCTTGTGGCGGCCATCTTGTGTCCACATGGGGGCGGCCATCTTTGACCACGTGGGGGCAGTCATCTTGTGTGTCGGAGTGATGGTCAATTTGCATATCACCTCTTTATTATATAGGACTAGTGGACCAGTGCATGAAATTCGTGCGGGGGGTGGGGGGAGAAGGGAAGAGTGTCCCTCAGCCCAGCCTGCACCCTCTCCAATCTGGGGCCCCTCAGGGGATAACCGGCAGTCGGACATCCCTCTTACAATCCAGAATTGCTGGTTCCTTACTGCTCACCTGCCTGCCAGCCTGATTGTCCCTAACTGCTCCCCTACTGGTTTGATTGCCCCTAACCACCTCTGCCTCGGCCCTGCATCCAGGACCCAGGATTCCCTCCTCCAGCCGACCACAGGCATCCGGGATCCGGGCTTCCCTCCCTCTGGTCAGCCATAGGCGCCCAGGCCGGCTGCAGCCGCAGGGGATGGTGGGCAGGTGGCTTTACCTGGGCTGTAGCCACAAGAGCTGGTGCCCAGGACCGCGGGGTGGGCGGCTTCTCCGTCTACCAGGCTGTAGCCAGCCGCAGGTGCTGGCACCTGGACCGCAGGCCGGTGGCTTCTCAGTCTTCCCTGGGATGCAGTGTGGGCGACTTCTCCGGCTGGCTGCGGCCTGGGATCAGGGGGCAGGCGGCTTCTTCGTCTCCTGGGCTGCACCCAGCCTCAGGCACTGGGGCCCGGTTTCTCTGTCTCGCCTAGGACATGGGGCAGGCGGACATGAGGCTTCTGCTGCTGGCTGCAGCCTGGGATCACAAGGCAGGCAGCTTCTTGGTCTCCCAGGCTGCAGCCAGCCTCAAGCGCTGGGGTCCGGTTTCTCCGTCTCCCCCAGCACGTGGGGCAGGCAGCTTCTGCGGCTGGCTGCGGCCTGGGATCACGGGGCAGGCGGCTTCTTGGTCTCCCTGGCTGCAGCCAGCCTCAGGCGCTGGCACCCAAATTCTCCCACCCCCACAGACCCAAAACGGCGGGGCTGCCACCATGTTTTCAGGTTAATTTGCATACTCACTCTGATTGGCTGGTAGCATAGCAGAGTGACAGTAATTTGCATGTTTCTCTTTCATTGGTGTAGATGATAAAGAAAAATATGGGTGTACATCTTAACTCCACAGTCCTTCTAACTAGGCAGGGAGTGTCATATAACATATAACATACATGTTAAATGTTAAATGTTGACTGAAGATATAAAGATCACTACACAAATACAGACCCTAACCCAAAGCTTATATCCAGAAGAGCTCAACCATAATGCTATTTTTGGAAGATACAAATTGAATACACACCACTCTGTAGCTATACACTTCACCAATGTGATACTGCCATTCAGGATTTATAAGTGAAATATGCCCTCTCATTTCTTCCCCCATATCCTAAAGGCCTAATGCCACTTTCTTCCAGGCTATTTAGGTAATAGAAAAAAATGACACTAATAGTCTGATAAGTTGTACACCTTGATTTTTAAAGAGAGTGGACGGGAGAGTGGAAGGGGAGGGAGAGAGAGAGAGAAACATCCATGTGGGAGAGACACATCAATAGGTTGACTCCTGCACGTACCCCAACCGAGGCCAGGGATTGAATGTGCAAACCAGGCACATGCCCCTATCGAGGAATTGAACCCAAGACACTCCAGTGTACAGGCTGGTGCTCTAACCACTAAGCAAACCGGCCAGGGCAATTTGTACACTTTTTATTCCAAATGTACATCTCTACCTAAGTTCATATAGCCGTTTCTTTCCTTCCCACAAATTATTAAACTAGAAACAGCATTGGTCTTTGGGTTAGAGAAACCTAAATTTAAATCCTGGCTTAGTCCCCTTGGGAAAATTCTTTAAACTTTTAGAAGTTATTGTTTTCTCATCTATAAAATGAGAAATATATCCACCTTTAAGGGTGTTGTGCAGATATAAAGCATCTAACCCAGTGCCTGGAACATAACAGGTACTCAGTAAATAGCTATCATCATCATTTTGATCACTGAAATTAGTTGTCTTAATTACATATTTCTCTCTTTAGAGATATGAAGTATGAGTTTCAGTGAACTTTGCCCTTGTCAGTGAAAGTTTCTTGAAACAAAACCTCCACAAGTATGATAACATAGCAACACACACTCACAAACACACATACACATACTGCTTATGCCTAAATAGCACCCATCTTCCCATGCCACTACATTTTAGATGCTGGCTCTGGAAACTTGGCAAACATGGACACATTTGTTTTAACATACACTGTAGTAATGAGAGTTCTGAGAGCTTCCCAAGAGGCCTGAGATAACCCAGAGAGGCCAACGGGAGCAGAGCTACTGAATCACACTGAAAGCAGCACATGAGATTTGAAAGCCAGCCTGTCTGTCTGCCTGCCTACCAGTGAGATTTCTGGTCATCACCTAAGCCAGACCTCAACACAAGGCAGCCAGGAGCTCTGTAAATGTAGTGAACAGAGGAAAAGGACAGATTTGTCCTAGCTGAGCCATGCTGACAGCATAGCCTACTCTCTTACATCTCTGCCCCCTCCACAGTCTCTCTAGAGGGCCCTCCTCAATGCCTTGAAGCAAAGCTAGTGTGATATCTGCTCAGGCTGGAGTTCTCTGAGGCCCAGGGAGTTCTCAGAATCAGAGATAACATTTAAAAAGCCAGTGATCTTCACTGGACTAGCCTACCTCCCAGCAGCAAGACAAGCGTATAATAAAAGAAGGCTCCCTCCTCCATCCCACAAGGCAGGCTAAGAAAAGCAATTAAGGTTCATTCTGTTCATTTGGCTGTCTCAAGTTTGACCTGAGATAAACCCATGTGGGGAGCAGCAGAACCCAAGGAAGCCTTGCCCATGGGTCTCACATCGGCTCTCCACGAGTACAGCCCTGCTCCACTCCTACTGCAGCCACCTACTCAGGGTAGCCATTGCTGTGAAAAGCAAAAACAGCCAGCCAGAGTCAAAGGCCAAACCATCAGTATGACTGATAACTGTCACTGAGCACAGCTTCAGTCAGTGCTCAATAAACAGGGATGAAGTAGTACTCAGCAGAGAAATAGCACCCACAGAACTCCTCAGAAAACCTACCATGTGAATTCTATCCCTAACCTTAGTGCTCTCTTATCTAAGCTTTTCACAGGAACTGATGTCAATGTACCTGGCCCTCTCCCTCCATGCCTACTCAATCCAAGGATCAAGTCATTGTTATTCATTCATTTATTCAACAAATATATTTTAGATACATACTCTCTGACCAGCCCTGTGACAGATACTAAGGATAGGTACTATGGTCAACAAACCGAACATAGGTCTTGCCCTCAAGAGAGAGGAAAATACACACACACACAGACTTTAAAATGAATACAACCCTTTCAAATAAACTATATTTTGAGCCCATTTTTCAAGTGAGGAAACTATAGTTTGGCTCATACTGTCAGTAAGGACTCAAGCCAGTGCCCAGTGCTCTTGATTCTACATCAGGATGTCTCTTGCTTTAAGAGGCACAAGCAGGGTGTGAAGTGCACAGAGAGTATTGCAGATAGCACATGCAACCAGAGTCTTATCAGAGATGACAGGGAACTCATGGCTAGTGTTAATATCAGGGAACACGCACAAAGGACTGAAATGTTAGGTAAGAAGAAAGGAAGAGAGGGGAGAACATCCTGGGAGGATAGTAAAACGACATATGTAAAGGCAAAAGAAAAGCAATATAAGATATGTTCTGTAGACAAAAACAAAACAAAACAAAACCCTGGCTGGCCCGAGGTGTAGAGAGGGGAACAGAGAAGATGAAGTGAGTGAGCAAAGTGGTCTGGGGACAGAACCCTGGGTCAGGAAGAAAATAACCACCCACAGAGGGATTTTAGAGCCTGCACTATCTCTATTCCAAATCCCAGCAGAAAACAAAAGGGCATTTTTGTTGGTTCACTTCAGGTTTTTCTTTGCATGGCCTCCCATATGAAATAAATCTGCTCCACTTAAACATGACAGAGCCATAGGCATCCCTATTCATACCTCACCTGCTCTAGCAAGTGATGCCAGCACAGGCAAGATCCTGTCAAATTCTCAATGCCCAAGAAGCTTCCCTGTGGCGCTTTCCAAGTGGCCACAAGTAATCCCACAAGGCCTTAGATTCATTTACTCTGCCTATGGAGGCCCCAAATCCATACATAATGCAACCAGCCGAGCCAAACAGTACAACACTCTCACCCACCTCCTTCAGGAAGCCTACTCTGTACATCCAAACAGAGATCTCTCCTTGCTCTGAACTGAGATTGCAGAGCGTGGTACAGAATACAGATATTAACCACCATATGCCCAAAATATTACTAAGCTTCTTTTTCTGTGCCTTGTTACAAAAGCTCTCTAGCTGGGGAAAAACTCCTCAGAAGCGGCACTTGACAACAGCTTTGTATACCCCCAATTCTCCCCAGCACAATACAGTATTGTGAATTACTCTCTGTTTCTCCTCTGTATATGTCTCAGACACCCCTAGCAACCCAAGCTGGCTGCATCAGGGCAGAGAGGCTTCACAACAAAGTGGGAACAGTATGTGAATGATAATCAGACAAAATTAGAGTCTAGCCGTAGCTAAGACCTTGGGCAAGTTTGTTCCTCTCATGTGTAAAATGAGTTTGGGAGAGATAGTCCTTAAAAATCCTTCCAGTCCTAACACCTAACATCAATGGCCTAAAAGGTCAGAGTAAGTTTTTCATCTGTCAGTGTGTAAGTCCATTTCAACGCCACTTATCAGTCTAGCTCTCAGAAGCCAAGTTGGGGCAGTAAAAGCTCCAAGGCGGTATGACGGACTCCAAAACTAAAGGCACTACCCTAGCCGGTTTTGTTCAGTGGATAGAGCATCGGCCCGAAGACTGAAGGGTCCTGGGTTCAATTCTGGTCAAGGGCAGGCTCAATCCCCAGTCGGCACATGGATGGGTCTCTATCACATTGATGTTTTTCTCTGTCTCTCCCCTCCCTTCAACTCTCTTTAAAAACCAATGGGAAAATATCCTTCGGTGAGGATTAACAAAACAAACAAACAAAAAAACTAAAAAAAAAAAACCACCTGAAGGTACCAAACAAGGAGTTGGGAGGCAGGACTAGAAACTAAAATGAAAAGCTAGTTTAGTATTGGGCCTAAGACAGGGGAAGAGTACAGAGGGAGGGGCCATGTCAAAAGAAGTACAAAAAGACTCTACAAGACTCTAGGAGAAAAAGAAAAGCTAAGACTAGCATGTCAAACTCACGGCCTGCAGGCTGAATGTGGCCCAGAACAAATATTTTTGCAGCCCAGCCAATATAACGGTATGTAAGAAACGTTTCAATAAAAATTTTGTAACTTAATTTTTACAATATCCTGTTATACATAACTAGAGACCCAGTGCATGAAATTCGTGCATGGGGGGGGGGGTCCCCTCAGCCCAGCCTGCACTCTCTCCAATCTGGGACCCCTAGGGGGATGTCCGACTGCCGGTTTAGGCCCGATCCCAAGGATTGGGCCTAAACTGGCAGTCGGACATCCCTCTCAGAATCCTGGACCGCTGGCCCCTAATCACTCACCTGGTCGTCCCTAACTGCCCCCTCTGCCAGCCTGATTGCCCCTAATGGCCCCCCGCTGCCGGCCAGGTCACCCACAACTGCCCTCTCCCTGCTGGCCTGGTCACTCCTAACTGCCCCCCCTACCAGCCTGGTCACCCCTTATTGCCCCCTCTGCTGACCTGGTCACTCCTAACTACCCCCCCTGCCAACCTGATCACCCCCAACTGTCCCCCCTACTAGCCTGGTCATCCCCAACTGCCCCCCCTGCTGGCCTTCTCGCCCCTCACGGCCCCCCTACCGGCCTGGTCACCCCATGCAGCCTGATGTTCAGTCGTTTGGTCGTCCCTCACTAACCCCCCTGCCGGCCTGGTCGCCCCACGCAGCCTGCTGTTCAGTCATTTGGTCATCCCTCACTAACCCCCCTGCCGGCCTGGTCGCCCCATGCAGCCTGCTTATTCAGTCGTTTGGTTGTCCCTCACTAACCCCCCTGCCGGCCTGGTCATAGCAGCCATCTTATGAGGGCATGACAGTCAATTTGCATATTACCTCTTTATTATATAGGGTTATTAATAACAAACTACAATGTTCCCTAATGACTAATTAATATTATCGTGTTGCATTCATTTCCGTTATGCGCAGGCACACCATTTCTCTCCACTAATACTAGCAGCGAATATTTTAGCAGCCGATTGCCACGTTATTAGTCTTGTACTGACTTGTTTAGTGTGCACAATAGGAAATATTTCGCTTTCAGAGAACAAGAAAAATAGGTTTATTTGCGTTATGCTTATTAATTTGTGCAGTTATCCAATGTCTGGTAAGTTAATGTTCAAGAAAAAATATTAATTTTAATTAAAATGTTTTATTATTTTATGTTGACTCATTTATTTCAGCCCTTTGTATTCAGCATGTCTCTTTCGAAATAAACCTATGTTTCTATGAACACCGAAGCTTTTGTTTTTGGGGGCCCACATAAACTTAAACCTTGTTTATTTGGCCCGTGTTAGCCTTTGAATTTGACATGCTTGAGCTAAGAGGACATAGCACCTAGAAGCCACTGTTCCCAAGACCATGGCCCTGGGGTGATATCATAGGCACCTTCTAAAATGGTTCCCAGTGATCCCTGCTCTCCTGATATTCATGCCCTTGTGTAATCCCTTCACCTTTTTTTTCTTTTGTTATTGATTCCAGAGAGGAAGGAAGAGGGAAAGATAGAAACATCAGTGATGAGAGAGAATCATTGATCAGCTGCCTTCTGCACACCCTACACTGGGGATGGAGCCCACAACCCGGGCACGTGCCCCGACTGAAAATTGAACCGGCAACCTCTTGGTTCCTGGATGGATGCTCAACCATTGAGCCACACCAGCCTGGCCCTTCACTTTGAGTGAGGGCTAAACTTAATGATTTGCTTCTAACAAATAGAATATGGCAGAAATTGTGGCATATCAATTACAAAATTAGATAATAAAAAAAAAAGACTGTAACTTCCATCTTGAGCACTCTCATTCTCTCTGGGATCATTTGTCATAGGGAAAGCCAACTATCATGTCATGAGGCGGCCCAATGGAGAGGGCCATGTGGCAAGGGACCAAGGCCTGCCATTCAACCACATAAATTAACTTAAAAGCAAACTCTCCCCCAAGTTGAGCCTTCAATGCCAGCCTAACAGCTTGCCTACAACCTCATAAGAGACATTGAGCCAGAGGCACCCAGCTAAGCAGCAACCAGATTTCTAACCCACAGAAACTGTGAGATAATAAATGTTTATTATTTTAAGCCTCTAAGTTTTAGGATAATTTGTTATGCACCAACATAGATGGAGACCATGCCCATCTGGCGAGACATTTCTTTTTTTTCTTTTTTTTTTTTTTTCTTTTTTTTTTTTTTGCGAGACATTTCAAGCCTGCAGTTAAAGGAAGGGGGTATGGACCAGAAATAAAGTCAAAGACTAGCACCCATACTTTATCATCAGCTTCCCTCTGGCCTAGAGTAAGCCTTGATTAAAAGCCTAGTTTGGCCACACCCAAAGTAAAACAATGGACCTACAGCAGGTTCAGAGAAGCAACTACAGAGAGGTGCTACCATAAGCCAACACTCAGATTCTGACTGAGGCTTTTCAGCACACAAAAGCAAAGTTTGAAAGGACCCAACTATCCCTAGTTGTGCAGTAGTTTGGAGTTATAAAGCCCTTACACCATATAAGTTATCTCATTTGAGCCTCACTACAAATTTATTCATTAAGCTTATTCCCTTTCTACAAATGAAAAAAACTAAGGCTGAGAGAAACCAGATGAGTTACCCTCCACTAAATCCATATCTAATAAGGAAAGGAACTGAAACTCTGATACTCCCCTAAATCCAGATATTATATTTATGTCTGATGGCTGTGGCCAACTTAGACCCTTCTGCAAACCAAAGCCAATCATCTCACTTTACATTTAGGCTTCTCTTCAGCCCACCCACTCCTTTCCCCACTACACATAGTGGAATAAGACAATTTTCCAGCTACTCATAACTGCAGTCTCGTGGTAATGACTACAATGAGAAGAGTCTGGTTACTTTAAAATATTAGACAAACTTCTTCCAAGTAAAGTGAGACTGCTGGACCCAAAGTGATCTGGATGATTTTTCTTAACAAAGACAAATGAGAAATTCTAAAACAGTGAACTTTCTAAGTAAATGAAGCTTATTCATTCAACTTTACCTAACCCTTTCCAAAGAAATATTTTTTAACTTCTAACTAGTATAGTAAACTAGTAAACTATAGTAGAATCAGAACCAAACAATAAGTATCCTTCAATTTAGTTCTACAAACTTTATAGGATATAAAGTATACTACATGCCAAGCCTTGTGCTAGGAGCTTACTGTCCTAAACCTTGAGGAGCATATGGAACATCAAGGAAAGCAGGCACATATACAGATAACTCCAACAACAGGGTATGGTGGGTAAGATTGTAGACTCTACCACCCTCCAGAGCAGCACTTTGTGATAGGAAACTAGACTGTTCTTACACCTTTGTTAACACAGCTATCTCCTGACCATTGAGGCTATAGGCTCCCAATGCCAGATCAGTGAGCAACACATCAACAGGTAATCGTATATAATAAAAGGCTAATATGCAAATTGTTCCAACGGGCGGGAGTTCGACCAATCGGGAGTTAGACATGCACTGACCACCAGGGAGCGGCACGGAATATGGCAGGCATCGCTGACATGGAGCTGGCAGCGGGCGGCAGCTGCCAGCCCCAATGGGCCCCAATAATAGTGAGACCATGGCGGGATGGTGGAGCAGGTGAGCAGGCAGCATCAGGCCAATGCAGGTGCAAAGGGAGGCCCCGGCCAGCGGTGGCGGCAGGCAGCCAGGGGAAGGGAGGCCCAGGCCAGCAGCCAGCAGTTGCTAGGGACCCTACCCATGCACGAATTTCATGCACTGGGCCTCTAGTCTCTATATATAAAAGCCTAAGTGACCATTACAACTGGTTGTTCGGTCGACCAGTCACTATGATGCACACTGACCATGAGGGGGCAGACACTCAATGCAGGAGCTGTCCCCTGGTGGTCAGTGTGCTCCCACAGCCAACCTCCCGTGGCTGGCCCACCTCCTGCGGTCCCTCCCCATGGGCGACCAGCCCCAATCAGCCCTGATCGCCAGCCAGGCCGAGAGACCCCACCCATGCACAAATTCATGCACCAGGCCCCTAGTGTATTTGATAAAAAAAAAAAAAAAAAAAAAAAAAAAAAAAAAACAGCAAGGGCTTGGTACACAGATCCTCAGAGTTATCGTTCTGATCTTGCCATTTTTTAGCTATGTGACACAAATTTCTCAGCTATAAATTCTTCATCTTTAAAACGGGCATAATAATAAAAACAGCCCTAACTACTTCCAAAGTTGAGGATAAAATAATAGATTGAAAGGTATAAACAGATCTGAGTTTGGATGAAAATACAAAGTGCCCTGGACAAGCAACACTTCCAAGGGTTGAGGAAAAAGCCCAGAATGTGTACCAAGACATATGAGATGGTTTGAAATGAAGACAGAAAATATGATTCATTCAGACAGGCCCTTGATTCAAGCTTTCCAACAAACTTTTTTTTTAAAAATATATTTTATTGATTTTTCACAGAGAGGACAGGAGAGGGATAGAGAGTTAGAAACATCGATGAAAGAGAAACATCGATCAGCTGCCTCCTGCACACCCCCCACTGGGGATGAGCCCACAACCAAGGCACATGCCCTTGACCGGAACTGAACCCGGGACCCTTAAGTCCACAGGCCGACGCTCTATCCACTGAGCCAAACTGGTCAGGGCTCCAACAAACTTTTAACAGAAGTTTTAGCCTAGGGACAATAAAAACAGAGATAAAGTACAACCCTCCTCCCTTCTTCTATAAAAAGCTTATACTTATGAGAGAACAAACATATACAATGTACTAGTGTTACAAAAGAGATTTATACAAAGTGTCCTGAGGGTAATAGAACAAAGCTTTGTACTGTTATTATTTTATTTCTTAAACTATTGTGGGTACATGGGTATTCAATGTATTATCCTTTATACTATGTTGTATATCTTAAATATTTCATAATATTTTTTTATCAGCAGTAACAAAAAGGAAAGCTCTGTTGGAGGCCCAGTTTGGTATCTTTCTCTCTCCCTAAAAGTCTCCCAGCCACAGCTACTGGGTTTCCTGGAGAATCATTTCCCACAAAGGAAAATGGACTACAGCAAGCCCATGAAGTCACTCAGCAACATATGTCAAAGATACTCAGCAGGAAATGAGGGGCCTCTTGGGGCTCAAACCCAAGTCCTGTGGAGATCTCAGAAACCACACCCCTCTAAAGGACCCCATCATTTCCTTGCCAGATAGAGTTCTTAAATGTGAAGGCTCCACATTCCTAAGGTGCCCATGGGTAGAATTCAGGGGCACCTGTGAATATGGATGAGAAAGAAATTACATCTTTATTTTCAATATTCTCTTCTTGAAAGTTAACATTTCCTTTAATTATATATTGTAAGCAACCAACTACAATATTATAAGTAGTACCTATAATTTTTGTCACCAATAAAAATTATAGTCATTTTCATGTCACATTACATTGTTGCAGATATCTTAAAATATTATTTACACTCCTCATTACCTCAAAACTAGGGCAGTTATTAGATCTGCTGTTAGATCACACATGACTGCAATCTTCCTGTCTATGGGCCCTCATGCGAGGTAGCTGGCCAACTATGAAGCAACTCTGCCCAGTAATTGTTCAGCCACCAAACAGTGAGACCCCCATGTGCTTTCACTGGTGATAGAGACATCTAAGACACTTCCATTTCCCCCATCCTTCCCCAAGTCGAATCACTCCCTCCTGGTTCTCTTCAGCCTGTGCCTTACCCCTCCTTCCAGGAAGCCCTCCCAACCACCTTAGCCTAGCCCAGCCCTCACAGAACTCACTTAACCCTTAATCTATACAATCTACAGTAATGGGCTTAGGTACTGAATAACCGATTGAGTCAGGGTCCCTGACTCAAATGTCTTAGTCTAGTTCTAATAACTCAGGTGGAACTTCTGTTTGATGCCTCTCTAGACATCAATTTCCTCATATGTATTTAAAAAAAAAAAAGTGGGTGTAACTAACTGATGTTTCCACCTCTTAGCTTTTTTGAATTAGGCAACTACTTTTTAGCTTCCCAAGATCTGAGAAAAATTATGGGAGAAACTGAAAAACCACCCCCAGCTAGCCCAGGCAGGGTTAGTCACTTGTTCCTCTGGGCTTCCCACAGCCTTCTGTATGTATATACAATACCTCTATTACAAAGTTTATCACAGAGTTTTGAGAAAGTGTATAATGTAGTGGTTTTGGGAGGTAGGGAGAAAAATCAGACTGCCTGGGTTCAAATTCTGGTTCTACTCCCTAATATTGTATAACCTCGGGCAAAAGTTACTTAACCTATTATTCCATTTCCTCACCTATAAAATGAGGCTAATACTAGCACACAGAATGACTGGAAAAATAAATGTTTGGAATAGTGCCCGAAACTATTTTAGTAAGTACTAAAAAATGTTTGCTGTTATCATTATTGATGTTATTAATGCCTTCCAGGCACTGGCTTCCTACTTTAGCTGGATCTCTGTCCTTCCATTCTCCATCACAGCACTCTGTTTATGTTTTCTCCCATGGCACTTACCACAATATAATATATTTATTTATGTATTTATTTCCTATCTCCCCTCTAGAGTATAAACTTTATGAGGGCAGAGAACCTGTCTGTTTTGTTCAGCCTTAAATTCAACACCAAACATATTGCCTGGCCAGAACAGGCACTTAAAGAGCACACGAGATGGCACTGTTCAATGTTAGCTAAATAAATTAACCTAGCTACAGGTGATTGTCAAAGCTGAGGCATGGGTGCAGATGATGTCCTAGCTACCCCAGGATTACTGTGACCCTCTCCCCAGCCTCCAATATTAGCCTCAGTCAAGCCCCACCCACCTTCCCTTGGCTCCAGTCCAGTTCCGGGAGCCACCCTCAGCTAAAATTAGCATAGCTACCAAGATGGCCAAGCCATTTATAACCTTGGAAGCAACAGCAACTAGCTGGGTGGGCAGGCAAGGCTCGGGCCTCCTACTCCATCAGGGTTTATTGAGAAGTCAGACTGCACTCCACAAACAACCTAGATGTCTGTCCTCCGAGGCTCTGTTCTAGCTATACTGAGTCAAACCACAGTTCCTGATTAGAGGTCCTCATACTTCCAACACTGGCAGTTACAACTCCAGACTTACCTGGGACCCCTCAACACATTCTGCAGAAAACAGTTTCTAGAGGCAGTGAACCCCGAGTCCAAAGGGAGATTCCAAGCATGAGTTCCAGGCCAGCTTCAGAAATGCAGGCCCCAGAGCAGCACAGCCAGGACAGATCTTTAATAAGAAAGTGACTTAGCATAGCTCAGTGTACAGGCATCAAAGAGCTAAGAGGTGACAGGAATGGCCCAATGAGAGGGCCTGCTACCAGAGCACCTGCCTTCCCTGCAGGTTCAGGCCTTTAGATGGGCATACACATCCAACAAGAGAAAAAATCCAATTCCCTCGCCCCTGCAGAAGACTCTGCAGAGTAGAAATGGCCAGGCCTTTTCTTCACTCTCTGCTGCAGAGTCACCAGGGCCTGCCTCACTAATTCACCAGGAGAAAAGTAACATTCTCTTGGCCTTGCCCAGTGATCATTTAACAGGGCAGGGCCTAAGACGATGGAAGTGGTCTAGGACTCAAGCATCAGAAAACCTGTCTGTAAGACTGAGCACAGAATTCAGATTCTTCACCCAGTTTCTGCTCCACTTTCTAATAGGGCTATTGTGAGACTATTGTAAGAAAAATAGCTGTGTTATTGTAAAATATAAACTTCAGAGAACATATAAATTGACTGGGTATGTTGAATCTGATTTAGAAAAGTGGCAGTTTTAAGGGCAAGTAAACTCCTGTGTTCTGAAGATACACAGGAACTGGAAAACCTACAAGATTCCTGGCTGCCCATAAAACTTCTCCCCAAATCCTCTAGCTGAGCGCATTCCACAAACCAACTCTTTGCAAAACTTAGTTCCTGTCTGAATCAGAGACAAACTTCCAGACAGGCCCAAGGGGACAACCTGCCAGAACAATAGTGCTGGGGCCTCCAAGTTCCCACAAACCATAGCCATTCCCAGCACCTAGGGTCTCTGACACTTCCCTCCCTAGGATTCAGCATTATTGTGACAGCAGAAAGTAATTTCTGAATTGAGAGGAAGACCAAAAGAGAGGCCTAAGTGGTATAATCAACACATCAAGGCCTCTGAAATATGTTGTGTGAAAGACTGTCTCCATAAACTCAAGTTAGGGGGTGGTTCTGAAGGATGCTGGAATGTCTCTCATTTATCACCCCCCTCCACAAACATACACAACACATTCCTGGCAGCTAGCTAATACCTAGAATTCAAAATTTCATCCCGTTAGCTTGTGTCTAACCTATAAAACACCTTCTCCCCACTACCCAAAATATTCATTTTATGTTAGGCACTCATATTTTAGGGTTAAAAAAGAACATATCAGTTATAAACAGGGATGTCACTGGAACAGCAGAGATGTTCCTTAGTGCTACTTCACAGTTTGACCCATATCTGCCTACCAGTCTTTCCCTTCACAGCCCAATCAGAACCAAGCTTTGAGCTATGTTTCAGGGGCCAAGGAGACACCATATGGAGAAAAAGGATTAATATGCAGGAAGGACCTATCTTCAAAGCAACACCAAGGTGCCATGCTTGTATATAGGGCAACCCTAACATCACTTGGAACCCAGCCCTTGGGGTACCTGGAATCACAAGCAACCCAGTCAAGGAAGTTAACAGCGAGGGTTTCCTAAGAAAGGGTCTACCACCAAAGCCAGCCTCTGAATGCATCCGTGAAACTTCCCGGCCTGTTTCCTTTTCCTCCTTGCTTTCGATGGTTATCCACTGAGCATCCTCTCACTGGAGCTGGCCCCCCTCAGAAAGAACCCAGCTATCAACTATCTCCACTCTGCAGCCCACTGCTTTGGGCAAAACACTGTGAGAGAAAGAGAGAAAGGAGAATTCCTTCTAACCCTTGTATAAAACAAATGCATTTTAAAAGGGCTCTTTTATTCTGCAACAAAACACCAGGGCTCGTGCTATCTGACAAGGCTCCATCAGTACATAGGGAAAACCAGGACAGAACAAAAATATCATAGAAACCCCACCCTCATCTGTCAGAAGAAACAGAGGTCAACAAGTGGTCCCAGAAGTTATGTGGTGCCCGTGTTGAGGAAAGGCCATTTAAATCCCTTGTGGTAAATAGATTTTTAAAAATTCCATCTAAGGAATTGCCTTGTGTGTCACAGCTAATACCCAGCAGATTACCTAAGGGAAGGGAGGGACTAGGGTTCCCACACTTGTTGGAATAGGAAGGCACACCTGATCACACCAATGGAGCTGGCCTAGCCCCGACTTTCCCTGCCCAACCCAAGTAGCCTCAACCTCCCTGGGTTGCCAAGTGCTGAAAAAGCCAACAGCAATAGACTTCTCGGCCCTGGCCATTCTTCCTGACAAGTAGTTCTGGGAAGGGGTCTTGGCTTGCTGATCGGAAAGGCCAAGGTGTCCCAAAGCAGACCTCTCCTCAGTGCCAACAAGACATCCTGAGGAGAGATGAGGAAAGTTGTTCAAGAGAGAAAAACCCATTAGCCAAGTCTCCTGAACGGGAAGAACTCCTTGGACTACTGGGAACAGGCAGTGCCCTGTGTGAGTCCTTCATCCAAAGGCAGATGTAGAAAACGAGTTCAACTTGCCCATTTGGGCACCTCGGTTCCGAGTCAAAGCCCCCGGCCCGGCCCGGCCCAGCCGGTGGCAAAGCCTTACCTTCTGCAGTGGACTCCTCACTATTGGCCCCCGAGCTGGCTCCCGCCGCCCTCTCGCTGTGGATGTAGCTGAGGCTCTGGCCATGGTGCAGGAGGAGCCCCCAGAGGAGCCACAGGGCGAGACGCGCGCACAGACCCATGACTCGGGGTCTCAGTCAGCATGCGCCCGACGGACACCGCGAGATCCCAGAGGTGAAGCCGGGAGTCCGGGAGCGCGGCCGTGGGTCCTGGAACTCCAGGCAGGATGCCCTCGAGGCGCCGCAGCTGTCCAGGCACTCGAGGGCCTGCCTCCTCCGACAGCCAAAGGTCAAATGCTCCAAGTTTGGGCTCGGAAGGAGGGCCGTCGCCTCCGGTCCAACAGTGGGTCCGCCGGAGTTGGGGCGGCCTGAGCGCCCAGTTTGCTCGGGCCGCTTCCGGAGAGTTTGGACAGGGTGGCTACCGGGCCGCGGTCAGCTCCGCAGCGGGCTACACCCCTGAGAGAGGGAGCGGGCGGGCGGAATCTCCCGCGAGCAGGGGAGTGGAGGGGGGAGAAGCGAGGGGAAGAGGGGGGCACCTGGCCTCGCCCCGCCAAGGAGGGGCGAGCAGCACCGGCTCGGGAGCGAGCAGGCCCCCGCGGGCGCGGGCGGCGCTGGGATCCCAGGCCTCCTAGGCCGAGGTCAGTGCCCCCGCCCAGTCCCGTGCCCAGGCTGCCGGCTGAGCCCAGGTTCAGCAGGCGGACGCGCACGGGCCAGGCCCGGGACAGCGGCTCCCCGGCGGGCGGGCGGGCGGCGCGGGGCGGGCCCGGGCTGGCGGGGGCGTGCTCTCCCACTGGCCCGCCCCGCGCCGCCCGGCCCCCTGCGAAGCCCGGCCCGCCCCTGCGCCGGGTTTATCCCGGAATAACCTGTTGGAGGCACCCACCGGGCGCCCCTAACCCCTGGCGGGCTCCCCTGGCCCCCGGCCTGCGCTCGTCTCCGCTGGGACCCCTCTCCCGCGCCAAGGGTCGGATGCCGGCCTCCCTTTCCCCGACGAGAGTCTCTCCCGCGCTAACCGTCCGCGAACGGGCGGACGAGCCCCTGACACGCAGTGGCTCAGGTAACCCAGGCCTACAGCGGCAGCGACGACGGTGGCAGGAGCTGCCTGCCCGGATCTCCGGGCCTCAGTGCTGCTCCACTCGCCGCAGCTCTAGAGCCGGGCTGGACAGAGGCCCGCGGCACAAAGATTGCCGCCCGGGGCTGCTTATGGCGACAACGGCCCGGCCCGGTTTGGCCTGGGGTGCGCTCCCAGCCCCCTACTCAGGACCGGCTTCCTAAGCTCCGCCCTCCGCCGCGCCTCGCAGCCAATCGGCTTCCTCCTCTCTGCAGCTTAGGAACCCGCGCGCTTCGTCACCCGTGTGCAGCGGCCCCTGGCGGGCAAATCTGGGTACTGCCGATAGAACACGAGCTCCTGGAAGGCCCTGCCCCTTTGCAGAGGGTTGGGGAGTAAAGCAAGGACCCGCCCCAGGGGAGGCCCATTAGGGACTGCCAGAAAAGGAAAAGTCCAAACCACTAAAGGTAAAATTGCCCTACACATCCCTTAGGTCTAGGCTAAAGAGCCCAATCTGCCTTCCAGACCCCTCTCTGCCTCATCCAAGCTAAGTAGGATGCCCTCCCTTTACTTTCCTACCTGCCTCTTAAGTCCCCTCCCCTTTGAGGTTTTTGCGAGTAGGGCCTGTAGCTGGTTCTTGCCCGCACCGCACACTCCCAGCTCTCTTTGTCACTTGAAGGAGGTGTTAGGGACCTGAGAATTAGTGCCCCAGTGAAGGGAGAGCTGCTCCTGGGCCTCCTTTAACAGAGCCTGCACTTCCTGTTCTCTTCTCAAGTATGCTGTCAGCAAATCTTTACAGAAACCTGTTCTGTGCCCTACCCTGTCCTTGGCACCAGAGGCAGGGGGAGGAATTAGGCCCAGTCCCTCCTCTGACTGACAGTGCTAAGCTAACTACCTGTTCTGAGCAAGCCCACCAAACCTGGAACACGGATTTACCCAACAGCTGCCTGGCTTAAGGGTTAGATTGTTGATATAAAAATACATATCTAACGTCATCTACTACCACTTTCCCTAAGCTCCAGTCACACTGACCTTGTTTAAGTTCCTCAAACACATAGAACCTAAGTCATTTGTATCTGCTGTTGCTTCTGTCTGAAACACTCCCTCCCAACTCCTCCTATAGCTGGCCTCTCATAGATAGAGTTCAAGGTCTCCTTTTCTGAAACTCTTAACTCTGACCACTCCCTCTAATCCAGAATTGGGCCATACACATGTCTGTCTCCCCCTAACCCATAGGATTGTGAGTTTTCAGAGGTCAAGGGCTGTGCCTTATTCATTTCTGAGGAAAAGGATCATTCATGGGCCCTGCACATAGTAAGTTGACATGAGTTAATCCATATGATCACTCAAATATTTATTGAGTAACAACTGTGTGCTGAGAAATTGGCCAGAAGAGAAAATGAGCCCCTGACCTAGCTTCTAGTAGACCTATGCTCTGAGTCAGGGTCTTAAACTCAAATGGAAAAGCAGGCAGATAGGTAACACAATTGAGAGAAGTAGGTGAGAGTATAGGAAGTGGTGGGGAGTGTGGCACATAGGAAAGCAGGCAGGAAAGTAGACTCAGTATTGCTGGATCATCTTTAAGAGAAGATGAAAAACCGGATTTTTTATATGTCCCTTTTTTATAGTATTAGCAACTCCTTTTTAAAAGCGTAAGCCACACAAAACACATCTGCAGCCTGAGACACTCAGACCGCTAGTTTGTCACATCTGTGTAAGCCAACCCATCTGCCTGTTCACTCATTTGTCTAAGAGAACACAGAAGAATAAAGGAAAGGAAGGCATGCTTACAACTTCCTTTAAATTCAACCGCATCATTTCTCTTAGCTGCCACATGATTTCTTTGGGGTTATGGGCCCATAACCCATTTGGTACAAAGAGCCTAGAGGCAGGAAGTAAGGGTCTGTTACAATTTCACATCAGTATCTTGAATCTTTTAGAACCTGTTGCATTTCCTGTGAGGCTAAAATGGTGTCTGGGACTTAAAAAAATAGAATTAACATATGATCCAATAACTCCACTTCTGTGCATGTAATGCCCAAAAAATTAAAAACAGGGTCTCAAAAAGATATTTGTATACCCATGTTCATAGCAGCTATGAGCTATTCACAATAGCCAAGAGGAAGAAGCAACCCAAGAGCCTACAGAGAGATGAATGGATTCTTAAAACGTGGTATATACATATAATAGAATATTATTCAGCCTTTAAAAAGAAGGAAATTGTACATGCTACTATATGGATGAACCTTCAGGACATTATGCTAAATTTAATAAGCCAATCACAAAAGACAGATACTATATGATTCCATTTATACAAGGTAACTAGAATAGTAAAATTCATAGATACAGAAAGTAGGATAGTGGTTGCAAAGGGTTGGGGGCAGAGGAGCATAGGGAATTGTTTAATGGATATAGTTTCAGTTTTGCAAGATGAAGAGTTCTATATTCTTCCAGGCTAGGATTTTACCTGGTACTTAATAAAAGTGAATAATGAATGATGTGTGTTCTGTACAGCAGCCTAGCTGTCCTTTCTGTACATTACAGGGTGAATGTTGCTAAAACAATGTACATTACAGGGTAAATGTTGCAAAACAATGTGAATGTTGCTAACATGACTGAACTGTACATTTAAAAATGGTTAAGATGGTAAATTTTAATGTTATGTGTATTTTACCACAATGAAAAAGTGTCTGAGCCCTGACCGGTTTGGCTCAGTGGATAGAGCGTCAGCCTGCGGACTGAAGGGTCCCAGGTTCGATTCCAGTCAAGGGCATGTGCCTTGGTTGTAGGCACATCCCCAATAGGGGCTGTGCAGGAGGCAGCTGATCGATGTTTCTAACTCTCTATCCCTCTCCCTTCCTCTCTGTAAAAAAGTCAATAAAATATATTTTTTTAAAAATAGTGTCTGGGAGCCAAAAACATGGTCTGGACAACAGAAGGAACATTCTGATCTCCTCTCTGCCTCCAAAATCATGATGTGACAACAGAAAATCCAGTTCCTCTCTGGATCTCAGTCTCCCCAACTATAGGATGAGTAGGTACCCGATTATAGATCCAGTTCAGCTTTAAAATTTTACAAGATAGGAACATCCTGAGACCTCATGGATCTTCCGGGATCAGAAGCTGTGACTCTCAACTCAATAGCCCCTATGTTGGATCTGCGCGTGATTGTAGTCTCTGCAAGAAAAGAGCTTTTTACTTGTGATCTCTCTGTCTTTTTACAACCTATACACTAAGCCTTTAACATGTACCAGGTGTATCTCCCTTGAATCACCCTTCTGGCTTTGCTCATAATAGATATTCTACAGACGTTGGTTAAATCAAATTGGATAAACAATTCTTGTGCCTCTATTCCATGATTTTCAAGAGCTTTCATATCTATTATCTCATTTCCTCCCTCACAAGAACTCTGCTCCATAAGACAGGGGCTATGCTCATTTTACAAATGAAGAAACTGAGGCTGAGAAGGTGACATGGCAACCACATCAAGCTCTCTTTCTCCTTTGGGATTTCCTCTCCATCCTGAAAGTTTCAGCTCGAGTGAAATAAACGCATTCATGCTTTGACCAATGGTAACAGCCTACCATGAACCAGAAGATATTAGTAAAAAAAGACCCAGTACCTTCCCTGACTTGCCCTGTCTCTGCTACACCACTTAGAGTGCTTATATGACTGGATTGTGATTACCTCTTAAGTATCTATTTTCCCCATTAGCCCCTGAGCTCATCCAGGACTGTGTTTCATTCATCTTTATATTCTTCCAGGCTAGGACTTTACCTGGTACTTAATAAAAGTGAATAATGAATTATGTGTGTTCTGTACAGCAGCCTAGCTGTCCTTCCTGTACATTACAGGGTTTCTGGATACCAATAGCTTTCATTTGGAAAGTGAATCTTCAGCAGAAGTGTAATAGAGTTCTAAATCTCTGGCTCAGAAAAATTTAAGAAACTCTGAGTCCAGGCTGTGTTATCTGTGGAGCTCCCTGGTGTCCAAACATGGCAAGTACAGCTATCACTGAGAAGCTGCCAGACTCGGGCGGGATAGGGAATAGGGAGAGATCTTGGCTTCTAACAACCCTTCCCAGGCTAGTTTCACAAAGAAAATCATCTCCCCTGCCAGAATCAGTTCTAGAGTCTTACTGCCAATGTTCACTCGTTCATTTAACATCTACTGACCACCTGTTCGTAACAACCCAGTTCCTACCCTCAAAGAGCTCAGTTTTTAGAAGAGCAACTGGTACTTGTGAATAATGTCTTGAAAGGAATTGGTACAGGGGCAGGTGAGGGAGCACAGAAGAGGGGCAAGTAGCTGCCTAAAGCAGTCAGAAAGGCTTGTACACAGATGAGGATGAAGGGTCCTGGAATTAGACTGCTTAGATTCACATCCTGGCTATGCTGTGTAACTGTGCAAACTGAGTTGCTCCTGAACACACCAGGGCTGGAGAAGAAGGAATTTCTCAGAGGGGATTATGCCAGGTGACCTGGGTACTACCTAGTTTGGAAAACCTCAAAGATGCAAAGCTGTCCCTGAGGCAAATAAGACAACTATTGTTCTGCCTACTTGGGAGAAGGGACCCTCCTGGAAGATAGGGCATATCCTTGGTCCCTCCTCCCGCTATCCCGTTAGGTTCTTGGACAGAATCAGGAACAATGGATCAGAGGATGCTACTCTAGAATTTTGCTTCATTTGTCACTTCCCCTGTTGTTTCTCTGCCATCTCTTGTCTTGCCCCTCATTTTCCCATGTCACAAAATGGGACATCAGGCTGTCTTTAGGGATAGCAATGAAGGGCAGACTTCTACTTCCACTCTTCAGACAGACTGAGAGAGGGAAGAGCAGGGAATACAGAGGAGTCCCAAGAGGTGAGGTGCCTAGAACCACATCAGAGTCAAAGGAGAACTTTGATTTAGGGTCAGCCGAAGGAGACTGGGATTGGGATGAAGCAGAAAACCCTTGTGGGCCACTGGTGAACTATAGGACTAAGCTAGAAGCTTCTGGGGCAGGGGTGAGATCAGTTCAGGGCCCTTCTCCTCCTCTCTGTCTCTACCCTGCTCTTTTAGGAGAACCAAGTCAGCTTTAGCATTTTGACCTTGAGAAAGAAGGAAGAGCCCTAACTGGTGTGGCTCAGTGGATAGAGCGTTGGCCTGCAGACTGAAGGGTCCCGGGTTCGATTCCGGTCAAGGGCATGTACCTTGGTTGCGGGCACATCCCCGGTGGGGGGTGTGCAGGAGGCAGCTGATGGATGTTTCTCTCCCATCAATGTTTCTAACTCTCTATCTCTCTCCCTTCCTCTCTGTAAAAAATCAATAAAATATTTTTAAAAAAAAGAAAGAAAGAAGGAAGAATTGGTGAGGGGGAAGAACCTGAACACCATGGGCATATGGAGAAATTAACTAATGTTCATTTGTTACTAGTATACCCTGGGCAATCTGTTAGATGCTTGTATTATCTCATTTAATCCTCACAATCCCACAAAGCACACAGTATTGTCATTCTCATTTTAAAATGAAACAAAATAACTCTGTTATATGCTCTTATACTTGTGTATGATTACCTGTTTAAGAGCTATCTCCCTGGCTTCTGGCTCTCATAGCCACTGCAGTACATTGAGCCCCGTAGAGACAGTGCAAGGGCAAGTGCAAGTCAGATGGGCACTGGGCAACTCTGTGCTTACTGAGGAAAAATAATTAAACATGGGAAAAGAGATCCTAAGAAGCCAAGAGGCAAAATGTCATCATTTTTTGTTTTGTTTTGTTTTTGTTAATCCTCACCCGAGGATATTTTTCCATTGATTTTTAGAGAGAGTGGAAGGGAGGGGGAGAGATAGAGAGGGAGAGACATCAATTGGTTGCCTCCCACATGTGCCCGGACCAGGGCCAGGGATAGAGCCTGCAACAGAGGTACATGCCCTTAACCGTAATCGAATCTGGGACTCTTCAGTCTGTGGATGGATGCTCTATCCATTGAACCATCATATGTTTTTTTGTGTGCACACTTGCCAAGAGGAGCACAAGAAGAAGCACCCAGATGCTTCAGTCAACTTCTCCAAGTTTTCTAAGTGCTCAGAGAGGTGGAAGACCATATGTGCTAAAGAGAAAGGAAAATTTGAAGACATGGCAAAGGCAGACAAGGCCCAGTATGAAAGAGAAATGAAAACTTATATCCCTCTTAAAGGGAAGACAAAAAAAAGTTTAAGGATCCCAATGCACCCACGAGGCCTCCTTCGGCCTTTTTCTTGTTTTGTTCTAAGTGTTGCCCAAAAATCAAAGGAGAGCATTCTGGCTTACCCATTGGTGATGTTGCAAAGAAGGTGGGAGAGATGTGGAATCACACTGCTGCGGGTGACAAGCAGCCTGATGAGAAGACAGCTGCTAAGCTAAAGGAGAAGTACAAAAAAGATATTGCTGCATACTGAGCTAAATGAGAGCCTGATGCAGCAAAAAAGGGAGTTGTCAGTCTGAAAGGGGCAAGAAAAAGGAAGATGAGGAAGTTGAAGAGGAGAAGGAGAAGAAAGAAAAGGAGGAGGAGAAGGAGGAGGAGGAGGAGGAGGAGGAGGAGGAGGAGGAGGAGGAGGAGGAAGAAGAGGAAGGGGAGGAGAAAGAATAAGTTGGTTCTAGCACAGTTTTTTTCTTGTCTATAAAGCATTTGCCCCACCTCGGGACACAACTCATTCCTTCTAAAAAAAAAATTGAAATGTAAGGGTGTGTAAGATTTGTTTTTAAACTGTAGAGTGCCTTTTCTTTTTTTTTTTTTTTTTTTTTTTTTTTTTTTTTTTGACATGGGACAACCTTTATTGCATTTCATTAAATGTTCTCTACAATACACTCTATGTTACTAAATATCATAAAAATACAGTAAAATTATAAGCATATATAACATGAACACAAAACTTTTAACACTGCATCTAAACAGGGGTGGGGGTGCCCTCTCTTCCATGGCAGCTGACACTCGCTGTGGTCCAGGATCTGGCATGACAGGCCTTGCAGGAACTGGCTGAGTTGCTCAAATGCTGCAGGTGGTTCTTCTGCCTTTTGAAGTTCAGTGAAAGCTGGGCCTGGATCCGGCTCTGGCTCTGGAGAGGCCACTTGGGTGGCGTTGCCTCTTGAGGGTTTTCCTGATGTTGCTCTGGAGCTGGTTCTTCAGTGGGCTCAGGTGCTCCTGCTGTGACTGGAGGTACTGGGCCTGGTTTGGCAGGTCGGGGACTGGAAAGTGGAGCTCTATGGAGGCCAACAGCATCATCAGGCTGGGAAATTCTGTAGTTGCTGGTCCAGCCAGATGGCCAGGGTGCAGGAGACGGCCCCAACTGCTGCTCCTGGAACAGATGCAGGCTGTGTGGGACTGCTGCTCCTTGGACCAGTGCGGGCTGCGCAGGGCTGCCGCTCTTTGGACATGGGTGGTCTACTTCCCTGGCTGCTGCTCCTCGGACCAGTGCGGGCTGCACCGGATTGCAGGTCCTCAGATGTGGGTGGTCTGCCCCTGTGGCCGCTGCTCCTCGATCTGGGGCTAGAGTGCCTTTTCTTGAATAGTTAACCCACTACCGAATGTGCCTTTAGATAGCCCTGTCCTGGTGGTATTTTCAATAGCCACTAACCCTGCCTGGTACAGTATAGGGCCTATAAACTGGCATGGAAATTTAAAGCAGGTTCTTGGTGCACAGCACAAATTAGTTCTACATGGGGTGGTAGTTTTTACATCTTCAATGGTCTCTGATGCAACTTATATAAAATAATTGTTGTTCTGTTAACTGAATACCATTCTTTAATTGCAAAAAAAAATTGCAGCTGTTTTGTTGACATTCTAAATGCTTCTCAGTAAGTATAATTTTTTATTAGAAAAATAATCTATTTTCTTTGCCAGTTATATCAGGATAGGGACTTGTCTATGTTTACACGACTGCATCCTTGGTGTGACACTATACCTGGCCCAGAAAAGATTTTCAATAAAATCTTTTCAAGAAATGAAAGAGAGTGGTCCTTTTGACTGACTTGTCAAAGGTCACAATGTAAGCTGTACAACCAGGATTTGAATCCTGGGCTATTTGGCTCCAGAACCTATCTGTGATCTCTCTATTCTACCCCAACAAAATGCTTTCTTATGGTGTCTCACTTCTAAACGTCCCAACGTGGTGTCCTTGTCTCTCAGCTGCTTGTGAGCACAAAGAGCTCACCTATTCTGGGAAAGCAAGTGAGAGAGCAGGAAGAAGAAGCAGCCCTTCTGGGGTTGTGCTCTCTTTCTACCCTCTTCAGCTGAGTCCCTCCCTTTCCAAGAAGCCTTTGCAAACAGTCTCACCTATCTACCTGTCTCCCTCTCCTTTGACCTTATTGGCCCTTCCTATCTCAGTGCCATAAAAGTGGCTCCAAGTCACCTGGCCTCTGATAGTTTTATACATATTCGTGCTTTATTAAGACAATTTAATTCCACAAACATATACTGAAGGCAAATGTGTGCTCAGGACTGCCTGTGCCAGGCCCAATGGGTGGACACAGAGATGAATCAGACACAACCTCAAAGGACTTACAGTCAGTGGGGAAGACAGACATTAGGTACAGATACAATTAACTAGAGCACAAAGCAAGATGACCTAACTAGTATGAAAGAACTATGAGCAATGCGCTACATGCATAAACCTTAATTACTTAATTATTATTCTGAAGAGTGTATCATAGGTCAGAGCTCAAAGGTATTATCTGGTTCAACCCTTATTTTCCAGTGAAGGAGTCTTAGACCCAGAGAAGGGTGAGGCCTAACCTAGAGTTTCCCTCCTCAGTCTGGACAAGCCAAGACTAGACTTCAGGTCTTCTTGGTTTTGTTGTTGTTTGTTTTTTGTTAATCGTCACCCAAGGATATTTTTCTATTGATTTTTAGAAAGAGTGGAAGGACGGGAAAGAAACAGAGAGGGAAACATCTATGTGAGAGAGACACATTGATTGGTTGTCTCCCGCAGGCACCCCAACCAGGATGTGGGGATAGTACCTGCAATTGAGGTACATGCCCTTGACAGGAATTGAACCAGGGACCCGTCAGTCCGCAAGCCAATGCTCTATCCACTGAGCCAAACTGTCTAGGGCAGACTTCAGGTCTTCTGAAGCCCAGCCCAGGGCTCTTTACTTGTCCTCTAGTAGCTTTATATGCAGAAGTCTCATATCCCACCAGACCATGGAATCTTCAAGGCCAAGTCAAGTTCTCTGACCTAAGCAAGCTAAACCAGGGCCAACCATGGGCTCAGGAAACGCAGTCTGACAACAGGCTGCCAATCCAGCCTTTAGGTCTACTGAATCTAACGGATATCCTACTTTTACCACTATCCTTCTAAAATTGATTTTCTAGTATTTTTCACAGAAAACATATTTTTTAAATGAGCTCTTTACCCAGAACACTAGTATATAAATCTGATAAAAGTCAACCAACTCTGGTTGAAGGGAAGGGAGGCCAGAACTCCACTATTTTCCTGCCCTCAAATCCTGGGAAGGGAACTCTAAGAACACAACTCAAAAACCTTTGTTCTGGGACATAGTTTTTAATGGCTCATAGAAGTCATTGTACGATGTGGTCCTCCACTGAACCCTGTCTTTTATGAAACTTACAGTCCTTTCTTCATCATTAATGCCAACCACCAGCCATGTGCTTCCAGTAGGTTATGAGGGGAACCAGGTTTTTCCCTTGCGTTTCCAGCTCTCCATTCCTCTAGAGAGGAGCTGGGTCCCAAGTGCTCTGGGGAGCGGGGAAGAGAGATCCAAACTCTGCCTGTGGGGGAGGGGGGGCAAGTGAAGCTTCCCTAAAAGCAGCATGGAGAATGAGCTAATCTACTCAGTCATTTACCAGCCTGAATCTGATAGGAGCTCTAACTTCACTGTGCCATACTCACTAGCTATATGTACTATTGAGCACTTGAAATGTGTCTAGCCAAAATTCAGATGTACTGTTAGGTATAAAACACACCAGATTTCAAAGACTTAGTACCAAACAAAAAGAGCCTGTGGGTATGGCTCAGTGGTTGAGCCTCCACCCATGAACCAACCAGTCCCTGGTTCGATTCCCAGTCAGGGCACATGCCCAGGTTGCGGGCTGGATCCCCAGTAGGGGTGTGCAGGAGGCAGCCAATTAATGTCTCCCTCTCACCAATGTTTCTCTCTCTTTCTCTAAAATCATTAAAACTTATTTTTTTTAAAGAATGTAAAATATCCTATTCATTTATAACCAATAATTTTTATATTGATTACATGTTGAATAATAATATTTTGGATAAGTTGGGCTAAGTAAAATATATTATTAAAATTAATCGTAATAAGTTGGGCTAAGTAAAATATATTATTAAGATTAATCGTATGTTCCTTTTAAATTAAAAAATGTCATTACTAGAAAATTTTAAATTACATGTACGGTTCACATTATATTTCCACTGGACAGCATTAAGAGAGACTATTAAGTGCATGGTAGAGGTGTGGTGTTGTGTGTGTGTGTGTGTGTGTGTGTGTGTGTGCACGCATTGTGGGAAGGTTAAGAATGGCAGCCAGGCAGGGAACAGTCCATTAGGGCCAGATTGTGAAAGATGAGTCTATTTCCCTAGCAGTCAAGACAGAAAAGAAGTCAGATGGAGTAGGATGCGCAACGACCCAAAGATATGGACACATTGTGTTTAGGGAACTCATTCTCATTTCCTTTGAGCTACGCATTGACAGAAGGCCTTTCACATCCATTCTCATGTTACCTTCACAACTACAGGATGAAGAAGAGGTTATTCCGAAGACAGAATTGAGGCTGATAAAGGATAAGCTATTCATTCTCTAAGTTTATCCTTCTCTTGGAGACAGTGAGCTTGTCGTAAGCGCCTCTCACTTTTCCTATACAGCAACTTGCACGTGGTAGGCACTCAGAAAGTTGTTTTTGAACCAAGGATGTCCCTTCTCAAGTCAGAGCTCCACGCACAACGCCTGGGAGCAGAAGCACCAGAGGGCGCCCACGAGTCCGCCCACGCTCCCGTCCTCTGGGCCCGGGCGGGGATTTCAGGCCTGGGTGCGGTCCTTCAGCCCCAAGCAGTTGCGCGCCTCCGCGAGAAGAGGGGGCCAGGGGAGCCCCACGTCCTCGGCCCGCCCCGCCCCCTCCCCAGAGCCCAGGCGCGCCGAACGGTCGGGTGCGGAACGACGACGCGACATCCTGTTTTGGGGGCCCACGGCTCCGCCTGCGCCTCTGCTGATCTTGTCTTTCCCCGGGTGCTGACGCCAGCTCCCCTCCCCACCCCCACCCCATGTCCGCACCCTCCCCAGGGGTCTGGGGCCTTCCCACTGCTGAATCACCACCTCTGCACCACTCCGCACCCCCTTGGAGCTCGGGGCTGGGGTGGGGAATGCCCAGCTTGACCCACTGTAGCCCGAGACTTGACCATCGCTCGACCCCTGCACTTGACTGAAGGCACCAGGCCTAGGGGCGCCTGTTCTCAGCATCTTCCCGCGGTGGGTGGGGGCGAGATACGGGGAGGGGGCAGAAGCCTAGAGCCTAGGTTAGGGCCTCTACGGGGGCGGGGCGGGGGACGGCTAGGAGGAGACGGGGAGACCTGACCTTAAGGGGCACAAAGGCAGAGGGGTGGGGAGCCCAGGACCCGGCAGGGGAGAGACCAGTGGAGGGGAGACCGAGGGTGGGGGCCACCGGCCTGCGAACTTCCTGGTGCGACTGGGCCCCGCCTCGGCCCGCCCCGCGCCCCGCCCCGGCCGCCCGGCCCGCCCCCCCCACTTCCTCCGGCCTCCCGCTCTCACTTCCTTCTCGAGCCGCCAGCCGCTGCCGCCGCCCCCAGCTCCCCCGCGGCGGGGAGGGCACCAGGTGAGGCCCGGCGCGGGCCGGCGGGCTGGGGGTCGGGGGTGGGGAGCCCTGCCGGCCCGGGACTGGGCGCGGGCGCGGGCCCAGGAAGTTTGCTTGCGGGAGGCCGCGGGCGGGAGGTTCTGGGATCGCTGCAAGTTGGGCGGGCGCGGCCGCCGGGCGGGGCGGGCACCCGGTCACTGCGAGCCGGCGGTGGCCCCGGGAGGGTGGGTTCCTGTGTGGTGGGGGCTGCACCGGCTCCCAGGAGCTGCGGGGGACCCCTGAGATCGGAAGGCTGCCGCTCCGCGAGAAAAGTCTCTGAAAAGGGAGAGCTTAGAGCTGGGATGTGGGACTCAGAAGTGGGGTGCCCGCAGAAGTTGGTGGGGGTGTCCCGAAGTGTGTGAGAGGAGGGTGCCCCCTGGGCTGGAGATGGCGCTCCCACTGCTGCGGCAGTTGTGACATTTGCGAGGGGGGCGGTGTCGGGCCTCTGAAGCCTCCACTGCATGGGAAGAGCTCCCTGCCCGCCAGCTCGGACCCGGCTCTCCGGCTGCAGCCAGCGGTCCCCTGCACTCGAGAGAAGGGGGGGTGGGGGACGCTGACCACAGTCCTTCTCTCTGTATCGTTTGTTGTTTTCTTTTCCTGAGGTCAAACCTCTTCATCCCTGGAAGCAAGCAACAGGTCTCTAGTTAGCAAACATCTGCCTGCCTGGCCGACTGGTGCCTGGCCTTGCTCCTTTGTGGGTAAACTGAGGGAGGTCTTGTCCTGTGACTGGAAGTGGAAGGACTCTCATTCAGAGGCACTGATAGTCTCTGACAAGATGGCATCACAGAGCTGCACTAATTTAAGAAGATGGAGAGAATGATAGGGCTTCTGGGAGGAAGCAAGGGCTCTGGCCCTGGGAAATGCTTGGGAACCACCGCCTAGTCTCCCCCTATCCGCAATCACCCCTCACTGTTAATCCCTGAATTCTGTACATCCTCCCTCTGTCTTCCTCCATTCTTTCCTTAGACTACCCACAAACCCTCCATTACCTTCTTCTCCCATCTTCTTCAGTTTCTTTTCCCCAACACATAGTCATGCCAAGGCCCTGGCCTCTCACTTACCCTGCCCTTCTGTCCATTTCTGCCCCCTGCAGCCTATACCCTTCCCTTCCTTGGCCAGTTTCTGGCTCCACACTCTTGCTTCCTCCATCTTTCCTCATCCTTCTCGATCCCCGTCTCTGTGTCTTTTCCTTTCAGCCACTTATCTCCAGCTTTGGGGTCAGATCTTTGGTGAGTTTGAGAGCCTTTTCAAACCTCCCCAGCTCAGAGATGCAGGCTGCAACCACCTAGTGATAGAGATGATTAAAGGGCTGGAAAACCTCTCTATGTGTGTATGTATGTGCAAGTGTCTGTGTGTCTACATTTTTTATCTCTTTGAGACAAAATAACTGCCCCCAGCCTTGAGAGGGCCCAGAGCAGAGAAAGCCAGCAGAATGAAGGGAACCTATAGTGGGTGAGGTTGTGGTTAGGTAGGAGGAAGCAGACCGTAGCAGTCAGGGTAGAGTGGCAGGAATAAGACTGGTGAAAGAGGCCGTGGGAAATCAAAATCACCCTTGGGTGCTTAATCATGAGGCCAAGCATGGAGGCTGGGGGACAGCCCAAAGGTCCCTAACTCCAATACTTACTGGTTCCAACAATGGTGTTGGAGAGAATGAGACCAGGTCAACTATGTGTGACAGATGGAAAGGGAAGGGGCAAAGGCAAGATTCTGGAGGGAAGACTATAGCTAGTCTGTCAGTTTTAATGTTTTAGTGCCAGTTCAGGAAAAGAAGAGGGGTGTGAAGCAAAGTATCTGCCCTTTCTTCCATGCTGTCTTCCATCCGGGTCCAGCCCAGGCTGGATACCCCGTGCCCTGGGCTACATCAGGGCCTTGGTGACAGGAAGCCCTCTACAGTCTGCTGACCCCTCTCCTCTGCTTTCAGGCATCCTTAGTATTCCCCCTTTCACCCTAGATAGGACCCTACTCCCTATCTTTCTCCTGAGTCTAACTTCAGTCTAGATTGGTTTTATAAGCACACATTGTCCCCATTCTAGAACTCTTTCCTCAAGCCTTTGGGATGCATGTTATGAGATCTTGCTTCTCGCTGCCTCCCTCAGTTGATTCTATTTATTTGTCTCCACTAGGAAAAAAAAAAAAAGAGAGAGAGAGAGAAAGAAAGAAATGGAGGGGAGCAAGTGCTATACTTTTGGGATTCCCAAGCATCTTTAGATTTAAAGGCTGTTCCCATTCCATTCTCTTCCATTCTCACAGTTGCCCCTCTCCCGTGAGTTGTCCCTTCTTCTACCCACCAGTCTCTCCTACTCTCATTTCTGGGAGGTATATGGGGTTTGGCCCCAGAAAAAAATCTCAGGGACATACATAAAACCCCTTCTTGGAGAAGAATGTTCTTGCAAGGCACTTTCCCAGCATCACCATTCAGTAAAAAAACCACCCAGGAGTCCTGACTCCTGGCCTGCAACCCAATACTTTATTTTAGGATCCTGCATAACTAAAACGCACAGGTCTCTGAGGGTTGAAGATAGGATGAATGAGACAGGGTTTCTCCCAGGCAAGATCTGGTCCCACTGAAGGTTTGAGCTAATTGCAAGAAAGTCATTGCTGAAAAAAAATATGATCAGGGTCATAGGGATCTAAATGAGAAAATATGAGAGGGGGGGAGGTGCCTGCAACCTAGGAGGCTGCTCATTGAGGTTTTGGCTAAAGAAATAAGGTCAAGGTCCTGAAATGAAAGGAAGTGGCCGTTCTGAGATTGTCACAAATCCTGGTTGGGAATCTAGGATCTGGAGAGTTGTTTCTGGCAAGATGTGAGCTTTTAGGGAGTCATGAGCAGGAAGATATGAGAGGTTGTGGCTATAGTAAGATAGTTGGGAAGATATTTGAATGGGGGTAGATGGGCATTTGGGAAGAAGATGGGGGCCAGGACCCAGACTGAAGATCCCTCCCTCCATGCACAGTGTAGACCCATTAGTGGTGAGGCTTGTAGGGGTCTCTGAGGAGGGAAACTAAAGACAAAGCCTGGGCCACCTCCCCAGAACAGATTGGTTTTCCTGTCCAGAGTCCAGCTTCCTCTTTTGTCCTCATGTCATGGGGGGGAGGGCATCTCCCCAGGAGCTAGAAGCTGAAGGAGGAGTTCCTCAGTTAGGGCAGGGCCAGGATGGCTAGCTGTCTAATAATGTCAGTTCTAAATCATGGACACCCCATTACGGACTAGGTATAAAAGCTTGAGAATTTAGAAGCAAAAAGGGCTCAGACTTCAACCTGACCTCTTTGGCCTTTTCCTGAAGGGATAAACCGTGGTAGAATCTTCCTGAATGAGGTCAGAGAGATGATAGGCTCATTCCCAGGCCTGAGTAAAATAATCTCCTTTATGGAAGTAACATCAGGCTGTAGGTTAGGAGATCCAGGCCCTTGTCCTAGATTTGCTCCCAACTCTATAACTCTGGTCAACTTTGTCTCTCGTGACTCAGCTTCAACATGAAGGAGTTGCCTATCAGTACCTCCACAGAGCATAAAGAATACTGATAACTCTGACTCTCCTTCAACCAAGAGGCTCTTCATAGCACTGGCCTCCACTGTGAGTCCTCCCGTCTCATGCCGGCCTTGATCTGAGTGGTGTCCAAGTATCTGCCCAGGGATAGGAACTGTGGCCCCTTTCCCCAAAGTCCAAGGATTGTTATAGGTTGAAAGATGAGAAGAGGGCAGATAGTGTGGGGGATTTTACGAGGGGACAGCAAGATGAGGCAGTACCCTGTGCCCTGCTCTAGCTCTGCCCCACTGACTGTGGAAAATAGATGCCGGAGTTTCCTCCCTGATGTTTTTTTCCCTTGTGGAAACCCCCTTAGGCCTGGGGCGGGGCTGAAGGGACAGTGTGGCCCTGGGTCTCTCTGTGGGTATTTTTGGGGGTAGGGGGTAGGATTGGGAGGATGATGTTTCTGTACAGCACCGTGTGAAATGAGCAAAGGCAAAGGAAGTGCCACTTTACAGGCCTTTCATGGGGCCCTGGGACTCCTGAGCTGCTAGGGGGAAGGGAGGAGGAAGCAAGTGTTCAGCCTTCCTCTGAGCTGCTTGGTGGAGGAGGGGGTGGCCTCCTTAGCTCCCCCAAGCAGAGCTCTCCTGGCCCTGGGGCTCACCCTTTATGGAGCACCTCAGGTGCTGGGGATGGTGAAAGAAGGAAGGGAACTCAGTGAAAGGGTCCTATCCTCACCATAGCTTTCCCAGCTACAGCTGTCTTGCTTCTTCCTCCTCTCTAGGCCCTAGTGGGTAGAGTCAACTAACCCTCTTACCCTACCTGCTGCAGTGCAGGAAGCTCTGCAAAGGCTGAAGGGTGGAGAATGGCAAGAGGTAGAGAGTTCTCTAGCATGGTGTGTGTGTGTGTGTGTGTGTGTGTGTGTGTGTGTGTGTGTGTGTGTGTGTGTTTAAGGCTGGGAACTAGGCTCTTGGGTCTAGTTCCCTGCTGATGGGGAGAAGGGGAAGAAAGAGAGAAACTCAGCCCTTGGCCTGGTCCCAGCCCCACAATGATCTCATGTCTCCCCCAGCTTCCTCCTCCCCGCCCAGCTGCAGCCAGCTGCAGCCTTTTTGAGCCTCCTCGTATCACCTCTCCTCCATCCTTCCAAACAAATAATCAGACTCACAGAGCTTCTGAAGCCATTTTCAACACTGACCCTGACCTTGCCTAACCCTTGACTGCAGGTCTTCAGATATCCGCAATCCTTAGCCTTATCAGGACCACTTTTCCTACCCATCTTCCTCATCACCTCTAGCCTTGATGTGCCTGCTTCATCCCTCTCCCTCTTCCAGTAGAAGACAGGGCAGTCTAGCCTATATATGTTTGATACCCGAAATTGTGCTCCTCAGTGGGAGGAGGAAGTTAATTGCCCATGTCTTGTGTCTCCTGGGCCTATGACTCTTCCTTGTTCCCAGAATCAAAGTTTGCATTGATGGAGGAGGAGATATGTGTCAGTTTGCAGCTTTTGCTCAGCAGTCTGCTGGACTTCTGGAAGTAAGCAAAAGAACAATTTCCCTCATGAGGCATCCAGTTAGTTCAGTGCAATGAACAGTAGAGACAGTGCTGGGTAAGCTAGGACAGGAAAGGGGGAGAAGATGGGAACAGATCTGGGCCCTGAAACGCTGGGAGGATTGGACAGGGGTGAGCAGAATTTCTGGAGGAGGAACTTTCATGTGCAAAGACATGAAGTACAAGTGAGTTCAGTTATTGATTGTGTTTAGCCTAAGGAGACAGATCCATAGGACCTTGCCCTCTAAGTCCTCCCAGTCTAGATAAGATTTAGAACAGCCTCCATGTCTTGCAAGATACAATGTGCCTGTGAGAAAAACAGGGACCAGACCTTGGATGGGATAAGTCACTTGTGACCTGGGTGATTTGCCAAAACTTTCCTGGAGGAGATGACAATGGTGCTTGGCTCTGGAGAACAAAGGGGTGGGGTTCCTTTAGGCAACTGAGGACTTCTGAGCTGCCCATTGGGGATTGGAGGATGGAAGAGGGGAAGAATGCTGGATTCCCATGAGGAAAGGGAATACTGCTTGCTGTTTGATGTGTTTTGGGGAAGAGAATGTGGAGACTGCTTTGGAGAATCAGGATGGTGTGGCCAGAGTTCAGGATCAGAATGCCCAGAGATGGATTAAGTAGAATGAGTTTCAGTGAGGGCTGCAGAAGGGGAGCCCCATGTCAAAGAGGCAGGTTAAAAGGCTGTGGTAAGTCGGTTCCCATTGCCTTCACACTCCCCCATCTCTTAGGGCCCACCTCTCCTCTCCCCTCCCCCACTCCCAATTGGGACACTTCCCCTGCTCTAACGGCCACAGAGATCTGGCAATCAGGCAATCCTCTGCTTCCTTTCCCTCCCCACTTCTGGGTCTGCCTGAGGCACACCCTAAGACAAGGTCCTACTGGGTACAAGCTGGGCTCCAGGAACTACACTCAGAGTTAGGTCCCCATGGGTTGTGCTCCCCTAGGCTGGGCTCCCTGCTGAAGTCAGGTCAAGCTGGTACTGGAAAGAGAGATTTTTGCCTATCCCAGTCAAAGTTTTTGGCTGCCACTGCTGTCCAAAAAGATGTGTTGGCCATGGGAGTGTTAGTTCAATTCTGGGCTTTTGAGGCAACTGTCCAGATCTCAGTAATGCGGCAGAAGCAAGCAGATCAGAAGGCAGTGGTTGCACTCTCTTGTGTTCTCAACCCTGTGCTCAGTTTTTCTGTAGACAGGGATGCTCAAGCTCCAGTATTGGGGGGGTGGGGGGGACATCCACAAACTAGGAAACTTATGTATGACTATTGGGGAAGGAGAATCACAAGGAGCCAAAGAAGGGTTAAAAGGATTGGCCATGCTATGGAAGTTCAAAGAAAGGAGAAGTCATTAGCCTCATGGGACTCTGAAGCTCTGAGGTTTAAGCTAGGCTTTGAGGAGTCAGGAAGATTCTAGAGGCAAGAGGGAATGGCAGCAGATGGAAGAACAAGAGTAACAGTTCAGAGGCAACAATTGTCCTGGCTTGTTTAAGAGGACAGTGAAGACCCCTCTGGAGCAGGAAGCTGGGGACTCACATTTGCAGAGTACCTACATTTATACATATATTACACATTAATGCATTTAATCCTTATAACACCTTATGAGGTTGGTTTTATTACTTAGCTCATAAGTGCCAGGACTAGGATTTAAACTCAGATCTAGCTAACTCTAAAATCCCTACCAGAGTATGAAGAACTCTGAATGCCAGGATGAGAGACTAGGCATGCTCTTAAGTTAGGAATAAAAAGTCATTGTAATTTGGCTAATAATATACAGATCTGCGATCATTAATTTACTTACTAAATAAAAGTTCTTTTTGTTTTTATTGATTTCAGAGAGGAAGGGAGAGGGAGAGAGAGAGAGAAACATCAATGATGAGAGGGAATCATTGATCGGTTGCCTCCTGCACGCCCCCTACTGGGGATCGAGCCCGCAACCTGAGCATGTGCCCTGACCAGGAATCAAATTGTGATCTCCTGGTTCATAGGTTGACATTCAACCACTGAGCCACACCAGCCGGGGCCAAAAGTTCTTTTTATAAAAGTCATCTAGTAAGTCACAGTTAACTTAACCCTAACCTCAAGCAGACCACTCTTATTTGGCCTCCTGCAGCATTGACTGTTCCTTCTTCCTATGTGGCACAGGTTAAACCCTACCCTCCTTAAATGGGCTGTGGGACCCAGTACAGGTTATAGGATTTCCAAGTAAACATTTGTCCTGGGAGAGGGGATACACTCTGGGATAAAGTACTAGACTGATGCCACCACTCAGACACCTATGTATTCAGTGCTTCCTGCCTATTGGGATGAGAGGCTTTGCTTCTGTGTGCACAACTTTCCAATTCACAAAGCACTGCTGCCCTTTGAGTCAAGGAAGGCAAGTATTGTCATTCCTGCTGTACAGTTAAAGAAACTGAGGCCCTGGGAAGGGAAGTGACTTACTTGCTCAGAGTCACGAAGTTGGCTAGTAAGGGGTAATGTGGAGGCTGTATGATGCATTGAGGAAAACACAGACTTTGGATGGCAAAACGGGTTTATGTCCTGACTCCCAAGCTAACTGGCTGTATGACACTGAGTTACTTTAACTATGAGTTTGTTTCCTTATCTGTAAATAGACATAGTACCAATGGGTTATTATAAGGATCAAATAACAATGCCATGTGATCTATAAAGGGTTGTACCTGGTGAGGGCTTTATATCAAAGGACAGAGTCAGCAGGTGAACCCAAGAGGTCACATTCCAGAATTTGCTTCTCTGCCCTGTACCACACTGCCTCTGCTCTGTTTCTGGACACTACCTCACTCATGATCCTTTTCCGGTGTCAGTCCTGTTCCCTTGCCAGTCCGGAAGCTGCTGCCCTCTCCCTCCCCACTCCTTTGAGGGCTGATTTACTGATCGTGGGTTGATAACCACCTCCCTAGAGAGCAGCCTGGAGCCACTGAACTTCCAGTCTCTCGGGCCTTGTGACTGCTGTCCAGAGCTCCCTCCGTGCCTTCCTGCCTGGGCCAACCCAGTGCTGGGCCTATGGGGGAGGAGTTCCCAGACATACTACCACACCCATGCCCCTACTCTGTGTAGAACTGAAGATTTACAGGTCCAGGAGTTCTCTCAAAATGCTAGGGTCTCCCAGGTAACAGCACCAACCCCTACAACATGCTCTCTCCTTTCCCCAAGGGAGGAGCCACAGAATCCTAGAAGAATGTGTCTTAACTTGCCCCCACGTATGCAGGCCTTATGCATTTGCTGACTGACTCAGCTCCAACCACACCCCCACACCACCCCCTGCCTTTCCTATCCCCATCATTCTATCCCCTGCTCCCAGGGCTCTTTGTGTCTCATTTCATCTACCTACTGCCCTTGTCACAGGCAGTTTTCTCCCCATTTCATGGACTGGGAAACTGAGGCCCAGGGAGGGTAAGTGCCTCATGCTTGGTTTCAGTGAGTCAGCAGCAGAACAGAGCTGGGGTTAGAAATTCGGTCTCTTGACTTCCAGTCTGAAGTTCTTTCCACTGCCCTATAGGATCCTTAACTCCTACCTGGACACATTTCCTGAGGCTCTCTATCATCTGTCCTGAAGTTGGACACAGACACTTATTCACACAAATAAGATGGAAATGTTTTCATGGGAACCAGAGACAACCTCATAGAATGAAACCATTTCCCTCCCAGCTGGTCCCAGGGGAAGCTGGAGCCTGGGAGGAAGCTGGGATTAAATTCTGGGTCCTGTGCAGGTCCCACACCACCAAAGTTCCTTTTTGCCTCCCAATGGGATCTCCCCCTATCCACAATTTGATTTTTGAGGCTTCTGAACCAGTATTTGAGAGGTCAGGCTGAGAATTAAGGGGTTTTCAGACTAGGGTGCAGTTTTGCAGTGTATATAAAGCGAAATGGAGAAAAATGGGCCAGTGGTGATGGTGCTTGCATGGAACAAGGGATATTTGGATATCTGGGTGTGTCTAAAACAGACTGTCCAGCCCTGGCCAGTGTGGTTCAGTTGGTTGGAGAAATGTCCTGTGCACCAAAAGTCTCAGGTTCAATTCCCAGTCAGGACACTACCCAGGTTGCAGGTTCAATCCCTAGCCTGGTTGGGGCATGTGCAGGAATCAACCAATCAATGTTTTTCTCTTACATCGATGTTTCTCTCTCTCTCCATTCCCCACTCTCAAATAAATAAATAAATAAATAAATAAATAAATAAATAAATAAATAAATAAATAAATAAGTAAGTAAGTAAGTAAAATGAAATGAAATGAAATTGGCTCTCCCCTCCTAGGATGCAGGGACCTGGTTGTGAGAGTCGGGGAAAGGAAGTCACATACTGGCCAGCAAAAGTCCCCCATGGCCAAGAGGAAGTAGCCAATGAGAGGAGAACCTTTGCCACAGCAGTATAAATAATCACAGGGTTTCCGGAAGCTCTATTCTTTCCAGAACTCAGAAGAGCAGTTCCTCACCCTGAGGCCCCGTGAGCTGCAAAGGGGACAAGGGTAATGGTTGGAGCTGGGACTCTTTCTTTCATACCTCATTAATAACTATAGCAGCCCATTTATTTGGTATTTCCTATGTGCCATGCCTCAGGCCAAACACTTTCTATACATTAGCTCATTTCATACTCTGAACAATTGTAACACAATAGGCAAGATTTCCCCCATTTTACAGATGAGAAAATTGAAGCTTAGGAAACTTAATATGTTGCCCAAGATCATACATGACTAGTTGGTGGAGCTGTGAGCAGAATCCCTGGCCAATCTGACTCCAGCATGTATTCTCAGTGATAGAGCTTTAATGGAACTGTGTTCTTTACCCAAGAGTCTGGAAGCCCCTGAAATTCTTCAGAGGTACGTGCCATGGTCTCAAAAAAGTGACAGAAAAGTAAGAGGGAAATCAAGGTTTTATTTTATTCTTCCGTTCATCCCTCTTGGGTGAGCTTGGAGGATCTGCCTCACCCCACCAAGGACCTCAAGAGAAGATGCTGATGTCTAGGAGCCCCCACTTTGCTGCATTCATCATTACATACTCAGATTTCCACTAGATCCCAGCCTTGGCTCAATCTCCCATATTCCCCTGCACTGAGTTGCCAACCTGGGTATGTGTGGCCAAATAGGGTTTATTATGCTTACAGAAATAATGGGAGTAGCTCACCCTTCCTTTCCCTCCCCAGGGCACCCTGGATTTTGATAGGGCAGCTGTCTAGAGAATTGTGCTCCTTACTCAGCAGATTTCTTATTGCACCTTTTGGGTTGTATTCAGTTGCCAAGATATGGGGCTTGGAGTTGAAACATCAGTGCACTGGGCAGGGCTGGCCCTGAGTTGGGAGAGGTTCCCACACATGGCTGCATCTCAGAGTGACGTGAGACAGTGCCCTGTGCCAGAACCCCTCTCCAGTGTACATAGTGGGAGGGATTCATACCTAGTAGAGGGTCTGTATGTTGATCCCTACACCTGTACACCGTCCTTTTGTGTCTATGCTGCCTGGAGGAAAAATAAAAGTAGCTAATACTTATTGAGGGCACTGTTCTAAATGTTTTACTGTGTTACCTTATATAATCCTCTTAATAATCCAATGAAGTAGGTATTATTTTATTCCCATTTTACACATAAGAAAACAAGCCCACTAATCACCAACTAATAAGTAATTGGTCCAGGGTCACACAGCTAGAAAATAGCAAAACTAGGATTTGACCTTAGTTGATCTGGCACCAGAATTTATGTGCTCCACATAATATATTTACATACTGTAGTGCCAGCCTCCTTACAGCTGAGCATCTTTGCATGATCTCAGGGCCTCTCTTTATTGTGTATCTGTCTCCCTGAGGTCTGTCCTGATAGGATTATAAGATGGTGTCAGGTTAAGACCGTGGTCGGCAAGCTGCGGCTCTTTGGCCCCTTGAGTGTGGCTCTTCCACAAAATACCACGGCCTGGGCGAGTCTATTTTGAAGAAGTGGCGTTAGAAGAAGTTTAAGTTTAAAAAATTTGGCTCTCAAAAGACATTTCAATCATTGTACTGTTGATATTTGGCTCTGTTGACTAATGAGTTTGCCAACCACTGGGTTAAGAAAACAGAAGGTCATTTCCCTCTGTGTGCCCTATTCTTTCGTTCCAAGAGTGTCCTGACCAAGTGTCCCTCTCCTCTGTTCATAGGTCATTGCATCCAGAGGGGCCCAGAAGGGGAAGGAGGCAGTGCCTCCACTGCAGCAGCTGCACCCACAATGCAGAGCATAAAGTGTGTGGTGGTGGGCGATGGGGCTGTGGGCAAGACATGCCTGCTCATCTGCTACACAACTAACGCCTTCCCCAAGGAATACATCCCCACAGTGTTCGACAATTACAGCGCCCAAAGCGCAGTTGATGGGCGCACAGTGAACCTGAACCTGTGGGACACAGCGGGCCAGGAGGAGTACGACCGCCTCCGCACTCTCTCCTACCCTCAGACCAACGTCTTTGTCATCTGTTTCTCCATTGCCAGTCCACCCTCCTATGAGAATGTGCGGCACAAGTGGCATCCGGAGGTGTGCCACCACTGCCCTGATGTGCCCATCCTCCTGGTGGGCACCAAGAAGGACCTGAGAGCCCAGCCTGACACCTTGCGGCGCCTCAAGGAGCAGGGCCAGGCGCCCATCACACCGCAGCAAGGCCAGGCACTGGCCAAGCAGATCCATGCTGTGCGCTACCTCGAGTGCTCGGCCCTGCAGCAGGATGGTGTCAAGGAAGTGTTTGCTGAGGCTGTCCGGGCTGTGCTCAACCCCACACCGATCAAGCGTGGGCGGTCCTGTGTCCTCTTGTGACCCTGGCACTCAGCTTGGAGGCTGCCCCTGCCCCCCCACCAGTTGTGCCTTGGCGCCTTGTCTGCCCCCAGCTGTGCCTTGTGCCTTAAAGACTAATTCTGGCACCCCTTGCCAGGGGGCTCCCTGAATGCCTGTTTTCCTTAAGGAGGCCCATGGGGGAAGGGGCTTTGGGTCCCAATCTGCTTGGGAATACCAGGTATTCTTGAGAGCTCACCCAGGCCAAGGTTGGACCCTTCCCCAAGAAGGCAACCCAGTGCCCCTCCCCATTTTTCCCTACTGACCAGTTGATCCAGCTTTCTACACAGATGTTGCTGCCTATTGTGGTGCCTTCTCTCAGGTTAGGAGCTCTTAGCTATCCCTAACCTCTCCCTTGCTGCTCTTCGAATTGCTCCCCCCTCAAGATGCTCTCTCCCTTCCCCAGTGAAGGAACCACAAAATCCTGAGAAGATGAATGTGCCCTAACTTGTCTCCATGTGCCCAGGCCTTATGCATTGCTGACTGACTCAGCCCCCACCCCACCCCTCAGGCTCCTACCCCCATCAGCATCAATAAAACCTCCTGTCTCCAGTGGCCCCGGCTCCTCCCTGTGTGCTGAACATTGGGGGTTGGGCAGGGGACAGGCATGGGCTAGGGCTCCCCAGAGACTGGGAGCCTTTTGTTTCCTGTAAGAGGGGACAGAAGACAATAGGCCTCATTGTGGTCCCCCCCACCCCCCAATTTCTCTAACAAAGCTCTGGGCTCCCTTATAGGGGCCAGTCTTGCTATGGGGCCCAGCCACAGATTCTATAGTAGACTGGGATGCAAAGGATAGGCTCAGAAAGGGAGAGGTGGAGAGCCATCAGCCTGCAGGCAGGTGTTCTCAGTGGTCTTGCATCTGAGCTGTTTACATCTCCAAAGGGAAAGATCTTTACTGGCAGTTGGGGCTAGAACTCAAGCTTTTACCTCCACCCAAGACTCCCAGGTATCTCAGCTTCCAGGCCTGGAGTCATTACAAGGATAGCTCAGTTACTTCTGCTCACCAAAATTGGGGCTTAGATCAGCCATAGGAGACTCCAGGCCTAAGGAGGTAGTGGGACACCATGTGGAATCATAACCTACCATGGATTTATTCCCTCCATCCTTGGAGCTTGTCCTCACCTCAGTCCCATTAGAGATAAGCCCAAAGACAAGCAAGCCTAGCCCAGACTGTTCACAAAAAAATTTATTTTCCTTTGAAATAAAATGTACAATCAAAAGAGCTCAGAGCCTGGGATAGTAGGGAGGTTGGGGAAGGGGTACCAGTTGGGGTCGGAATCTGCCTCTGGCCCTTCCACCCCACACTTTTGTCAAGGAGGATGAGTCTGTAAGCCAGAGATTTCAGAAGGGAAGAAAAATATATGCTGTGCCAGTGCTTTTTCTGGAGCAGTCAGCCTTCAGGTACAGATCACCACCTCCACAAGGTGATATCAGAAGCACGGACTGGCAGAGCCCTTGGAAATCATGCAGCCTGCCCACCCCCCATCATCAGAGATGAAGTCAGGACTAGACCATCTGGGCAGCCTTAGCAGGGTGTGCAGAGTAGATTATTAGAGATATGAGCCAAGTGAATGACCACAGGAAGACAATGGCTGTGGTTTTCAGGTGGCAGCCACTGCTCAGTGGTCCCTGACCTCAACGAGAGGTGGCTATGTTAAGGCCAAGAACCAGATGGTGGTTATGAACCTCAGGACTTTTTTAGCACCAGATGGAGCTCTCCTGCCAACTCAGCTTCTTGGGGCTTCTCAGGTAAGGGTGATGCTGCTTGAAGGTCCCTGTGCCTTCACATGGGGTGGGGAAAAGGAGATGTCGTAGAGCTGGGTAAAGCCATGTCCTGTGCCCTTCCTCCTTCTTCCCTCCCCCACTTCAGTAGGGCCCAGAGAGGACACAGGAGGTAGGGAAGGCCAGAGTGGTTATCTCGTTTCTAGTTTCTGGACAGTGGGCCTCCTCTGCAGGAGAGAAGGGTTTAGAACCGCTTTTCCTCAGGCAGGGAGGTAATGAGAAGCTCCTTGTTCCCGAAGTCCCACCAGGCTGTCATGTGGAATGCCATGTTGGTTAGGACAACAGTGTATTCCAGGATGGCAAAGATGGTGTACACTGTTTTGAGGACACAAGGAAGGGCATGGTGAGCCTCCTGTCCCCACCTTCCCCCTGACCTGGGGCCTCTTGATAAATCACCACCACTACATCACTACACAGGGAGCACAACACCATATTGCACACTATAGGAAACACAATTGTCCTGTGACCATCTATGGGTCCTAGCCTGGCCTCACCTCCAGCCTCACAATACATGTTGTGCCGAAAGTAGACAGCCAGCGCCGTGAAGAAGGAGAAGAAGTTGATGATGAAGAGCCGCTGTTTCCAGTTGTAGGACTTCTGATCCTATAGGATAGACTGTCTGATTACTCTGCAGCTTGTTGGATATGTGTCGGTGGCCTCCCCTGTTAACCCCAACTCCTAAGGACTGGTCTCCCCAACCTTGGTCATGGAAGGGGGCACAGACAGGGACAGCAGGAATAATGGGCATGTTGACATCCCTGCATTGGGGGTATAATGGGTCTAAGGAGCAGTGGTGTCCCTGCCCCTCCCACTTTGAGAAGATGGAATATGAAAGTTACTTGCAGTCAACCAACCAATCCAACACCTCCAGATACTGGGAAGAAAAGGGTGTATGTGGCGGGGCGGGGGGGGGGGGGTGCGGGGGGGGTGCAATTGTAATTATTACAGACCACAGACCCTGACACGTCTTCCTAACCCATGCCCCTCATTCTACCTCCATTTGGAGCCTCCATCTCCTCTCTTCTCCAGTCTCCCATACTACCCAATTCTGACCAGTTACCTTCCCCTTATCCTCAAGTCCCAGCCTCAGCCAAGATTCCAATTAGAACTCCAGTTCCCATCTCACCATTAACCACATGCAGAGGACAGGTCTCCTTGACTGTCCTCTCTGCGCCTGGAGCCCCAGGTCTACCCTAGGTGTAGACTGTACCTCCTGACTTACTGTGTGCTTCTTGGTCAGCCGCCAGATAATACAGGTGAGGAGCATGTGACTGAGAGATGCTGCGATGAACACAATGAAAGCGTTTTCGTGGATAGCTGGAGGGAGAGAGGAGGGTTGGGAGCGCTCATTGCAGGAAGCACCCGAACCCTACATCTGAAGATCGGAGTAAGGGAGGGGCAGGGGCATCCCCTCCCAGAACCCTTCCTTCCCCACTCTCCTTCCCTCCTCAGGTCACCCACTGAAGTCCTCGGAAGAGGAGACATAGGTGAGCACTAGCAGCGCGAGGTTCTCGATGATGTTGAGGCTGAAGTTGAGCCGGCAAAGCAGTTGGTAGCTAGGACACGGGGAGGTGCAGCTGAGGTAGTGGTTCCAGTAGGCGAAGGCCACCATGAAGCGGGGTGCCGAGTGCAGGCCGATGCAGAAGCGCCACACGTAGCGCTGGGGCACCTCCCCACCAATGGCAGAGCTCACCGAAGGCAGGTAATTGGGCACCTAGAGAGTTGTGACCCATGTGGGCACTGGCCCTTGCCACACCCACCCACCTGGAGATCCTTCTCTCTATCTAATCAACCTGGCCCTCAGAAGGCTGTGCTCCAGAAAGGCCTCCTTTAGGTACCCACAGAGCTCTCCTTGGAGACCTCCCTTTTCAGGTCCCAGCTCCCCAAAGTGCTTGGTTCTCTCTCCCTAGCCAGACTGGTATTTGTGCAGGGACATATGTGACCTCCATCTCCCTATACATGGAACCTACACATGACTGGGAAAGCTGTAGATAGGTTCTGAGACTCTCTAAGCCAGTAGTGAAAGGCCCTGAGAGGTTCCGTGAACCCAGGACCCCAGATTCAGTCCCACGACATGGATGGGTCAGAGACCATCTGAGCTTCCTTGGGACAATGCTGGATTCACTGCCCAACTGAACTGTTCCCCTGACTGTTTTCTAGGCAGGTGTGCCTAAGTGGTAGAGGTACTGTGAGATACTGGGGGAGCTGCCCAGAAGAAAACCCCCACCCTGATCATGTTTAAGAGTGTGATGCTCCTAACCTGTGGTAGTCACCCTGATCTGGTACATCTGTCTCTCCCAACCATCTTTCTCAAAAATGGGTTTCCTTCAGATAAAGAGCTTCACAGACAAGAAAAAGCTAAAGGAGTTCATCACCACCAAACCAGGATTACATGAAATGCTGAAGGGTGTTCTTTAAGAAGAGGAAGAAGAAGAAAAAGGTAAAGATAAAAATTATGAACAACAAAATGACATCAAATACATACCTACCAACAAGTGAATCTAAAAATCAAGTGCATAAAAAATCTGAAGAACAGAATGGACTGGTGAATATAATAGAATCAGGGACATAGAAAGGGAGTGGACTGACAATTCTCAGCGGGGAGGGGGTGTGAGGGGTGCAGGAAGAGACTGGACAAAAAGCTTACACCTATGGATGAAGACAGTGGCAGGGGGTACGGGCATGGGGTGGGGTGGGGAATCAGGTGGAGGGGAGCTAGGGGGAAAAAAAGAGGAACACCTGTAATAATCTGAACAATAAAGATTTATTTTTAAAAAAAATGGGTTTCCTCATTCCTTAGAGAATTAGAGCATAATTTTTTCAAGTTGAGGAAGGAGGAGGAGATAATACACAACTGCAAGGATTGCTGTGTTGCTTGTATGGGAGGGTGAGAGGGTGGGAGATGAGTAACAGTAGCTTCTATGGGAACAAGAAAGCCAGGAGGAGGCTCTCTTGGACTCGAGGGCCTGGAGCTGCTTCTGAAACTTTAATATGGATATAACTCACTGGGGACTGTGTGAGAGTGCAAAAGGTCTGGAATCTAAAAATCTGCATTTCTAAAAGATTCCAGGACTCTGGAACCTACCAGTCTGTTGCCCACACTTTTCATGGACTTTTTTTAGACTTTCAATAAGGGGCAGAGCAGTGCCAGAGCCCAGAGAGGGAATGACACTGCTGCGATTATGGTGAGACCAGTCTTCAGAAATGGAGTTTCGCAAGATCCCTTCCTTTTTCCCAATGGAGACATTGACTGGGTCTCCAAAGCAGCTAGTCAGGTAGGCATGATGGAGGCAGCTCACAGGGCAGGGATGGGTCTAGAGAAGCACCAGCCAGGGGCTTCATAGCCTTCATAGAAAAGGAGATGGATTCCCATCAGCACTGTCAGAGGAAACTAAGTGCAAAGCTCTCAGAGAGAGGGTGCTGCTCTCAAGGCCAGCGCTGGAGATACCATAGCTTGAGACCAGGCTCAGATATTCACTCTGGGTATTCAGTGAAGGGACAGCATGGAGGCTTTAGAGACATACAAACCTGGGTCTACAGCCCAGCTCTGCCTTTATTAGTGGGATAACCGTGAGCAAGCCACTTCACCTCTCTGAGATTCAATTTCCTCATTGACAAAATAGGGATACTACTACCTACCTTACAGGGTAATTGTGAATATTAAATATAATGTATGCAAAGCATCTGCAGTATCTAGTACAAGGAATGGCTTTCAGAAGACAAACTTCTCTGAAAAGCCTGAAAATAGGTGGTGAGCTACTATGTGACTATTAATCATGAGATGGCCTACATATGAGGGAGAGGTGGGAGTCGTTCACCAGACACTTCTGAGATCTCCAAGCCTCCTTACTTGACTTTTCTGCCTCTCTGAATAGGTCCTCTGAGTAGGGTGAGTGGGAGTGTTACCTTCACTTCCTAGAATATTCATTCTGAAAACTCCTGCCACAATCTCAGCTATTTAAGAGGAACAGGACCAGCCTCTAAAGCTTGGATGGAAGAGCCCAGTGCATTTAAGAGCTCACATCCCCGGCCAATGCTGGGAAACAGGTAAAGAGTAGAGATGGCAGAGCTGGGGAGACACCTGAGGAGGAAGAGAGAATTAGGGCCTGTGGCTGCCAGTCCTGTCCTTACAAACTCTACCCAGACTAGGAATGAGGGCAGAGTTCTAAGAGCAGGAATTGCCTCTCTCATCTCTCTCTCTCTCATACACATACACACACACACACACACACACACACACACACACACACACACAATCAAGTACAGATACTCATATACACCAAGCATACAAGTTTCCCATTCACCAACTATGCCAGCAACAAGCAACATCAGGAGCTACCAGAAACCAGGTACACAGTTCACCTCAAACCTCACCATGAGCCCAGAGCTAAGAGTACTGAGAGATGGGAACATAACCCCTCCCCGCAAGAATAGAAACCCTTTGGTCTGGAGGAAATAGCTTAATGGATCTGTGGCAGGGCAGCAGGGCAGAAATGCACATGATATAAAGGGAGGGGGCCCAAAATATTCCCTGTCTTAGCATCTCAGTATTTATCATTAGAGATTCATATTTTTGGCCTCAGATAAAAGTTCCCTGAAATTATGGATCACTTTCCTATTTACCTTACTGCACCCTGCCGCTTTCCAACTGGTCAAAAACTCCCACTCCTGCCCTGACCGGTTTGGCTCAGTGGATGGAGCGTCGGCCTGCGGACTGAAGGGTCCCAGGTTCAATTCCGGTCAAGGGCATGTACCTTGGTTGCGGGCACATCCCCGGTAGGGAGTGTGCAGGAGGAAGCTGATCGATGTTTCTCTCTCATCGATGTTTCTGACTCTCTATCCCTCCCCCTTCCTCTCTGTAAAAAATCAATAAAATATATTAAAAAAAAAAAACTCCCACTCCTGTCATTTCCACTTTCTGTTCTCTAGACTCCATCCCTCCTGTTTATCCTTACAGTCCCCATCTTAGCTCTCATCTCCCAGTAGCATGAGCTATTGTACTAGCCTCCTCACTGGCCTCTCTACTCTTGTCCTCTGCCATCCTCTTAGGGGCAGATTGGTCTTCTAAACCACAAAAATGTCATGTCCCTTTCCTGTTTTTTGTTTGTTTGTTTTTTCTTTCTTTTTCCCATTCCCCTTTCCTGTTTAAAATCTTTCCAAAGCTTCCCATTGCCTTCTGGATAAAACCAAGTTATCAGTCCCATCCCTCCACCCCCAAAGTTGTCAGCCTGGCATTCACAAAGATTCTTCTTCACCCCACAGCAACAATGCCCACTCAAGGAAGGAAGTCTTCCCCAATGTCCAAGGTAGGTTATGTGCTTACTCTGGGCCCTGCTATCCCTGTCTTCCCTTTTATCACAAAAGGAGTCATATCTCACCGTGTAGTGACTGTCTGGGTCTAGGACTATCTCCTGTATGAATGAAATGCTAAGGGCAAGTCCATGTTCAATTCAATGCCCCTGACACAGAACCTCTACTCCTAGGTCCTCAACAAAGGCCTGGTGGACTGCTCCTGGAGGCAGGAAGTCCATCTAGGTTTCTAGTTGGCAGAACTCTGAGTGGACACAGGGAGGCCAGAGACAGAATCCAAGCTAGAATACCCCATAGCAAGGCTTGGGGTCCTCTTAGGTCAGGCCCCCAGTCTGAGCTATAGCTGTTACTTCTAGCTCCTGGCCTCATCTTACTTCTTCAGTTCTGGATTCCCTTTCAGAATGGTCTTTCTTCACTCTCCTTCTCCCTCTCATGATCTCTCTTACCTATTCCCACCCCCTTCCCTTCACCCTTTCCCCTTTGCTCCCTTGCACTCCCTATAATCCTCTTCTACTCTTGGAGGACTGTGACTCTACTTTCTGAGTCTCTCCCTCAAACCCCCCTAACTCTGACTTGCCCCCACCATCCTTTTATCTCTTTCCCCTCTCTCTAACCCTCCACCTTCTCACCTACTTTCTGATTTTGCCCTTATCTCCATCTCCCAACCTGGCCCTGACCCAGTGCTGGGGAGCATGGCACTCACCCCACAGTCAGTGGCCACCGTATACTCAAAGTGGAACATCAGGGACCAGATGATGCAGAAGAAGAAACCGAACACAGGGAAAGTGATGAGCCACCCGAGCATGGCTGTGAAGCGAAGCCGGAAGATGGTCCCATCAGGGTCCAAGGGCTGGGAGGCCGCAGAGAACATCTTGTAGGAACTGGTGCCTAGGCAGGGCAAGGGATACAACATAGGGCCTGGTGGGATACCTAGGTCTGGGAAAGTAAGGCCTTTTCCAAAGCTGCTTGGGGTATAGAAAAGAGCCAAAAGAGTAGAAGAACATAAGGAAAAAAGAAAAATAGTTTAGAAGAGAAGGAGGTGCAGCGGTAGATGAGGTAAGAGCAGCAGAGACAGACAGTGTCAGGTCTTAGGAATCCCCTTGGCACACTGATCCTATACAGCCACTCTTGAAGGGTCTGGAAAATAGAGGCTCCTAGTGGCCTGGACAGGAAAGCTCTGATGGCCCACCTCATCCTCACTACCTTCATTCCCACTCAGAAGGGTCAGAGGTGGAAGGGCTATTATTTCCATTCCACAGAATGGGAGACTGAGGCCCAGCACTATGCCAGGATCAATCATTAGGTCTAAGGCCTCTTGCCACCTGACAGCTTAAGGCTCCAATCAAGGCTTTCTACAGGTCAAGGATCCTAGACAAAGAACCCTATCTCACACCGGCCCAAGCCCTCCCACTGACCCTGTCTGACCACATTCCAGCTCTTTACCCATGTTCAACTAGGAACAGTGGGTGTGCCCCAGACCTACTTCAATGGGACCACAGGCTACCAGCCATCCCACCTCCAGGCTCAGAATGATCCAAGCCTCAGGCCAGCAGTATACCCTGATCCCAAGATACCAGGGTCCTTCTGAGGCCCAGACTTCTATTTCCTTTCTCTCTAAGAAGACCATGTCACCCACTTCAAGGTTTACAGGAATCTGAGGATCATGGAAACCTTGTTGGACCACACCCAGGACAGACAGACCTAGACCCAGGAAACTGGGCTGCTTCTGCTCCCTTCTCCCTCTGGGCAAAGAACTCCCTTTCCACCCGCTACTGCCCCAACCACCATGACCTCTCAAGATAGGCTCCCTTCAGGGCAGGGGGCGGGGTTGGGGAGGGGGGTGGACAAAGATGATTTTGTATTAAAATGCCTAAGACCAAATCTCCCCTTGGGACTCATAGCTCCCTCCATTAGGGGACCCCAGTCCATTAGTCTAGCTCACCATCAGGATTTGGGACAGGGGAAGGGCTGGGGGAGGGAGGGGTGCACTGAGCAACACTCACACTGGGTGCTGAAGGGTCCGGAGCTTGGGTTGAGGGCTTTAGCCAGACTGAGACTGTTTTAAGACTAAAGGGTCCCACCCCCAGCTCCTCAGGGCCGGCCTTCCCACCCACAGAGTGCCCAGATCTCCACGCCTGCTCAGGCAGACAGCCTTCCTAGGACCAATAAGGCCACGTCATAAATTTTGGAACACTCTGAAAAGGTAAGAAGTGATAGCGGCTAAGGTCAGCCCACAACAGCTTCCTTGCCAGGGATGGGGGTGGGGAGTTTGTCTAGAGATACAGGTAGGTTTCTGGGAAGGGAAAAGTAGAAAACAGAATAGGATTTCACCATTTTTTGTTGGAATAGGAATGAGTATGTTGTTGGGCCCCATTGGAGAGCTAATCTTAGGACAATAGATTCATGATCCAGAAGAAATCTAGACAGGCCTGAATATGAACTATCAGTGTCCAGCCTGGACAGATGCAGAAACAGCTATTGGCAGCTCAGGCTGCATTAAGAGAGGCCTAACAGCCTGTAATAGGAAATGAACAGTCCTGTTTTATTTTGTTTTTGTTTTTAAATATGGAACGCTTCACAAATTTGCGTGTCATCCTTGCGCAGGGGCCATGCTAATCTTCTCTGTATCATTCCAATTTTAGTATATGTGCTGCCGAAGCAAGCACAGAACAGTCCTGTTTTTGCCTGTACTGCCCAGTCCATATGAAGTCCTATGCCCAGATTAGGGCTTAGCATGGAGAGAACAGTGACCAATAATGCCTGAAGGAACTAGAGTTATGCTACCTAAGAGTAGGCTCACTGACTCCCATCTCTGCAGGGCTGACTGGAAACCAGGAGGAAAGAGTAGCTCTAAGTAGCTCCCAAAGCAGAGATTCACTAAGAAGAGAGTGTATGCTCACTATAAGAGTGAGCTTGCTAATTGTTAGCTACTAAGCCTCGTTAGAATAGCCTGCCTGGGGAGGAAGAAAACTCGGCATCACTGGGGATGTGCAAGCAGAAGTAAAGTCATCTAATTATAGATATGTTAAACTAAGGTTACTTCTTTCATTCCTAGGGTTGGCCATTCCTTGGAAATTCAGGGTGAAAAATTCAGAGCCTATACAGAAATCCCCAGGGAGATCCAACATGGTAATCCCAGGGAGTAGGAATATAATACCCCCAGGGTTGCTAGGCCTAGTTCTGCCCAGAGGGACCAGAACTACCCCTCCTACAGCTACCTATAACTTATCTACATAACCAGTATGCCAAGAATGGGTCATAGATATGCCAGATATGCCAAGGTTATTGTTCCCATTAGCCCTTGGAACCAGCCATGAAGGGCAGAGCAAACAGCCTACATTTAACTCCATATGCTGTACAAATATTATGATTTTCTGTATGGACTATGACTGCATTATACCCTGCCTTCCTTTTCCCAGAGCACTGGTCTGGGGGTCTTATTCACTTACTCAACAAATACTGATTCAGTTGTAGTGCTCACCTTCAAGGAGCGTGCATTCTGGTGGGGAAGATACACAAATATAAGTTGATACAACTGTGTGAGGGAGTGGTTAAATTTGCCCCAAGGAAGCTCAAGAAGGCTTTTTGGAGGAGGATACACCTCAGCAGGATGTTGCAGAATGAAGAGGAGTTGGCCAGGGGAATAGAAACATTTGTTGTATTATCTAAGGTGAGAAGTAGTCTTGGATCTTTTCTAAGGTGATAACTAGGTCTTGGAACTAGGTCCCCCTTAGATCACCCGGTCACCCTCTTTCTTCTAGTTCTGTTTTTTCTGATAGCTCCCAGCCTGGTTTTTATCAGACCGGCTACCCATTGCTCAAGGCCCATGATTATCCATTGACAAATCAAGAGGGAAAACTTCAAGTCCTATGAACAAAAGAAGTGCCCCACCTCTATCCCCAGCCAGACTCCACTGCTAGTCACAGCCCTTTTTCTGGAGCAAATGCTCTTTATAGGACTGGGAGTCTTCAGAGCTCTTGCTGAGGCTAATGCAAAAGTCCATGTCCAGGCCCTACCTCTTTTCTACTTAGAGCACATAGGTAAATTCCTCCCCTGTTCTGTCTTCCACCCTGACAATTTCCTTCTCCTCCTCTTCCTTCTGCTCCTCACCCTTAACATTTCATAAATCATCTTCTTATTCTTCCTCTACCCAGAGCTCTATACTAGTAGACATGGGGAAACTGAGGCTCAGTATTGTTGTCTCAGGTAATATACAGAGTCAGTGGATAAACTAGGAGTATGACAAAAGTAAACACAGGTCTCACCCCCTTTACTCCAATATCCTATAGAGAAAGAATTATCACATCTTTCTTCCTGGCCCAGCACCCCATATTGCTGTCCAGAGGGTACATGGCCATCTATGAAACCTCAGAGGGCCTGGAACCTACCTCGGAACACAGACTCATAATCAGATCCCCATCCAGACAGGCACAAATACAGTCTCTCTCACACACATACCCAACTCAAAGCCATTATAGTCACATCCCTTAGTTACACACACATATACATAATTACATACCCATAGAAACAGGCACAAGCCCACAGTGCCACACTAAGAAGCTCCAAATGCCCTCTAGCTTAGTCCTGTTCTCTCTCCATCCCCCAGAAACTCTGGGTCTCCTGAATCTGCCCCTCTATGAAGGATTGGGTTCTGCTGCGGCTGCCCAACTTCAGACCCCAGCCCCCAGCAACCTCCATGGAAGGTAGAGGGAGACTAATCCTTGTGACCTCAATTTGCAGGCATCCCCCCAGCAGCCCAGTATGTTTGATGGATCCCACTGCTAATCCTGTTACAAAAGAACCAGGATCCAAAATAAATCCAATATGAGGTATCAGTGCCCCCAATCCCTACCCCACAGTGTGTAGCCGTAGTCTCCTTGAAGTGGAAGAGCAGGGACCAGAGGATGCAGAAGAGGAAGGCGACAAGTGGACAGCAGACTGTGACCAGGGCCACCATGGTGAGGCGGAGCCGGACCAGGGTCCCATCCCGGTCCAGTGACAGTGGAACCTGGTACATCTTGTCAGACCTGGGGATGGAGTGGTGTGCTGTCAGGGCCCAAGGCAGCAAGGTGAAGTCAGCTCTTGTGCTCAGTCCTCACAGAAGGAAGCCAGCTAGCCCCTAAACTTGGACAGCTCCTGTCCTGGATGAGGAAGACTGACTTGGAAACCCAGGAGAATGTTTACCCTCAATTTCAGAGGACAGTGAACCAGACCTGTGCTAAAATGAAACTTGAATAGATTGGGATCTTCTCTTCCCTATGCCTAAGCCTATAGGAACTGGTTTAACCAGTCTCTTATTTCAGGAACCAATTCTAAAGCCTTCTAGCAGGCAGAAAGGTCCATCTCTCTCCCCCAAGTCCTTGAGCTTTCATGCTTCAGGGCCTCCCATCAGCTCTCACTGCTTTACCCACTGGCCCAGGGTCCCACTTGTACCCTTAGTCCCTTCCCAAGCTCTGTGTGCCTGCACCACAATCCACAGCAGCAAGCACTCCATGGAAACCAACAGAACCTCGGACTCCCTACTTGTCCCCGCCTGCTGCCTCACATGCTCTGAGAGCGAAAGGTTTTGCAGAGTCAGGCCTGGTGCTGACATGGGCTTGCTGTTTACTGAAGAAAGCTGCCTAGTCAGCTTCTGGGGGCTTGCCAGTGCCCAGGGGCCTGTCCACCCCCTCTGGATAGTAGGTAAGGGCTCCTGAGGATTGTGACGCCCCACTCAGATGAGGTTATCTAAGGTCAGGAACTATAATAGCCGAATATACAGCAGCAATCCTAGTCCAGAACCCCCTGTGTAGAGAAGGAGAAGCTGAGACCAAGAGAAGGAGCATGAACCTGCTCAGGGTCACAGAGTCACAAACTGCAACTCTGGTCTTCATTGACCCCCTACCTCTTAGGCCAGAGATCTTGGCAGAAAGGTCAAATTAGAAGGGGAGGGAGAAAGAGTGCCTGCCTATAAAAGGAAGAAAGGTAAAAACCAAATCCTATATGGATGAAGTCAGTCATCCCTGTTCCCATTGTAAAGACAGAGAAACCAAGAGACAGTGAGAAGGCCCTTCCTCAAAGCAATATGCTGACCCAGAGGGAAAGCCATCCTCACCACTTTCCAACTCTTCTGGGCTCCACCCACAGGACTCTCCCTTCTAGTCCCACCCTCCGGAAGAACCTGACTGCCACAGACTGGCCTCCTGGCCTTCCGGAACCAGCCAGGAAAATATACCTCCACATTTTCATCTATCTTCTCCGCCCATCTCTCTGCTAGGCCCTGTCAGGCAGCCTATCCCAATTGCTCAAACTCCTTTCTTCCTTTAGGGGCCAGGGGTCTCTCAGGGGAGTAGGAAGTGGCTCTGGTGAGCCTCCCCAATCAAACACATTCCTTGGATCATCCAAATAGACTGAGTCCCTCTAGGCCCTGGAAAGGGAACACCTTCCCCACCCAGACCAAATCCAGATTCTGTGCTTGTAGCAGTAGTCCCTCCTAAAATCCCTTCCTGAAGCCAGCTGCTACAGATCCCTCCAGAACCACAGGGTCCCCAAACTGAACACCAGATCCTCAAGGAATGAAAAGTTATGAAAGTTACTGCTCAAAGCAGGGGGTGATAAGGAAGTTGTAAGAACAGGCTGTTCCACTTCTTCAAGATATGCATGGCCTCCTTTTTAGCTGTGTGACCTTGGGCAGGTCACCTAGCTATTCTGGGCCTATTTCCACAGTTGTTCAACATGGGGATCATGTTGTTTTAGATAAGACCATTCCAACTTGGACATTCAACTCCTCCAGAACAGTGAGCTCACTACCTGAAGGTCAGCTGTTCAGCCCCAGTTAGCTCTAACTTCCTTGTAGGTATTACTTAGTTGAAAACAGCTTTCTTAGGAGTACCCCTACCTCATCTCAAGGGTCTCTAAAGATCTTCTCAGCTTCCAGTCCTAATCCACAGTTACTAGATGCCTTCTGAATCTAGGTACTACATATAATTTCTTTTACTCCTCACTATAATTCTATGAAGTGGGCACTATGGCCGGTATTTATTTCCATTTTACAGAATAGGAAAGGCTCAGGGAGGCTAAAAACATTTGCTCAAGAGCACATGCTAATAACTGTCAGCTGAGATTTGAAACTAATATACTGGATTCCAAGTCCTCGCCCCCTCCAACACCTGCTTTCTTTGTGTGTGTGGTTTTTTTTGTTGTTAATCCTCACCTGAGGTTATTTTTTCCATTGATTCTTAGAAAGAAAAAAAACATCAATATGAGAGATTGCCTCCTGCATGGGGGCCGGGGATAGAACCTGCAATTGAGGTAGTGCCCTTGACCTTGACCAGCCCACGGGAATCTAACCCAGACCTTTCAGTCCGCGGGCCCATGCTCTAACCACTGAGCCACCGGCTGGGTGGCAACACAAGCATTTCCAGGCACCTATGGAGGAATGCGGAGCAGGAGTCCATGTGATGTTTAGAAGGGAGAGCTCAGCCTCTGCACACCCAGCCCCAGATAGGGGAAAGGGGTCAGCTCAGCAAGGCAGGACAGCAGTAGTTCCTGGGTAGGGACCAGGACTCCGAGTTAGGGACGGGGCCCTGCGGAGCCTGAACCACGTGGCCCAGCTCCCCCAACTGGGGCTGCCCAGCGATCCAGCACACCCATCCCCATACTCACCAAGGCTGCGGCTGCGAGGAGACCGCACTAGCGCAGGCCAGGAGCGGAGGGGTCTGGGGACCCGGAGGGTAGCCCAGGCCCGGCCGGGAGGCAGGGGGTGTGGGGGGGAGGAACGACGGGGAGGGGGAAGCGGCGGGGAGGGAGTGGGACGGTGGGGGCGGGGCCGGCGCGCTTGGGGCGGAACTTGGGAAGGAAACTGCGCCCAGATCCTCTGCTGGCTCCTCCCCGCTTCTGCAGACCCAGGCCCTGGGCTCTTCTCCTTAATCTGGTGTCCCCTCAAGCTATGCCTCCCTAGCCCTCATCTGTTCCACTAATTCCGGATGCGTGGGGACAGCCGGAAGAGCCCTGTACAACGGGTTTGACCCGTAGGATAAGCCGCCTAGTTACCTTACCTCTCCACTGCGTTCCATCACCTGTTGAAAGAACAGAAGATTAATTCAGCAAAGCCCCGAATTCTCTCATTTCTTGACCCCAGTCTCTCCTTCTCCCCATTCTAGCCGAATTATCCAGCCTCACCCCTCTAAAACATTAAATCAGTTTTGTCCCAACCTTGGTCCCAAACTTTGTTACCCAGAGCCGATTTGGGGAATTTCAGCAAAGAGGGCACCTGACAGGTAATTAAATCCAGTGAGGCCCACCCCAGAAACTCTGGGCCAGAGCTATTCCCGCCTTTGATCAGGAGAGGGCGCCCTGCCCTGTCAGACAGAGCCGAGAGGATCTCCAGCCCCAGCCCTGGTTTCTCCCCACGATGAAAGAAAGGGTTGATCACCAGAAACCGGCCCCCAGGGTTCCCTCCCCACGCTGACTGACCCATAAAGAAACTTGAGCCCTAACCGGTTTGGCTCAGTGGATAGAGCGTTGGCCTGCGGGCTGAAGGGTCCCAGGTTCGATTCTGGTCAAGGGCATGTACCTTGGTTGCGGGCACATCCCCAGTAGGGGGTGTGCAGGAGGCAGCTGATCCATGTTTCTAACTCTCTATCCCTCTCCCTTCCTCTCTGTAAAAATCAATAAAATATATACTTTTAAAAAAGCTTGAATTAAAAAAAAAAGAGAGAGAAACTTGAGGGAGACTCTTGGCTCCCTTTGCAAAGATCATCCTACCCCAATAGGGAAAGAGATGAAGGGACCAGTAATCCTTCCTGCAAGTGCAATGCCTGTTTTGTCAGAGCACCGACAGGGCTTGGAGGGCCTCTAAGCTGGACACCACCATCACATTTCCCCCCACTTATTAATTTTTTTAAATTTCTTTATTGATTATGGTATTACATATGTGTTCTTATTCCCCCCATAGTTTTTAAAAATTGATTCTAGAGAGAGCGATACATCAAGTTTTGTTGTTCCACTTATTTATACATTCATTGATTGCTTCTTTTTGTATGTGCCCTGACTGGTTTTAACCCACAACCTTGATGTATCTGGATGACACCCTAACCAACTAAGCAATCGGCCAGGGCCACATTTCCCCCCATTTAATCCCCACAGTAATAATTAGCACATTTTGAGTCCCCTGTGTCCCAGGCACTTTTCTGCTTTTTATGTTATCATATTTAATCCTCATTAAAAACTCTATGAGAAAGATACTATTAATATACCCATTTTATCAATGGAAAACAGAAGGTAAAGTTACCTACTCACACAGCTAGTAAATGGCAGAACCAGGATTTTAGACTGGCACATGAGATCCTTTAGTCATATCCTACAAGGTAGCAAGATCACTTTGCATCAGTTCTCGGCCTTTTGGCTAAGATCAAGTATAGTATCTGTTCTTATCAATTTACTATCTGATATGTCCTCTACTCAAGGACAACATATTACATGGATTTTTGGAGCAGGGAGATGGAATAGGAGCTTGCTCCATCACTTTGCCCATTGGCCCAGTATTGCAGAAAAAAAAAAAAAAAAAAGCCCTAACCAGTTTGGCTCAGTGGATAGAGCATCGGCCTGCCAACCGAAGGGTCCCAGGTTCAATTACGGTCAAGGGCATGTACCTTGGTTGCGGGCACATCCCCAGTAGGGGGTGTGCAGGAGGCAGCTGATGGATGTTTCTAACTCTATCTCTCTCCCTTCCTCTCTGTAAAAAATCAATAAAATATATTTTTAAAAAATCACCACTTTGCAAATGGGGAAACAGAGACCCCAATTTTTATTAACTTGCCAGAGCTTATTTCATGCATTCACTTTTGTTCATTCACTCAGTGTAGGCCTGCTCTGTGGCAAGCCCTGGGTTGGCCAATGGTGGGGAACCCAGAGATATCTCTGTCCCACTCCTGGAGGAAAGGTGTCTTATTCTCAAAACTACTTTTTTTGACTTTGAATTCTTCTCACCTTCTCCTTTAAGGTCCCAGGGCAAGTGAACAATTAATAAAACTTTACTAAAAGACCACTTCCATTTAGTTTCAAAAACTGGATTTAGGTTTTCTACCTTTGGGCTTCAGGTCATCCTCTTTGTTTAGCTCCAACCTACAGATGCCTGCTTCTGGCCCTTGTTCCCTGTCTTGAGCTCTTTCCTGGTCCCACATCTTTATTCTCCCTGTTCATCTGGCTTGGAATGCTTCTTTTCCTCCATCTCAGCAAACTCTACTCTTCCTGTAAAGGTAGTGATTAGCATGACACTTTGGTAATTTAGAAATTCATGTGGTAATTTCTAGGAGACCGATATAATAATAGAAAAAGAGAATTTTATTTTTAAATTGGCACAGGAGGAAAAACAAAATAATCTGGAAGAATGCAGGAAAGGAGATTTAAATGGCCAACAAACACATAAAAAGATAGTCATCATCATTAGTTATTAGGGAAATGTATATGAAAAGGACAATTGAGATGATACTTCACACCCCCAAGGATGGCTGTAATTTTTTTAAAGGAAAATAACAAGTGTTGGAAGTGATGTGGATAAATTGGAACCCTCATATAATGCTGGTGGGAATGTAAAATGGTATAGTCACTTTGTAAAACAGTTTGACAGTTCCTCAAAATGTTAAACATAGTTACCATATGACTCTACAATCTACTCCCAGGTATAAAAGTATAAATACAAAAGAATTGAAAACATGTCCATAAATGACTTGTACATGAATGTTCATAACAGTATCATTCTTAGTAGCTACAAAATGGAAACAACTCAAATGTCATTCAACTCATGAATGTATAAACAAAATATATCTATAAAATGGAATATTATTTGGCCCTGAAAAGAAATGAAGTACTAATCCATGCTACAACACAAATTAACCTTAAAAACATTATGCTGCCGAAACCGGTTTGGCTCAGTGGATAGAGCATCAGCCTGCGGACTGAAGGGTCCCGGGTTCAATTCCGGTCAAGGGCATGTACCTTGGTTGTGGGCACATCTCCAGTGGGAGGTGTGCAGGAGGCAGCTGATCGATGTTTCTCTCTCATCGATGTTTCTAACTCTCTATCCCTCTCCCTTCCTCTCTGTAAAAAATCAATAAAATATATTTAAAAAAAAAACAAAAAAAAAACATTATGCTAAGTAAAAGAAGTCAGACACAAAGGCCATATTATATGGCTCCATTTATATGAAATATCCAGAACAGGCAAATTCATTGAAACAAAGTAGATTAGTAGTTGCCAGGGGCTGGGGGAGGGAGAGATAGAGAATGACTATTGCTCAGTGGATAGAGCATTGGCCTGTGGACCAAAGGGTCCAAGGTTGGATTCCGGTTAAGGACATGTACCTTGGTTCAGGCTCCTCCCTGGCCCAGGCCCTGGTTGGGGAGCATGCAAAAGGCAACCAATCGATTAGTTTTTCTCACATCGATATTTCTCTCTTTCTTTCTTTTCTTTTTTTTTTTTTAGAATTTTTATTTTATTTATTTTTTAATTGTTTGAAATATTACAAATAGTAGTACATATGTCTCCTTTTTTTTCTCTCTGTCTTTCCCTCTCTCTTTCACTCTCTCTAAAAATCAATGGAAAAATATCCTCTGGTGAGAATTAAAAAGAAGAGAGAGAGAATGACTGCTAATTGATCTGATTTTTAGAGAGAGAGGAAGGGGGAGAGAAATATTGATTTGTTGTTCCACGTATTTATGCATTCATTGGTTGATTCTTGTATGTGCCCTGACCAGGGACAGAACCTGAAACTTTGGCATATTGGGATAATGCTCTAACCAACTGAACTACCTGGACAGAGTATGGGTTTCTATTTGGGGTTATGAAAATGTTCTGAAATTAGATAGTGGTGATGGTTGCACAACCATATGAATATACCAAAAACCTCTGGATTGTAGTACACTTTAAATGGGTAAATTTGAATCATATGTGAATTATATAATTTCTCATGTGAATTATATCTCAATTTTTAAACAGATCTGGCAAAGAGCTGGGCCTCAATAAATGGCAGTTATTACTACAAAAAAATAAATAAAAATCTAGTAAAGGAGAGACAGAAACAGAACAGGAAGGATAAGGATAAAATATTAGATAAAATTACTGAATATACCAATAAATTAACTGCAAAGAACTAAATGCTCTAGTTAAAAACCTAATTATATGCTATTTATGAGCATCACCCTTCACTATCAAGAGGAAGGAAATAAACATTTACTTAGTGCTTCTAAGAGCCAAACATGTGCCCAGTCCAGTCCTTTGCAAATTCCATTGTATTACTTTTGGGCACAGCCCATTTCAAATCAATTTGGCATTGATGCCCCAGTAAGAGATGGTGGTGGAGTGGTAATCCTAATAGGCTTTCTGAGCAATCCCTGCTATTTTGTTTGGGGCTCTCAGTCATGAGATCTAGTTTCTAGAACATGTACAACCCTCACTTTGTAATGTCAGGCTTCTGCTCCAAGCTAGGAACACCAATGTTAAAGAAAAAAAGCAAAAAAAAAAAAAAAAAAAAAAAAGCTATAGGCCCAAAATGGCATCACTCAACCTAAAGCCCATACCAAACCTAGATTTAATACCTGATCTACTTGCACTTTCAACCTCTCCCAGAAACATAATCTTAACCAGTATAAAACTTTCTGGCCAAGCACCAGTAAGGGTAATCTGTCACATAGGCCCTCTTTGTCCTCCATAGAAAGAAGCAGTTACATAATAAAAAAACCTTCCTCTTCTCCTCCCCCAAAGAAAAGATGTCTTTTGCTAAAAGCTTTTCAGATTTACGCAGCTGAATTTTGTTTTTAACACCAAGATGAAGAAAATGCAGCTCTGCCCTCCAAAAGCCCAGGCACATAGACAGCGATGTAACAGGATACATTGTGACAGAGGCCTGCCCAAACATTAACCCAACTTTCTGACAGAGATCAGCAAATGTATCCCAGAGAAGGCGGGAACATTTGAACCAGGGCTTTAGGAATAACTGGGTGTTCCTAAAGCACAAGCGGAAAAGAAGTCCTATTCTGAGCCAGTCCCTCGGGCATCTCTGAGCTCCTGTCTATTCTAGGGATTCAGAGAGGGAAAGAAAGGTTGTGCTGGGGCTGACATGGGTCAGGAGACAAGGAGGCCAGGTTTTGAGGCCTCGCAGCAGCTGCAGGCAAGCTACACGGACAGTCAGACCTCCCGGGAGGGTCCTCTAGCTCTGCACGTGGTTTGGCCAGGAAGCGAAGGGAGGTACCATGGGGAAGCCTTCCCTTCACCGCCCATGAACTGGGGCAAGGTGAGGGTAAAATAGTTACCATGCCATCCAGTAGCCTTCACTCTGATTGGCCCGAGCTTCAGCAGCCGGGTCTCTCCGCTCTAAGGAAGGGGGCGGAACCTCTGTATTACGTCACCATTCTTCTCCCACACCCCGTCCAGTGTAGCCACTCACCAGCCCACTTCGAGGGGCCCTGTGTGACATCACGACTCCCTTCCAGCCAACCGCGGCGGTGAGAGGCGGGACTCCAAGTCCCTCCCACCATCCCTTCCCTTTCCTCCCCCTAATTCCCTAAGTCCCTCCTCTTCCTCCTCGCCCCGTCTACCAAAGACCGCCCTCACGTTCAGTTTCAAAAGCCTCGTTGCCCAATGAGTAGTAGGGTGGGCCTAGAGTGGCGTCGTCGGCTGCCAATGCGCCGGCAGCGAGGGCGGAGCGCCCGGAGCGAACCTCTGACGGCGGGCGGCGTGTGACGCAGTCGGGCCCTTTGCGCGCTGCCCCCTAAGCGGCGCTCTGTGTCGGAGCTGGTGGCGGCGGTGACGGTTTCGAGGCGGCCGCGCGCTGCTCCCTGAGCGGCGGGTGGCGAACAGGCCTAGGCTTTGACTCCTGGCACTTCCCCTCCCCCACCGCGCCGAGGTAAGTCGGGGGCCGGGGTGGCGGCGGCTCGGGACTGCAGGCTCCTCCTCTCCTCTGAGCGGGCGGTGTGCGGGGCTTCCCAGGCCCTCTCCGCGCCCAAGTCTCGGGCCCCATGCGCATCTGTCCTGAGGGAGGGGGCGGGCCCGCGAGCCTGCGGCCCCGAGGCCCACTCTTCAGGAACTGGGAGAGAATGGCTGTCGGTGGAGTCTGGGCCCGGGAGCTCCCATCGCAGCCTACGGTGAGGGAGCGTCCATCTATCCAGTTGTACTTATTCATTTGCCCGGCGATGACTAGGTGGGCCGGGCCAATGAATAGGGTCTCATTTCATTTGCGGTGGCAGCGCCTTAAAACCCTCAATATGATCTCGCCGCACTTCCCTTGACTCTCCGAGTGGGATGGGCTGTATTTGCCTTGGCCTCCTACTGGGAAATTTGCAGTTCCAGGGTTAAGGTGGGTGGATCAAGAGTTTGTTAGCTTTTTGAAACATCTGAGAATTAAGGTCAGGTTGGTGGAATAAAAGATTATTTTCTGGTCTCCCACGTGTTTCATGTAAAGCTAATTGGAAAGATGGGGTTTCTAGATTACTATATATAGCCATAAGGACCTAAGTGATTAAGCCAATCTACCCTAGATCACGAGCAAGGTTTATAGCTGGAAAAGCCCAGGCCCAGAGAAGGGACAGGATTAGCCAGTGCCAGATCTCAGTCTAGAAATGTGTCTACTAGTGGTACCCTAACCTAGACCATGAGACCTAAACTTAAAAGTTGGTTAAAGAATGTCAGTAATGTTATGTACTGTAAAACAAATTGGTAAGATCACAAGGTATTGGATGGTTTCCTGTTCCAATTCTAAAATTTTTATTTTCCTGGGGACTCAGAAGAAAGAGTCCACTAACCACAGCAGTGTTGGAATAGAAAGCAGAAAATATAGATGAGACTTAGAAACGTAGGCAGCAATCATTTTACCTTGGAACTCATGGCTTCTCTCTTGTGCACAATCAAAGTTTTGTAGTAGAAGAAGGTGAGAAAATGAAATTCAGTTTTGAAAAATAAACTAAAGCATTCTCTGTGGCAGCCTTATAAATTAAGAAGCCCTTGTTAACTGGGTGACAGATGGTATGTTTACTTGGTGGAAGAAGTTAGGATGTTTAAAAAACAAAAACAAAAGTTGGACAGGATGGAGGGACTAGGAAATACATTGGTAGAATTATTTTTTGACTCTTCACTAAGATTTGATGTTCCCTGGCCGGTGATGCTCAGTTGGAGCATCGTCCTGTACACCAAAAGTTGGTGGGTTCGATGGATCTGTCTCCTCTCTCCCCTGTCCTCCCTCCCTTCTTCTCCGTAAAAAAATCATTTAAAAACTTTTTATAAAAGTAAATCATCACTATATATCAGTAAGATCTTCACTCTTGTTTAGGTGACAACAAAACTGAAAAAGAGTAGTATACTATACTAGTATAAGAGCTGAAGAGATCTGTAGCCTAAATACTAAGATATGAACAGGATATATTTTCTGTGATATTTTCTCAGTCCAAGCATCACCCTGTTCTTGGAAGTCTTACCTGGCATCCTCTCCGGTGCAAGCATCCATTAACACTATTTGAGACATATTTATAGCACAAATAATTTTGGGTTTTAGCTGTTTGTCTTTTTATTAGTCTGTGGTAAATATTTTTGTCTTGTCTTTGTATTCAGGTTGTTTGGCACATAGTAGGCGCTCAGTAGGTGTGTTTGCTTAAATGAATAAACACATGGAGGAATTAAACCTAAAAATCCTATATAATAAAACCCTAATATGCAAATCGACTGAATGGTGGAACGACCTGTCGCTATGATGTGCACTGACCACCAAGAGGCAGACACTCAACACAGGAGCTGCCTCTAGTCCGCAGGCCCCAGGCCAGCCAAGGCAGGTGCCAGTGGGGGTGCCCCTCCCCCCCCCATCATCCCCCCAGTCGCCCCACAGATTGGCCCTGATTGCCGGTCAAGCCTAGGGACCCTACCCATGTACGAATTTTGTGTACCGGGCCTCTAGTAGTCTATAAAGAGGCTGGGTATTTGTGTGCTCCTGAAATAGGGGGCCCAGATAAGAGGACTCATAACATTCATGTTACATGGTACTTTGGTACCTGATTTTACTTACATCCACTAGCTCTTAGATAGCTAAGAGCAAGTAGTGTGTTCAGGAAATCACATTCGCAGCTTAGAGGAAAAAAAATCGGTTATTTTATTGCAATATTATTTTTATGGTGGCAGTTAACCTATGAAGTAAGGGGTTTAATTTCCAATAAATTCCATCTGTAATTATGGAATTTGTTGAAAGGTTAGAGGACTAAGAAATTCAGAGATTAAACAATAGATATTAGAGGTAAGGTATGTTTCTTGAGAATTGGTGCATGCTTTGTGTTTGGAATTGAACCTAAGTATAGTGAGTCCTTACTTAACATCGTTGATAGGTTTTTGGTACTGTAGCGAAAAACTGTGAAACTACTTATAACACAACCAGTTTGAGATAGGCTAATTGATATAAACAAGAGTTAAATTCTTACGGCACCTCATTAACATTATAACAAAATGATGATATTTGAAGAGTTGCTGTATTTGGAGCAAGGTTTCTCGCCTTGACACTTGACATTTTGAACCAGCTAATTTTTTATTTGGGGGAGCTGTCTTCTGTATTGCAGGATGTTTAGCAACATTCCTGGCCTCTATCCATAATACCCCCTCCCCAAGTTGTAACAATTCAGAATGTCTCCAGACATTGTCACATGTCCCTGGGATGCAAAATTGCCTCAGATTGAGACCACTTCTCTAGAGAAAATATTTCCAATATGTATTTCAGTAAAATCATACCTTTATGTGTTGCCTGGTATATGCTTGTAAAGTCAGCTAATAAATTGCATTTTGTTAACATTGTCCTTGAAAAACCTTTAAATTAAATTGTTTTGAAATCTGGTATTGGGAAGCTGCAAAGAGTCCCAGACTCATTTTCTTTAGTTTCTCCTTTCATTTCTGTGGTAGTCTCCAATTCTCTGGGATAGGAAAAGTCAAGGTCTTGTTTGAAAGGGGGTAGACCATTGGTTAAAGCAATATGTATATTTTTGTGGAAGAAGGCACAGGAACCTGTAGTTGATATAATTAAATGCGATGCTTTGTGATCCATTACTGATACGCATTTTAATGATATACATAAATATGCACTAATTAGAGGCTTTGTCCTATTATACTGACACTGAGAATTTGATAAATACTGATAATTGCCATATTGAAGAGTTTGTCCTTAATTCAGTGTAGTGTGGAACAATTGCAAATTTTCAGTAGAGAAATAAAAATTGGTTCTTAAAATATAGCTCTAACTAGAGGCCTAGTGCACAAAATTTGTACACTCAGGGAGCGGGGGTCCCTCAGCCCAGCCTGCGCCCTCTCGTAGTCCAGGACCCCTCAGGGGATGTCCGCCTGCCGGGGATCGGGCCTACGCCAGCAGTCAGACATCCCTCTCGCAGTCCGGGGATTTCGCAGTCTGGGACTCCTTGCTCCTTCCCGCCCACCTGCATCAGAGGCGGGAGAGGCTCCTGCCATCACCAACCATGAGCCCGGCTTCTGTCTGAGCGGTGCTCCCCTTGTGGGAGCGCACTGACCACCAGGGGGCAGCTCCTGCATTGGGCGTCTGCCCCCTGGTGGTCAGTGTGCGTCATAGTGACCGGTTGTCCAGCTGTTCAGTCAGTCGATCTGCATATTAGGGTTTTATTATATTGGATTAGCTAATTCTGATACTAAGTGAGTTTAAGATGGGGTAGATTGGAAGGTGTGGAACTGGAGTTAGGCTGTAGCAATAGTCTAGGAAGAGAGCAGGTCTCAGAGGTTTTGTTTGTTTTTTTGGGAGTGGTTCTCAAAGTTTGAGGTCTCTGGATTCCTTCAGGCTTTTAAAACTTATTGAAGACTCCAAACAGCTTTCATGTGGGTTATATCTACCAGTATTTACTTTACTAGAAATTAAAACAAATTTTTAAACGATTTATTGATTTTAAAAAGTAATAAGTTAATTTGTTAACATAAGTAATTTTATGAAAAATGACAAATTTTAGTGACAAAGGTGGTATTATCTTACATTTTTGCAAATATCATTAATGTCTGACTTAATAGAAGACTATTGGATTTGCAGATTGTCTTTTGCATTAATGGTTATGTTGTTTTGGTTGAAGTATGTGAGCAAAATTCAGCCTCATACAGATACTGGAAAAGGGTGTTGTGTTTTTTGTTTTTTGGTTTTTTTTAAAATATATTTTATTGATTTTTTTACAGAGAGGAAGAGAGAGGGATAGAAAGTTAGAAACATCGATGAGAGAGAGACATCAATCAGTTGCCTCCTGCACACCCCCTACGGGGGATGTGCCCGCAACCCAGGTACATGCCCTTGACCGGAATCGAACCTGGGACCCTTCAGTCCGCAGGCCGACGCTCTATCCACTGAGCCACACCGGTTAGGGCGTGTTTTTGTTTTTTTACAGTTTGGATGACTTTACTAATTGAAGGGAGGAGTTTTTAAATAGCCTTTTCAAATAATTGTAGATGTTCTTTGACACTACACTCAAACCTTTTTAAAAGTTTGTTGCAATATGAGATCTGAAACCATATCATTGAGCTTTTGTGCTCTGTTACATTAAAATTCATTTGTTCTTGCACTTTAAATGAATATTATCCATGCGAGATTGTATGAAATTATATATTGATCATTCACTGAGTTATGTAGCTCTTCCAAATGTTGACGAAGTTAATTGTACAGTTGTTAATATTTTCACTTTTCAGCTAAGTCTTTAGAACTTGGGAAGCTGAGGAGTTCTTGGTGGTGGATACAAGTTTTCAAAATTCTAATTTTGTTCCCAATCTGAATAACCATAGCTTGTTACTCATTCTTTGAAATAAAAATGGTGTTCCATGAGAAAATCAATGAGTTTAGTTTTGTCTTAAAAGTAATCGTACGAGCCCAACCATCGGTGGCTGAGAGGTCGAGCGTCGACCTATGAACAAGTAGTTCACAGTACATGCCCAGGTTGCATGCTCCATTCCCAGTGTTGGGTGTGTAGGAGGCAGCTGATATGTGATTTTCATCATGGATGTTTCTCTCTCTCCCTCTCTTTCTTTCTGAAATCAATCAATCTATATATATAAAAGCCTAAGCGACGGGTCAACTGGTAGCTATGATGTGCACTGACCACCAGGGGGCAGACGCACAGGCATGGATACATGGAACAGACTGCTGAACCTCAGAGGGAAGGAGAGAGAGGGGAGGGCGAGAAGAGATTAACCAGAGATCGTATATGCATACCAGAGGCCTGGTACACAGATTCGTGCACCATTGGGGTCCCTCGGCCTGGCCTGGGGGGAATGGGCCAAAACCAGCAGTCCAACATCCCCCAAGGGGTCCTGGATTGCGAGAGGGTGCAGGCCAGGTCCAGGGACCCCACCAGTGCACGAATCTGTGCACTGGGCTTCTAGTGAAAATATATTTAAAAGTGAAAGTAATCACATGAGTGTTTTACCTTGAGACACCCCTTGTATTTCAATATGGACAAGTTCTTTTGAGTACTTCCCATTTTATCCCAAAAAATAATCAGATTATTAAAAAGGTGTGTGCTGAAATGTTGAGAATTAATACCATCATTACTTAGTGCTTCATCAGGGATATTCAAGTTAAAGTGGCTTTTTTTTTTTTTTTTTTTTTTTGTATTTGTTAAGTGGGTGGCAGTGAATAATTCAGTGACTGTTAGTACAGTTTGGGGCCTTTGTCTTGATTCATGCTCAGGTTACAGCGGTTTTATAAACCATTGCTTTTTGCTTTTTTTTTTTTTAACCATTGCTTTTTGCACCCCAGTGCAGAAGTCAGCACAGTAAAATAAGGTAAATAATGTCTAATACTTACTATGAAAATTGTTTTGACTTCATGGACTCCTTGAAAGAGATCTCAAGGACTTCTAGTGACCTTTCGACCACACTTTGAGATCCTCTAATCCAGAACTAGTTCATACATACCTAAGCTTCTTTGAAAGCGTTCTACTGTACCCTCCCCTCTTTATTTTGGCCAGGGCAGCTTCTGCTTATGTCTGTTTTACGTATTGGGTTCCATAGCTAAAAATGCTTGAAAACCATTGATCAAGGGGAAAAGAATCAAAGGTCTGGGGAAATAAAAGAATCGAGTGCCTGAATTATGACTGTCTGTTCAGGAAGGGAACAGTTCATCCTCTGTAAATACATGTTATAGCCTCTTATCACTGTAATTACACATTTGTTGAGTCTTGCTTCCATGTACTTCTTTGACACACTTTGCTGTTATTTGCACACCTAACTTGTTCAAGTAACCTTCTTAAGAAATAGGCAAATGGGTTTGTACATAAAAAAAGATGAGTAGTTGGGAATGAGGCTAGAGATGTGAGATGAGTGGCACAGTGACCTGGGTATATTGTGTGTAGGGGCTTTTGGTTTTTGTTGTTTGTAATGGTACTTTATGGTTGTGTTAGGTGGTTAGAAGATGACACTGAAGTATTGGGAACTGAATCGTATTATATAGAAAGTTCTAGTTAGTTAGGCATTGATAAATCACAGTTTAGAGTGGGGGGAAATTATTACACTTTACTAATTAAAAATATTGTAAAATGTTGATTGAAACACAACAGAAACCTGCTTTTCAGTGAGATCATATGATTTTTATCTTTCTCTGATTGGGTTATTTTGCTTAGCATGATGCTTTTAAAGTCTATTTTGTCGGATATGAGTATTGCTACTCCAGCTATTTTTTTCTTTTCCATGTGCATGGAAAATTTTTTTTCATTCCTTCACTTTCATCCTGTGTGTGTCTTTTGTTTTGAGGTGGATTTCTTGTAGACAGCTTATAGTTGGGTCATGTTTTTGTATCCATTCAACTACCCTACACCTTTTGATTGGAGCATTTAATCCATTTACATTTAGGGTTATTATTGAGAGGTACTTACTTATAGATATTTTAATTCTTTATGGCTAGGTTTCTCTCTCCATTTCTTCTTCTCAGCAATCCCTTTAGCATTTCTTGTAATGCTGGCTTGGTGGTGATGAACTCCTTTAGCCTTTTTTTGTCTGGGAAGCTCTTTATTTGACTGTCTATTTTGAATGATAGCTTTGCTGGATATAGTCATCTTGGTCTCAGATCCTTGCTTTCCCTTAGTTTGAGTACTTCATGCCATTCCCTTCTGGCCTGTAGAGTTTCTGATGAGAAGTCAGGTGTTAGCCTTATGGGAACTCCTTTGTAGGTAATGTTTTCTTTTCTCTTGCTGCCTTTGTCTCTCTTTGTCTTTAATTTTTGGCATTTTAATTATGATGTGTCTGGGCATGGGTCTGTTTGGGTTCTTCTTGTTTGGGGTTCTCTGTGTCTCCTGCACTTGTCTGACTTTTTCCTTTACCAGTTTAGGGAAGTTTCCTACCATTATTTCTTCAAACACCTTCTCTATTCCTTTCTCCCTTTCTGCCTCTTCTGGCACACCTGCTATTCTAATATTGTTTCCTTTCACATTGTCCCCCATCTCCCTTAAGCTGTCCTCCTATTTTTTAATTGTTTTTTCTTTTTGGTTCTCTAATTGAGTGATATTTTCAACTCTGTCTTCTAATTCACTGATTCAGTCCTCAGCTTCCCCTAATCTGCTGTGTATTCCTTCCAGTGTGTTCTTTATTTGTGTTATGTTATTCGTTATCTCAGTCTGTTCTTTTTTTCATAGTTACTATATCTTTTTTCATACTGTTGAACATTTTTACCATCATTACTCTAAACTCTGTTTCAGGTAAATTTCTTATCTCTGCTTCATTTATCTCTTCTGGTGAATTCTCTAGTTCTTTCATTTGAGGGTTATTTCTTTGTTTCCTCATTTTGGCTGTCTGTTTGGGTTTGTGACTATGTATTAGGTAGATTCTCTACACTTCTCAATCTCTCTAATGCAGGTCGGTGTTAAAGGTTGTTCTGACTAATTGGATCAGGCAAAGACTCAAAGCCTCCAGAAACTGCCTCTGTCTACAGACTAATAGGATTCCGACTTGAATTGCCCCAGTCAATCGTCCTCAGGTGTGGTAAGAGTTTTTTCAATAGGGTGGGGCAGTTACTTCTGCCTGGAGGCTATTTGTTATTTTTTTTTAATATCTTAAGTGGTCTCAGGGCAAGGTGTTTTCCAATAGAGCGTGTCAACTGTCTTCCCCCCAGGCAAGGCAGATGACTATGTGGGAAAGATGTCCTCCACTGTGTGAGGGAATGACTCAGCCCAGGAAACTTGTGGTGTCTGCCTTCTGAGCTCTATCCCCTGAGTCCCCAGTCCTGGATTCTGCTCTCACAGCTCCAGTCCACTTCACCTTCCCTCTGCCAGAACACAGGGTGGGTGGCTCCACAAGGAATTTTTGTGCATTGGCCCTTTAAGAAGGTGCCTGAACTTTCAGCTGCCACTCCCTGGCAGACAGCACCCCATAGCTTTTCACAGCTAGATGTTATTGTGGGCACCCTCCTCAGTTTGGTGCTCTCTTCTGGGGAGCCCAGCTTTGGGATTAGATCCCAGAGTTCTCAGTGGCGCCCTCCCCCTAACCCTCCCAAGCTGAGATATGTCTCCAGGACTTCAGTTGCTGTCTGTGTGTGCCCAGCCAGCCCTTTTGCCCCTCCACCCCTCCTACCAGTCTGTATGCCATCTCTACCTTTAGTCCTTGGGTATCAGGGTTCTCTCCTGTGAGTTTTCCATTGATTATTCAGGAAACCTTTCTGTATTTCAGTTCTAACTCCAGCTTGTTCCTGGGAGCATGTTCGTGCTCCATGTTCTTTTTTCATACTGTTCTCACTAAGTTCTGTGAAAACCATTATAGTTATTGTTTTGAACTCTATCCGGTAGTTTGTTTTCCTCCATTTCATCTATTTCTTTTTCTGGAGATTTCTCCTGTTCTTTCATTTGGGACCTGTTTTGTTGCCGCCTCATCTTGGCTGCTTCCCTATGTTTGTTTCTATGTATTATGTAGAGCTGCTACATCTTCCTTATGCAGGGACTGACCCCATGGAGTATGACTTGCTTTAGTGGGGCTTTGGTGCCCACCAAGTCTGGCCCTTAAGTGTATCATTCATGGAGGTGATTGGGCTGTAAACTGATGTCCTCTGAAGCTATTCACAAGGTGAACTGGCTCTGGGGCCTCCTGGCAAGTGCGAGGTCAGCCACCTCCTGCACCTTGCCTAGGGCCACCTGGCCTGAGCTACAGAGCCATTAACAGATGGCTGCTACTTTTGCTGGTATTAGAGTTACCTGGGAGAGGCCAAGCTATGAACTGAGGAGGCTGGCTGCCGCTCATGCCAGGCCTGGGGCCACTTAGCAAGAGGTACAGGGCATGGAGAGGCCAGAGGTTGCTTGTTTGAGAGATATTAGGAAAGTCTGAAGCATGAGCCAAGACTGGCCATTTGTGTGCAAAAGCCATCGGCAACTGCTTTGGGTGAGTCTGAAAGTTGGGTGGAGCAGGGTCTCAGGGAATCACGAGGATGGGACAAACAGTGTTACCCAGGTTGATGGAGACTCAGATATGGTGTCCACTTGCAGGCTCTATGGGGGAAAGGAACAGTGGCCTTTGCTAGCACTTCTGTCTGAGAGAAAGCTGCCCCTCTAATTCTCATCCTGATGCCAGACAATTCATTTCCTCCCCATATGTCCTTGATGCCTTTCAAGCTGCCACCCTAGCACTGGAGCTCAGTGCAAGGGAGTTTGAATAAGTCTGAGTGCAGGCCCTGTAAGAGGAATGCCTGGGACTACGTGAGTGAGTCCTTTGTCTCACGCAGCCACAATCTCCATGGTTTTTACAGCCAGAAGTTATGGGACTTCTCTTCCTGGCATTGGAATGGTGGGCTGTGGGTTCTGATATGGGTCTGGGACTCCCTTGCTCCTTAGGGAGGGTCGCTGAAATGGAGCTATCCATCCTGATTTCTTTTTAAATCTTCACACGAGGATATTTTTCCCATTGATTTTTAGAGTGAAAGGGAGAAAGAGAAACAAACATATACGTGAGACATCCATTTGTTGCTTCCTGCACAATCCCTGATTGGGGCCAGGGATGGAACCTGCAACCAAGATATGAGGCAGTTTTTTTTTGTTTTGTTTTAAAATACATTTTATTTTATTTTTTTATTATTATTTTTTAAATATATTTTATTGATATTTTACAGAGAGGAAGGGAGAGGGATAGAGAGCTAGAAACATCGATCAGCTGCCTCCTGAAAACCCCCAACTGGGGATGTGCCCACAACCAAGGTACATGCCCTTGACCGGAATCGAACCCGGGACCCTTCAGTCCGCAGGCCGACGCTCTATCCACTGAGCCAAACCGGTTTCGGCTAAATATATTTTATTGATTTTTCACAGAGGAAGGGAGAGGGATAGAGAGTTGGAAACATCAATGAGAGAGAAACATCCATCAGCTGCCTCCTGCACACCCCCACTGGGGATGTGCCCACAACCAAGGTACATGCCCTTGACTGGAATCGAACCTGGGACCTTTCAGTCCCCAGGCCGACGTTCTATCCACTGAGCCAAACCGGTCACGGCCATGAGGCAGTTTTTAAAATCTTGGTTTGCTTCCATGGTAATTTTTTTTTTTTTAATCCTCACTTGAGGATATTTTTCCATTGATTTTTAGAGAAAGTGGAAGGGAGGGGGAGACACACACACACACACACACACACACACACACACACACACAATATCGATGTGAGAGAGACATATTGATCAGTTGCCTCTAGCATTGCCCCCCCCCCACCCCCAGTGAACTGGCAGGGGGTGGGGGATCAAACCTGGAACCCTTCAGTCCACAGGCCGACCCTCTTATTCACTGAGCCAAATTGGCTAAGGTGGTGGTAATTAAAACACACACACACACACACACACACACACACACATATATATATATTTAGAATCTCAATATGGTCAGGGTTGAGACTAAGCCAAGCTCATCCTTGCCAGAACCAAAAAGATAGGCTGATTTTGAGTGAGTTGCTTTTCTTTCAGCAGTCTACTGGTAAATCAGATTTGGTCTCTGCATTGTCTCTTGTTCTTGTGTCTGGAACAGATAAATTGCCTTAATACTACCTATGTTCTTTCTTGTTGCTTAGTATATTCCTTCCTAGGATTGAGGGAATCCATGGGAAGTCAGAAATAGGTTAAACTTTAACTTTGGGAAGCCTGCTAAACACCTGATTCTCTTTTCTCATCTGTAAAATGCAGGTAGTAAATAAAGCATAATATTCTTTCAGGGTTGTTGAGACAATATACAAGAGCTTATAAACTGTGAGGTGTTTCACAGAATATTTTATTACTACTTAAAATCCCCTTTGAAATATATGTGTGAATCTAGTTTTCTATGTTAGATAAGATTATTAAAAATCCAAAAAACCTTTTTTTATCCTCACTGAGGATATTTTTTCCATCGATTTCCAGAGAGAGTGAAAGCGAAGTAGGGAGGGAAAAAAAACATTGATGTGAGAGAGACACATGGATTGGTTGCCTCCCACACACACCCAACTGGGGCTGGGGAATGAACCTACATCCCAAATATGTGGCCTTGACCAGCCAGGACTGGTTCAATTATTTCTAGAATGGGTGGGGTGGGGGTTGTGCGTATTTTGAAAAGCTTGCCAGTGATTCTGATATAGCAGCCCTAGCCATCTTAGACTACTGGTTTCAGTGAGCTTTGTTTAATCAAAGGAGTTAGTAAATTCCTAGATGTTGGAAACTCACTGTGGAAATACTTTTCTAGGAGAGTTTAGGGGACAGAATGTTAATTTCTATAAAAGCCTTAGATATTTAAAGACAGCTTCATCTTTTCCAATGTTGCACAAAGTGTTTCAGGTGTTTAAGTACTAATGAGACACTGGAACAAAGGAAAGGTATTTAGTTTTATTATATGAACAAGGCATGATTTTACTAGAAGAAAAAACCTGAATTATGTGTACATCATAGGAAAATCATAGTACCTGTCAGAAAATACAAATAAGCCCTTGCCGGTATGGCTCAGTGGTTCTGCAGGTTCAATCCCCACCCCAGTAGGGGCGGGTGCTGGAAGCAACTAATCGATGTGTCTCATCTCTTACCCTCTATTCTTCTCCCCTTCCTACTCCTCCTCTCCCTTTTATATGCAAAAAAAAGAGGGGAAAACTTTTTACAATGCAAACTATGGAAAATAAACCTTGACAAACATTTTGCTTCTCAGGTAGTTAGGATAGCAGAATATCACTGTAATTTTTTATGGGAATTGTGCATAACCTTCTAGATGAACATGTCAAAATCTGGCACCATGGACCTGAAATTGACATTAAAAGGGTAAGCTTAGGTTTATGGAAGGTTAAAAAACATTGTTTTAAAGGAATGGTTTTGGTGGGATCTGAACTTTAACTTCACTTTGTGCTATTCAGCTCAGTTTTTCAAGGTCTAATTTATCATACAAAGTTATAGGATATTGAATGAGAGTGGTGAGCATTATGCTACAATTTGAACAGGTTTAAGGGAATTTATATGGCCTGATGTATTTTCTGAAATAATTATATTGTATTCTGTGGTGATAATTATAAATGATAATTTTTTCTTCTTTCCAGCATTCTGAAGCAGACTCATTTTGAAGATGTTTAATAAGTCATTTGGAACACCCTTTGGGGGTGGTACAGGTGGCTTTGGCACAACTTCAACATTTGGGCAGAGTAAGTTTAAAAAAAAAAGGCGGGGGAGGGGATCTTAAGTTATTATTAAGAACACATCCACTTTGATGGCTTTATTTATTTTTTTAATAAATATTTTTATTGATTTCAGAGAGGAAAGGGAGAGGGAAGAAGAGAGAGAAGGAGAGAGAGAGACATTAATGATGAGAGAGAATCATCGATTGGCTGCCTCCTGCACGGCCCCCACTGGGGACCAAGCCCTCAACTCGGGCATGTGCTCTTGACCGGAATCGAACCGGGGACCCTTCAGTCCACAGGCTAATGCTCTATCCACTAAGCCAAACCGGCCAGGGCCACTTTGATGGCTTTAGAGAAGAATTTTATTTATACTTTGGTTTTTGTAACAAAATCTTTTTGAAGAAATCAGGATAAGATCTTGTGAAAATTTTCTAAGAATATAGAAATAAATTCTGAGTTTTCATGGCTTTCTAATCATCAGTAGGTACTTAAAATATTTTTATATTGGCCCTTTTATTACTTAAAATTTTTTTCATTTTTTAAATATATTTTGATTGATTTCAGAGAGGAAGGGAGAGGGAGAGATTGATTTCAGAGAGGAAGGGAGAGGGAGAGATAGCTAGAAACATCAATGATGAGAGAAAATCGTTGATAGGCTGCCTCCTGCACACCCCCAACTGGGGATCGAGCCCACAACCCAGGCACGTGGCCTTGAGAGGAATTGAACCCGGGACCCTTCAGTCCACAGGTATATGCTCTATCCACTGAGCCAAACCGGCCAGGGCTTTATTGGTCCTTTTAGCAGAAAGTTAGTTTGTTTCTAATTTTCAAACCAGAAAATAACTTGTTAAATATTGAAGTCTAATGCAATTATTGGATAACTGCTCTGAGATGTACTATATGAAAAAGATGTGATATTCAGAAACAACTGTTAAAATGTCTAAGCCCCTAATTCCCACCAGCCTTCCTAAGATCACTCCCCTCCCCACCCTTGTACCTGACACTAGCTTCCTATAGCAATTAACTCATTTAAAAACGTTTTGTTAAAATAATATTTTGTGTATTTTTTTTGTTTGTGTTTTTAATATTTTTATTGATTTCAGAGAGGAAGGGAGATGGAGAGATAGAAACATCCATGATGAGAGAATCATTGATCGGCTGCCTCCTGCACACCCCACACTAGGGATCAAGCCCGCAACCTGGGCATGTGCCCTTGACCAGGAATTGAACCGTGACCTCCTGGCTCATAGGTCAACGTTCAACCACTGAGCCATGCCAGCTGGGCTGTTGGTTTTTTTGTTTTGTTTTGAGGCAATATTCGTTAATAACGTAAATTTCAGGTATGATCTCTATACACGTAGCATGCTCACTACCAAAAGTCTAGTTTCTGTTGCCATACATTTGACCTCCTTAACTTATTTAGTCTTCCCCTCAAACCCCCATCCCCTCTGCTAATCACCAGTCTGTTGTCTGTATCTGAGTGGTTTTGTTTTATCTTGTTTATTCATTTGCTGTTTTTGTTTTATATTACACATGAATGAGACCATACAATTTTTGTCTTTTTTTTTTTTTTGGTCTAATTTCACTTAGTTTAATACCCTCAAGCTCCATTCATAATTTCTCAAATGGCAATATTTCATTTTTTTAAATGTATATCTCACATCTTTATCCATTCATCCATCCATTGACACTTAGGTTATTTCCATACCTTGGCTATTGTAAATAATACTGCAGTGAATATAGGAGTGCATATATCTTTTCAAATTAGTGTTTTCATACTCTTCAAATAACTTCCCAGAGGAAGAATTGCTGGTTCATTATAGTAGTTCTATTCTTAATTTTTTGAGGATTTTTAAAAAACCTAACTACAAACCTCAATCATGCTTAATAAAAATGATAGAGAACATTTCCTTGGTTTTTAAATTAAGAATGTTCCTAAGAGTCATCTTTTTTTCCTCAAAGTACATATTTCCCATTATAGAATTATGAATTAGGATCTCAGGGGTTGGAATCTGAACATATGTATTTTGAAAACACTTCCCAGGTCATTCTGATGTTCTCTAGAAAATTAAGGACAGTTCCTCCAATTGACTCTGAAGTAAATGATGTGTGAAGAGAATTTTAACACTTTCATTTTGATGATTTTACTTTTGTATGTAACTCAGTCATTAGTTACCTTGGCACTCCCTCTCCCCCCCCCCTTTTTTTTTTAACCTACCTATTGAAGCCACACCTTTTCACCTTGTTTTCTTACTTTACCTAAGGACAATGGGAAAAAAATGTCTCTGGCTTAATTTTAGCTTTATAATTAGTAGTCTGATGGAATTTTAAAAAAATTAAACAATTAAAAAATTGTTTAGACGGGGGACAGGAAGAGATTAACTAAAGAACATTTAACCAGTTAACTGCCATAAACGTCTATAGATGCAAGCGGCAGACCTTTTTTAATTAAATTCAAAATATCGTGGCAGTTACTGGATATTCTGTATGCATAGCCCATAGATATACAATAGTGTGGGGAATGCTGGGGGTGGGGTAGGGCTAGATGGAGGGGGGAAAATGGGAGGACATCTCTAATACTTTCAATAATAAATTTAAAAAAAGATTAGACCAATGGTCCTATCCAAATGTAGAATATTAAGAAATATCAATATTATTTTTTATATTGTCACCTGATTTAGATCTTATTTTAACCCTGGATTTGTGGGGGGTTTTTTCAGATACTGGCTTTGGCACTACTAGTGGAGGAGCATTTGGAACATCTGCATTTGGTTCTAGTAACAATACTGGAGGCCTGTTTGGAAATTCACAGACCAAACCAGGTAGGGGCTTTATTTGGAATAGAGTTGACTTATTTATAGCTGATACAGGGCTTCACAAAGTGGCTCTAGTATGTCTGTATAACTGTTTTTTACCCCCTTCCATCTCCCAGGAGGATTATTTGGTTCCAGTTCATTTAGCCAGCCAGCTACCTCCACAAGCACCGGTTTTGGGTTTGGCACATCAACAGGAACATCAAATAGCTTGTTTGGAGCTGCAAGCACAGGGACCAGTCTTTTCTCATCCCAAAACAATGCCTTTGCACAAAATAAGCCAACTGGCTTTGGGAGTAAGTAGGACATCATTGTTCATCTACATTTAACAATCAGATTTCCTATTGAATGTGTTTTTTCTTCTTCTTTTTCCTGTGCTCAACATCTTTTCCCCCCACCAGATGACAGAAACAGAGGGAGAAGAAAACTTCAAAATGTATTGAAAGTTTAATAGATTAGAAAGGGAGGGAGGGGGGATGTACATCTCTTCAAGAATGGAAATCGGAGAAGCATTAGTATTTAAGGGATATGCGAAGGTGGAGGCACCTGATAATAATAGAATGACCAGAGATGGGATGAAAAGCCAGGTTAGAGTGGTGTCGTAAGTGTTAAGACAGGAGAATTATGAGGAGGAATGTGTGTAGTCAACAGTATTGTGTGGCATGGGCACCTTTTTCTTGTTTCCGTTTCACATTTGGTATGGAGAGAGACTATAGCAGCAGTGACAAATACTGGCCATGACATGTTTATTCCTCCATTTCTTGCCCATGGCAGATATTTTTAATTGATGGCTTCTTTCTATTGTAATCTAAATGTGATCTGGGGATGTTTCTCCACACAGCACTGTAGTTGAATAAATATGGCCTGTGAGTTGATGCCATTCCCAGCACAAGCAAATGGCAGAACGACTAAGTTACCAAACTATCATTTTTTTTTTTTTTACAAAGGGAAAGCTTTTGTGGGGATGTTGAAATATTTAACCATGACAATGTAAAATGCAATCTAACATACTAATTCAAAAGAGATGTACCTATTCACTTTATGGATTAGGATATGTTTTTTAGAAAATAAATAATTTGCCATTGAGAAAGGACTTTCTTTTTAACATGGTAATTAGGATATCGCTTAATGTTAAATAGTATTGGCAGATAACTTTCCATTACTTGCTGACATTTCTGGCTCTATATAACTTCTTTAGAAGTAGTATTTCTCATATTTTGAAAAATACCCCTTAGAGAACAGTTAAATTCACTTAATTTTTATTTTTTTTCCACTTAATTTTTAAAATGAGCCTTTTGGAAAAGAAAGGTAATGAGAAGATCTATTTTCTATAAAATGATCAGCATGCCTAGTAATTTTTCTATAATAAGAGAGGAGTATGCTAATTATCCGGTATGCCCTTCTTTTAACTTGTATTTCAATTTTACCCAAGTACGGCTTCATGGAAACTTAGTTGAATACAGGATTTAGATTTTGTGTCACTTCAGAGTTGTGAGCTTAGAATTGTGTGTGTGTGTGTGTGTGTGTGTGTGTGTGTGTGTGTGTGTATGAAATTCCTGCTAGTGAAAAAGAAATTTGAAAGAGAAAATTTGAGGTTGTGAAAGTATTGCTGTTCTAGTGCCACAGTTCAATTTCAAGATACCTTACAGGTTCTTACATTCTTTACTGTTACCATCTAATTTTTCTATTATAGATTTTGGAACAAGTACTAGCAGTGGGGGACTTTTTGGAACTACAAATACCACCTCCAATCCTTTTGGAAGCACATCTGGCTCCCTTTTTGGGCCCAGTAGTTTTACAGCTGCTCCAACTGGGACTACTATTAAATTTAATGTAAGTATTTTCTTCCAACTTTTGTGGAACTTCTCTCCCATTTGTATATTTGCAGAATGAGTCATAAAATTTTTTCTCTTTTGAATTATGCAAAGCTTGCTCTCATTCTTCCCAAAAGATGTGCTAAGAACAAAATCTGTAACTAGTTGTATAGTAGAAAGGAAAGGTCTTAAAATATAAATCTAGATTATAATGCATATTTGAATTATATTTACCCTAGTCTAATTTGTATTCACAAGGTTGATTATAACAGGTAATATAAGGTTGAATTTGTACTAGTTCTTAACTGTGTTCATAATTTGGCATCTGAATGGTCAAACATTCTTTATAGAAATAAGGAATTTGGGGCAAACTGTAAAGCTTTTGTTGGTGAAATGGCAAAATGGGCAATAGAGTTTTGTTTTCTTTGGCTTTTTTGAGAGGCGTTCGGTAGAGGATTAGAAGGGAAGCTATTGTTTATAAAAATATATGGAATACCACTTGATGTGATTGGTTGGAAGATACTTAGGATAGGCTTGAGGCAGTTAGCCTAATGGCAATCTGGCAAAAATAGGGCTTGTCAAAAGTTCAGAACGTTCAGAAAGAAATTTCTCAGGCAAGGTGGTAAATTCATAACAGTACTGAATTTAGAATTCTTAATTTAAAATAAAATTAAATACAAATGATAGAGAAAAATACTATGTGTTGTCTCAGAAAGTACAATAATTGAGAAAACTGACATAGTAAGAATCTTTAGTTGTGTCTTTTTCCTCAGATGATCATAGGGGGGGGGCGGGGGGAATCAGGCTTCCATATTTGTTAAATGCAATAATAGTTATAAAGCAAACATTTCAGAGCAGAGAAAGAGGTTTAAACCTCATTCTCAGAAATAGAGGTTTAAATGTGTATATTGGATAAATTGGATAAAGTTTTCCTCATATGTGTGTGTGTGTGTGTGTGTGTGTGTGTGTATATATATATATATATATATATATAAATAATATTAAGTATCTTTTAAAATGTGGAATTCCAGCAGTGGTTCCATACATTTTTTTTTTAAATATATTTTATTGATATTTTACAGAGAGGAAGGGAGAGGGATAGAGAGTTAGAAACATCCATGAGAGAGAAACATCGATCAGCTGCCTCCTGCACACCTCCCACTGGGGATGTGCCCGCAACCAAGGTACATGCCCTTGACCGGAATCGAACCCGGGACCCTTCAGTCCGCAGCCCGACGCTCTATCCACTGAGCCAAACCGGTTTCGGCTTAAGTATCTTTTAGTAGATAATTAGATGGTTTGGTTATGGGATTAATTTCTGGGTTTGTGATAACTATTATTGAGATTGATGTACGGAGAGAACAGACATGCAATGTATTTAGTCAAGCATCCTTGGAACCATCTCATTAGTAAAAGACCTAATGGACTTAGTTATAGGGTTCACTGGTTGCAGAATTGTGTCTGTGAGAGTAGGGATATCAAGCCTGGTTTTATACATCTGCTTTAGACTTTCAAATTTGCTTTTATCTTCTGTTGCAGCCTCTAACTGGTACGGATACTATGGTTAAAGCTGGAGTTAGTACTAACATCAGTACCAAGCACCAGTGTATCACTGCTATGAAAGAATATGAAAGCAAGTCACTAGAGGTCAGTAAAATGCAATACAGAATATCAATCTAACCTTTTGATTTTATTGGAGAGCTGCTTTTGAAAATGTTTTTTATTATTTTAGGATCAAGCGATTCACATTAGGTTTATGTAAAAAATTATTTTTTAAATTAACGTACTATTTATAGATGTGTATTGTTTTAGGCAGGAATAATATTCAGATTGTATGTACGGGCATAATTCTACTAATAGTGTATTCTGATTGGATGTTGTCCACACTACACTGGGCAGTGTGTGTCTGGAGTACATGTGTATGTGTTTTCATTTGTTTGTTTTTGTTAATCCTCACCTGAAGGTATTTTTTCCATTGTTTCTTAGAGAGAGTGGAGAGGGAGGGAAGGAGTGAGGGGAGGAGGGAGAGAGAGAAAGAAACATCAGTTGGTTGCCTCTTGCCAAGACCAGGGTTAGGGATCAAACCCTCGACTCTTGGGTGGTGGGCTGTCGCTCTAACCACTTAGCAATACCAGCCAGGCCATGTGTGTGTTTTTAATAAACTTATGCAAAGTCGTAAGTATACAACATAGTAAGCTTTCACTGAGTAAACTACACTAATGTAGCCAGGATCTAAAGACACAGCATTACCAGCAAGCACCCTTGAGGGCCCCCTTGTGCCCAACCCCCCAGTCACAATCTTCCCCTTCTAAAGGTAACCGCTAACCTGAATACCCATATTTTGCCTATTTTTGCATTTAAAGATGAAATCTTACATTATGTGCTCTTAAGTTTCCTTTTAAATTGAGATCATCCATGTTGTTAGTTTATTCTTATCCTTTTAAATTGAGATCATCCATGAAGTTAGTTTATTCTTGTTGCTGTGTAGTTCTTCGTACATTTTGATTATTATCCCTGATTGTAGCTGTTGCTTCTTCCTACATCCCAACTGCATTTGCTTTATTGGAGAGTGCAGAAACATCATGACTTGTGAGACAAAACTACTAAACTTTCTTCCTTCTTTCCTTAAATTTTCTGAACTCTCCAGAATCCTTCATCTTTTAATCTGCTGATTTTTACATTTGGAGTGGGAGTAGACAAGATTATTATACTAAATAATAAAAAGCATTGTACTGAAAGAAAGTATTATCCTCAGATCTCTAGTAAGCTGCCTGTTTTTTTTGTTTTTGTTTTTTTAATCCTCACTGGAGGATATGTTTTAATTGATTTTTAAAGAGAGAGAGAGAGAGAGAGAGAGAGAGAGACATCAATCGGTTGCCTCCGGGGATGAAACCCACAACCTTTTGGTGCACAGGACAATGCTTCAACCGAGCCATCCAGCCATGGTGCTACCTGGATCTTTTTTAAAAAAATTAAAAAAAATTTTTTTAATTTATTGATTTCAGAGAGAGAGGAGAGACAGATAGAAATATCAATGATGAGAGGGAATCATCGATCGGCTGCCTCCTGCACACCCCCCACTGGGGATCGAGCCCACATCCTGGCCCTGGCAGGAATCGAACCCAGGACCCTGTAGTCCACAGGCCAGCACTCTATCCACTGAGCCAAACCAGCCAGGGCTACCTGGGTCTTTTTAATAAACTGATCTCACTTCTGTCAGCTACTGTTGTGCAGCCCATTTGCAAAGGGGATGCACTGAATACAGTCTGACAGACCTTCTGGGGTCTTTTTATTACATGGAAATGGAACACTGTTAAATATAATTGAGGTATGTGTACTATGCTGCCTCTTGGCAAACTTAATGATCTTAAGAGTTCATACATGCAAGTGAAAAAATTATAAATAAAATTTCCTTAAAATGGGACAGATGGAACAAAAAAAAAAAAGGAGCGCCTTTTAGCAAAGAGGGCATGCTCATTAGTGATTAGTATGCTGTTAACTTTGTAAAAAGTCTTGACCTTTTATTTTGGAGTTAATGCCACCTGCATGTCTAGTTTTGAATGCAGTAAAATAGAATCGCATATCACACTTATTTCCATCCTTTTCTAGTATTTTTTGTTTGTTTCTGTAGTAGCAGAGTACGCCAACTCTTTTATATTGCCTTTTTGCTGGAAAATGTATGTTGAATAAAATTTTCTATTAAAAAAGTTACTGTTTATAAAGGAAAATTAAGATGGGTTGATTCTTTGGACTGTAGTTTTATGGAAAAAATGGTATAGATTTTAATGTCCATTATAGATTATTGAGGATGTTTTCTGTAATGACAATAAGTTAATGTCATTTGTAGTTTTCTGTTTTCTAGTCATGGTTTTTGTGTGACCATGGAACTTAAATACTAAATTCAGGTGTTAGTGTCCTAAATAAATTTTTGACTGCATAGTAAGATTGGAAATATGTTTTCCCTCTAGGAACTTCGTTTAGAGGATTATCAGGCTAACCGGAAAGGCCCCCAGAACCAGGTGGGAGCAGGTACCACAACTGGCTTGTTTGGGTCTTCTCCGGCCACGTCTAGTGCAACAGGACTCTTCAGCTCCTCCACCACTAATTCAGGCTTTGCATATGGTCAGAACAAAACAGCCTTTGGAACTAGTAAGCAATTGACATCATATTGGGCTATACTGAGGAGGGATAGACAACTGAAAGTAAACCATAACTAAAAATAACATCATAAGTGCTATGAAGAAAAATAATGGGGGAGGGGGGGGAGGCATACAGTTTTAAATGAAGATGGTTAAAAAGGGCTTTACTGATGAAGTAACTTTTTTAAAAAAATATATTTCTTTATTGACTTCAGAGAGGAAGTCAATAAAGAGGGAGAGAGGGATAGAAACATGAATGACGAGAGAGAATCATTGATCAGCTGCCTCCAGCACATCCCCTACTTGGGATTGAGCCTGCAACCCAGGCATGTGCCCTTGGCTGGACTTGAACCCGGGACCCTTCAGTCCGCAGGCTGATGCTCTATCCACTGAGCCAAACCAGCTAGGGCTGAAGTAACATTTTTTGTTGTTAATCCTCACCCAAGTATATTTTTGCATTGATTTTATTTTTTAATATGTTATTGATTTCATAGAGAGGGAGAGTGAATGAGGGAGAGACTCAGAGAAAATCATTGATCAGCTGCCTTCTGCATGTCCCATACAGGGGATCGAACCTACAATCCAGGCATGTGCCCTGACCGGGAATTGAACCATTACCTGGTTCATAGGTCGAAGCTCAACTACTGAGCAAACCGGCCTGTCCATTGATTTTTAGAGAGAGTGGAAGGGAGAGGGAGAGACAGAGAGAAACACATATGTGAGAGAGACACATTGATTGGTTACCTCCCACACACACCCTGACCGGGGGCAGGGATTGAGCCTGTAACCAGGGCCAACGTTATATCCCACTGAGCCAAATCGGCTAGGGCTGATGAGGTAACATTTGAGCAGCCACCTAGCTGAAAAAGGTGAGCCATAAAGCTGTACAGATTTCTGGGGGAAGAACATTCCAGCTAGAGGAAACTATAAATCTAAAAAATCTATGTTTTTGCCAGAGGAAAGACAAGTGCAAGTACTGGGGAATATAGGGACAGAATTTTGAAGGACTTTGTGGGCCAGTGTCAAGACTTGAATTTTTATTTGAGTTGGGAAGCCATGAAAGAGAAGTCATATGATTGTGAGTGAAGGATCTTTCTGGTAGCTGCTATATTAAGAGTGGATTGTAAGGGGACATGGGTGGAAACAAATCAGTTAAAAAAGCTACTGCTCTATCTACATGAGAGATGATGTGGCTTGAATGAGAATGGTGCTGTGGAGATGGTAAGAATGTCAATTTGACTATAGAACTAGTGGGATTTGCTAATAGATTGATTTGATGTGAGGTGTGAAAGAAGTCTAGGATGATTACTAAATTACTTTATAAATATATTTTGCAAAGGTAATACACCTACATGATACAAAGTTTATGAAATAATTTTTAAAAAGTATTTATAACCAAATAGCTTTTCTTTCCCTAAGCCACCAGTTTGCCCCTGGAAAAATAGCAAAAGTTAGACTTTTCATAGATTTCTAGAGGGATCTAGAAACACACCCAAAAAATACACTAATAAACACATTTTAAGTGTCATTTAACATTCTCTTCAGTCTTGGTATTCTGTGATTTCATTTAGCTACATATTCTTTGAGTATTGTCATGTCACAATCCTATGCTGAATATATTGATATAAAGAGAAAGCCTCTGTTCTGAAGAAAAACTTAGTGTAACAGGGTTAAAATGCACACATAGACTTCAAATGTAGCATGCTGTCTTCTAATATAGAAGAAAGTTATGGGCTCAAAAAGGAAGATCACTTGGAGTCCGTATTATTGTAAGAATTAAAGTCTGAAGGAAACCTGGAGTTAGGTGAAAGGATGGAAAATGAAACTTACTCAGTTTGAGTAGGGCAGTAGAGATATGTAATCCATATAATAAGACTGTTGTAGTAACTGGATAATGTGAGGTTCGGGGTTTTTTGCCCTCCATTTATTTTTCCTTTTCTTTATTTCTATTTCCTGAAAGGTACAACTGGATTTGGAACAAATCCAGGTGGTCTCTTTGGCCAACAGAATCAGCAAACTACCAGCCTCTTCAACAAACCATTTGCCCAGGCCACAACCACCCAGAACACTGGCTTTTCCTTTGGTAATACCAGCACCCTAGGACAGCCGAGCACCAACACCATGGTAAGGAAACAGGCCCTTAAATACCAGGTGTACCAGTTAGTAATGCGGATTTTGTAATCAAAGTAAACACTATAATTTTAAGAGAAACATTGAAAGTGCTTTATTCAAAATAATGTCCATCGCTAGCTACACATTTCCCCCATCTTTCAGGTAATTTGTGGATACTGTCCCAATAGAACTTTTCTTGTTTTGAGGCAAATCATTCAGAGACCCAATTTTCCACTTCTTTGTAAATTTTAAAGTGCTGCTTAGAAAGTGCATGTGCCATCGATCAGAACAAGTGGTAATCTGAAGGAGCAAGGTCTGGTGAATACGGCAGGAGGGTTAATACTTCCCAGGCAAGATCTTTTAACGTGTCTTTAACTGGTTTTGAAGTGTGTGATGGTGCGTCATCATGAAGCAAAATTACTTTGCCATGTCTTCTGGAACATTCTGGTCGTTTTACAATTAAAGCATGGTTCAAATTGATTATTTGTTGTTGATAGCGATCAGTATTAATGGTTTCACCTGGTTTTAGAAGCTCATAATACACCACACCTTCCTGATCCCACCAAACGCAGAGCATTGTCTTCTTTCTGAAGCGATTTGGCCTTGCAGTTGATGTTGATGGTTGACCTGGATCAACCCATGATTTTGTGTGTTTGGGATTCTCAAAATAAATCCACTTTTTCTTTTTTTAAAATATATTTCATCTGTTTTTCAGAGAGAGGATGGGAGAGGGATAGAGAGCCAGAAACATCGATGAGAGAGAAACATCAATCAGCTGCCTCCTGCACACTCCACACTGGGTATGTGCCTGCAACCAAGGCACATGCCCCTGACCAGAATCGAACCTGGGACCCTTGAGTCCGAAGGCCAGCACTCTATCCACTGAGCCAAACCGGTCAGGGCTAAATCCACTTTTCATCTCCAGTCACAATTCAATGCAAAAAAGACTTTCTTTCGTGCCATTGAAACAACATTTTACTGATGACTTCTTGGTTCAGTTGATGTGGCACCCATTTCCTTCCTTTAAAATCTTCCCCATTGCTTGTAAACGATCGGAAATTGTTTCTTGAGCAACGTTTACTCTTTCTGCAAGTTATTTTGAGTTTGACACACATCTTTATCCAATAATGCTTGTAATTGTTGGTCTTCAAACTTTTCGGTTGACCTGGATATTCTTTGTTTTTAACATCGAAATCATCATCGCTTTTAAAGCATTTAAACCAGCGTTCACAAGTATCTTGAGATGGAGCATGTTCACCATAAGCTTCCCAAAGTATAAGATAACTTTCAGCAGCACTTTTCTTCAAAATAAAAGTAATGAATTGAAACTTCCTGTAAATGCTCTTTTTGGCACGAAATTCAACATTTTTAAGTGTAAAAATATCTGTGATGCTAACACTTTCAGCAAATTTGACATGAAGTTTTGAAGTTTGTTGTCAATACAACAAAATAGCATACATATCATATCGCATATATATCAACATGTAACTCCATCTATTGAAAAAAATTCGCATTAGTAATTGGAACACCTGGTAATTCCAGGTGTTATTTATAGAGGTAAGTAATGAGGATTTTATCATGTCAAAGCAAGTTCTACCTGTACTGCATTTCTTAAGGATTGATGTATGTAGTAATGGGAAGAGAGCAAAATAGTTGAATAATTAATACCTAGATTCTATTTCAGGCTCTACTCTGTACTCATTGAGAGGCTGTAGAGCAAGTCACTTATCTTTTCTGAGCATATTTTCTTATCACTAAGAGCAGCTGGGTGTGCTACAGTTTGCCACCTGGAACCTACACTTTAGGGCTGTGGTAGGCAAACCACGGTTCACAAGCCACATGCGGCTCTTTGGCCCCTTGAGTGTGGCTCTTCCACAAAATACCACGGCCTGGGCCAGTCTATTTTGAAGAAGTGGCGTTAGAAGAAGTTTAAGTTTTAAAAATTTGGCTCTTAAAAGAAATTTCAATTGTTGTACTGTTGATATTTGGCTCTGTTGATTAATGAGTTTGCCAACCACTGCTTTAGGGCATTGACTCCAGCCATTCTGTAGATTGTAGGAGAAAATAGTTATAAATTACTGGCTGTATTTCAAAATGTTCTTTTAGTTTATTCCCTTAAGCAGAGTCAGGCAAAGAAGTTTAGTTAATTAAAATAAAGGGAGAGCCAGATCTTAGAGCCATATTGGGTAGATGCTGCTTTTGTGTTGAAAGTAAAAGAGAAAGCCATTACATCATTACTAGTTTTTATCTAGGGACTCTTTTAGGGAAGTATATTGTTAAAGGTAATTCAGGGTATGCTTTTTTATTAGAATTCCTGGAATTTACCAGGTCTGTCTCTAATTTTTTTTAATATGTTCAGAGTTTTAGAGATACTCTGCCTGATGAAAAAATAAGTACAGCTAGACCCCCCAAAATCATCAAAATACTTGCAAACCGTAGCAGCATATTAAAAAGGATTATATACCATGACCAAGTGGAAGTTATCCCAGAAACGTTGGTTCAACATATCCTACATAATAAAAGCCTAATATGCTAAGTGTCCAGTTGACCAGTCGGCGTTCAACCAATCAAAGCGTAATATGCTAATGATATGCTAAGGCTGCTCAACCGCTTGCTACGACATGCACTGACCACCAGGGGTCAAATGGTCAGACCGGTAGGTTAGCTTGCTGCTGGGTCCGGCCAATTGGGACTAAGCAAGATGGACCGGACATGCCCTGGAGTCCTCCTGTGGTCCCTCCCCGGCTGGCCAACCTCCCACATCTCTCTCTGGCCCTGATTGTGCACCAGTGAGGTCTCTCAGTCTTGCCTGTGCCCTCTCGCAATCTGGGACCCCCCCTCCAGGGATGTTGGAGAGCAGGTTTCAGCCCGATCCCATAGAGAGAGTGCTGCTGAGCCAGAAGCCGGGCTCATGTTGGCTAGCACAGTGGCAGTGGCGGGAGCCTCTCCTACCTCCGTGGCAGCACTAACGATGTCCCCCTCGACATCCCCCAAGGGCTCCCAGACTGCGAGAGGGTGCAGGCCAGGCTGAGGGATGCCCCCCGAGTGCATGAATTTTGTGCACCAGGCCTTTAGTGACAGTATAATAAGCCATAGAAATAGAATAAACGGCAAAACCCACATGATCACCTCACTAGATGCAGAAAAAGTGTTTGACACAGTTTCACGATATAAACAATCAACAAGGAATAGAAAGGAACCTAGCATAGCCAAAACAGTCCTGAAAAAGAAGAAAGCTTGAAAAATGGGTAGGGGTTCAATTCCTGGTCAGGGCACATGCCTGGGTTGTGGGCTCGATTCTCAGGGGCGAGCAGGAGGCAGCAGATCAATGATGTTTCTCTCCCTCTCCCTTCTCTGAAATCAATACAAATATATTTTTTTTAAAAAGACAGTGTGACACAGGCATAATATTATACACATAGATCAGTGAAATTGAATTGAGAGTCCAGAAATAAACCCTCACATTTATAGACAGTTGACTTTTTCTTTATTGATTAAGGTATTACATATGTGTCCTTATTCTCCCATTGGCCCCCACCTCCCACTCATGCCCTCACCACCCTGGTGTCTGTGTCCATTGGTTAGGCTTATATGCATGCATACAAGTCCTTTGGCTGATCGACAGTTGACTTTCAATAAGAGTACCAAGGTACTGTAGTGAGGAAAAAATAATCTTTTCAACAAATAGTGCTGGGACAGCTAATTTTCCATGTGCAAAAAGAATGAAGTTGTACTCTTTCTTCTCACCATTGTTGTAACTATAAAAATTAACTAAAAATAGCCCTAACTGGTTTGGCTCAGTGGATAGAGCACCGGCTTGCGGACTGAAGCGTCCCAGGTTCAATTCCAGTCAAGGACACAGGTCCAGGTTGTGGGCTCGATCCCCAGTAGGGGGGTTGCAGGAGGCAGCCGATCAATGATTCTCTCTCATCGTTGTTTCTCTCCCTCTCCTTTCCTCTCTGAAATCAATAAAAATAATTAACTAGAAATAGATTAAATTCTTAAATATAAGAGCTAAAATATAAAACTCTTAGAGGAAAAGAAGTTAGGCAATGGTTCCTTAGATTTAACATCAAAAGCAGCAAAAGAAAAAAATCGATTGGGCTTTATCAAAATTAAAAACTTTGAGGATCAAAGGTTTATGAGTACGAAAACAGAAAGAATGCCTGAAGATGGGAGAAAATATTTGCAAGTCATATATCTTATAAATGACTTGCATCTAGAATGTTGCCCAAATTACTTATAGCCCTAGTCGGTTTGGCTCAGTGGATAGAGCGTCGGCTTGCGGACTGAAGGGTCCCAGGTTCGATTTTGGCCAAGGGCACATGCCTGAGTTACGGGCTCAATCTCCAGTGGGGGGGCGTGCAGGAGGCAGCCGATCAATGATTCTTATCATTCATGTTTCTATCTCCCTGTCCCTCTCCCTTTCTCTCTGAAATCAATAAAAATATATTACAAAAAAAAAAGAATGCTTATAATTCAGTAAGAAAACAACTTTTTTAAAGTGCCCAAAGTAAAAAAAAAAAAAAAATGGGCTAAAGACTTGATTAGACTGTTCTGCAAAGATGATATACAAATGGTTAATAAGTAGATGAAAAGATAACATCAGTAGTCATCATGGAAATGCATATCAAAACCACAATGAGATGCCATTTCAAAATGATATCTTACTTTTGGATATAAACAAAAAGACAGTAATAAGTATTTTCAAGAATTTGGAACCCTCATATATGCAACCACTTTGAAAAATAGTTTGGTGCTTCCTAAAAATGTTAAACTGAGTTACCATATATACCATGAATAAATACCAAGTTGTACACCTTGGTATTTCTCCAAGAGAAATGAAAACATAAAAACTTGTATATAGCCCAGCCAGTGTGGTTTGGTGGGTTGAGCATTGTTCCATGTACCAAGAGGTCTCACATGCCCAGGCTGCAGGCCCAATCCCCTGTAGGGGGGCATGCAGGAGGCAGCCGATCGATCTTTCTGTGTCATCGATTTTTCTATCTCTCTCTTTCTCTAAAAAGTCAATAAAAACATTTAAATCAACAAAAGGCTTGTACACAAACTTGTATCATAGCAGCACTTTCATACTAGGCAAAAGGTGGAGAAACCCAAATGTCCATCAATGGATAAATAAGTGTGATATATATGCACATACACTCTCACACACTCACACTCTAGACCAGGGGTGGGCAAACTTTTTGACTCGAGGGCCACAATGGGTTCTTAAACTGGACCGGAGGGCCGGAACAAAAGCATGGATGGAGTGTTTGTGTGAACTAATATAAATTCAAAGTAAAGGAGCGGAGGGGAGAGCAAGAGAACCCTCCGCTCTTTCGGCTCCACGGGCCGGATAGAACAGCCGAACGGGCCGGATCCGGCTCGCAGGCCGTAGTTTGCCCACAGCTGCTCTAGACTATTATTTAACTATAGAGGCCCGTTGCACAAATTCGTGCACGGCTGGAGTCCAACTGGCCCACCCCAATGTGGGCTGATGGGGGTTGGACCGGCGGAGGAAGGGGGCGGGGGCAGAGGCAGAGGGGACATGGGAGGTTGGCCAGCTGGCCCCACCCCTGATGGGTCAGTTGGCCACTGCAGTGGGCATCATAGCGACCAGTCATTCCGGCGTTTTAGTCGCTGGCTTTTTATAAATATAGATAACTAGAGGCCCAGTGCACGAAATCCTGCACGGGTCGGGTCCTTCGGGATAGCCTGCAGGGATCGGGCCTAAACCCAAAGTCCAACGCAGCCTGCAGCTCCTACCTGCTGCTCCTGTTCATCCTGGCCCCACTGTGCCTGCTGCAGGCTCAGAGAGGCCCTCACTGCCACAGCAGCGCTTGCCAGCCATGAGCCCTGCGTCTGGCGCCCTTCCAAAGGGAGTGGCCTGTGTGATCAGGCTGAAACCGACTCTCCAACATTCTCCGAGGCATCCCAGATTTTGAGAGGGCGCAGACCTGGCTGAAGGACCTCACCGGTGCACAATTGGGCTGAGGAGGGACCGCAGGAGGGTTCCAGGGCGTGTCTGGCCCATCTCGCTCAGTCCCGATCGGCCGGACCCCAACAGCAAGCTAACCTACCAGTCAGAGCATCTGCCCCCTGGTGGTCAGTGCATGTCAAAGGAGCGGTTGAGTATCCTTAGCATATTATTAGCATATTATGCTTAGATTGGTTGTTCAGTCTATTTGCATATTATTCTTCTATTAGGATGATATGGGGTGAAGTACTCTGATATATTCTACAACATGGATGGACCTTTACACATGCTAAGTGAATGAAGCCATTCACCAAACACCACATTTTTTATCATTCCTTTATATGAAATGTTCTGGATGGACAAATCCATGGAAACAGAAGGTAGATTAGTGATTGATTATCTAGGAATTGGGAGGGCAGTAACTGCTAATGAGTGTGGGGTTGTTTTTTTAAAATAATATTTTTTTTATTGATTTCAGAGAGAGAGGGAGAGAGATATAAGATAGAAACATCAGTCATTGATCTGCTGCCTCCTGCACTTCCCCTACTGGGGATCGAGCCTGCAAACCAGGCATGTACCCTGACCCGGAATCAAACTCTGACCTCCTGGTTAGTAGGTCGATGCTCAACCATTGAGCCACACCAGCCGGGCCCTGGGGTTTCTTTTTATAGTGATAAAAGTGTTCTAAATTTAGAGAGTGAGATTGTTGCACAAAACAATTAAATAGTCTACTATAAATGAGTAAATTTTATGATATGTAAATTATGTCTCAATGAAACTGTTTAAAAATACTACTTTAAGTTGTCACTTCAACAATGGTCCAGCTAGAGAAACCAAGATGGCGGCATAGGTAAACACCTAAACTGCTGCCTCGCACAACAATATCAAAACTACCACTAAAAGATAAAACAGACACCATCCAGAACCACAGGAAAGCTGGCTGAGTGGAAATTCTACAACTAGAAGAAAAGAGGAAAGCACATTGAGACTCAGAGGAGCTACAAAAGGCTGAGGTACGGAGACTCGCACATGGAGAGGACGGGAGGCTGTGTGCACCGGCAGCTGAGTGCGCAGCTGGCTTTCTAAAGCGGGAGGGAGAAGGAAACTCCCAACTGCACTGAACTCCAGTCCCTGGTGAGACGCTGGGGAACCAGACTCATTCGGGGGGAATCTGGACTGTCAGGAAAAAGAAAGCACACTGAGACTCGGGAGCTGTGGAAGGCAGAGGTCCGGAGGTACACGCGCACAGGGAGGACTGACAGTTGAACGCACGGAAGGCTGAGTGCGCGGCTGGCTTTCTAAAGCAGGAGGGAGACAGAAGCTCCTGACTGCATTGAACTCCAGTTCCGGGCAAGTTTCTGGGAACCCTGACTAATTCAGGGAGAAACTGGACTGTCTGGCAGCGGGCGAAACTCGAGGGCGGCTTTCTCTCAGAGGTGCTTGCAGCAATTACCGAGGGACACTGAGACCCAGGGGCCTCATAGGGCAGGGCTGATGGGAAACCAAGGCTGTCTGCTCCGCCCTAAAACTCTGCCCCATCCAAGCTGAGCACAGAGGCTTTTGCAATTTTGCAAGTCTTGTCTCATAAGAGTGTCTCTAGCACAGAAGTTCTCCCAGCATAGACACAGCTGATCCTCACAGCCAGTTGGCCTGGAGGTCAATTCCTCCCAGTGATACCAACAACAATCAAGACTTAACTACAACAAGGCTGAGCACACAGCCTACAAAGGGGTACACCAAGAGCGTCCACCTCAGGTAACTGAGGTGTCCTAGAGGACACCTACCACACAAAGCTACTCTACCAACTCAGGAAAGCAGCGAAAATGCGGAGAAACAGGTCACAAATGAAGGAAATGGAGGAAAGCAAACGATAGGATATAGAGTTCAAAAACCACGGTTATAAGATTTTTCAAGAATTTCCTAGAAAAGGCCGATAAGTTTAGTGAGACCCTTGAGGATATGGAAAAGGACCAACTAGAAATTAAACATACACTGACTGAAATAAAAAATATTATACAGAGACCTAACAGCAGACTAGAGGACCGCAAGAATCAAGTCAAGGAGTTGAAATACAAAGAAGCAAAAAACACTCAGCCGGAAAAGCAAAAAGCAAAAAGAATCCAAAAATTTGAAGATAGTGTAAGGAGCCTCTGGGACAACCTCAAGTGTACCAACATCTGAATTATGGGGGTGCCAGAAGAAGAGAGAGAGCAGCAAGATACTAAAAACCTATTTGAAGAAATAATGACTGAAAACTTCTCCCACCTGGTGAAAGAAATAGACTTACAAATCCAGGAAGCACACAGAGCCCCAAACAAAAGGAATCCAAAGAGGACCACACCAAGACACATCATAATTAAAATGCCAAGAGCAAAAGACAAAGAGAGAATATTAAAAGCAGCAAGAGAAAAACAGTTAATTACCTAAAAGGGAGCACCCATATGATTATCAGCTGATTTCTCAACAAAAACTATGCAGGCTAGACGGGAGTGGCAGGAAATATTCAAAGTGATGAATAGCAAGAACCTACAACCAAGATTACTCTACCCAGCAAAGCTATCATTCAGTATTGAAGGGCAGATAAAGAGCTTCACAGATAAGAAAAAGCTGAAGGAGTTCATCACCACCAAACCAGTATTATATGAAATGCTGAAAGGTATTCTTTAAGAAGAGGAAGAAGAAAAAATGTAAAGAGAAAAATTATGAACAACAAATACATATCTATCAACAAGCGAACCTAAAAATCAAGTGAATTAAAAACCTGAGGAACAGAATAATCTGGTGAATATAATAGAATCAGGGGCATAGAAAGGGAGTGGACTGATAATTCTCAGGCGGAGAGGGGTATGGGGGGTTCATGAAGAGAATGGACAAAAATCATACACCTATGGATGAGGACAGTGGGGGGGAGGTAAGGGCAGAAGGTGGGGTGGGAAATGGGTAGAGGGGAGCTATGGGGGGAAAAAGGAGAAATAATTGTAATAATCTGAATAAAGATTTATTTAAAAAAAATAAAAATAAAAAAATAAAAATCAAGTGAATAAAAAATCTGATGAACAGAATAAACTGGTGAATATAAAATCAGGGGCATAGAAAGGGAGTGGACTGACAATTCTTGTGAGGGGGGGAGAGGGGTGTGGGAGGTGTAGGAAGAGACTTGAGGACAGTGTGGGGGAGGTAAGGGCAGAGGGTGGGGTGGGAACTGGGTGGAAGGGAGCTATGGGGGAAAAAAAGAGGAACAATTGCAATAATCTGACAAAGATTTATTAAATTTAAAACAAGCAATAGTTTCATTAGTACAGTAATTTTGTAAACTAATGCACAAGTAAAATATTTTAACATTGGATGATACAAGCCTTGCTTATTTGAAATTTGGTTCTGCCACTCAGTAGCTGTGATATATTGGTCAAATTTTGACTGCTCTGAGGTTTATTTTCTTTTGGAAAATGGCCCAGCTTTTTAGGGTTGTTGTGAAGAAATGCTCTATGTAGAGTGTTAAAGAAAGTATTTACCACATAAGCTTTTAAAAAGTCAACTATTACTAATTTAAGAAAGACTCTTAAACTGACTACTGTAGGACATCTTTTAATCTAGGTTACTTTTTGCAGGGTTTATTTGGAGTAACCCAAGCCTCGCAGCCGGGAGGTCTTTTTGGGACAGCTACAAACACCAGCACTGGGACAGCATTTGGAACAGGAACAGGTCTCTTTGGGCAGACCAATACTGGATTTGGTGCTGTTGGTTCGGTGGGTTTTTACATTTGATTATAATATGAAGAGGTGTCTAAATCTGTTAAAGGAATTTCTCAAAAATATTTTACTGTCTTTCAAGTATCTTATTGGGTATATTATATGATTTGATACTGAAAAGTTATTAGGTAACTTTAATAGGTTACTTTTCAAATAGTTCTTTTTTAAACTTTTTACTTCAATGCTTGTGTGCAGTTTACTTTTTTTAAAAAAATATATTTTATTGATTTTTTACAGAGAGGAAGGGAGAAGGATAGAGAGTTAGAAACATCGATGAGAAACATCAATCAGCTGCCTCTTGCACACCCCCTACTGGGGATGTGCCCGCAACCAGGGTACATGCCCTTGACCGGAATCGAACCTGGGACCCTTCAGTCCGCAGGTCGACGCTCTAGCCACTGAGCCAAACCGGTTAGGGCAGTTTACTTCTTTAAAAAAATATATGTTATTGATTTTTTACAGAGAGGAAGGGAGAGAGATAGAGAGTTAGAAACATCGATGAGAGAGAAACATCGATCAGCTGCCTCCTGTACACCCCCTACTGGGGATGTACCCATAACCAAGGTACATGCCCTTGACCGGAACCTGGGACCTTTCATTCCCCAGGCTGACACTCTATCCACTGAGCCAAACCAGTCAGGGCTGCAGTTTACTTTTGATAGCAAACTACCCTCTAATTTTTTAATTTAAATTGTTGAGTCTAAATTGAGATGCTTTCATTCTTAAATTGGGTAATTTTTAACTTTTTGTTCTGACCTGTTTTATGTGACAAGTGGATATGATATTTGAGAATTAAATATTTTTGGTATTGATAAAATTGTTAATTGTTGTGCCGAAACCGGTTTGGCTCAGTGGATAGAGCGTCGGCCTGCGGACTCAAGGGTCCCGGGTTCGATTCTGGTCAAGGGCATGTACCTTGGTTGCGGGCACATCCCCAGTGGGGGGTGTGCAGGAGGCAGCTGATCGATCTTTCTCTCTCATCGATGTTTCTAGCTCTCTACCCCTCTCCCTTCCTCTCTGTAAAATATCAATAAAATATATTTTTTTAAAAAATTGTTAATTGTTGGTGTTTTTACAGTTCTCATGTTGCTGGAGGCTTAACTGAATTATTTTTCTTGTTAAGTTATTTAAGTAAATTATAATTTTAGAATGTGCTTCACCTAAAAACAATAGTAAATTCTTGATTACCACTTAAACTGTATGAGAATCAGTATGAAGCAGTCAATCTGTATTATACCCATTATAAAAAGCTTTAAACATATAGTGTGGGTAATTTTTTAAAAATCTCTAAAACATGTATTTCTGATTTTATAGAGATTGGAATCTGTTATTTCTTAACTTTGTTTGGTTAGCTAGTTGATGTAAGAAATTGTGAAAATTATATAATGCCTCCGAAAGTTATTTTTAAATAACCTTATTGAGATATAATCTATGTACCATACAATTTACCCTCTTAAAGTTTACAATTCAGTGGCTTTTATTCTAGTCACCGAATGTGAAACTATCACCACAGTCAATTTTAGAACATATTTATCACCCTAAAAAGGAACCTCATACTCATCACTTCTCATTGCCGCCAGTTACCTCAGGCCTGCTTTCTGTCTGTGAATTTTTTTTTTTTAATATATTTTATTGATTTTTTACAGAGAGGAAGAGAGAGGGATAGAGAGTTAGAAACATCGATGAGAGACATCGATCAGCTGCCTCCTGCACGCCCCCTACTGGGGATGTGCTGGCAACCCAGGTACATGCCCTTGACCGGAATCGAACCTGGAACCCTTCAGTCCGCAGGCCGACGCTCTATCCACTGAGCCAAACCAGTTAGGGCTCTGTCTGTGAATTTACCTATTTTGGTCATTTCATATAATGGAATCATATAATGTGACATTTCTTTCGCTTAATGTTTTGAAGGTTCACTTAAAGAATGCTTAAATTTTTTATTGTAATTGTTTCTACTGTCTAATTAAATACATGATACATTTCTGTTACCAGGTTAAAAAAATATATTTGATTCCTGTATTATTTTTTTTTGCCTCTCTGAAATCTTGTGATGCTGAGGGGTTTCCATTAACTTCTGAGGCTGTATGCATAATGTCAATGTTGCTCAGACTAGTTTACTTTTCTGCTAGTCTTTCTTTTTTTAATATATATTTTTTAAAATATTTTTTTATTAATTTTAGAGAGGAAAGAGGAGGGAGAGAGAGATAGAAACATCGATGATGAGAGACAATCATTGATCAGTTGCCTCCCGCATGCCCCCCCACTGGGGATCGAGCCCACAACCCAGGCATGTGCTCTTAACCGGAATCGAACCTAAGACCTTTCAGTCCACCGACTGACTCTCTATCCACTGAGCCAAACCAGCTAGGGCTCTGCCAGTCTTTATTCATCCTCCTTTTATCTTTTTTTTAAAAAATATATTTTTATTGATTTCAGAGAGGAAGGGAGACGGAGAGAGATAGAAACATCAATAATGAAAGAGAACCATGGATCTGCTGCCTCCTGCACGCCACCCACCCACCCCCCACCCCCCACCCCACTGGGAATCCAGCCCACAACTCGGGCATGTGCCCTTGACCGGAATTGAACCCAGGACCCTTCAGTCTGTAATCCAACGCTCTATCCACTGAGCCCAAAACAGCTCCTTTTATCTTTTTTATAAAAATAATGGTTTCTCTCCTTTACTTCACACCCAATCCCGCATACCCGAGTTATCCTCTATTTACTGTTTTTTATACTAAAATTTTTTCCTATATTCTGTTCTTTTTAGACCCTGTTTGGCAATAACAAGCTTACTACATTTGGAACCAGCACAACCAGTGCTCCTTCATTTGGTACAACCAGTGGCGGGCTCTTTGGTAACAAACCAACCCTGACTTTAGGAACCAATACAAACACTTCCAATTTTGGTACATATAAAAAGCAGGTTTGGCTCTCTTAAAGTTACACTGACTATACCACACATCATTCTCCTGATTCATATGATTGGGAATATTTAAAAATTCTCAGGTAAGCCATAGCTCGATGTCAGTATAAGAGGGAAAGATTTAAAATCATGGGCATGGGTTGAGATACCAGAGATATTCAATTGCCTTTCCTCATTCATATATGTTTGAACATTCTACTTTGGATAAAATGGGCCATTCAGCACATGCAGCAGTACTTTGCAGAAAGTTGGTTCTCTAATGGAGATAGATTTTTTTCAAAATTAGGACACATCATTTTCTTTGGATTAATTTTTTTTTTTTAATATATTTTATTGATATTTCACAGAGAGGAAGGGAGAGGGATAGAGAGCTAGAAACATCGATGAGAGAGAAACATCGATCAGCTGCCTCCTGCACACCCCCCACTGGGGATGTGCCCGCAACCAAGGTACATGCCCCTGACCGGAATCGAACCCGGGACCTTTCAGTCCGCAGGCCAACGCTCTATCCACTGAGCCAAACCGGTTTCGGCTGGATTAATTTTTTAAATCAGTAGTTGAGAAACCACAAATGAAACAAACTTGGTTGAGATAATACATTCTGTTAGGCCAGGTTTCAAACAGGGAAGTAGTGCATAGAAACAAGAATTTCGTGATTCTTGTTTTAAATGTTTTTTTTTTTTTTTTATTTTTTGAGATTTGATGATTTGAGTCCTTTTTGATATTGTGGATTTTTAGTTATAGTTGCAAAAAGCTTTATTTTTTATTACATGTTCATTGTAAAAGATTCTGAAAATTCAAATAAGATTGAACAATAATTGACAAAACAAACCCTAAACTATTCTTTGGAAAAATTAAAACCCGTTTAAAGGAAACATTATACAATATTATGTTAAATGCCTACCATAACTATCAAATTAAATTTTCAAACAAATTCAACATTATTGTGTTAAATCAGATAATGGAAAGTTCATTTTATCACCAAATGAAATAGTGGTTTAAATATTTGCTAAGGATTTCAGATACATCATTAGGTGCTGGATATCTAGTGGGACATTAATGCAAAGAACATGGTTATTTGCCATAGATCAGTAGTCACATAGTTTTTCAGTGAGTTTTTAAAAAAATTGATTTCAGAGAGGAACGGAGAAACATCAATGTGAGAAACATTAATCAGTTGCCTCCCTTACACACTCTGAATGGGAATTGAACTCACCGCCTTTTGGTTTATGATACGACACTCCAACCAACTCAGCCACACCAGCCAGGGCTCAGTGAGTTTTTAAATGATCTTGTAACATATTGGAGAAAGGGACTATCTTAATCGTCCATTAAAAGGTTATATGTTTTCACAGAAATATGAACTATGTGAAGTAGATAGGTCCTTGTCAGGTACCAATTCCAATATTTATATATTTTGTAACTCCTTTTGCTTGATCGCTCCTAGTAATGATTATCATTCCATCTATAATTCTTTTTGGTTGTACTTTATGAAAGAAAGGTTTTGAAGCATTGGACTTGGTTAACATGGGCATCTATTTTGTGTACTTGTTTTTATCTACAGAATTAAGATGGGAAAGATACTTAAGCATTAAATCAGTGCTTTTCCACCTTTTTTTTTTTAAGTCACTATCACTTTTCCCCAAGGAGCCATTCAAGACCATTTTAGCCCTCCCAAGAACCACTTTTGCTCCCTTTGAAAATGCATATATATTTTTTTAATTATTGGATGGTTTTATTTATTTTTAAAAAATATTTTTATTGATTTCAGAAAGGGAGGGAGAGAGAGATAGAAACATCAATGATGAGAGAGAACCATTGATTGGCTGCCTCCTGAACGCCCCCTATTGCAGATCGTTGCTGCAACCCAGGCCTGTGCCCCTGATGGGAATTGAACCCAGGACCTTCAGTCCGCAGGCTGACACTCTATTCATTGAGCCAAACCAGCTAGCAGGGGTGGGCAAACTTTTTGACTCGAGGGCCACAATGGGTTCTTAAACTGGACCAGAGGGCCGGAACAAAAGCATGGATGGAGTGTTTGTGTGAACTAATATAAATTCAAAGTAAAGGAGCGGAGGGGAGAGCAAGAGAACCCTCCGCTCTTTCGGCTCCACGGGCCGGATAGAACAGCCGAACGGGCTGGATTCGGCCCGCAGGCCGTAGTTTGCCCACGGCTGAGCTAGGGTCATATTTTTTTCTGTAGCACAAAATCAAATGTTACTTCTATCTGACTTAGTGTTTGTGTAGGCTATACTTGATAAAATAGGCTAGACTTCTGAAATGTATTTGATGTTATTCCAAGATTGCAGATTTTGGGTTTATTTGGAGATACTTTGTTTTTACTCATGTTCAGTGATTTGAAAATGGAAGGTCTCATCATTATCTGATGTGTCCCAGCAGCTTACATGCTGAATTTGAATTGCCCTTTTTTAAAAAAAAATCCCTAATGTTGATCGAATGCCTGGCAGTTAGTAGGTGCTCACTAAAAGTTTGTTAAATGAATTAAAGAATGAATAATTGGGGCCCTAAGAGGAAGGATTCCCTGTAATTTATAAGTCAGATGGAGGTTGCAGGGCGGCAAGTTTTGTTATACTCTTGGAGGAACTTACTTCAGTATTGTCCTCAAGAGATTCAGGTCTAAATAAAGCTTTCTTTGATTTTCCTATTTTCTTGGGAAGTTGTCAACTTTGATTTTGTGGGCAGAGATAATCATGTGATTTAGAAATAAGTCCTATAACAAATCTGGAAATGGAATAAGGTTATGCCAAGATTTGGGGCCATCATTATGTCATTGTCATTTACACGCTATTCAGTATGGGATTGTGATTAATCCACACTGTTAAAGGTTGGGATACCTGCTACAATTAATTGGTGTTGCCAGATCTTTCAGTTATTCTTTAGAGTTTTCAGCTCATTTTCTTGGTAAATAATTATGGACAAGTTTAAGTGACTCTATGATAATGTCTGAATTTCTGAATGAATGGAATAGATTTAAAGAGGATGAAGATCCTTTGGGTATTGATAAGATGGTGCTTAGCAATAAATCAGTGCCTCTTCTATGCTGCTTTTGTATACAAATAGCTCCTTTAACTGTCCTAGACATCTTTTTTAAGCTTATTTTTATAAAAAATTGATTTGAGAGAAGCATCAATTTGTTGTTCCACTTATTTATGCATTCATTGGTTGCTTCTTATATGTGCTCTGATCAGGGATCGAACCTATAATGTTGGCATATTGGGACAACCCTCTAACCAATTGTGCTACCTGGCCAGGGCTAAGCTGATTTTTTAAGGTATAATTATATTAGTTTCAAATATACAACATAATGATTCAATATTTATATGTATTGGGAAATGATCACCACAGTAAGTCCAGTTAATACCTGTCACCATACATAGTTACAAATTTTCTTTTTCTTGTGATGAAAACTTTTATGATTTACTCTTTTTTTATATATATATTTTATTGATTTTTTTACAGAGAGGAAGTTGAGAGGGATAGAAAGTTAGAAACATTGATGAGAGAGAAACATCTATCAGCTGCCTCCAGCACCCGCCTCCCCACTGGGGATGTGCCCACAACCAAGGTACATGCCCTTGACTGGAATCGAACCTGGGACCACTCAGTCCGCAGGCCGACGCTCTATTTACTGAGCCAAACCAGCTAGGGCTGTGATTTACTTTCTTAGCAACTTTCAAATATGCAATACAGTATTATTAACTTTTGTCACTATGCTGTACATTATATCCATATGACTTATAACCAGAAGTTTGCAGTTTTTGAAACCCCCCATTTACCTATTCCCCCACCTCTAGCAACCACTGATCTGTTCCCTATCTATGAGTTCATTTTTTTAGGTTCTACATATAAGTGAGACCATGTTGCATTTGTATTTTTCTGTCTGACTTGACTTTTTTCACTTACCATAATGCCCCCAAATTTTATCTTGTTGTTGATGACCAGATTTTATTGTATTTTTATCTCAATAATATTCTGTCTATATGTATATACATATATATACACACACATATGTGTGTGTGTGTATGTGTGTGTATATATTTTTTTTATTTTTATTTTTTTTACATGAAAGCCTAAGTGACCATTCTACTGGTAGCTATGACATGCACTGACCACCAAGGGGCAGATGCTCTGACCAGTAGGTTAGCTTGCTGCTGGGGTCCAGCTGATCGGGACTGGGTCAGATGGGCCAGACATGCCCTGGAGCCCTCCCACAGTCCCTCCCCGGCCCCAGTCATGCACCGGTGGGGTCCCTCGGCCTGACCTGTGCCCTCTCTCAATCCAGGAGGACCCCTTGGGGGATTTCCGCAGGCCAGGCCGAGGGACCACATTGGTGCACGAATTCATGCACCAGGCCTCTAGTTGTAAATGATGCATATATTTTTTGAGGTAATTTTTTCATTTTCTTTGGATGAATATCTGCAAATGTAATTGTTGAGCTGTATGACAGTTCTACTTTAAATGTTTTGAGGAATTTTGATACTGATTTCCATAGTTGTTACACCATACATTTCCACCAACAGTGCACAGTGGTGCCCTTTCTTCCACATCCTTGCCAGTACTTGTTTCTTGCCTTTTTGATGTTGGCCATTCTAACAGGTGTGAGGTGATAATTTATGTGGTTTTGATTTGCAGTTTACTGGTAATTAGTGATGTTGAGCACCTTTTTTTGTGTGCCTGTTAGCCAAAACTAAAATGTCTATTCAGATTCTCTGCCCATTTTCTAATCAGATTTTTTTTGCTATTGAGTTGAATTAGTTCTTCATGTATTTTGGATAGTAACCATTTATTCAGATGTATGATCTGCAAATATTTTCTCCCATGCAGTAGGTTGCCTTTCATTTTACCGATGGTTTCCTTTGCTGTATAGAAGCTTTTTAGTTTGATGTAGTCCCACTTGATTATTTTTGCTTTTGTTGCCTTTGCTTTTGGTGTCAGATCCAAAAAACCATCACCAAGACAGATATCAGGGAGATTACCACATATGCTTTCTTATAGGAATTAGTTGGTTTCAGGTCTTAACGTTTTATGTCTTTTTTAATCCATTTTGTGTATGGTGTTAGATAGTGGTCCAGTTTGATTCTTTTGCATGTGGCTGTCCAGTTTTCCCCAATATCATTCATTAAAGAGGCTATCCTTTCCCATTCGTATATTCTTGATTCCTTTGTCGTAAATTAATTGATCATTAAGTAATTGTTCTTAATTTTAAAAATTGTTTGAAATGACAGAGGTGATAAACTTTTGTCAGTAAGAATCTGAGTAAATGTGTGGTATAAACAGTGTAAGTTGGGACTTATTTCCCTCCTGTGGGTTTGAGGTAGTTCATAAATATTTTGTTTTCTGCTGTTTATGGGGATGGATGATACTTTCTGGTTAAATTTTAACTCAAAAATAATATCTCCAAGTACATTTTTTTCTTTTCTTAAATACAGCCTTATTGATTTCAGAAAGGAATGGAGAGGGCAATAAAAACATAAATGATGATTTATTACCCAAATATTTTTGACATTTTGCAAGGTTGCTGCCTCCTGAATGCCCCCTACTGGGGATTGAGCCTGCAACATGGGCATGTGCTCTGACCCGGAATCAATCTGGGACCTCCTGGTTCATAGGTATACAAAAAAACCACTGAGCCATGCCAACCGAGCCATTTTTTTTTTTCTTCTTCTAAAAGAATTGATTGTGCTTGAGTAGGCAGTACTCTGTTTTTGTAGCAAAGCTATTAATTAGCACAATTGAAAAGATTTAATGAGTGTATGAATTAAATGTATTGAGATGAAGTTAGATTACTGCTTGTATTTTTAAATGACTGATCTGACAGTGTATAATCTTAGTAGGTGATACTGTCATACATTCCAAGATACTCTGTTTATTCTGTAAATCTTTTGTATTTGTTCCTCTTCATGATGTCTATAAAAAAGACTTTCAAGTATTTTACCAACAAGGTTTGCTGGCCAATGATTGATTATTGTTTTCCTCTTATAAAATACATTAATGATATATTCATTAGTTTTGTTGTTGTTATGTAGCTCCACAAAGAGTGCAGAAACAGTGTGGACATATCTGAACAAAAGAGAAATAATAGCAGTAATGTGATGTAGGTGTGTTTGTGGGGAGATCTGTGGAATTTACAGGGGCATCAGGATATTTCTAAATGATGGGTCATAGTGAAGGAGGATGGTTTGTACAACTCTCCATTATCTCTTTGAAACAATTCAATTCAAGAAAAGTTTATGAGTGGTTATTTTCTTTTTAATATCAGCTAGCCGAGTACTTGAGTGCTCCTATGAGCTGATTGAATATGACACCATTAAAGCTTCTTATGTGTGATCAGCCACTTATTATCATCCATATAACATCCATTTGTTCAAAACGAAAGTTGCTTTAGAGATTTTTTTATTTTTTTAAACATATTTTTATTGATTTCAGAGAGGAAGGGAGAGGGATAGAGAGATAGAAACATCAATGATGAGAATCATTGATTGGCTGCCTCCTGCACACCCCCTACACAACCCAGGCATGTGCCCTTGGCCAGAATTGAACCTCGGACCCTTTAGTCCACAGGCCAACACTCTGTCCACTGAGCCAAACCGGCTAGGGCGCTTAAGAGATTTTCTATAGGTAATTTTCTCTTAGCAAGAACCTCTAGATTCATTAAAGTGTCTTTATTTGTTGACTATCTTATTTTTTTATTGAAAGTTTGAGGGAATGAGTTTTTCTTCTAATAACCATGAGACATAGGTTGGAGACTTTGAGCCTTACAAAGGTAATGTTTCCCAAGCTCAAGCACAATCACTTTGCTTTTTTTTTTTTTTTTTCTATAAATTTTATTGAATTTTTACAGAGAGGAAGGGAAAGGGACAGAGAGCCATAAACATCGATGAGAGAGAAACATCGACCAGCTGCCTCCTGCACACCCCCAACTGGGATGTGCCCGCAACCAGGGTACGTGCCCTTGACCGGAATCGAACCCGGGACCCTTCAGTCCGCAGGCCGACGCTCTATCCACTGAGCCAAACCGGCCAGGGCTCACTTTGCTTTTAAAAATTGGATATTATCCTATATTGAATTGGTATTTCAAGGCTGAAATGTATTAATAGGAAGACTTGTAGTATTAATAAATTAGCCTACCATTAGGATATCTAACTGAAAGGATGTAAAACTTAGGGTCAAAATGCTTTCCATTAAAGTCCCTTGTGCAAGAAAGTGAGAGTTGTATTTAAAGTACAGTCCACTCATTCTTTTGTCTTTCTAGGTTTTGGCACAAATACCAGTGGGAATAGTATTTTTGGAAGTAAACCAGGACCCGGGACTCTGGGAACTGGGCTTGGTACAGGATTTGGAACAGGTAAGGAATTGTACCATGAGATTTAGGAAGTAATCATTTTGGCTTTCTATTTTTTTTTGTTGTTGTTGTTCTTAACTAGTTTTATTTATTTATTTTTTTTAAATAAATCTTTATTCAGATTATTACAATTATTTCTCCTTTTTCCCCCCATAGCTCCCCTCCACCCATTTCCCACCCCACCTTCTGCCCTTACCTCCCCCCCACTGTCCTCATCCATAGGTGTATGATTTTTGTCCATTCTCTTCATGAACCCCCCATACCCCTTTCCCCCTGAGAATTATCAGTCCACTCCCTTTCTATGCCCCTGATTCTATTATATTCACCAGATTATTCTGTTCCTCAGGTTTTTAATTCACTTGATTTTTAGGTTCGCTTGTTGATAGATATGTATTTGTTGTTCATAATTTTTCTCTTTACTTTTTTCTTCTTCCTCTTCTTTAAGAATACCTTTCAGCATTTCATATAATACTGGTTTGGTGGTGATGAATTCCTTCAGCTTTTTCTTATCTGTGAAGCTCTTTATCTGCCCTTCAATTCTGAATGATAGCTTTGCTGGGTAGAGTAATCTTGGTTGTAGGTTCTTGCTATTCATCACATTGAAAATTTCTTGCCACTCCCGTCTGGCCTGCATAGTTTCTGTTGAGAAGTCAGCTGACAGTCGTATGGGCGCTCCCTTGTAGGTAATTAACTGTTTTTCTCTTGCTGCTTTTAATATTCTCTCTTTGTCTTTTGCTCTTGGCATTTTAATTATGATGTGTCTTGGTGTGGTCCTCTTTGGATTCCTTTTGTTTGGGGTTCTGTGGGCTTCCTGGACTTGTAAGTCTATTTCTTTCACCAGGTGGGGGAAGTTTTCGGTCATTATTTCTTCAAATAGGTTTTCAGTATCTTGCTCTCTCTCTTCTTCTGGCACCCCCATAATTCTGATGTTGGTACGCTTGAAGTTGTCCCAGAGTCTTCTTACATTATCTTCAACTTTTTGGATTTTTTTTTTTTTTGCTTTTTGCTTTTTCAGTTGAGTGTTTTTTGCTTCTTTGTATTTCAATTCTTTGACTTGATTCTTGTGTTCCTCTATTCTGTTTCTGGGTCTCTGTATAATATTTTTTATTTCAGTCAGTGTATGTTTAATTTCTAGTTGGTCCTTTTTCATATCTTCGAGGGTCTCGTTATATTTATCGGCCTTTTCTAGGATATTCTTAAAAAGTCTTATAACCGTGGTTTTGAATTCTATATCCAGTCGTTTGTTTTCCTCCATTTCTTTCGTTCGTGATCTGATTCTTTGACCCCGCATTTTCACTGATTCCCTGAGTTGGTAAGGTAGATATTTGTGCTAGGCTTCCAATATGGCCCAGTGGGTCTGCTTCCCCAGTTAACCTGAGGTGGACACTCTTGGTGCACCCCTTTGTGGACTGTGTGTACAGCCTTGTTGTAATTAAGTCTTTATTGTTGTTGGTATCACTGGGAAGAATTGACCTCCGGGCCAGTTGGCTGTAAGGATCAGCTGTGTCTATGCTGGGAGAAGTTCGGTGCTGGAGACAGCCTTATAGGATGAGACTTGCCAAATTGCAATAGCCTCTGTGCTCAGCTTGGATGGGGTGGAGTCTCAGTCTTGGCTTCCTGTCAGCCTTGCCCTTGCGCGCATGTGCGCTTTCAGTCCTCCGCCTTCCCCAGCTCGAGTCTCCGCCTTAGAGTCCAGACTCCCCCCACAAAGAGCGTGGGTCCCCAGGGGCTCGCCTGGAACTGGGGTTCACTGCAGTCAGAACTGGGGCTCAGTGCAGTCAGAATCTTCTGACTCCCTTCCACTAGGGAAAGCCTGTGGCAACTTCCGCAGCCTTTGTGCGCACTGGCGCACGCACTTTCAGTCCTCCGCCTTCCCCGGCTCCCGAGTCTCCGCCCGAGAGTCCAGACTCCCCCCACAAGAGCGTGGGTCCCCAGGAGCTCACCTGGAACTGGGGTTCACTGCAGTCAGAACTGGGGCTCAGGGCAGTCAGGATTCTCTGACTCCCTTCCACTAGGGAAAGCCTGTGGCAACCTCCGCAGCCTTTGTGCGCACTGGCCCGCATGCGCCTTCAGACTTCTGCCTTTCCCAGCTCCCGAGTTTCCGCCCGAGAGTCCAGACTCCCCCCGTAAGAGCGTGGGTCCCCAGGGGTTCGCCCAGAACTGGGGTTCAGTGCAGTCAGAACTGGGATTCAGTGCGGTCGGTGGCTTCCTTCCCCCTTCCGCCAGAGAAAGTCAGCCAGGCTCTCAGCCGCCCTTCCTCTCTGCGTGCACAAAGCCCCTTTGCCGTACCTCCAATTCTCTGTGAGCTTTTCTCTTTGCTTCTAGTTGTAGAATTTTCACTCAGCCAGCTTTCCTGTGGTTCTGGATGGTGTCCGTTCTGTCTTTTAGTTGTAGTTTTGAAATTGTTGTGCGAGGCAGCAGTTTAGGTGTTTACCTATGCCGCCATCTTGGTTTCTCTCCCATTTTGGCTTTCTAATCGCTGGAACTTAAGACTTGAATTTGATCATATGCCTGGAAATTAGAGGTCTAAATTTTCATTTTCACAAATGGATTTATAAAACATTCCCAGCAGTTATGCTTTGCGAGGTTTTAAAACATTGCCACATTTTTCTTATGCTCCCTTTCTATAAAATGTTTGTCCTCTGACAGTCTTGGTCTATCTGGGGTTTTCAGTGTGTAATGCGAGACTTGTTAATAGGGTGACATTTTTAACTTTGGGTTCCCCTGTGTTACCTTTGAGACCAGGATTTGAGACCTTGGGCTATTTATTGAGTAAGCTTTATTACCCAAATGTTCTGACTTTTTGTAAAGTCTGTGCATACTTTTCAATTCTTTTCACCTTGATACAGAGCTGCGATGTCACACCTTTGTGTTTACTTCTGCTGTTGATGATAATTTTTTTTTCAGTGTCTTTGAAGACATTGACCCTTGTACCTGCCTAGCTGCTTTAAATAATGGAGAAGTGGTAGTAGTCATAAAATGAATAAGTGTTTTAACATGTACAGTTCAACAAGGTTGTTTAAGCATATAGTTATGCCTTCTTTCCCAGTTCATCTGACCATGGGTGTGGTCATTTACTTCTATACCATTTATTTCCATTGGTCTTTGCTTCCACTGACCAGTTATTTGCTGTCTTTGATTCTATGCGCTGATTGTTTGTCATCCTTTTTAATAGAATATTTTATACTCTATGAACTGTTTCTTTTTTTTTTAATAAAGATATAAGTGCTTGTAAAAAGATTTTCAACAATATAGTAGTATCATGAAAAGTCCACATATTTCAGTTGTGAAGTATAGCTATTGAAAGTTTGGCATGTATCTTGTCAGACCACTTTAAATACATTTTTCAAACGTGCTTAAATATATATACACATATATAGGCTTTTTTTTTGTTGCATTTTTCAATGGAAACTATATTCTACATGAGTGCTTTTTTAAGCCAAATGATGAAATACAATAAGTAGTTGAATATGCTATTAATGTGGCTGCAATTAGCATTTTAAAATATATATATTTTATTGATTTCAGAGAGGAAGGGAGAGAGAGAGAGATAGAAACATCAATGATGAGAGAGAATCATCAATCAGCTGTCTCCTGAACACCCCCTACTAGGAATCAAGCCTGCAAACCAGGCACTTCCCTGGCTGGGAATCAGTCCATGACCTCCTGATTCATAGGTTGATGCTCAACCACTGAGCAACACCAGCTGGGTGCAACTAGCATTTCTTAAAAATGAACTGGAATTTTAATAAAATTATTATACAAATGTTAACTATTGTTTTATTTAACTTGTTTTGGTTATATAGCGTATGAGTCTTCAGGGTCTCAGTGTATTTCATATTACGTGCTGCAGTCAAAATGTTTCAAACTGAAAGCAAGTGCCTTATATAGTATTCTGTGTTCCTTGTTTTCATTTTCCATGACATTTTCGGCATGTGTTTTTTCTTTTGTTTCGTATGTATAGCTCTAACTCATTTTAAAAGATATATTTTTTTATTGATTTCAGAGAGGAAAGGAGAGGGAGACAGAGATAGAAATATTAATGATGAGAATCATTGATCAGCCTCCTGCACGCCCCCTACTGGGGATCAAGATTGCAACCCGGGCATTGGGACCCTTCAGTCCACAGGCTGACGCTCTATCTATTGAGCCAGACCAGTTAGGGCTAACTCATTCTTTAAATATAACTCTAGTATTTGAGAGAGAGAGAGAGAGAGAGAGAGAGAGAGTGTGTGTGTGTGTGTGTGTGTGTGTGTGTGTGTGGTGTATATACACATAACTACATACACTGTAATTTATTTAACTTTTCTTTTTTTGATGGCCATTTGAGTTACTTGATATTAGCAATGCATTAATAAAGTTCTTTGTGATGTAATTTTGTGTGTTAGTATTATATAAGATTGATTCTTAGAATTGGAATTCTGTCAAAGAGACACAGATTTTTTACATTTTGGTCAGTGTTACTAACAATTTGTCTTCTAAAAAGAATGCCAGTTTGCATTTTTTGTTCACATTGTATAAAAGTGCTCACTTCTTATACCTTTTCCATGTTGTTGGGCTTTTTCATCTTTACATGCATGATAGTGAAAATTGGTATATTGTAATTTGCACTTCACTGATTAGCGGTGAAGGATATCCTTATATATGTTTACTGGCCATTTTAATCTTTGAATTCCCTATTCCATAATATGTGATCATTGTTTCTTAATTTATTTCTGAGAGTGCTTTATATTTTGTGGATATTAATTCTGTTTGGTTATATGACAGTTTCATTTGAGCTTTTAAACTTACCTAAATTCTACCACATGTAGAACTAAAAAATTTATTGTACAATGTGATTCCTAATTTAAGCAGAATAATTGTCTGACATCAATGTTTTCTCTTAACCCATAGGAAAAATTAGCTTTGGTGTGGTCAGATTGAGAGTTTTTTCCCCAGGGTAGTTTTGACACTAGACAGGATAGTAACCACAAGTCTAAGGCCTGGGTAAGATGCTGCTCTAATGTCTGTTACAGATATTTCCAAGTCTTTATTTTACCTTGTTCATGTTACCTTATACAAGTCTTATTTTTACGCGGTTCAAAAATTGTCATTCTCTCTTCTTTGGCTTTTTGGTCTTGCAGGTTATGATTAGCAATGCCTTCCCTCCTAGGCCAAGATTATAAACTGTTCTATCGCCTCTTTTGTGATGCTATTGTCTTCTATTCTATCGTAACATAATACCTCAGCCTTTTTTTTTTTTTAATATTTTATTGATTTTTTACAGAGAGGAAGGGAGAGGGATAGAGAGTTAGAAACATCGATGAGAAACATCGATCAGCTGCCTCCGGCACATCCCCCACTGGGGATGTGCCTGCAACCAAGGTACATGCCCTTGACCGGAATCGAACTTGGGACCTTTCAGTCCCAAGGCCGACGCTCTATCCACTGAGCCAAACCGGCCAGGGCGTACCTCAGCCTTTTTATTAGTTTTTCTTTAAGAGTTCTACCTCACAGACAATGAACTGCATTTTTTTTTTTAATATATTTTATTGATTTTTTTACAGAGAGGAAGGAAGAGGGATAGATAGTCAGAAACATCGATGAGAGAGAAACACCGATCAGCTGCCTCCTGCACACCTCCTTCTGGGGATGTGCCCGCAACCAAGCCACATGCCCTTGACCGGAATCGAACCTGGGACCCTTCAGTCCGCAGGCCGACGCTCTATCCACTGAGCCAAACCGGTTTTGGCAATGAACTGCATTTTTATTACTGTTATATATTCTTCATTCATGCCTTGTTCCCATAAACTAAAAGGTAAATAGAATTACTAAAGAATTTTAAACCCCAACCTTAGCAGCAGATCATATAGGGAAATGAGAATTTTAAGAATCACCAAGCACATGCTATTGGAATTCTTTGATGATTGATTGCATCTGCTAAAGCAGATTTTTTAGCTTTGAGAGGAATGTGTCTGGAGACTACTGTATATAAACTTCCACATTCATGAACTCAGCATTTCATGGTATCATAAGTAGAATAACACTGTAGCTTTGAGCTGAGTTTTTGGGGGGCATTAGGTAAATCGGTATTCCTGTGCAGCTTCTTGTTTTCAGTGATGGAGATTCAAACTCATACCTCAAAAGAAGTAAATTTTCCTGTAACATAGGCCTTTGCCTACTTCATGTATAGTTGACTAGAAATATGAAATATACATATATATAAGATTTGATGCACACTTAGATTTAAGTGATCAATCAATAGAAAATATTTTATATTATTTGGCATGTGATTAAAGTGCCCTTCCCCCCATTTGCTTCCATGAAAGAACTCTCATTAAATCATGGGCATATCAGTTTCTTCATAGTGACATTAACTATCAACATTATCAATGGCATGCCATTTTCTTGGTAATTCCTTAGTAGTAATATTAAGTTTTAGTACTTAAAGTTTCCCATGAAGTAATAGTTTAAGGGTACAGCTAATAAAGTCAGTAGTTATACTAAGATATACACAGAAAAATCTACCCCATGCTAATAGATACCATAGGTAAAATTAAATTCTAAAATTTATTAGAAGATTTCAAAAGGAATATAATCATTTTCACTTTTTTGTGGAGTTTCTAGGCTCACTATTACCATGGTGCCCCCATATATCTTCCTTATGACTCCTCCACCTAATCATAAATACAGAACATTTCATAAATTGACATTATCATACTCAAGAATGTCCCTGGTAAGTCCTTTCATTAAGCATAAAGTGCTACTTGTACATAATATAAGACAGAGCTGGATAAAATACATCTTTCCCTTGATAAATTCTAACAGTATGCAGGCCATTGTATGACAGTCGCTTTCCAGGTCACCTGAACCTCTCAATGTCTTTTTGTACTTTTTTGCGTTATTGAAATATAGTGTTTTTTTTAGAATGTTTCTTGGTTCTTTATTCATAGCTGCTGCAAAGGTAAGGGAAATATATACCCATTCAGAACAGACATTTTTATCCATTTTATATGTTTGTGGATTTCATCTAAATTTTTATTTGGGGGTAAAGATGTTTTTGCTACCTAGAAGAATAAAGAATCCTGAAATTTGGCCAATAACTATGTCCTTTGAGAGAGTAATATAATTTTAGTTTTTCTTGGAATTTTCACCAAATTCTAATGGTTTAGGATTTAGTCCCTGTTCCAGAATAGGATTTTTAAGGTGAAACAATCCCATTGCTACATTGTTTTCTTTTTATTGTAAATGAGATTGGACAGTTAGGGAATATTTTGTCCATTTAGTATTCACCGTATTTTATAGTGTGAATTTTCTGAGTATAAACTTTCTATTCTTTTTTTTTTGGTTATGATTTCAAAGCATTACCCATTTGATATTTTTAACTTTTAATTGTTACATTTTTGAAATGATTTTAGTGATTTTCCTGGTAACCCATATCTCTGTCAAGATGTGTTGATGGCCCAGCCAGTGTGGCTCAGTGGTTCAGCATTGACCTATGAACCAGGAGGTCACAGTTCGATTCCTGGTCAAGGCACATGCTGGGGTTGTAGGCTCGATCCCCATTGTGGGGCGTGCAGGAGGCAGTCAATCGATGATTCTCTCTCATCATTGATGTTTCTCTCTTTCCCTTCCTCTCTGAAATCAATAAAAACATTTAAAAAAAAAGATGTGTTGATGCTTTAGATCAGGGGTTGGGAACCTTTTTCCTACCAAGGGCCATTGGGATATTTATAAAATCATTCACATGCCATACAAAATTACCAACTTAAAAATTAGCCTGCTGTATTTGGTTAAACATTTAATTAACTTACTCCTAATGCCTTGGCAGGGCCAGATCAAATTATTTCGTGGGCGGTATATTCCCCATCCTGCTTTAGAAGGAACTTGAGATCTTCCAAATTGCCAATAACTTCTTGAGGAGGAGGAGATGGAAATCTTTTAAATAATATATGCCAGTAACTTATTCTAAATAACTGAATTCTCCCTATTTCATATTTTAAAAACCATTTCTGACAAGATCCGTAAGTTAAGAATTATTTAGCTTTAAAATATTACACGTTTTGCAATGGGTTTCCCTCTGGTGAAAGTAAGTTTTGTGTTTTTTTTTGTTGTTGTTAATCCTCACGCAAGAATATTTTTTCCATTGATTTTTTTTTTTAAGAGTGGAAGGGAAGGGGAAAGACAGAGAGAGGCATATTGATTGGTTGCCTCCCGCATGTGCCCAGGGATCGAGCCTGCAACCACATGCCCTTGACCGAAATGGAACCCATGATCCTTCAGTCCTTGGGCTAATGCTCTTAACTACTGAGCAAGCTGGCTAGGGCGAAAATAAGTTCTTATTCCATCTGATCTAATTCATACTGAAACTTGATTCTCTTTAGTAATCTTAACACAAGGCATTTAGCTTTTTTTTTTTTAAAAAAAAAATCTTTATTCATTTAGTTTTTTATAAAAGTTTAAAGTTAATAGTTCCTACTTCCAGGCTTATAAAGATTAAATGAGATGATACTAGTTATTATTTAAAGAGTGTTAAGATCTACCATCTACTTGCTCAATATGTGTTTATTTGCTTTAAATCTTAGGATAAATATCTAAGTTATGTGTTTTCTTATAGTTGAGGAAACAATACAGAGAGGTTAAATATTTTGCTTATGATATTTATAATGTACTCAGCACAGTGCATGGCATATAGTTAGCCTTTACTATATTGGGTCTTTTGTTGAAATGAATGGTCAACAAATTATGAATTTTCCAAATGTATTATATTTTTAAGTAACTGGCCTCTGGTACAACATTCAAAGGATCTTCTGTGGCGCATTTTTCTTTCCTCTTGTCTCCATAGCTCTTGGTGCTGGACAGGCATCTTTGTTTGGGAACAACCAACCTAAGATCGGAGGGCCTCTTGGTACAGGAGCCTTTGGGGCCCCTGGATTTAATACCTCGACAGCCACTTTGGGCTTTGGAGCCCCCCAGGCTCCAGTAGGTAAGTTTCAGTCACTTTAGAAGGCTTTTCTTAGTTTATTTCTTGCTAATACTTAACTTGCTGACCTGATTTCCCACTTTACCTCTGTTCCATCCTTAACAAAAAAGTACAGGCATACATGTCATTGAATAATTATATAGTGCAGAAGGACTTGTAGTAGATCGTGGTCTTTCTTCCTTCCCCATTCTCAGACCTACTCACCCAAAGAAACCACTTTTGTTATAGCTTTAAATTAATCTGGTATATAATTAAGTTCATATTTCTGAATGATGTGCTTATATTGCTGTGTTTTGCTTTAAGTATAAGTAAATGTAAATTGTTAATGATAGATGAAAATTTAGCTTATTTATCACCTGTGTTCTTTATGTATTTCTCCCAATATGTTTACTAAATTCCCTGTTTAGTTATACATATTGAAGTGTTTATCATACTTCATTTGAATACCCCTTCGCAGTTTTTGCGGTACCTGCCTGCCACCTTTATTAATGTCCCTAATTTAAAATTAAGTTTTTAACTTAAATATCTTTTTAAAGACAATTATGTTTTACCAGAAAGGAAAAATTTATACCACCTACCATAAATAGAGATAGATAGATGATAGATAGATAGATAGATAGATAGATAGAACTTTAAATTAATCTCTAGTACTATCATAACCCATGTACCACGTTTTGAGAAGTCCTTGCAGATTATATTTACTTTTAACTTCTGTAAAAATGGAGGATAGTATTTCTTGACTCCCCTTGGTTAAATAAGAATATTAGTGCCCGTCCTTTCCTTTCCTTCTCTCTCTCTCTCTCTCTCTCTCTCTCTCTCTCTCTCTCTCTCTCTTTTGCTATCTTTATATTTTCATATTAATGAAATTGATAATATGTTTTGTTTTAAATTATTACTGTATTCCCTTCTTTGGGTAAGGCATAAAAGTTGCAAATGAACACATTTATTATAACTTTGAAAACATTGCTACCCAGCCAAGTACTCCTTTCTCATCTAGCTTTTCCTGAGATTTCTAATCCTTTTTCCCCTTGCATTACCAGCCCTTATTGCCTTTCCAAACTAGTCCAAATTCTTAAGGATGGCCTCAGAATTCTTTTACCCCAGAATACTTTATTCTTTGATCCATATGTCTTCTACAGCAATATGAACTCTGATTATTCTCTAGGCCTTCAGTATTGCTCCGGCATATTCCCTTCTACTTAGTGGGCACTGCTGTGTCCTGGGTATAGGGTTTTCCTCTTTATTTCCTGAGTTTTCTGGAATGTATTTTCAAGTAAAATATATATGAAAGGTAAACTGACTACTTACAGGTTTAAAAATACTTTTGTTTCTGACACTTTAATGTTACAGAATTTTGGTGTGAAAGTAATTTGCTCTCAGAACTTTTTCTGTATTCCTTCTTGCATTAATCATTACTGATGAGAAGTCCAGTGCCTTTCTGATTTTTGAGACTTGTTCTTCCACTCCCACAAACATTTAGGATTGCCCTTTGTCCTGATATTTCAGGGATCTGCTTAGATCTTTTCTATCATAATGCTTTGGTTTGTTGTGGTGGTGTTTTTTTCCTAGGAGATTTTTCATTGTCTTTCTAATCTAAATCATTAGCTTTTCATATTTTTATTTTTTATGTATTTTATAATTTTTTAATCCTCACCCAAGGATATGTTTTTATTGTGTGTGTTTTTGTTTTTGTTTTGAGAGAGAAAGAAAGAAAGAAAGAAAGAAACATACATACATACATACGTTGGTCGGTTGCCCCGTACAAACCCCCTGCAACCTTGGTATGCATCCTGACCAGGAATCTGAACCCGCAGCCTTTTGTTGTACGGGATGATGCTCCAACCAACTGAGCCACTGGCTAGGGCTGTTTTTCTTTCTTTTTCTTTTAAATGTATTTTTAAAATATATTTTTATTGATTTCAGAGAAGAAGGGAGAGGGAGAGAGAGATAGAAACATCAGTGATGAGAGAGAATCATTGATTGGCTGCCTCCTGCATGCCACCTACTGGGGATCGAGCCTGTGACGACCTTCTGGTTCATAGGTTGATGATGCTCAACCACTTAATTCGGCTGGTCTTTGTTTTTATTTTTAACATGTAAAAATTCTTTCTTGTTCCTTGAAAGTTTCTTTTTTAAATCATCTGGTTCTTAGATACAGTTTTTTCTTGGAACTCTGAATTTGTTAATAGGCGTTAAAATTTTTTTTAATGCTAAAGCTGATTCTAGTGTTTGCACAGGTTCTCCTGTTCCTTAATTCCTCAGGATTATTTTTGTTTTGTTTTGGTCTTACTCTTTAATGCATTGTGACTTTTCCCATTTATATTTAAGAATAAAATAATAGCCATAGCTGGTTTGGTTCAGTGGATAGAGCGTTGACCTGCGAACTGAAAGGTCCCAGGTTCGATTCCGGTTGAGGGCACATGCCCGGATTGTGGGCTCGATCCCCAGTGGGGGACTTGCAGGAGGCAGCCGATCAATGATTCGCTCTCATCATGGATATTTCTATCTATCCCTCTTCCCTCCTCTCTGAAATCAATAAAAATATATATTCTTAGAAAGAATAAAATAATAAAAGGCTCACTGGCTACTTGTGTGTATGGGTAGAGCTTGTTTACCAGTAGGTTTCACTTTAAGGTAACTAGTCCAGGAACCAGTTATTATCCAAGACTCCTCTAAATGTCAGCTCTGGGATGAGGTAAGCACTCAAACTGGTTGCTCTTGTTCTTTCCATGTGTTAACTTGGTTTCATTGGAGGCACACACACTGATATTTTGGCCTATCTGTTGAGCATCAGGCATAAGGTGGAGAATTGTGTTGTTGTTCTGTATATATTATATTTTCTCATCTTATCATTTAACTACTTTCCTGATTCTTCGTAAATATGGGTTACATAGATATATTTCAATTTTTTTTTTAACCATAGGTTTTATTTAGGTCTTTGGAAGGAGCAGGGGTGAATTAGAATTCTAATTGATCTCTGTGTGAACATTCAAATCAGCTTTATCATTAAAAATGATATTTTTATTTTCTTTTTCTTATTTTTATTATTTTCAATAGAAGGTGGTAGCATAAATATCACAGCTAACCTGCCATTTTTACGTGGATAGCTTTCTGAATGGTTTCTAATCCTATCTTTTAAAATGTTTTTTTCCGATTACAGTTTACATTCAGTATTATTTTGTATTAGTTTCAGGTGTACAGCATAGTGGTTAGACAATCATATTTTTTTTTTTACAAAGTGTTCCTTGCCTCCAACCTCCTAATAGTTCTAGTAACTTCCTGGCATCATACATAGTTATTCAATATTATTGACTATATTCCCATGACTGTTTTGTAAACTACCTTATGTATTTCTCAGTCCTTTGACCTTTTTCACCCAGACCCCTAACCTCCTCCCCTTTGGCAACTATCAGTCTGTTCTCTGTATCCCATCTTTTTTTCAAAGGCAATTAAAAAATTTCTAGCCAAAATTTTAATATAAGAGTTGCATATGTTAATGTTAATTCCCATTTAGAAGTAGTTGTCTTGACTTCTAGAATGCACATCTCTGCATCATAAAATCTGAGTTGGAAGGTGCTTTAGTTTATGTGAGTGTCTACCCTTATTGTGGGGAAGTCGCTTACTTAACTTAAAAACCTCAGTTAAGGTGCCTTTCTTACAGGTCAGTTTAGTCCAGATTGTTTAGGAACCAAAACCTGCCTTCAATAGTATTTCTACCCAGGGGTGTACTTTTATTATCTCCTATAGCTAAGCAAAACCAGTCTGCTACAATTTCTTTGCAGAACTTCATTGTCTTCCACATAAAGTATTATCAGTTTATTTTTTTCTCAGAAGACTTTTTAAACTTTTTCCTATCCTTTTAATCATTTGGTCATGATGTAGTTTTTCGATATGTTTTCAAATGATTATGATCAGAATTGAATATAACACTAAGAGTAGCTTAACTAGTGCTTATGCTTCCTTATTCTCTTATTTTTGCTAATGTAGCAGCTCTTCTTTTCTGTATTTTTAATTGATACAGTTAACAGAGAAATTTTCATACTTAATCATAAATATAAAAACATCCTCACACATTTTTCTAATTATGTATGAATTTGTTAAAGGAAGTTTTTATTCTTTTGAGTAAAATGATGGGATCAGCTGTTGCAAGTCAATTTTTTCTAAGGGGTAATTGGCTCTGAAGTAACAAACTAACCAGTAAGTATATTACAGTCCTTAAAAAATATTAAAGCTTTCTTTAGTCTCCTTGAATAGTCCACAGAATAACACTAAGATGAGACTCTGTGGCACTGTGTACCAAAATATACTTTGCTATATTTTTTTCTTACCTATAGTCTTAAAATGGGTTTAAGAACTTTCTGAATATAGATGATGTACTATATGTTCTTTAAATTGACATCTCCTTTGGGTTTCATAATCCTGAGCAAATTTGCACTCTTTAAATACCAACCTATAGTGCTTTAGTATTTAATGAATACATTCAATTTTAAGAAAGCTTGATTTGATTAAATTTGTCATAAATTTAGTTTTAACTATCTGTTCTGGGTTTCTTGTTATTGCTGCTGCTGTTGTGTGTTTTTTTCTTTCTATTAAAAATTTCAGAATGTTTTGTTTATGACACTTCTTTAATGTGTATTGTCTTACTATATTTTAACTTTGACCTTATTTTTAACATTTACAAAGGAGAAAAGTATTTATACCTCTAAAATGATTTAAGTGTGACTTAATTTTTTTATCAGTCTTTTTGGAAATCTTTATGTTGCAAAGAGATTTCTTCATCAATCAAGTTACAGTGCAGACAGTATGGGGCTTTTTGTATTTGGTTTTTTTACTGTGTATAATTGTAAATCATTGTTCCTTGTCTGTTCCCTAAATTCTCTATGACTGATGACATGTTTGTTCTTACACTTTGAAAGAAAATTAGATGAATTGGGTGATTTTTTTTTCCTTTTAATTTTTACTTCAATGTAATACAAGTATTAAATGTAAATAATAAACCTGTAAGGACACCTTAACAGCCATTTTATTTTTTGTATGGTGCCTCCTCCTTCTGTATTCTTAGTATATATAATATTTTTACTTATTAAATTAAATCAAAGATACTTATTTTCACTATGAAACACTTGTCATTATTATGTTATTTTTTTAAATAACTCCTTAACCCAGCAGGTTGATATATCATGATTTTTATAACTATTAACTTAATGTTGGACATAGATTGTTTCCAAGTCTTGGCTATTATATAATGTTCAGTGAACATTTATATTTTCCTTTATTTTGTTTCTTGGTTAATTAAAACCTTGTGTTAAATTTCCATGTTTGAAATTATTAGGATGAAAAATGTAAAAACAGTACTTGCTACATATACTGTCATACTGTTTTTTTTTAGACAGACTAAACCAATTTGTAACGTTTTTAATGTCAAAGACTAACTCTTTTTATATAACTGTGCCACTGATAGATAATGAGGTAGGTATAAAAATATTTCTTCAAGGTTGTTCTAAGTTACATTTCTTTCATTATTATTATTAGCAGGGAACACCTATGAAAAGTTTTATATATGTTGTCATTTATAAAATGCCTCTTTATATTTTTGACCCATTAGTTTATTTGATGGTTGATTTCTTCAGTTTGTTCCCCTACTTGCCACCAATAATATCATTGAGTGAGTCTGAACATTTTGAAGACCAAGACTTCAAAAAGAGTTTTGAGTTCTCTTGCTAAAATGCACTGGATCTTTGACTGACATCTTGCTTTTTCTTTTCTTTTTGTAAAAAGCTTTGACAGATCCAAATGCCTCTGCTGCCCAGCAGGCTGTTCTCCAACAGCACATCAACAGTCTAACATACTCACCTTTTGGAGACTCTCCTCTCTTCAGGAATCCCATGTCAGACCCTAAGAAGAAAGAAGAGGTAAATTTAAGGGTGTTTCTGTAGAATTTATTTTCAGAGAGGATAAACTAAATATGCAGAATGTAATTTCTTATGTATAAAGCCTATGCAAAGTTAGATAAAATTAATTTTTAATATATTTTTTATGGATTTCTTACAGAGAGGAAGGGAGAGGGATAGAGAGTTAGAAACATTGATGAGAGAGAAACATCGATCAGCTGCCTCCTGCACACTTCCCACTAGGGAAGTGCCCACAACCAAGGCACATGTTCTTGTCCAGAATCGAACCTGGGACCCTTCAGTCCGCAGGCCAATGCTCTAGCCACTGAACCAAACCAGCTAGGGCGATATAATTAATTTTTAAGGCACATTTATTTATACTTTTTACTAGGCCATGGGATAAATTATTTTTGCTGCAAGACAGTGAAATGAGCACTGGAATGGAAGTAAGGGCTGTGATGTTTTGACAGCCCTGAAGTAAGGCAGATATTTATAGTTGAGCAAACTAAGGCTCAGCTCCCAGAGATTAATTTTTCTAAAATCATAATGCTCATAAGTGGCAAATCAAAATCTTTTCTCCTGATTTCTACATAGCTTTGTCTTATTCTTTTGTGCTCTAGTGGCAAAGACATTATATTTTGCTCACGTGTGTGTGATTAAAAGCATAGTCTTTTGCCCTGGACAGTTTGCTCAGTGGTTAGAACCGAAGGGTCGTGGGTGTGATTCCTGGTCAATGTTCGTGCTGGAGGCAACCAATCTCTCTCTCTCTCTCTCTCTCTCTCTCTCTCTCTCTCTCTCTCTCTCTCTCTCTCTCCCCCTCCCCCCTCCCACCCCTCTCCCTCTCTCCCTCTCTCTCTCTCTCCCTCTGTCCCTTCCACACTCCCACTTCCGCCCCCCTCTTTCTCCTACTCTTCCCCTTTATCTCTCCTCCTCTTTTTCCCCCCTCCTCCCTGCCATTCTCCAGAAATCAATGGGAAAAATATCCTCGAGTGAGGATTAAAAAAAACAAACAAAAACAAAATTATAGTCTGGTCTGTTTTTTGTTGGTGGCTTTTATTGAATTTATTGGGGTCATAATTGGTTAATAAAATTTATATAGGTTTCGGGTGTACAGTTGTACAATACAGAATCAGTATATTGTACTGTGTGTTCACCACCCAAAGTCAAATCTCCATCCATCACCACTATACTCCCTTTTCCCTCTTCTACCTACCCCCACTCCCCTGATCCTCACAGAATTATTGCCTGTATTGATGAGTAGTTGTTGTTATTATTGTTTCTTACTTAATCGCTTCACCTTGTTCACTCAGCCCCTCAACCCTTTTCCCTCTTATGCTGTCAGTCTGTTTTCTGTATCTAGGGGTCTGTTTCTATTTTATTTGTTTATTTTGTTCATTAGATTCCACATATGTAAGATCATATGGTATTTGTCTTTCTCTGACTGGCTTATTTCACTTAGCATAATATTCTCCAGTTTCATACATGCTTTCACAAAAGGTAAGGTTTTTTCTTTTTTTACGGCTAAGTGGTATTGTATAAATGTACCACAGCTTTTTTGTGATGGGCACTTGGACTGCTTCCAGATCTTGGCTATTGTAAATAGCACCTCAGTGAACATAGGGTTGCATTGTCTTTGGTCTGTTTAATACTTACTTTACCACTTAGAGCAGGCGTCCTCAAACTGCGGCCTGCCGAGGACATTTATCCGGCCCGCCGGGTGCCGCTGCCTGTCCTGCTTAGCAGCCGACTCGTCCCGGGCCCGCAGTGTGCATAGGAATTTGTTCATAGTTTTTTTTTTTAAACTATAGTCCGGCCCTCCAATGGTCTGAGGGACAGTGAACTGGCCCCCTGTTTAAAAAGTTTGAGGACCCCTGATAGAGTATGTGAAACATTGGTTATGTCTTTTTGCCTCCCAAAATCTGTTTTCTCATATATAAAATGGGAATAGTAATACTGTTCAGTGTTGAGAATTTAATAAAATAATGCAGCCCTGGCCGGTTTGTCTCAGTGGATGGAGCGTCGGCCTGTGGACTCAAGGGTCCCAGGTTCGATTCTGGTCAAGGGCATGTACCTTAAAATATACAGAGCATAGATTCTTGAGTGAGTTTCGTAATGCTTTTCAGAAGAGGTAACATTTAACTCTTTTGTGTATGTATGTAGAAGTTGGTAGATCTAGGTCAAGACATTCCAAGAAAAGGCACAGAATTGTAGAAGATCTGAATGATCTGGGAAGGTACAGTGTTACTGAAGTGTAACAGTCTGCATTGTGAAGAGAAACAGAAATTGTGACGTGTTTTATATATTAGACATAGTTTCAGTTGGTGTGTCCAGTGTATACTGTTAAAGAAAACAATGTATAACATCCTGAAGATACTATAGAAACATAGTAAAAGTGCCATCAAAATCAACTGTGGAGTCTTAATTTAGTTGTGTCTCTCCTCCACTAACTTGTAATTTCCTCAAAAATCAGGGAAAGGAATTTTATTTTTATTCCTAGTACTTAGTGTTTGATTCATGGTATTATCAATGTTTGCTAAATGATGGATAAATGCAAGCTAATATCTGTCTTTTTTTCAGAGTGATTTGGGTTGAATAGAAGTTCAACATTAATTCATAGCTGTGTCTGTTTCCTTAAAGCATAAGATTTTTTGTTTTATTTAAAAATTCTTTTTTATATTTTCTTAAGATAAATATATTAAGTATTACCATCTTTGTTTTGGAATAAACTGCTGGTCCTGGCTGGTGTGGCTTGGTTGGTTGGAGTGTCATCCGTACACCAAAAGTGTCGGCTTGATTTCCGGTTAGGGCACATACCCAGATTGTGGGTTCAATCCCCAGTGGTTGGGGAGTATGGGAGGCAACCAATTGATGTCTGTCTCAAATCAATAAAAAAACATATCCTTGAGTGAGGAACTATTGAAATTTAATTTACGATAGCTATCACTAAAGTAGCCAACATGGGCTACATCATTCCAGCTTACATTTAGATCCAACAAAATTTTAGTCAAGGGATAGGGCATAATGAAGATAAGCTTCAGTTATGAAAGTACAAACTATTTGTGTAAGTGGTTTTTTAAAGTGACCTTAAGGTCCCCATTGTAAAAGGCCATTTGCAAGTGGATAGTTTTCCTTGTTAAATCATACTGTAGCTATGTTTTGAGCATTGGTTCTTGTCTATCTTGGAGTACATAAGACTTACCTGGAATTCTTGTTTTCTGGAAGCCAAGACTTCAAGAGGTATCTAGCTGGTTAATTGCAGAGATAAGATTTCCATTCTGGTCTGATTTTTAAGGCCAAAATCATACATTTGAGGTAATCTAGAACTTTCTTTTCTTGATGCTTTTGTTCTTCAGAGATTGAAACCAACAAATCCAGCAGCCCAGAAGGCTCTCACTACACCCACTCATTATAAACTGACACCTCGCCCTGCCACCAGAGTGCGACCAAAGGCATTACAAACAACAGGCACAGCCAAGTCACAGCTCTTTGATGGACTGGATGATGATGAACCATCCTTAGCCAATGGAGCATTCATGCCCAAGTGAGTTTATTTTTGTTAACATAAATTAAGTGTAAAATATAGTGTGAGACAAAAATGGGTTTACAGTTGTATGTGAAACAGTTCTTATTATTTATTAATTGGATTATTATACAGTTATTTTTTTATTATTTATTTTTAAATATATTTTATTGATTTTTTACAGAGAGGAAGGGGGAGGGAGAGAGAGCCAGAAACATCGATGAGAGAGAGACATCGATCAGCTGCCTCCTGCACGCCCCCCACTGGGGATGTGCCCGCAACCCAGGTACATGCCCTTGACCGGAATCGAACCCGGGACCCTTGAGTCCGCAGGCCGACGCTCTATCCACTGAGCCAAACCGGTTTAGGCCAGACAATGGCTTTTAAAAAGCAGCAAGTACTTTTCTAATCAGAAAGAAAAAGGGTTGGTTTTTGCTTTGGAGAAAAAGTGGGAATTCATCACTTGCAGTTCTTTGTCTATGAATGATAAGTTTAAAAATTACCACTCCTTTCTTTCCTTAAAAATATGGTGGGCTGCTGCCTCCAAAACGTTGGAAAATTCAATTTTTATACATTTCTTAGAATAGCATTAGCTTATTTGGAAGGCAGAGACTGCGTGTTATTCATGTTTATGTCCCCAGCACTTAGCAAATTTTTTGGCACAGAGTTGTTGAAAAGAGCTTGGATTCACCAGTCCAACCATCTCTCAGGGTAATTTCACCAGTTTCTTTGGGGTTTGCTACACACTTCTGTTCTTTGACTTCTTTTGTCTGTTTTCTGTACCTGTCTCACTTGATATTTCTGATGCCAATCCTCTTCACTTTTTCCTGACACTGTTTTATGTTCTTTGTCTTCTAGTTGTATGTTTTTCATGTGAAACATTTTATCAGTCCCTCTTCTCTTTCCTCCTCTGTCACTGTGTTCCAGTTCATGGCAGTTATTGTTTTTTAAAGATCAAATTGCCCCATCTTTGGCGAGCAATTTTCATTTCAGGTTGGCTTCTATTCCTTTCCAAGGTCCCTGATAATGTTTGATAACTTTCTTTCTGTAGGATTCAATCTATACCAGCCAGGGCTTGTTTTGTGTCTTTTTTGTTAATCCTCACCTGAGGATATTTTTTCCATTGATTTTTTTTAGAGAGAGTTGAAAAGAGACAGAGAAAGACATCAATGTAAGAGAGAGAGATTGATGGATTGTCTCCCCACACACCCCAACCTGGGCCAGGGATTGAACCTGTAACCTCAGTATGTGCCCTTTACTTAGAATCAAACCCAAGACCCTTTGCATGGGCCAATGCTCTAATCACCTGAGCCACACAAGCCAGATTTAATAATCTTCCAAAAAATTATTTTATGTCACTTATATTTTTAAAACTGTGGCAATAATTGGAGTTCAAGTATGATGATACTGTCCTTCAGAAAAGATTTTTTTAAAAATGAAAGTTGCTTATTGAAATGGGTCAAAGCTGAACTTGTGACCAGACTCGTGCTATTTACTTTTAATTTTTTAAGAATTGTTTTGAGAGAGAGAGAGACATTGATTTGTTGTTCCACTTATTTATACACTAGAGGCCCGGTGCACGAAATTCGTGCACAGAGGATTCAGCCCAGCCTGCACGCTCTCCAATCTGGGACCCCTCGAGGGATGTTGGACATCCCTCTCACAATCCAGGACTGCTGGCTCCCAACCGCTCGCCTGCCTGCCTGCCTGCCTGCCTGATTGCCCCTAACCGCTTCTGCCTGCCAGCCTGATCACCCCTAACCACTCTCCTGTCAGCCTGATCAATGCCTAACTGCTCCCCTGCTGGCCCAATTGCCCCCAACTGCCCTCGCCTGCCGGCCTGGTCACCCCTACCTGCCCTCCCCTGCCAGCCTGGTCACCCCTACCTGCCCTCCCTGCAGGCCTGGTCACCCCCAACTGCCCTTCCCTGAAGGCCTGGTTGCCCCAAACTGCCCTCCCCTGAAGGCCTGGTTGCCCCCAACTGCCCTCCCTGCAGGCCTGATAGCTCCCAACTGCCCTCCCCTGCTGGCCCGGTAACCCCCAACTGCCCTCCCCTGCAGGCCATCTTGTGTCCACATGGGGGCGGCCATCTTGTGTGTTGGAGTGACGGTCAATTTGCATATTACTCTTTTATTTGATAGGATTCGTTGGTTGACCCTTGTATGTGTCTTCACCAGCAACCGTGACGTAACAGGATGGCTCTCTAACCAACTGAGCTACCTGGCCAGCACACTTTTAGTTTTCTCTTAACTATAGGGGTAGAGACTTTCCAAGTCCTGACACAAAATGAGTGCCATTCTCTGGTACCTCCACACTTTTGGTAGCTCTGGACTCCAGTTTCTGTCTCCTTAATCCCACAAGGCTTTAAAATGTCCTGTTAGCCTCTTAGCCTTCCCCTTGGAATCAGAAAAGTCCCCAAAAGAAAAACAACCCTAAGTACCAGACACCTCCCTGTGCCACTCTCCCCCAAGTTGCTGGTTTGGTAATTTTTTTTGTAACTGGTTGGCTGTCATATAAGAGTGGTCTGCTACCTATAGTAGTTCTGTTTTTTTTAAAGAAGGAATAAAGCACATTAGTTACTCCCATGAGTTTAAGTGAGTGTTAAGATCTCTTCTATTGGTTTTTCTACTTGAAGCTTGTATACTGTGGAGGTTCTTGCCCTTAAGTAAACCTGCTGTATACAAACATGAACTTTTTAGGTATTTGTTATCATTTGCATCTTTGAATTCTTTTTTTTGTTGTTGTTGTTAAATCCTCACCCGAGGATATTTTTCCATTGATTTCTTAGAGAGAGTGGGAGAAAGAGATAAAGACAGAGAGAAATATTGATGTGAAAGAAACACATTGTTTGGTTGCCTTCTGCATGCGCCCTGACCAGGGCCCAGGCTGGGGAGGATTCTGCAGCCAAGGTACATGCCTTTGACCAGAATCGAACCTGGGACCCTTTGGTCCACAGGCCAAACTGGCTAGGGCCATTTGCATCTTTGGATATCAGGGTTTTTTGTCATTTTTTTTAAAATATTTTTTTTTATTGATTTCAGAGAGGGAGGGAGAGGGAGAGGGAGAAAGAGATGGAAACACCAATGATGAGAGAGAATCATTGATTGGCTGCCTCCTGCATCCCCCTCAATCCCTCTACTAGGGATTGAACCTGCAACCCGGGCATGTGCCCTGACCAGGAACCGAACTGTGACTTCCTGGTTCACAGGTCAATGCTCAACCACGGAACCATGCCAGCCAGGCATCATCTTTTTTTTTTTTTTTTTTTTTAATTTTGGATTTTTTTTAGAGAGGGGAGCATTGATAAGAGAAACATGGATTGGCTGCCTCCTGCACATCCCCCACTGGGAATCACACCAGGGACCTCTTAGTGCATGGGTCAGTGCTCAAGCACTGAGCCACTCTGGCCTGGCTCTTGTCATCTTATTTTTAAAATCTTTCTCATTTAGTCAAGAAGGTATCTATTTACCTACTTTTTCAGGGCAGCATGCTGAGTTCTATAGGAAGAGATAGTCATAAATCCATATTGCCAAAAGAAAAGAAGGAAAATGTTTAAAAAGAGAAAAGACATGTAGAGAAATAATTGAAATATAATACATAGTGTGATGAGTTGACTAAGTGTTTGGATCAAGTTAGTGCTCAGTGGTTCAGAGATTCATGAAAAATATTTTCCAGGGAAATTTCCACTTTATTTTGAATGAGGTTAGGTTTATTCTTCCAAATACCAGAGTGTAATATATTTGGGACCTTATGTTTTGGTCATGTATTTATAGGAAGAGTTGGTGAGTTTAATGAACTTGTTAGGTCATTTTTAGATATATAAGAATTGAATGTGAGTGCCCTTTTCAACTCTAGTTTTTAAGATAATGTCTGTGACGGAGCTATGTGTGCCTGGGTTTTTACCTTTTTTACCTTTTTGTCTCTGTTTATAGGAAAAGCATTAAGAAGTTGGTTTTGAAAAACCTTAACAATAGCAATCTCTTCTCTCCTGTTAATCATGATTCAGAAGATCTAGCTTCACCATCTGATTATCCAGAAAATGGAGAAAGGTAAACTGAATTCTGGTTTGGGTTTCTGGTAGAGCTCCCTATTCCCTTTTTTTTTTTTTTAAGATCAAATATTAATTTTTTTAAATATTTTTTTTTTATTGATTTCAGAGATGAGGGGAGAGGGGGAGAGAGACAGAAACATCAACAATGAGATAGAATCATTTATCGGCCGCCTCCTGCACGCCCCCTACTGGGGATAGAGCCTGCAACCCCGGCATGCGCCCTTGGCTGGGAACTGAACCTGGAACCCTTCAGTCCGTAGGCGGACGCTCTATCCGCTGAGTCAAATTAGCCAGGGCCCTATTCCCATTTTGAAAAGATTCTGAGCTTAAAATTTATTCATTCTATGAAAACTTATGAAGCTTGGTGAATGTTGTGTATAAGTATTATAGCAGATGAGCACCTAAAAATTAAATCATGTTTTTGTTTTTTTAATTCTTTAAACCTTAAAAATTAGAGCTCTTCTGATTCAATCCTGCAGAATTATTTTGATAACCATGTATATCATTTTGAACAAGGTTAACATACATTTGACATTTACCTCCCCTAAAATAAGGAATATTTTGTTTATAAGAAGTACTGGAGTATAGTCATTGTAACCAAATAAAAGAAAAGTAACTTACAGAAACATATAAAATGTATAAAGAAAGAAGTGGAAGTATATGCACTATTTCATAGTTTGGTATATATTCTTACGGTTTAGAAATCTGTTTATAAGTATATTCTACAGATAAACATAGAGGTTATACATGAATGATATATATTGTGATGTTCCTATTTCCATTTAATTTATTATAAATGCCATTTTATATTAATATGTATACATCTGCCCCTTCTTTTTTAATAACTATATAATTTAATCAGTTCTCTATTAGAGGACATTTAGATTATTTGCTATTACTATTTCAAAATGACTCATTGAAAAATTCATTTATATATCTTTACTCCTGTTTTTTTCTCTTTGGATAAAATTTTAGTTTGAATTCTTTTTACTAAATATTTTCTTTTCTTTTTTTTAAAATATATTTTATTGATTTTTTACAGAGAGGAAGGGAGAGGGATAGAGAGTTAGAAACATCGATGATCAGCTGCCTCCTGCACACTCCCCACTGGGGATGTGCCTGCAACCAAGGCACATGCCCCTGACCAGAATCAAACCTGGGACCCTTAAGTCCGCAGGCCAACACTCTATCCACTGAGCCAAACCGGTTAGGGCTACTAAATATTTTTTAATATCTTTTTATTTTCTAATATCTTGATGATAATATTTAAAAATTTAAAAAATTTTCCATTTTTTAAAATTTGAAACTCACCACTGGTTATTTGATATAGTAGAGCACCTTGTTTTTTTAAACTAAAAATTTGATGCTCAGAGCCATTTATTCATGAAAATAGAGCTGTTAAAAGCACAAAATCTACAGCCAGATTTCCTGGGTTAAAATTCCAACTGTAGCATTTATAGGTTTGTGACCTTGGGCAAGTTACTTTATTTTCTGTGTCTTAGTTGTCTTTTTATAAACTAGAGAGAATGATAGTAACCTGTGTTACCAGATTACAGTAAGTATTAAATGAATTTTTAATATGTGGAATTACCTAGAATAGTGTCAGACACCTAGTAATGGCTCAGGAAAGGTTAGCTGTTATCATTGTTACTACTACTACAAGGAGCTGAGATACTGTTTTTACTTTCTCTTTTCAGATTCAGTTTCCTGAGCAAACCTGATGAGAATCATCAGCAAGATGGACATGATGATTCTCTCATGTCACGTTTTTATGCTAATCCTATTGCAAAACCCATTCCTCAAACCCCAGAGAGTGCTGGAAATAAACACAATAACAGCAGCAGTGTGGATGATACCATTGTTGCATTGAACATGCGTGCTGCCTTGCGAAATGGGCTGGAAGGAAGCAGTGAAGAGACTTCTTTTCATGAGGAGTCACTGCAGGATGACCGGGAAGAAATAGAAAATAGTACTTACCATATGCATCCAGCAGGTCAGGTTCATTTTGGTACATGCCTAATGTCTTACCAGTCATTTGAAATTTCTTGTGGTTTGTCACAGATTTTCAACAGAATGAAAGTCATCTATCTAAACTCTTAAAATGTTTTTTATTGCATTTTATAAAAGTTAACATTTAAACACTTTTCACTTAAGCTTTGGTCATTCTGTAAATTTACATACTTTTGTAACTTTGAAGTAGTTAAATTCATGTCATTTTAATTATCCTGGTATAGTTTAAAGACCCCCAAATTTTATAGGCAGAGAGACTATCCTCATACTTGCCTTAGTTTTATAAATTTGCATAGATTACTTATTAGTTTTTAAATTAAAATGAGGGTGATAATTATTTCTTATCATATAAGGTGTTTAAGATCTGAATTAGATTTAAGTATATAGACCATAATGTCTAACATGTATAAGCATTCAAATGGTAGCTGTTGCTATGGTTATTTATCATCACCTCAGTTCTTTGCTTGCTTCCCTCCTCTTGTTCTCCATAATGAACTGATTAACTTTTTCCCAACTAATTGATGAAACAAGTCATATAGACTATAAGAATAGAAAGTCTTGATTGGATACTTAGAGCTTGCCTTATCTGTGTGTGTTGATATTACATCTCATTTTGGGCTTTGATAAAAATATCATTACCTTTTTTAAAAAAATAGAAGTAAAATTATAGTGAAGTACAAAGATCTTGTGTTCATTTCAGTGAATTTTGGAACATATATTCATATGTCTAATACCTCAGTCGAGAGTTAGAACATTTCTTTTACCCTGGCAAGTTAGTACTTGTATCACAATCCCCAGAAATCAATCACAGTCTGATTTTTGTCTCAGATTAGTTTTGCCTGTTCTTGAACTTCATGTAAATGGGATCATATATACATATTCTTTTTTACTCTTAATTTATCTGTGATTGTATCCATGATTTATATATCAACACTTTTTGCTTAATAGTATTTCAATATGTAAATATGCCACATTTGGTTAATTCATTTTCTGTTAGTGAACATTTGGGTTGTTTTACAGTTATTCTTAAAATGTCTGTAAAAATTTTTCTATATCTAGTGATCGTACTGCCTTCATATAATGTTCAAAGCATTTAAGAGTAAGCCAATTCTGCCCAGCCAGCATGGCTCAGTGGTTGAGCGTCGACCTATGAATCAGGAGGTCACAGTTCAATTTCCTGTTGGGGCACATGCATGTGCCAGGTTGCAGGTTTGATCCCCAGTGTGGGGCATTTAAGAGGCAGCCGATTCATAATTCTCTCTCATCAGTGATGTTTTTATCCCTCTCCCTTCCTCTCTGAAATCAATAAAATAAATAAATAAATTATACACACACACACATATATATATATGTATACACACACATATATATATATACATTTCTTTTTTTTTTAAGTAAGCCAACTCTTCTGGTCAATTGGTGCCCCAAGGAAACAATTTTATACTTTCATATTAAGAATCCCAAGTATATATACTTGTGTATGTACATCTACATGAATTCATTATTTTTTTTTAATATTAAAAAATCTTTATTCAGATTATTACAATTGTTTCTCCTTTTTCCCCCCGTAGCTCCCCTCCACCCAGTTCCCACCCCACCTTCTGCCCTTACCTCCCCCCCACTGTCCTCATCCATAGGTGTATGATTTTTGTCCATTCTCTTCATGAACCCCCCATACCCCTTTCCCCCTGAGAATTATCAGTCCACTCCCTTTCTATGCCCCTGATTCTATTATATTCATCAGATTATTCTGTTCCTCAGGTTTTTAATTGACTTGATTTTTAGGTTCACTTGTTGATAGATATGTATTTGTTGTTCATAATTTTTATCTTTACTTTTTTCTTCTTCCTCTTCTTTAAGAATACCTTTCAGCATTTCATATAATACTGGTTTGGTGGTGATGAACTCCTTCAGCTTTTTCTTATCTGTGAAGCTCTTTATCTGCCCTTCAATTCTGAATGATAGCTTTGCTTGGTAGAGTAATCTTGGTTGTAGGTTCTTGCTATTCATCACATTGAAAATTTCTTGCCACTCCCGTCTGGCCTGCATAGTTTCTGTTGAGAAATCAGCTGACAGTCGTATGGGTGCTCCCTTGCAGGTAATTAACTGTTTTTCTCTTTCTGCTTTTAAGATTCTCTCTTTGTCTTTTGCTCTTGGCATTTTAATTATGATGTGTCTTGGTGTGGTCCTCTTTGGATTCCTTTTGTTTGGGGCTCTGTGTGCTTCCTGGACTTGTAAGTCTATTTCTTTCACCAGGTGGGGGAAGTTTTCGGTCATTATTTCTTCAAATAGGTTTTCAGTATCTTGCTCTCTCTCTTCTTCTGGCACCCCCATAATTCTGATGTTGGTACGCTTGAAGTTTTCCCAGAGTCTTCTTACACTATCTTCAACTTTTTGGATTTTTTTTTTGCTTTTTGCTTTTTCGGTTGAGTGTTTTTTGCTTCTTTGTATTTCAGTTCTTTGACTTGATTCTTGTGTTCCTCTAGTCTGTTTTGGGGTCTCTGTATAATATTTTTTATTTCAGTCAGTGTATGTTTAATTTCTAGTTGGTCTTTTTTCATATCTTCGAGGGTCTCGTTATTTATCGGCCTTTTCTAGGATATTCTTGAAAAGCCTTATAACCGTGGTTTTGAATTCTATATCCAGTCATTTGTTTTCCTCCATTTCTTTCGTTTGTGATCTGTTTCTTTGACGCCACATTTTCACTGCTTCCCTGAGTTGGTAGGGTAAATTTGTGTGCTAGGTTTCCTATATGGCCCAGTGGATCTGCCTCCCCAGTTAACCTGAGGTGGACACTCTTGGTGCACCCATTTGTGGACTGTGTGTACAGCCTTGTTGTAGTTAAGTCTTGATTGTTGTTGGTATCACTGGGAGGAATTGACCTCCAGGCCAGTTGGCTGTAAGGATCAGCTGCGTCTATGCTGGGAGAAGTTCGGTGCTGGAGACAGCCTTATAGGATTAGACTTGCCAAATTGCAATAGCCTCTGTGCTCAGCTTGGATGGGGTGGAGTCTCAGTCTTGGCTTCCCGTCAGCCTTGCCCTTGTGCGCACGTGCGTGCCTTCAGACCTCTGCCTTCCCGGCTCCCGAGTCTCCGCCCGAGAGTCCAGACTCCCCCCACAAGAGCGTGGGTCCCCAGGGGCTCACCTGGAACTGGGGTTCAGTGCAGTCAGAACTGGGGCCCAGTGCGGTCAGGAGCCTCCAACTCCCTTCCACTAGGGAAAGCCTGTGGCAACCTCCACAGCCTTTGTGCGCACTGGCACGAGCACGCCTTCAGACTTCTGCCTTCCCCAGCTCCCGAGTTGCCGCCCGAGAGTCCAGACTCCCCCCGTAAGAGTGTGGGTCCCCAGGGGCTCGCCTGGAACTGGGGTTCAGTGCAGTCAGAACTGGGGTTCAGTGCGGTCGGGGGCTTCCTTCCCCCTTCCGCCAGAGAAAGTCAGCCAGGCTCTCAGCCGCCCTTCCTCTCTGCATGCACAAAGACCCTTTGCCGTACCTCCAATTCTCTGTGAGCTTTTCTCTTTCCTTCTAGTTGTAGAATTTTCACTCAGCCAGCTTTCCTGTGGTTCTGGATGGTGTCCGTTCTGTCTTCTAGTTGTAGTTTTGAAATTGTTGTGCGAGGCAGCAGTTTAGGTGTTTACCTATGCCGCCATCTTGGTTTTCCTACATGAATTCATTATGATGCTCCCTTTTTTTTTTTTTTTCCACATATCCAGCCTAGAGTTTTTCTTTTTCATTTTCCCATTGACCTTGTTTGCCACCTCTCTGTTTATTTACTTAGGTTTTTGTTTGTTTTTATTGATTTGAGAGAGAGAGAGAGGAAAGGAGAGGGAGAGAGAGAGATAGAAACCCACAACCTGGCCATGTGCCCTGACCCAGAATTGAGCCGGTGACCTCTTGGTGCATGGGTTGACACTCAAACTATTGAGCCACACCAGCTGGGCACCACCTCCCAATTTAAAATTTCATTCCCAGGATTAACAATCCTCTAAACCTTGCCAGTAGAGAAACAAGTTATACAAGTGGGCATTGCTGTGGCTGGACTTTAATCTGATATTGGCCTAAAATTGTTTTCTCTCATAGAGCAGGTTAGCCTGATCTCTACATATAAATGGAACAAGGAGTGATTAGAAAGAGCATATCAGTGCTCTGTTTTCTTTGAATTCTTCAGAAATCTACCTAGTTGTTATTTAAAAAAAAAACAAAAAAAAAAAAACACTAATTATATAGACCTTTAAGTTTGCATTTGACTTTAGGACTTTCTCATGTAGAAAATTTTCCAAGTACTGGATTTGGGGTTTTAGTTTCATGTATACAACTGAATTACTATGTAGGCAGTTTCTTTTTTTTTTTTTTTTAATATTTTATTGATTTTTTTACAGAGAGGAAGGGAGAGGGATAGAAAGCTAGAAACATCGATGAGAGAGAAACATTGATCAGCTGCCTCCTGCACACTCCCCACTGGGGATGTGCCCACAACCAAGGTACGTGCCCACAACCAAGGTACATGCCCTTGACCGGAATCGAACCTGGGACCCTTGAGTCCGCAGGCTGACGCTCTATCCACTGAGCCAAACCGGCTAGGGCTATGTAAGCAGTTTCATTCCACCCTGGGTTTTGGTATCTTCAGGTATTAAAAAAAAAAAAAAAGATTAAACAAGCTTTCCCTGGAATGTATTTTATAGAATGCCTTTCATAGTGTAGTGTTTTAATGGGTGTCAGTGAAAAAGACAGTCACAGTTAATACAATATTTTCTGTTTCTTTTATCATAGGCATTGTTCTCACTAAGGTTGGTTACTATACTATTCCATCTATAGAGGACCTTGCTAAAATTACCAATGAAAAAGGAGAATGTATTGTCTCTGACTTCACTATTGGTCGTAAAGGTGAGTATGAGTTTAGGAGTTAGTAGTACATAAGCCAGAGATCTGCACATTATTTTTGTATTTAGATAAAGGAAGCTCTTGATAGCTGAATCCATTTTTCCCCCTACATTTGAACCCACCTTGGCCTGAATAGCAGACAAGTAACTAAACAAGACTAGAACCTTATAATATTCTTTGGTAGCTATTTTGCTCATTGCAGTTTTCTACAATTAAAGAAAATACTGTAAACAGCAAGGAATACTACGTGAAAAAATTGAATAGTTAACAAAAGATGGGTAATATTTAGGTTCAACTTTATATTATTAAATTATTACAAATGTAATTTCTTTGAGAAAAACATGTATCATATTCAAAAAAAGGCACAGGTATCTTAACTCATACTGCAGATATGGTGCTAAGAGTTGTTTATATGGCAGCTATATAGGTCTTCGGTAAGAGATTTAAGAAGGCTGTTTTGAGGACAACATAAATGCTATAAAAATACTGATGTTAAACCAGATAACAATATATTTGGTGTCACCCATACATATTATGGATGAAATAACCCGTTCAGTGATATCGCTGGGTGATTGAAAATATTAATTTTTAAAGCAGCTTGCTCCTTCTGATAATTAGAAGTTTAATGTAGGTATTTGCCCCCTATGCAGGATGAGTTTTTAACTATTTGCTCTGACTTGTAGGTTATGGTTCAATCTATTTTGAAGGAGAAGTGAATTTGACAAATCTAAATCTGGATGATATTGTACATATCCGAAGGAAAGAAGTTATTGTCTATTTAGATGATAACCAAAAACCACCTGTGGGTGAAGGACTAAATAGGTATGAACTTATTTATGTATTTAGAAAATAATCAGCTAAATCGCAGTTATTTCTGTCAACACAAATGTGTCCATATTATACATTTTTCTGCAATTTGCTTTTTTGACTTAGTGTACAATGTGGAATTATTGTTTCTCTACTTTCATTTAAAAGTATAAATGATAAATGCTACACTATGACTTCTTGACTCTTTTCCCCTAATATTTTCAGGTTCAACTGTTAGTTTCCAAAAACCATTTAAGCAGTAGTTTTTTTGTGGGAGTTTTGTGTTGTTTTTTTTTTTCCCCTTCACTTTTTTGTGGTGACTATGCTTAAGCCTTTCTTTATATTTTAGTGTGAGATATTAGCTTCTGATATCTCTTAGACAAGTGAAAGGGCCACAGTTAAAGTTGTTTATGTTCTCAAATTACCAGGATTGAATTATGAAGAAATAGAAAATCTGAATAGCCCTATAACTAATAAGGAACTTGAATCAGTAATCAGAAACCTTCACCTCAAAAAAAGTCCAAGGCCAGATGATTTCTTTTTTTTTTTTTTTTTAAATATATTTTTATTGATTTCAGAGAGGGAGAAAGAGATGGAAACCCCAATGATGAGACAGAATCATTGATTGGCTGCCTCCTGCACGCCCCCTACTGGGGATCGAGACTGCAACCCGGGCATATGCCCTGATTGGGAATCGAACTGTGACCTTTTGGTTCACAGGTCGATGCTCAACCACGGAGCCATGCTGGCTGGGCAAGATCAGATGGTTTCAACGATGCATTCTACTGAACATTTAAAGAAGAATTAACACTGATTCCTATCAAATGCTTACAAAAAATTGAAGAGAAGGGAATACTTCTGAACTCATTCTATGAGGTAGTTATTACCCTGATTCCAAAGCTAGACAAAGACCTTGTTACAAAACTACAGACTAATATCATGATGAATATTGATGTAAATATTCTCAACAAAATATTAACAAACAGAATTTAACAATACATTGAAAAGATTATACACCATGACCAAGTGGGATTTATTTCTGGAATACAAGGATGATTCAACACATGAAAATAGATCAGTGTCAGTATATCCCACATTTATAGAATGAAGAAAATCACATAATAATCTCCATTGGTTCAGAATAAGCATTTGATAAAATTCAATATCATTTCATAATAAAGACACTCTACAACCTAGTGCTAGAAGGAAATTACCAGGTTGTATTTGAAAAATCCACAGTCTAAGATCTGAACAACCCTATAACTAATCTGGAAATCAGAGCTAGAGTAAGTAAGCAAGAAAAAGAAGTAAAAAGCATTCAAATTCAAAAGGAAGAAGTAAAATTATCTCTGTTCACAGATGATTTGATCTTACATGAAGAAAGTCTAAAAATTCCACTAAAAAGAAAACAACTGTTATAACTAATAAATTCAGCAGGATACAAAATCAATATGTAAAACTTACTTTCTTTACACTAACAATAATCTAAAAATGTTAGGAAACTAATTTCATTTATAACATCAAACAGAATAAAACTCTTAGGAATAAATTTTACCACGAAGGCAAAAGACTTATACACTGAAAAATATGAAACATTGCTGAAAGAAAGTACAATCAACAGAATGAAAAGGCAACCTACAGAATGGGAGAAAATATTGAGTTATTAACCAGAATATGAAGGAAAAACTACAGCTCAACACAAAGATTTAAAAAGGGACTTGAATACACATTTCTCCAGAGATGGTATACAAATGGTGAACAAGCATATGAAAAGATGTTCAACATAACTAATAATTAAGGAAATGCAAATCAAAACCACAATGAGCTATCACATCCATTAGGATGTTTAGTATAAAATAAGATTTTGCAACAGTGTGGAAAAATTAGAATCTTTGTATATTGTTGGTGGGAAAGGAAAATGGTACAGCCGTTATAGAAAAGAGTATGATGATTCCTTAAAAATTTTTAAATCAGCAATTCCACTCCAGGAATGTATCCAAAAGAATGAATACATAGGCATTCATTCTATGAATGCAAGACATACAGAATGAATAGGACACAGTCCTTGAATTCAGGTATTGATATTAAAAGGATACATTACCTCTGTTATAGTCATCTTTACAATTTTATTTAATGGCTAATACTATGATATTCCTAATACTTCATTCTTCAAGCATATGTTGTTCATCGTTTGTAGTTGCTGCTGTTATTACTGTTCTTAAGTATAACAGCACTCTAAAACCTTCACTAAGACTTAGTTCTTAGCACTGGACTGTGACCACTGGATTCTATCAAAGATACATAACTTAAATAGTTATTAAAATTAGATTGGAAATAATTGATATGTCATAGTAGTTTGGAATAAATGGAATTTGACTCTTGAACCAAGTTCTGAGCTAGTTGATGTTGAGTAATTCCTTGCTCTTGAGCTTATCAATTGGGAGACAAGACTCAAGTTCATGAAACATCTGCAGAGTAATTCCAAAGTAACATAGGTACCTTTATTTGCTATTTCTATAGATATTAGTTGGCTTTCTGGGCTTAAATATGAAACACTGCCGAAACCGGTTTGGCTCAGTGGATAGAGCGTCAGCCTGCGGACTGAAGGGTCCCGGGTTCGATTCCGGTCAAGGGCATGTACCTTGGTTGCGGGCACATCCCCAGTGGGAGGTGTGCAGGAGGCGGCTGATCGATGTTTCTCTCTCATCAATGTTTCTAACTCTCTATCCCTCTCTCTTCTGCTCTGTAAAAAATCAATAAAATATATTTTTTAAAAAAAATGAAACACTGACATTTTACTTGGTTGTATGTTACAGGAAGGCTGAAGTTACATTGGATGGAGTTTGGCCAACAGATAAAACATCTCGTTGTTTAATAAAGAGCCCAGATCGACTTGCTGATATCAACTATGAGGGGAGATTAGAAGCAGTTTCAAGGAAACAGGGAGCTCAGTTCAAAGAGTACCGTCCTGAAACAGGTTCTTGGGTGTTTAAGGTATAGTCACTTAATCTTGTTCTTATTAACTGTTGTGAGAGTCACAAAATGTTTGTGCTGGAAGTGATCTGCTCTTAAATTCTCTTTATGTTCAAATTAGGGAATAGATGTAGAGATACATCATGATTTGCTCCAAATTACACATCTAGTTAAACCCCAGAACAATAGGAATTATTATAAACTTCAATAGAGGCTCAGTGCACAAAAATTGTGCACAGGTGATCCTTAGGCCTGGCCGGCAATCAGGGCCGATCAGGTTCCCTGCCTCCCTGCCTCCCTGCCTCCTCCTTCCCTCACTCCCTCCCTCACTCCCTCAGTGCCCCGCCACTGCCATGTTCGCCCACTATGTTCCACGCTGCCCCCCTGGTCAGTGCACGTCATAGCGAGTGATCAAACTCCCGGTCTCCATGTCAAACTCCCAAGGGGACACTGCATATTAGCCTTTTATATAGAGAGACTAGAGGCCCAGTGCATGAAAATTTTTGTCGTGGGGGGGGGTGTCCCTCAGCCTGGCCTGCCCCCTCTCACAGTCTGGGATCCCTCAGGGGATGTCCTATTGACGGCTTGGGGAGAGGGAGCGGGCCTAAGCCGCACTTCGGCTTCCCTCTGCGGGAGGCAACCTGGCCAATCAGGGTAAGGCACCGCACCCATCACCCCACTGCTGCTGCCACCCCTCCTCAGCCCTCACAGCCACTGTGGCTTTGTCTGGAAGGACATCTGGAAGATGTCTGGTCTATCCAGTCTAATTAGAGTATTACCCTTTTGTTAGTATAGGTTATACATAGAGATGGGCTTATAATTCAAATCCTCTTCTCCATCCTCTGAGCATTTAGATACACTTCTAAGGTGTGATTTTCTAATATGTGGCATTATTTAGGGATATAGGCAGAATTTTTGTCTCTTTAATAGATCAACTCTTCATAAATAATTGTCAGTCTTTTAAAGATATCTGGGATGAGGAGGTTGACTTCCTCCCTTCCTTGGTAGTTTAACCCAGTGGTCGGCAAACCGCGGTTCGTGAGCCACGTGCAGCTCTTTGGCCCCTTGAGTGTAGCTCTTCCACAAAATACCACGGCCTGGGCAAGTCTATTTTGAAGAATTGGTGTTAGAAGAAGTTTAAGTTTAAAAAATTTGGCTCTCAAAAGAAATTTCAATCATTGTACTGTTGATATTTGGCTCTGTTGACTAATGAGTTTGCCGACCACTGGTTTAACCAATTGGTTTCTTTTTCTTCTAGGCCAATTGGATTATTTCACTTATTCAAGGTTCTTGTGTTGGTAGAGAACAACTAGCCAGTATATAGATGTGAAATAGTAATGGCTCTTTTGGATTTAGTTTCTGTCTTAATATGTTTAGTAATTATGTGAACAATTAGTACATGCATCAAACATCATCTAAATCTTAGAAAAACAGTAAAGTGACATTTCATTGTGTTTCAAATAAAATTTTTATACTTTTTTATTTATTTATTTTTTAACTAATTTGCAGAATAGCAAGTACAAATATGGTGGAAGCTCTTCGGAATAATAGTGTTAAAATTGATTTTGTTGGATTCTTCTCTTCCGTAGGTGTCCCATTTTTCTAAGTATGGCCTTCAAGATTCTGATGAAGAGGAAGAGGAACGGCCATCCAAAACTAGTACAAAGAAGTTGAAGACGGCCGCTTTGCCTCCTGCCGGCCAGGACACACCATTCCAGATGGCTCTTAATGGCAAACCAGCACCTCCACCCCAGGTAGAGAAAGGACAGTGAATTTGAACGGAATCCGTGATACAGAAGTTAAAAGCAAGTCATTCAGCTAGTACAAAGCTGTTTTATGACCCCCTGGACCTTTGAAGAGTACAAATATATTGCCAATAACATTGAGACAAGTACCAGGGAGGTGGGCATAAGGTGGTGCTGGCATCTGTTGTTGTTTTTTTTTACTTGAGAGATTTAAAGAATTCTTGCTGTTTGGATCATTCATTCTGCAGATTGTCTTTCTTAAACAACTCCCTCTCTCTCATTTGGACTTGCTGAATTCTCTGCTCAGTGATCAACTTAAGATAACCTTTGCTTGTGTGGGTTGATGCAAAGTAAATTCTACTTTTATTGACTACTAATGTGCAAGTTTAATCTTGTTCTTTATCTTCATGATTTTTTTAAAAGCTCAGTTAGTCTTTCTGCAAGGGTTTTTAACTTCATTTTTCTTGAGCTGTTCACTTATACTTCAGGTTAACATCTTGGTTTTTGTATTATAACAATACATAATCTTTATGAAAATAACGTTTTAAGAATACAAATTATTTGGCTTGGGGAGAGTAGGTGCTGCATTGTTTATTGCAATTATTTGTATTATACTCTTTTTCAGTATTGTTAAACCAGCGTAAACCTTTGTCCTTGTAAGGAAAGGTTTGTAATTTAAATATCAGGTAGTTTTGCCAACTATAAAAGATTTACTTTCATTTGAATGTTGTTTATATTCAATCAAGTTACAAAATATTTTCTTTTGCTGCCTAACTCCCTCAAAAAAGAGAACTTGGTATAGAATTACTTTGTAAAGAATCCTCTACCTCTCAGCTGCTAAAAGCAGAATCTTTGGAATTTTCCATGCTATAATTCATAACAGCTGCTGATTTATGCAATTTTTATGGTTTATTAAATAATTTCTTAGGAGGCATTTTCTGGAGATTGTTGTGTATGTATGTTCATGTTTGCACATCCAGAGCGAGGGAGAGGGAGTGATGAAATTGGGAAACATATTGACCTTTATGTTTATAATCTTTATAGCATTTAAAATACCCCTAAGAAATCTCTTCTGAACTAAACAAATGCTATAAATGGATTTGGTTTTCTAGTTTTGCATGTTCATTTTATCTGAATCATATAGTTTTTATAATCTCTTTCTTTCCAAAGTGTTTTTTTTTTTCCTTAACATGTATTTCTTAGAATAAGATTTAGATAGCCAATTGTAATATGGAGGACCGTAAAAATAGAGCTGTGGGGTAAAGCTTCATCTGTGGACAGATGAAAATTGACAAAAGTTGACTACTAGTGATTTTAGGCTTTTTAAATTTCAGAATACAAATAGTAACAGGTAATTATAAATCCCATGTTGGCACTTGAGTAGGTGAGAGATCTTTGACAAACTGAGCACCAAAAATATTTCAGAACAAGGTTTAGGAAAAATAGGTGATAAGGATCAAAATGGGCAAAGAGAGTATAGTGAATATGGGGTCTGTTTCAGATATTTGATGGAGGAAGTGGGTGGCCTTTGACCTTTTGGGTAAGGGAAGCAGAAATGGATAAGAGTTGTTTAGATACACAGGCTACGGTATTAAAACAGTAAGGTGGGATTCTAGAGAACTGTTCATATTTCCCAGTGGTTGCACAGTTTTTAGTACCAAAGACCTGCATTTTATTTGGCATGAGAATACTTAAGCCTTCTACATGAACTGGGAATAGATAAGTCTTCTCATTCCAGAATCAAGAGGGCTATCTTCATACCATCACCTGGCCTCCTTAGAGAGGTTGATTTCCATGATATGGTATTCTTTCAGGCTGTTGTTTTCTTCTTCCCTGTGTACAATCGCAGGTTCTGGAAAGACTTAATTTTATGTAATCTCTTTTATGCCTTTTAAGTTAGTGAAAATTCTAGCAGAAAAACCTTCACATAGATGAATTAGGGCAGTTGCAGAAACGTTTGTTTGGTAGTTAGGACATTATTTCCAAAATGCTGATCTGAGATCTAGTTTTTAGCTCACTGCATCAATACCTTCAAGTAAGTTTAAGATATTTTGAAGGAAAAAGGTGGTTGGGATTTATTTCTTTTTAAAAAATATATATTTTTATTGATTTCAGAGAGGAAGGAAGAGAGAGGTGGAAACATCCACGATGAGAGAGCATCATGGATTGGCTGCCTCCTGCAAGCCCCCCACTAGGGATCGAGCCCACAACCTGGGCATGTGCCCATGACCGGAATCGAACCTGGGACCTTTGAATTCGCAGGCCATTGCTCTATCCACTGTGCCAAACCGGCTAGAGCTAGTGGTTAGGATTTAGAAGAAAATTCCATTTCACCTATATACTTTTTTTTTTTTTTTTAAATATACTTTATTGATATTTTACAGAGAGGAAGGGAGAGGGATAGAGAGTTAGAAACATCGTGATCAGCTGCCTCCTGCACACCCCCCACCGGGGATGTGCCCGCAACCAAGGTACATGCCCCTGACCGGAATCGAACCCGGGACCCTTCAGTCCGCAGGCCGACGCTCTATCCACTGAGCCAAACCGGTTTCGGCACCTATATACTTTTTTAAAAGATAAAATGGCAGCTATCTAAATTTATCCAATACATCAATATATTTTTAATATATTTTTATATTTTTATGTAATTTATATATTATACACATATAAAATCTATGACCACAAGCCTGTTTGCTTCAAATATTAATGTTAATTTTTATTGATTTTTTTTTTTCTTTAGGAAGGGGAAAGGAGAGAGAGATAGAAACATTAATGAGAGAGAATATTGATTGGCTGCCTCCTGCAAGCCCCAACCGGGGATTGAGCCCATAACCCAAGCATCTGCCTTGACCTGGAATCAAACTGTGACCTGGTTCATAGGTCAAAGCTCAACCACTGAGCCACACTGGCAGGATTTTCTCCAGAATATTAAAGCATAGAAATAGTCAGAGCTGTCTGTAGCCTCCCCCATAGGTAAAATATGGTATCATCTTTGCCTTTTGACCATTATCTAGCTTCCAGTTTTGTTAAAGCAGTCCTTGGAGATTGGTCACATATTAAGTGGCAATTCACCATGTATCCAAACATCAATTTTTCTACAATTATAAATGGGAGCAGTCATTCTTTTGGTAACTCTTGACACTTTGTTTGTTTGTTAATCCTCACCATTGGATACATTTTCCTTTGACTTTTAGAGGGAATGGAAAGGAAGGGGAGGAGACAGAGAGAAACATCAATATGAGAGAGAGACATCCTTGGTTGCCTTCCACCAAGGGCTGGGGCTGGGAATGGAGCCTGGCTAGGGCTGGGAATGGAGCCTGTAGCTGAGCTATGTTTCCTTGACTGGATTTGAACCTGGGACCCCTTAGTCCATGGGCTGATGCTCTAATTACTGAGCCAAACTGGCTAGAGCAACTCTTGACACTTTTAAACATAAAGGAATTATTCCCAGATTCAAATTATTCCTGATAATATTACTTTGTTTTCTCTTTTGGGAAGTTAGAGTAGACAGTCCTTGTATCTTAACGGTACTGCTCAGGTAGAGTCCAGCTGACATTAGGTTTCAGTCACCCAAAAGATAAATTCAGGCCCCACATTGTATTATCTAGAAATTTATTTTTAAATGTTTTCTTTAAAACAATGCAGTTACTGGAGACTTTGATATTTGTGCCTTTTATTCTCTTTCCCAATGGTTTCTGGCTATAAGGCAGTAAGGGCAGGGTGACCCTGTGTACACTGGAAAATGATATTACAAAAAGGTGATTCTATGAACCGTCATTTGGAAAATGATATTACAAAAAGGTGATTCTATGAACCAAGTACTTTTGGGGGGGATTTTTGAATAATTGTTAAATCTTTTACAAAAATGCTACCTCTTGTGTAGAATGGTCAGAATTTAATATTGCGATACCATATTCTGAATAAACTACCTACCATATTCTGAATAAACTACATTTGTCTTGAAGCTCTATGTCTGTTTGGTGTAATTTAATGCTGCTTCCCTGATCTTTCTGCTGTCTACAGAGCCAGAGCCCAGAGGTGGAGCAGTTAGGGAGGGTTGTGGAACTGGACAGTGACATGGTAGATATCACCCAGGAGCCAGTTTTGGATTCCATGTTAGAAGAGAGCGTGCCTGAGGATCAGGAGCCTGTGTCCGCCTCAACACACATTGCATCTTCACTGGGAATTAATCCACATGTCTTACAGGTGAACTCCTAACCCATCCCTACTACAACAGGAAGCCAAACTAATATTTATTTATTTCCCTTGCATAACATCAGGTGTCTTCCTTCATTTAAGAGCATTGAGTGCTCACTGGAATAAGAAAAAACATGGCCCATGTTTGAGCCTTATTTTCCCATTCGGGGAGGAAAGGCTGGGTTGAGATCAGAAGGCCTGGACTGTAATCCCAGTTTTAGAAATATTAGTATATGTCTTTAGGCAAGTTACTTAATAACTATGAGCACTGGTTTTTCTCTATAAAATATTACTTTGTTTACTTCATAGAGTAGTTTTGAGGCTCTTGAAAGTGCTCCACAAAAGCTAGAAGTTAAAAACAAAACTAGTAAATGCAGATTTCCTTAAGCTCTGTCTCAACTTCCCCCTGCCCATGCCTTTTGGCCTGTTATGAGTTTAGCCTTTGGCTTATGTTTGGCTTTGACATCATTCATTTAACAAATGACAGAGTGATTGCTATATGCCAGGCAGGCCCTAGTAAGACTGTAAATACAAAGGAAGAGGAGTATTAATAACTTCTACCCTTTCAGGTACATACAAGTGTAATTGAGTCAGTTATACAAATGTTATTTCTGCTCTGGCACAACATTGAGGCAGAGCGATTTATTGGTTGTTGTCAACTGCGTTTTTCTTTTATGACCTTTGGATTTGGTGGAGCACATTCATTCTATAGATATTGCCTTTTTAGATCATGAAAGCATCATTACTTGCTGATGAGGAAGATACAGATATGGTCCTGGATCAACGCTTCAGCCGCCTTCCTTCTAAAGCAGATACTTCTCAGGAAATCTGTTCTCCCAGACTCCCCATTTCAGCATCCCACTCATCAAAATCCCGTTCATTAGGTACTGTAAAAGATGCTATTTTATAAGAACACCATAAAGTCTTATTTTTCACATGTCTTCTAAATTGAATCAACTTCTCTAGCAAATACCCCCTAATGGCTATGACCAGGATATCAAGAGGAAATGTACTCATACATATCTGTTAGGTGGGGCCAGTTTTTAAAAACCATGATTTGCTTTATTGGTGCCAACAAAAAAGTTACATGGAGAAAAAAGCATTTGTGTTTTGTGTAGATTTATGTTTTCATTTGCTTATGAGTGTGAATCAGATAATCTTAAATTTCCTAATTTCTATGAGGCCTTTGAGGAAATAGCAAGTTGTCCTGCACTATACTTACTTTGCAGTTGACACTGTCCTTATTGCCTTTTAGGGGCAAATATTGCTTCTCATAATGCACAAAACTTGTCAGATTCTTACTTTTCTCTAAACCCTCCCAGACTCCCAGGGAAGTCATTACATATTTTATTTTAAAATTTGCCCTTTTCTAGTGGGCTTGCATCTATGTGTGTGAGATTAGAGATAGAGTACTGTTGTCAACAAAGGACATAAGCAAATGTAATGTCGAAATATTGAAAAGCAGAGGAATAAACTACCTACCAATACTGGGATGATATTTGTTTATGTTGTCTTAAAAATTAAACGTTTATTTTTCAATTCTTTGAGTGCCTTAATACATTAAACTTCCTTCTTTAATACTTTAACTAGTAAAGCATCAGTTAAACATTCACAAATCTGTTCCATGATGGGCACTACATGAAAATCTCATATTTCAATAACTGACTCCTTGCTTTAGACAGGAACCATATAAAAATCGGAAAGCAGGCAACAGTAACAAGAACTGTCTTCTGAAAGGCACATGTACAATTACAAGATGCCTCAGTTGAGCATTACAGTGGTAGGACTTTGATCTTATTAACTAAGCTTTTCATACAGACTAAGAAACCGTTATATTTGGCATTCTGATAAAGGGCATGAGCATTGATGTCATCTTTCAGTCCTGCCAGGTTAGTAGCTTTGTGGATTTGGATTTGAGCCCAGTTTTTTTACTTGTAAAATGAAGATAATAATATTCCTCATTCAATGAAGTTATTGAAAGATGAAATGAAACAATGTATACAAATGCTTATGCAGAGTCTGCTACAGATAAGTGCTAGATAATCTTTTAAAATGATAGTAGTTGTATTTATTAATGTTGCTATTGTTGATATCATGAGAATTCTTGCCTTGATTTTCTGGTTGGAAGAGTAACTTCTACAGTATCTGATTTAACCTGCTTCCGGTTTTCTATATCTGATTTAGTAAGTTTGGTAAAACTATAATTTCAAACTCACTTATTATTGTTGTTCAAGAAGCAGTAGTCTGTATTTTCTAATAGCTTTTACTCCCCTCCCCTTATTTTAGTTGGTGGGTTGCTACAATCAAAATTTACAAGTGGAGTTCTTTTTTCACCAAGTGCCTCTGTGCAAGAATGTCGCACTCCCAGAACATCATCGTTGATGAATATCCCATCCACATCTGTTTGGTCTGTCCCTCCACCCCTGACCTCTGTGTTTACAGTACCCAGCCCTGTCCCTGAGGTCCAGTTGAAAACAGTGGGAACTCGCAGACAACCAGGCCTGGTCGCTCTTGAAAAGTCTGTTACCTATGGCAGGGGGAAACTTTTGATGGACATGGCCTTATTTATGGGACGCTCATTTCGGGTTGGTTGGGGACCCAATTGGACTCTTGCTAATAGTGGAGAACAGCTGAGTGGCTCTCATGAACTGGAAAATCATCAGACTGCTGATTCTGTGGAATATGGATTCCTGCCTAACCCAGTAGCTGTTAAATCGTGAGTCACATTTCCTTACGCTTTTTGAGAAAGGCAACGTGGTAGGTGAGAAAAAACTTTATCATAAGGAAATTTTTCTAGATATATTCTTAGAACAATTTTAGATAGCGGAAGATATTTATGTAATTAAAAACTGAAATGATTAGTAAGATAACTCCATTTGTACCATCAAGGTAAAGGTAATATCTAGTGGTTAAACTTTTGTTAGAAAAGTAACAGACCCAAAGCTAATGCTGCAGCATTCCTTGGGCTTCATCCTTTTATTACATTAGTCATTTTATTTATTTTCTCATGTAGGTATTTACCACTTCTTCATATATAAGGTATATTCTCAGCTAAACACATCCTGTATCTTAGACCTGATAAAAAGAACATATGAATTGTGGGTAATCCATACATAAGTATTTGGAAATAAGGTGACAATTGATAATTATATATGTTATATATTTCTACACAATACCCACCATTAATTTTTACATATGTGTGCTTATAGTTCTATATATTCTATATTATACCATACAGATTACAAGTATAGTTTCCTGGTAGTTATTAGGCAGTATGTATACAGTTGTCTTGTGTAAAATATATAATAGTTTCCTATTTACTTTTTATAATTATAACAGATTGCTCTATCTTTACAGATTAAGTGGCTATGATCACTTATTATTCATAGACTAGAGGCCCAGTGCATGAGATTCGTGCACTGGTAGGGTCCCTAGAGGCTGCCGGCTGCCTGCCGGGTACTCCCTCCCTTCCCACTGCGCTTTTATTATATAGGATTTTAAAGTTGACTTTGAAGAAATAAACAACAGATCTTTGGAAACTCATTTAGGAATGTTGATCCTAAACTTGGCGTTATGCATGGTGTTTTGATATTTTGGTGGTTGTTAATATCTTAAAAACTGAGTCAAGTCCAGATTGATTATGTGCTTATCTTAATTTGGAGTCTTTTGATACCTTACGAAGTATAATTTGAGAAATGGGTATCACACAAATTTTGGCCCTTGGATTTTATAGTGTCTAGATATATGCTGAAGTGGGTTCCAAGTCTGATACCTATGAAATCATATTTTGCATTCTATCTATAATCATAAAAAAAGGACATTTTGGTTGTAGGAAAATTCTAGCATCTGTCTTATCTTTATTTTCTATCTTGTTTATCATTTGCCCTTGTAGCCTAAATGAGTCCCCATTCAAAGTTCATTTGGAAAAACTCAGTTTCAGAAAAAAGAAGCTGGATGAAGATCTGCAATTATATCAGATACCTCTGGAGCTCAAATTAAAACATAGCACTGTCCATGTGGATGAGCTGTGTCCTCTCATTGTTCCCAATCCAGGAGTTGCTGTCATTCATGACTATGCAGATTGGGTTAAGGAAGCATCGGGAGATTTATTGGAAGCACAAAGTAAGTATGGACTAGGCTTCTGTTTGATGTCCTAGAAACAGGGGTGGAATATGTGTACACAGGAGGATAAATTTCAATGTGCCTATGTAATAAGTAGGTGGATGCCTGAGCACTTGTCTACAGTTGAGTTGGATGAGCAAAATCCCAAGCAAGGAGAAATTATACCATTGTTTACAATTATTCTTATGGCCATTAACATACAAGTTTTTGTTCAAAGGAACTGTAGCCAGTCAAATCTGGATTTATGAAATTCTTTTCTTCCCCCATGCAGAGAACATAGGAAGAGAGAGATTTGTTCCTTCTTACCTTTCTAAATTTTACCCATTCTTCAGTGTCCAGCTCAAGTCTTCCTTGGTCTTCCCAACAATTTTTGTGTTTTTAGCTCCCTTCCTGGCATCTCTCTATAACTATTGTGACTATGTTTTTCTGAACTAATACTTTGATAAAGGTCTTTTTTCATTTTGGGAACTTACTATTTCAAATAACAGAAAAATGATAATTACATGTTTCACAGTATTTCATAACATCACCTTTATTGAAAAACGGAGATTATTTTAGAATGTTCCATACCACCCATTTAGGAATTCTGTTCAGTTCTTTGTGTTTGCTTCCGTAGTCTTCTTTTCAAACATGTGAGTCATCTTCCCAGCACATACTTGTAAACAGTGTTTCCTTTCTGTTTTCCTTCTTGAGGGGCAGTATACATAGTGGTTAAGAGTATAGCGTTAGACTCATACTTCGGTTTGAATCCTGGCTCTGCTACGTATTGCCCGTAACATTGAGCAAGTCACTTACACTCTAGCTCACTCCCTCATCTGCAAAATGAAGATAGTAACTACTACCAGTATATAGTCACATTGTATACTGAGTGGGACAAAAGTAGGTTACAGTTCATATGTAAAATATTACAATAAATAATAATGCAAGAATAAACTTTTGCATATTCACACCTGTATATTAGAGCTGACTTACTCTTAATTGCTTTGAATACCATCATTTAAACTCACTAAATGTTAAACTGTGCCTATACCAGGAGAGAATAAGCCCTCATAAGTTTTTAGAGCACTTTATAGTTTTTAAAGCATTTTGCAAACAGAATTTGATCAAATCAAATGACTTTTTTCCCCCTTATCATTTGAGATTATTTGAGCCATAATTAGGCTAGAGGAAACTGTTTAAAGGAGCTTTGAGTTACATTTGTTGCATAAGTACCACAGAAACATAGAATGAGCAAGCAGTTACACCACACACCTCTCGAACTTAAAAGACATAGCTGAGTAAGGTAGAGACATTCAGGGAAATCAGCTTGAGTGGTTAGGGTAGTTATTAATTTATGTATTTTTACACCACAATTAGAGTGATGTCCCTCTGTAGTTATTGTAAGGCTTTATGTCATAGCATTGATTTCCTGTCTCTTCCTTAGTTGTGAAGCAGTGGAGCCTAACATGGACATTATGTGAAGCTCTATGGGGCCACCTGAAGGAGCTTGACAGCCAGCTGGATGAACCCAGTGAATACATTCAGATTCTGGAGCGAAGAAGAGCTTTCTCTCGTTGGCTATCCCAGACTGCCGCACCTCAAATTGAGGAGGAGGTCTCCTTAACCCGGAAAGACAACCCTGTGGAGGCTGTTTTTAGCTACCTCACGGGCAAGAGGATCAGTGAAGCTTGCTCTCTGGCCCAGCAATCAGGTGAGCATATGGTCCTTCTCTATACCTCTGCCTACTTCCCACTCGCTGTCGCTACCCCTTAATTGTGGATTTGCTTTTGTCTTCTATCATGAGTATTAGGTATAGACTTCCCAGGAAGATTGCTGGTTCCTCCAGAATAGGGACTGTGTCTTCTAAACATTAAATTTACTTAATTAATTAAAAGTATTTGAATCTTACATGCTATGTACACACTTGTAATAAAACTAGAAAATGCCGATAAGCAAGAATTTCTATAACGCTATAAAGATTATGAATCATTAAAGAGATAAAGTTATGCTCACCAGCACACTTAGTGTAATGGAAGAGGATCTTAAGGAGTGTCAGAAGTCAGATCCTTCAATTTATTCACAAACTCTTTTTTTCCCCCATTTTTTTCTCCTTACCCTAAGGTTAAATTTTTGCTTTACTACCTCTGCTTTCAATCAGTGGTAGAACAACTAAACAGAAAATCAGGTGTATAGAGTACTTGAACACTGTCAACCAGTGTTACCTGTTAATTACCCAACAAGAATCAATAGCCTAAACTTTTACCTTAAGAAACTAGCAAAAGCCCTGACTGGTTTGGCTCAGTGGATGGAGCGTCAGCCTGTGGACTGAAGGGTCCCAGGTTTGATTCCAGTCAAGGGCATGTACCTTGGTTGTGGGCACGTCCCCAGTAGGAGGTGTGCAGGAGGCAGCTGATCGATGTTTCTCTCTCATCAGTGTTTGTAACTCTCCCTCTCTCTTCCTCTCTGTAAAAAACCAATAAAATATATTAAAAAAAAAAAAGAAAAGAAACTAGCAAAAATTAAACCTAAAGGTAGAAGAAGGGAGGAAATAATAAAGATCAGACAGAAATTAGTGAAAATGAAAATATAAAAACAGAGAAGTCAATAAAACTAAAAGTTCATTTTTTTAAATGATCAAGAAAATTACAGTTTTTAAAATGTTTCTATTGATTTTAGAAAGAGAAACATTGATCAGCTGCCTCCTGCACACCCCTTACTGGGGACTGAGCCTGAAACTCCAGGCATGTGCCCTGGCCATGAATGAAACCAAAGACCTCTGGTGCGTGGGATGACGCTTACACCAGCCAGGGCAAAAGTTACTCTTTTTTTAAAAAATTTATTTTTATTGCTTTCAGAGAGAGGAAAGGAGAGGGAGAGAGAGAGATAGAAATATCAATGATGGGAGAGAATCATTGATTGGCTGCCTCCTGCATGCCCCACATTGGGGATTGAGCCCACAACCCGGGCATGTGCCCTGACCGGGAATTGAACCATGACCTCCTGGTTCATAGGTCAATGCTCAACCACTGAGCTACACCGGCTGGGCAAAAGTTAAAAATTTTTACACTGACAATGAGAAAAGGAAAGGCACAAATTGCCAAAGACAGAAGTGAAAGAATGAATATCATTACTAACCCTACAGAAAAGGGAATCTGATGAGAAAATCTATGACAACAAATTCAACTACTTAGATAAAAATGACAAATTTCTAGCAAAGTATAAATTAATCAAAACTGCCTCAACCACAAGTAGAAAATCTAAATAGATCCATAACAAGTAAAGAAATTGGGTTTGTAGTTTAAAATCTTCACTCAGAAAAGCCCACATCCAGATGTCTTCACAGGTGAACTTTTATATTTATAAAGATGAATTAATACCAGTCTTCTACAACTCTTACGGAAAATACAGGAGGGATTGCCGAAACCGGTTTGGCTCAGTGGATAGAGCGTCGGCCTGCGGACTGAAAGGTCCCGGGTTCGATTCTGGTCAAGGGCATGTACCTTGGTTGCGGGCACATCCCCAGTAGGAGGTGTGCAGGAGGCAGCTGTTCGATGTTTCTCTCTCATTGATGTTTCTAACTCTCTATCCCTCTCCCTTTCTCTCTGTAAAAAAATTAATAAAATATATTTAAAAATAAAAAGGAAGCGGTAGAACCCTGGCCGCTTTTGCTCAGTGGTTGGAGTATCGACCCACGCACCAAAGGGTTCTTGGTCTTGATTTCTGATCAAGGGCAGTACCTGGGTTGCAGGATCAATGCCTGGTACCAGTTGGGAAGAGTGCGGGAGACAACCATTCTCCCTCTCTCTCTCTCTCTCTCCCTCCCCCCCCCCCCTCCACTCTCTCTAAAAATCAATGGACTACGGCCATACCACCCTGAACGCGCCCGATCTTGTCTAAAAATCAATGGAAAAAATTTCCTTGGTGAGGATTAACAACAACAAATAATAATAAAGGAAGAGGTAGAAATGTCTTTATTCACAGCCAGCATGATTCTGTATGTAAACAGTCCTATGAAATTCACAGAAAAGGTATTGGGACTAACAAACTAGTTCAACAAGGTCTCAGGATTCAGGGTCAATATATAAGATTTAGTTGTATTTCTGTATTTTAGTAACAAAAATCTAAAAGCAAAATTTTGAAAAATCCATACATAATAGCATCTGAAAGACTAAAATACTTAAGGAATAAATGTAACAAAAGTGTAAGACTTATACACTGAGAACTATATAACATTGTTGGAGAAATAAAATATCTAAATAAATGATATATGTATGTTCATAATATATCTCAACCTCGGCACTATTGGCATTTTTAGTGGGCAATTCTTTGTTGTGGAGGCTGCCCTGGCATTGTAGGATAGCAGCATCCCTGCCCATCTACTCAAGAGTTCTCTCTCTTCTAGTGATGACAACCAAAAATATCTTCAGATACTGCCAAATGTTCTCTGGAGGGCAAAACTGTCCCAAGTTGAGAGCCACTGATGGATTGGAAACCTCAGAATTGTTAAGATGTCTGTTCTCCCCAAATTAATCTCTATCAGGTAGGGCAAAAGTAGGTTTATAGTTGTTCATATGCAAAATAATAATTAATAAAGAATAATTCAAGCATAAACTCTGTTTCTCATACTCACAGCTATAAACATACTTTTGCCCCATCCTGTATGTTCCATACAGTATCAAAATCTCCAGCAGGTCCTCATCCTTACTTGGAATTGTAAAAAAACCTCAACAGTATCAACACTTTCTTTTTTTTTTTTTTTTAAATATATTTTATTGATTTTTTACAGAGAGGAAGGGAGAGAGATAGAGAGTTAGAAACATCGATGAGAGAGAAACATCGATCAGCTGCCTCTTGCACACCTCCTACTGGGGATGTGCCCGCAACCCAGGTACATGCCCCTGACCGGAATCGAACCTGGGACCCTTGAGTCCGCAGGCCGACGCTCTATCCACTGAGCCAAACCGGTTTTGGCAGTATCAACACTTTCTGAAAAAATTCTATAAAGACAATGTGCTGGCTTAAGGTTGAATGTATAGGTCAAGGGAACAGAAATGAGAATCCAAGTATAAAATTCTTTCACTTATGGTTAGTAAATTTTGACAAAAGTGCCAACACAATTTAAATGTTAAATGTCTTTTCAACAAATAATGCTTGGTAGTTGGATATTCACATGTAAAAAAGATCCTTTCTTCACACCATACACTAAATCAACTTAAGGATGTACCATAGAATCCTGCCATTTGCTCAAGTATATGTTCTCATCAGTGGGAAAGTCTGTGAAAAGTCAAGAATTGTCAGAAGCTGATTGGTTGGTTGTATGATCAGAACAAAGAGAAATTATCTAAATGATTGTATCAAGACATGCCAGTTTCTTCTCTGAATTTGACCATCTTTAGTGTGTCGCGGGATATTTACATTTGTTGGCTATTGAATCCTCTCTTTGGGGTTCTGTAGATACACATCAATAGTCTTTTACTTTTTCCCTTTATTATTATTCATCTAGAATACTAGCAGTGCATGGTCAGGTGGGCTCAGCACTTACTGAATGAATCATAGTCCAATCATTCTTTTGTTACCTACATACATCAGAGAGACAGCTTAACCTAGCAGCACGTTTCCAGATGTGTCCTGGTGCATGATTTCTTTCCTCCAGGCCTCTTTAGTTTATGAAGGAAACTGATTGTTATGAGAGCCTTCGTTTCTGTGAGAGCAGTACTTAATAGTCATTTAAGTACTGACCCATATACGTAAACAAAAGGACTTGACTTTTAGGAGGTTTGTACTAGGAGACAGAATTTTTCTCAGCTCATCATAATCCAGAATTCTACCCCTCATATTATGGCTAATTAGACTCACTGTTGTCCCAGCCCTTTGTACTTAAAAAATTTTATTAAAAGAGATTATTAGACCTGTGAGATTAAAGGACTCAACCATTCTCTTTATATCATACACACACATTTTTCCTTTAGGTTTGAGCTTGCTATTTCTCACTGTCATTAAATAGCACATTCTAGTTGGGCTTGTTATCAATTTTGCCATCTCAGTTTTCACTACAAACCTTTGAATCAGATGCTATTTTCCCCCATTTTATAGATGAAGTGCCTTGTCTAGGGTCACCGAAGTAATGTGTTAGTAGATCTTTCAGTGAACTCTGTATACTGTACAATCCATGTGTAATTCAGGCTAACCTACTTTGAAGATTTTCTACCCAAGCAGAAAGTGGTGAGTTCTTGATCAATATTTTGGCACTACAGGGAAAGCAGTCACAGGTGTTCAGTTCTCTGTCCTGAAGGCAGGAAGAGATAAGGTAATGCCCCCAAGTAATATCACAAGTCTAAATCCTCAGTATCACCAAGCACTTCTGTTTTTCTTACAGGAGATCATCGTCTTGCCCTTCTTTTATCCCAGTTGGTGGGTAGCCAGTCTGTCCGGGAGCTGCTTACCATGCAGCTGGTGGACTGGCATCAGCTCCAGGCTGACTGCTTCATCCAGGATGAGAGATTGCGCATCTTTGCCCTGTTGGCTGGAAAACCGGTATTTTCCTCTTTTCTCATTCTATCTAATAAAGGGAATATGCTAATTAACCATCACTCCATCACAAAGATGGCTGCACCCACAGCTGAGGCCAAGTTCCAATAAGGAGCCTTAACGAGCAATCAGCAGGGACCTGAGACTATGCCCTCCCCCGCCCCCGTAGGGCTTGACAGGGGATCTCAGGCCATACCCCCCACCCGGCAGGGCTTGACAGGGGACCTCAGGCTGTGCCCCACACCCAACAGAGCTTGACAGGGGAACTCAGGGTGTGCTTTCTGTCCTGGTACTGGGCTAGGGGACTTCAGGCTGCTCCCCCCGCTCCAGTGCCAGGCCAGGGGACCTCAGGCCAAGCCCCCCCACCTGGTGGGGTTGGACAGGGGACTTCAGGCTGCACCCCCAACTTGGCGGGGCTTGATGGGGGACCTCAAGGTGCGCTTCCCGTCCTGGTGCTGGGCTAGGGGACCTCAGACTGCTCCCCCCACCTCAGCACCAGGCCAGGGGACCTCAGGCCACACCTCCCACTAGGTGGGGCTTGACAGGGGACTTCAGGCCGCATCCCCCACCCCAACACCAGGCCAGGGGGCCTAAGGCTGCACCCCCGCACCAGTGGGGTTTGACAGGGGACCTGAAGCTGTGTTCCCCTCCCGGTGCCGGGCCAGGAGACGTGAGGCTGTGCCCCCCTGCCTGGTGGGGCTAGAGGGGAGACCTCAGGCCATGCCCCCCACCCAGCGGGGCTTGACAAGGGATCTCAGGCTGTGTCCCACACCTGGCGGGGCTTGATGGGCAACCTCAAGGCACGCCCCCCACCCCAGTCTGGGTTGGGGGACTTCAGGCCTCGCCCCCCGTCCTGGCGCCGGGCCAGGGGACCTGAGACTACGTCCCCTGCCCGGCAGGGCTTGACAGGGGTGGGACTGGCCGGGTCTGGATCTAGCCCAATGGGGCAGGGGCCAGCCAGGTCTGGGTCTCGCACGATTTTGAGGCGCTTTTAATGTGCACGAATTTCATGCACTGGGCCACTAGTAAACTCATATTTTCTCAAATTCAAGATTGCTTAAGTTAAAGAGCCATCTTTGTAAATTGTACATTATATGTAACCTAAGCAACTTATTTTTAGTGGAAATTTTTAATGGAAAATTATAAAGGTACAACATGTACATTGTTTTAAAAAAAATTACAAGTTATAGAGAAATAAAAATGTTAATATTCACCATATCATAGTGATAACAACATAACTAATTTGTTGTCTGTCTTTCTAGACATATTTAAGTTTATATTAAAATACATGTGTGCATATTAACATGAGTGTATATTCATATAACGTCAATTATACGTAACAGTTATACAACTTCTTTTACTTTCTGTGTATGTATACTTTTCATGTTTGGCAGCCTCATTTTTTTAAAAAAATATGTTTTTATTGACTTCAGAGAGAGGAAGGAAGAGGGATAGAAGCTTCAGTGATGAGAGAATCATTGATCAGCTGCCTCCTGCATGCCCCCTGCTGGGGATGGAGCTTGCAACCCAAGCAGGTGCCCTCACCAGGAATCGAACTGTGATCTCCTGGTTCATGAGTTGATTCTCAACCACTGAGTCTTACCGGCCCAGTAGTCTGATTCCTTTTAATGGCCACCTCTATTCCATTTTATGGGTGCTATACCATAATTATTTTTAGCCAACTCTCTGTTGCTTGTCTTCCTGTATGATTGCCATATTTTTTTTTAAAATATGTTTATATTGGTTTCAGAGAGGAAGGGAAGGGGAGAGAGCGATAGAAACATCAATGATGAGAGAGAATCACTGATCGACTGCCTCCTGCATGCCCCACACTGAGGATCAAGCCCAAAACCCGGGCATGTGCCCTGACTAGGAATTGAACTGTAACGTCCTGGTTTATAGGGTGACACTCATGCCCTGACTAGGAATTGAACTGTAACGTCCTGGTTTATAGGGTGACACTCAACTACTGAGCCACGCAGGCTAGGCTGATTGCCATCTTTTTTAAAATTTCTAAAATTGATTTTACAGTGAGGAAGGGAGAGGGATAGAGAGTTAGAAACATCAATGAGAGAGAAAGATCAATCAGCTGCCTCCTGCATGCCCCTTACTGGGAATAGATCCCACAACCAAGGTACATGCCCTTGATCACAGTTGAATCTGGGACCCTTCAGTCTGGTTTATAGGGTGACACTCTACCCACTGAGCCATACCGGTTAGGGCCTGATTGCCATCTTAAAGTCAGTTTCCAAAAATGAAAAATTTGGTCAGAATTTATTCACATCTTTTAAGTTTTAGAAGTTGGCAACTCTGAGCAATACAAAGACCTCAGTGGTTCTTATCCCTTCTCAGACCAGTAGTTATCTAAATTCACCCCATCACCTGCCACCTAGGGACTGTATTTTATTTCTGGATTATTAACACTGTTATTTAGATTATTAAAAATGTATATGAGTAAGTGAATAACTTGCAGACGGCAGTAACAAGGTAAATATAATTTGTAGCTGTGAATGTGATTTTGTCACCTGCAGGTGTGGCAACTCTCAGAGCAGAAGCAAATTAATGTGTGTTCCCAGTTGGATTGGAAACGCTCCCTGGCTGTCCATCTTTGGTATTTGCTTCCACCAACAGCCTCCATTTCCAGGGCACTCAGCATGTATGAAGAAGCATTTCAGGTATGTGTTTCTAGTAGAGCCAAGCAACAATCCAGTAGTGCTGTTTTTGCCAGAGAAAAAAACCTTTAAGTCACATTTCATAATACTTTTTCTCTGCTTTTTTTGGAAATACCATAAAGTTGGAAAGAACCTCAGAAATTTGATGGGAAACTTTTTCCTTTTTTTCTGCCTCTGGACAGTGTCTGCTTCTTGTTTCATTTAATAAGATGTGTTTTCACAACTGACTTTTTTTTTTTTTTTCTTTTCCATCAAATGAGAGGGTTTTTCTTCATTCTTAGTGCTGTCTTTGGGAATTCCCCGAGATATACTGCCTGACCTCAAACTTGCTATAGCCCCAAATTAGGTCTAAGATTTTCTTCTAAATGTTCACATTTCATATTCCTTCTTAGTGAGTGTGGAGGTTAAAATATTACTACTGTGTTTAATGCCATCATTTTTTCAGTTGTTTGTGGGTTTTTTTTTTACTCTACATTTTTATTATCTTTGATTTTATTTGTCAGGTAGAACACTAAAGAAACTGAATGTAATAGTAATTGTGGCAAGAAAAGTGGTGGGATTAGTGAGAGCTATCTAAAATCTTTGGCAGTCTCTTGAAGACAAGTGGAGTATGTCACCAATCTAAATTAAGTTTCAAATCTTTGACACATTCCTTTAGAGGGTGTCATATTATTCTTAATATGCGTGTCTTGAGTTATTGAGACATGATGGCATCTTTGAAACACACTAGGAGCTGAGGTATTGTTTTATCAAATTCTTATCTTCAGAATACCTCCGAGAGTGACAGGTATGCCTGTTCTCCACTTCCTTCATACCTGGAGGGCTCTGGCTATGTAGACGAGGAGGAACAAGACTCCCGGAGAGCTCTTCAAGACGTCTGCTTTCACCTTCTAAAACTCTACAGTGACAGGTAAATCAAAGTTACAATGAGCTCTTGGGAGTCCTTTCCCTTTCATACATGACCAAATTGCTATTAGTCTGTATAAACCACCAAAATGTAACTTATAGTAGTTGAGTATAAAGATCCTTGGAACTAGACTTAGAAATCTAAAATTTATTTTAATCAACTTGAATGAGATACACTTTGCATATACTGAAGTATGTGGTAACATTTTAACATAACTATCATCACAACTATAAAATCAGTTTTAAAAACAGATACAGGGCTGCCCTGGGCAGGTGGCTCGTTTGGAGCACTGTCTCCTGCACTGAAAGGTTGCAGGTTTGATTCCTGGTCAGGGCACATACCAAGGTTGGGTGTTTGATCCCTTGTTGGGGCACTTTTAGGAGGCAACTTATCTTTGATTCTCTCTCTCTCAAATCAATAAAAGCATTTCCTCGAGTAACAATTAAAAAATAGATACAGAGCTGTTGAGGTTTTCTATATATTCTTGAGTTTTGATCATTTGTTTCTTCCAATGAATTTGTCTAATTCAAAGTCACCAAATTTATTGGCATAAAATGATAACATTTCTTTGTTAATCCTTTTTTCTTTCTTTTTAATCCTCACCCAAGGATATTTTCCCATTAATTTTTTTTTTTTTTTTTTTTAGAGAGAGAGAGAATGGAAGAGAGAGGGAAAGACAGAAAGAAATACCGTTGTGAGAGAAACACATCGACTGGTTGCCTCCTGCACGTGTCCTGAGCGGGGCCTGGGCCAGGGAGGAGCCTGCAACCCAGGTATGTGCCCTTGTCAGGAATCGAACCTGGGACCCTTTGGTCCGCAGGCTGATGCTCTATCCGCTGAGCCAAACCAGCTAGGGCTTTATTATCCTTTCTAAATGTCTGTAGGATATGTAACTATGTCTTTTTCTTTCCTGATATTAGTAATTTGTGTCTTCTCTCATTTTTCTTGATTAGTCTACCTCAATTTTTGGTTTCATTGGTTACTTCTATTACTCATCTAGTTCGAAATGGATCGTAAACTTAATGTTAAACTTAAAACAATTGCTCATTGCGCCCTAACCAGTTTGGCTCAGTGGATAGAGAGTCGGCCTGAGGACTGAAGGGTCCCAGGTTCGATTCCAGTCAAGGGCATGTACCTTGGTTGCAGGCACATCCCCAGTAGAGGGTGTGCAGGAGGCAGCTGATCGATGTTTCTCTCTCATCGATGTTTCTAGCTCTCTATCCCTCTCCCTTCCTCTCTGTAAAAAATCAATAATATATATATATATATATATATATATATATATATATATATATATATATATATATATATTATTTTTTTTTTTTTTTAATTGTTCATTGGAAGCCTGTTAAGGAATTAAAAGACAGATTGGGAGAACATATTTGCAATTCATATATCTGGTAAAGAACTTGTATCCAGAACATTATAAAGAGCTCTCAGAAATCAATAAGAAAACACACAACCCAATTAAAAAATTGGGCAAAATATTTAAGCAGATGTTTCACCAAAGATTTGGATGTCAAGCCATGAGAAGACGTTAAGCATCAATAGACAACAGGGACATGCAAATTAAAGCCATCATGGGATACCACTACCCACCTAAGAATGGCTAAGGATTAAAGAAACCTACTGTACCAGTTGTCATGGATGTGGAGCAATTGGAATTTCCATACACTGCTGGTGAAAAATGGAAAATAATATAGGCACTTTGGAAAACAGTTTGGCAGCTTAAAAAGCTAAGCATACACCTACAGACATATGGTCCAGCCATTCAACTCCTAGGTATTTACCCAAGGGGAATGAAAGCATATGCCAAGTGCTGATGATAGCAGCTTTATTTATAATGGTCCAAAACTGGAAACAACCAAAATTTTCATCAACAGTTGCATGAATAAACAAATTTGGTGCATCTGTACAATAGAATACTGTTCAGCAATAAAAAGGAATGAACTTTTGATACATGCAACATAGTGAATGAATCAGAAGACAATTTTATTTAGTTTTGAAAAAGAAGAGAAGAAGGAAAAAAAGAATACCCTATAAAGTGTACCTACTATTTATTTCAGTTTATGTTAAATTCTGGAAAATACAAACTGATCTATAATGACCAAAAGGAGAACAGTGGTTGCCTGAGAAGGGTAGTTATAGGGAGGCATAGAAGAGGAGGATTACAGAGGAGCAAAAGAAAAATTTTGGAGGTGATGTGTATATTTGTTGTCTTGACCTTGGAGGTAGTTTCACATGTGTATAGATATGTTAAAACTTAGGAAAATTGTACAGTTTAAATATGTGCAGTTTATCGTATGTCAGTTTTTATAAGAGGAGGGATATCTGAAGGTGTCAGAAATAAAGAGACCAAAGACAGAATGAGATAGTAAACCTTATTCTCATGAAAGGTAGACTTGCTATGACAAAAACCCTTACATAAAATTCACATCCTGTCCCTTAAAAATAATCTAGAATTGCACTGTCCAGTATATGTGAATTGAGAGTTAAATTTTTAAAATTTAATTACTTATTCACACTAGCCTTATTTAAGTGTTTAATAGCTACATGTGGCTATTGACTATCATATTGATCAAGATAGGTTATAGAACATTTTCATCTTCACACAAACTTCATTTTGATAGCACTGGTTAAGAAGAACTCTACTCATTATTTAGGGAGGTGTTAGGAAGTTATAAAATGTCTGGGGTCTTAGGTGACGGGGAAAAGTTACTGCTTGGTAATCTAAGCTCCAGATCCTTAAAACTTGCAGGTTGTGCTATCTTAGTTTATACAGTTCTTATGATCTGGGAATTCCAAGCTAGGAACTTAACACATAAACTGGTTCCCCAGGGGAAGAAAAGTAAATGTCAATGTAGGGACACTTTTAAAACCCAGGGCATCTGGGTTTCTATATAAAGAATAATACCCACTGCAGACAAAAATCAAAGGTAAAAATTATAAGCCATATCCGAGTCAACATACAGACTATAGCTTACTAGTCATGAAGACTAGTTAGCTATTTAAACAAACGGGAATTAGCACTTCAAGAGCTTCAGATAGAATAGTTTGAAAGGTACTAAGCTATATATTTTTTAAATGGTTAAGAAAAGTGATTGACACTATAATGAACGAATGGAAGGGTCAGAGCTGTGGGGACTCCCTGTATGAAGATGGTAGAATATATAGGCCAAACAAATACCAGCAAACCTGTTAGGTCACATAACCACAGAAGAGAAGGTGTGTCTCTTTTTTTTTTGGTAGACTCTATAATCTGGCTGAACCTAGATGCAACAGTGTCCGAAGGAGACTATGAGGCATAAATGCTTCTGCTCTCAGGTGCCTGCCTTTGTTGTCTTCTGAGTCAAAACCAGTTGACATTCAGTGCAGATGGTCTGCTGGCTGGACATGGTAACTCTTAGCACATTCTCCTTTTCAGACATTATGATCTCAACCAGCTGCTGGAGCCTCGAAGCATAACAGCAGATCCATTGGACTATCGCCTAAGCTGGCATTTGTGGGAGATGCTGCGGGCTCTTAACTACACCCATCTCTCAGAGCAGTGTGAAGGTGTGCTGCAGGCCAGTTATGCTGGCCAACTGGAAAGTGAGGGGCTCTGGGAATGGGCCATCTTTGTCCTCTTGCACATAGACAACTCAAGGTGAGTGAGAAGCCATCAAACCCACTGGGTGCATGTTACACTGTAGGGCAGTGCCAAAGGAGTTAGTTTCAGTGTTGAAATCAGCAAGTAAGTCTTTAGAATGTATTTCGGGTCCAGCCTTGTGATAAACCTTAAGACCATTCAACCCACAGCCCAGAGTGTCTATATTCATGTGAACAGGCTAGAAATGAAACTGTCTTTGGTTGAGCTCAAATTTTATTATTCTATATAATAAAAGGCTAATATGCAAATCGAACGGCAAAACGACTGGTCGCTATGATGCGCACTGACCACCAGGGGGCAGACGCTCAACGCAGGAGCTGTCGCCTGGTGGTCAGTGCGCTCCCACAGGGAGGTGTGCCATTCAGCCAGAAGCTGGGCTCATGGCTGGCGAGCGCAGCAGCAGTGGCAGGAACCTCTTCCGCCTCTGTGGCAGTGCTACAGATGTCCCGCTGAGGGGAGTGGGCCTAAGTCATCAGTGGGACATCTGGGCTGAGGGACAACCCCCCCCCAAGTGCACAAATTTCGTGCACCAGGCCTCTAGTTTATTATAAGACCTCTCAGTAGTCTGAGAATTGACAAGAGATCTCTGGGAACTGCAGAGAATCTCTAGAAAGGTTCAGAGAACTTGAGAAAATTGGAATATAAAATGAGTAAGTGGAAAGGAAAGGATATGCCTGGATGGGGAAACCCCATTACATTCAGCAGAGATGCACTTGAGTGGCGTGTTTAGAATTACAGTCATACCTCCTTTATCTGCAGTTTTATTTTCCAAGGTTTCAGTTAACTGCAGTCAACTGGAGTACAAAAATACTAAATGGAAAATCCCAGAAATAAACAATTCGTAAGTTTTAAATTGTACATCATTCTGATCAGCATGATGAAATTTTGCACTGTCCAGCATATTCATGCTTTATATGCTACCCACCTGTTAGTCACTTAGTAGCTATCTTGATTATCAGATCAACTGTCTCAGTATCACAGTGGGTGTGTTCAAGTAACCCGTATTTTACTTACTAATGGTCCCAAAGCACAAGAGTATTAATGGTGGCAATTTGGGTATGTCACAGAGAAGCAATAAAGTGCTTCCTTTAAGTAAAAAGGTGAGTACAGTCCAGTAAGATATTTTGAGAAAGAGTGATATCACATTCACATAACTTTTATTATAGTACTAGAGGTCTGGTGCACGAATTTGTGCATGGGTGGCGTCTGGCCAGCCGGCCCGCCCCCATGGGGGCCCATCGAGCCGGCGGGGGGAGGGGCTGTGGACAATTGGTCGGCCCCACCCCCAATCGGGGTATTGGGGCCGGGGGGGCAATCAGGGCCCGGATCAGGCTGGTTGGCTGCCATAGCCACTGGTCATTCTGCCATTCCGGTCACTGGGCTTTTATATATATAGACTAGAGGCCTGGTGCATGAAATTTCTGCATGGGGGGTGTGTCCCTCAGCCCAGCCTGCACCCTCCCCAATCTAGGACCCCTCAAGGGATGTCCGACTGCCCTCTCACAATCCAGGACTGCTGCTCCCAACTGCTTGCCTGCCTGCCTTCCTAACTGCTTCTGCCTGCCAGCCTGATCACTCCCTAACCACTCCCTGCCAGCCTGATTGATGCCTAACTGCTCCCCTGCCAGCCTGTTTGCCCCTAACTGCCCTCCCCTGCAGGCCTGGGTCCCCCCCAAATGCCCTTCCCTGCAGGCCCAGTCGCCCCCAACTTCCCTCCTCTGCTGGCCTGGTCACCCCTAACTGCCCTCCCCTGCAGGCTTGATTGCCCCCAACTGCCCTCCCTTGCATGCCTGGTCCCTCCCAACTGCCCTCCCCTGCTGGCCATCTTGTGGTGGCCATCTTGTGTCCACATGGGGGCAGGATCTTTGACCACATGGAGGCAGCCATTTGTGTGTTGGAGTGATGGTCAATTTACATACTACTCTTTTATTAGATAGGATAGAGGCCTGGTGCATGGGTGGGGGCCAGCTGGTTTGCCCTGAAGTGTGTTCCGGATCAGGGTGGGGGTTCCCTTGGGGCGTGGGGCAGCCTGGGCGAGGGCCTGTGGTGGTTTGCAGGCCAGCCACATCCCTCAGCGACCCAAGCGTAGGCCCTGGGATCTGGGATTTATTTATCTTCTATAATTGAAACTTTGTAGCCTTGAGCGGAGCCAAGCCTCCTGCTTGCTCCGCGGCCACAGCCATTTTTTGTTGGGATTTATTTATCTTCTATAATTGAAACTTTGTAGCCTTGAGTGGAGGCCTGGGCCTGCCGGGGTGTGCAGAAAGCTTGGCTTCCTCCATTGCCAGGGAAACCCAAGTCTCCTGCTTGTTCCGTGAGCGCGGCCAACTTGGTTGGGTTAATTTGCATACTCGCTCCTGACTGGCTGGTGGGTGTGGCTTAAGGGTGTAGTGGAGAGATGGTTAATTTGCATATTACTCTTTTATTAGATAGGGTTGCTGTTATAATTGTTCAATTTTATAACTAGTTATTGCTAATCTCTTACTGTGCCTAATTTTTAAGTTCAACTTTATCATAGGTATGTATAGGAAAAACATACCTATGTTTTTATATATAGGGTTAAGTATATCCATCATAGCTGCCATCCACTGGGGTCTTGGATGTGTCTCCCTCAGATAAGGGGGAAGGGACTACTATATGCAGAAATAGTGTTGATGGAGCTGCCTCAATGGGTCTGATGCAGTGGCTTAGTAGGGAAGGCCCCTGCTTTTTTCTACTGGCTTTCTCCCTCTCTGGCCTTTCTTTGACATTCAACCACTCCCACCCCTCAAGTTTTCAAGTTTGATAGTACTGCATTTACCAGTATAACCTTGCTTAGATGTGTAATGCTTTGGTTCCCTTTTCTTCGTGCTATGACTTTTGGAGGGGTTTTGTTAATGGTGGCAGCATGGCAGTACAATAATAACAAAAACAAGCATTTATATAGTATTTTGTCTTGTATTCCTTTTAATATGTATATACTCTGTTGTACTTTACAAATATTGACTTATTTAATTCTCATAATGAACCTATGAGATAGACACTCTTATTTATTTTACAGATGAGCAATCCAAGACACAGTGAGATTAACCATTGCTTAGAGTCACATATCTAGTAAATGGCAGAGGGCGGCTTCCAACTCAAATCACCCAGAGTCTGTGCTTTTAATCACTATGCTGCGCCATCTGTAATGTTGTGTGGTATGGAAAGAAGTTAGTTTTGTTGTTGTCAGAGTTGCCTGAATTCTGGATACACCATGTACTCATTTTGACCTAGGGCAGTGGTCGGCAAACTCATTAGTCAACAGAGCCAAATATCAACAATACGATTGAAATTTCTTTTGAGAGCCGAAAACCGACTTCTGTGCATGGGCCATGAAGTTTCAATCGCACCGTACGTGCGCGCCTGCACATGGTATTTTGTGGAAGAGCCACGCTCAAGGGGCCAAAGAGCCGCATGTGGCTCGCAAGCCGCGGTTTGCCAACCACTGACCTAGGGTAAAGTACTCTCCAAGCCTCGTTTTAATCTATAAAATTATAGTATTAATCCCCATTCAAAGGTGACCAGGAGATTAAAGGAGTAAAAGTATAAAGCATCTAGTGCAGCCTTCCCTTTAAGGAGTTTCGCTTCCCTCTTCCCTTCCCAGGAAGCAAAATGGCCCCAGACTTTCCCTGTGAGTTTAAACAGACACTAGAGGCCTGGTGCACGAAATTCATGCATGGGTAGGGTCCCTAGGCCTGGCTGGCAATCAGGGCCAATCGGGGCCTTCCTTCCCCCAGCTGCTGGCCGGGGCCTTCCATCATTCCACACCGCCCCCTGGTGGTCAATGCACCTTATAGCGAGCAGTCGAACTCTTGGTTGTCAAACTCCTGAGGGGACAATTGCATATCAGCCTTTTATTATATAGGATACGGGGAATTTCACATGGTAGAAGGCAGGCTAATTTGACGACTAATAATTCAAAGTTGGCTGTGGGGAAGCAGATCGTGTTTGCTGGGGTGGGGGTGGGGAGTGGGGAGAGGCAGTTGTGAGATTGGGAATTCTTGAAAAGCCTAGGAGTTCAGAGAAGAATCTAAGATGAGAATAATTTTGGATTGAACTTAAATGGCTGGTCACTTTGCCCAGGCAGAAAAAGACTCTCCTCAGGGGACCTTAAGAGAAACAAAGTGAGTTTAGCCTAAATCTAGAGGTGAAGGAGAAAAATGAATTAGGAAGGCTGATGGCTTTGAGAAAGAAGAACAAGGAAATAAAAAAGAACCAGGAAGAGACTTACAACAACTTTGCATACTTGTACTGACCATGTGGGAGACCAAAGGGAGAAGGTTAGAAATGAACTACAGAGGACTGCTCTGTGGAGTGTAGAATTCCCTATCCCAGTCCTGATCTATTACTAGAAAGAAAATAAAGGAGCAATCCTAGCTAGGGAAAACCTTTTTGGGCAGTGGCAACCTTCCCTAGAGTATTAGTTTCAGACCTTTTTAACCATGAAAATACAATGTGCATAGATATTTTCTATTCTATTTTATTTAAAAAATAAATGCTGCTCTAGTTTAGCTCAATGGATAGAGTGTCAGTCTGCAACTGAAGGGTCCTGGGTTCAATTCCAATCAAGAGCTTGTACCTTGGTTGTAGGCTTGATCCCCCGGCCCTGGTCAGGGTGTGCGAAGGGCAACCAACGGATGTGTCTCTTTCACATTGATGTTTCTCTATTTTGTCTCTCCCCCTCCCTTCCACTCTCTCTAAAAATCAATGGAAAAATGTCCTTAGGTGAGGATTAATTTAAAAAATTTTTAAAAAGTAAATGCTGACATACAGGCTTTTGGGTTTGTTTTTATTTTTAGTGAAGTTTGAGGTGATCCACTAAGGATCAAGACCTGAAGTTTGAGAGACTGTCCCAGTTTGAGCTGTCTGAGGCAGCCTTCTCCATCAGTGAGGATGAGATTCATTCCAACTTATCTCTTCCTACAGCCTGCGTGAGAGGGCTGTTCGAGAGCTACTTACCCGGCACTGCCAACTATTGGAGACCCCTGAATCTTGGGCTAAGGAGACTTTCCTGACCCAGAAGCTTTGTGTGCCTGCTGAGTGGATTCATGAGGCCAAAGCAGTGCGAGCACACATGGAATCCGACAGGCACTTGGAGGCCCTCTATTTATTTAAAGCTGGTCACTGGAACCACTGCCACAAACTCGTCATCCGGCACTTAGCTTCTGGTGAGTGCTTCACTCTAGGGTCTGCGGCTCCTGGAATAACCCCAAATTATTCCATCCTCTGAACTCCATGGTGAGTCAGGCCAGAGATGCTCATAGTATGGGACATGGCAGACGTGAATCAGACCACACCTTATGAAAGCTCTCCATGTAGACAAGGCTTGGCCAAAATGAGGGGCTAGAGGGGCAGGGCTGGGTAGACAGCAATACTGTTATATTACCATTTTCCAGGAATATTCTTGACGTGTTAATTATGTTAAGCTTTGTTTATATAGGGAATTTTATTCGCAACACCAGAAATATCTGTTTGGAAAACTGAAGCCAGAAATTCACTTTTTTTTTTTTTTTTTTTTTGGAGAATTTCAAATAACTACTTGAAATTCTCAAGTCTGACCCAACATTGTTTCCTCTTCCTTCCTATCTTGGCTTTCTGCCATGTTCTTCCTCTGGGCATTTTTGGGAACCATGTACTTGTGCAGACATAGTGCTCAATATTTTGTTTTTCAGATGCCATCATTAATGAGAACTATGACTACCTGAAGGGGTTCTTGGAAGACCTGGCACCTCCAGAGCGCAGTGGCCTAATCCAGGACTGGGAAACATCTGGCCTTGTTTACCTGGACTATCTTCGGGTCCTTGAAATGGTCCACCAAATACAGCAGGTACCTGAGTTCCTTAACTACTGCCTGGTTTTCCTTTTCCCTGGCCCTTAAAGAGACCTCATAGGTCTGAGCAGTGACTTGAAAATTCATTGGCACTAGAGGTAGCACTGTCAATGCAGAAGGGCATTTTGATGAGGCTATTGATGCAGCTGTTTTGACTTGACAGCTGTATCAAAATATAAAAAACTTTTTTGTGTTTATTACCAAGTGTGTACAATAGACTTTCTGCAGTTTCTCTGTAGTCAGTCTCCTACTCTTGTCCAGCCCTACTTTGAATAAGCTTGGGATGAGCTACAGAAAATCAGAGATTTGATGAGGATAATTCACACATCATTTGTTATGTTTTAAAATGGCAAGCATTACAGTTATTCAGTCTTCATTAAAATGTCTTGGATCAATCTCAGTAATCATAAAGATAGATCTCCATTGTTTACAGTATAGAGACCAAACTACTAAACATAGTATTCAAGCCCCTGTAGAGGCTTTTACCTTTTTTCACTCTTGCCTTAACTTCTACCACTTCTAATCCACATTCCAGCCTTACCAACCTGTTACGCACACTAAATTACTCATGATGTTTCTAGCAAATCTTGTTTTCTTCCACTCTTTAACTCCACACTCATATTCATCCTTTAAAATCTAGATTATTGTAAGCACTACTTCTCTCTCTTTTTCCCCTGGGAAGAGTTTTCTTGCTCTATCTCTCTCTCTCTCTCTTTCCCTTTTTTTTTACTACCAAAATATTTGGTGCACTTGTCTGCTAACATACCTGACCATATTATAGTTATGGTCTCTTTAGGTCGCCATGAGCTTTGGGAAGATCATTCTTTTAAGGTCAAAGGCAATAGAGTATAAAGGTTAGGTAACAAGTTCTGGTGCTGGCCATTGTGGCTTAGCTGGTTGGAGCATTGTCCAGTACACCAGGTTTCGGGATTGATTCCTGGTCAGGCACATACCTAGATTGCAGGTTTGATCCCCAGTCAGTGCGCATACAAGAAGCAACTGATCAATGTCTGTCTGTCTGTCTGTCTGTCTTTTTCTTTTTCCCTCTCCCCGCCTCCTTCTCTCACCCTCCCTCCCCACTCCCTCTCTAAGATAATAAAAAATAACGGGGGCAGGAGGGGAGAAAGAATCAAGTTCTGGAGCCCAATCCAAGACTCTACACTGTATTACTTTCCTGCTGTGTGTTCCTGCTAACACCATGCCTTTTTCTCAGCAAGTAGGCAGGATGGTGGTGACATGGCACTGCCAGCCAGCTTCGTGGGTTTCCCCTCCATCACCTCACTGTTGTTTCAGAGTTTTGCAGTCAGTCTATGGATAAGATTGTGGTGATGGGAGCTTCTATTGGTTTCTCTGCGTTTTTATAGGTGGAGTGCTCAGGTTATGAGCTGGAGCAGTTACAAACCAAAGTGACCTCACTGTGCAACCGGATAGAGCAGATCCAGTGTTACAATGCCAAGGATCGCCTGGCTCAGTCAGGTAAGCCTCTAGCCTTTCCCTGCTTTCTGCTTGCTTGCCTCCTGTCTTTATGATTATTACACACACATTCACCCTGTGCCCCCTTCCCTACCTTCCATCCTTCGTGCTCACTCCACTTTTTCTCTCCAGACATGGCCAAACGTCTAGCCAACCTTTTGCGGGTGGTGCTGAGCCTTCAGCATGCCCCTGATGCAACCTCTGACTCAACGCCAGATCTTCAGCGGGTCCCTTTGCGCCTGTTGGCTCCCCACATTGGCCGGCTCCCCATGCCTGAGGACTATGCCCTGGAGGAACTGCGCAGCCTCACACAGTCCTACCTTCGAGAACTGACTCTTCAAGAACTGACTGTTGGGAGCCAGTGAGCCCCGGGCTCCTCCCACACTCACATGCTCATTCACACTCACCACACGGAAGTCCCCTGCATTGAGTTGATCAGCACTGTTTGTCATTCTCTGAGTTGGCTGCAGAATCCATCCTCCCATCCTGCCACACCAAGCAGTGTCCTCCCATTGTTCAGGGCTTCCTTAATGCAGAACATGGAATAAGGGCTTTTGGAACCCAAAAAAAGAAGCGAAGTCTCTTTTTACCATCCTCAAGATCATTCATTTTTTTCTTTTTCTTAAGGCACCTTTGGCAGAATCCCCTCAAAGAACCAGGGAATTCTTTTCCACCCTCAGCCATTCTGGGTCTTGTGACCCTCCATGCCAACCTGCTACCCACTCCTAACCCAGCCCTTCACACTAGGACTCTTTAGGAGTGGGTCAGATAGTGGGACAGATGTATCCTTCCTTAACAGATGAACTATCCACAGAAGGAAGGAGAATCTCTCTTTTAAGTAGGTTGATGAGTTAACATGGTGTTGTAGAGTCAAGAGAGAGTTGGACTGAGTTAGGAAGCAGAACAGGGTCTTCCTGTGAGTGCCTGTCGTGGAGGGGTAGATCTTCAAGGCTTGTTTGTTCCTGCCTTGAATGTTTTGTGAACATCAAGCCTTCCCTGCTATTGTGTGCAGGACCCGTTGGTCACAGATCCAAGGTCTCTGGAAAGCTCCCAGGACTCAGTTGGTCTCTGGTTTTCAGTCATCTTGCTAGGCCTCCTGTCTGGATTTGCCTGGGAGTTTATATAAAACCTAGCAGGTTGGGGGGCCCTTCCTGTCCCTCCCATTCTAGCCCAAAGCATTTCTCACTCTCCATCTACAGCCCCAGAAGGTAAAATCATCACTGAGGCAGACTTCAGAGGCAGGCAGGGGGCCTTCACTACACTCCTGCCAGCTAGGGAAGCCCCATGTAATAGCTTGGGACAGACAACATGGCTACTCCTGGATCTTTATGCATGAAGATTATGTAAAGGTTTTTATTAAAAATATATATATATATAAATAAATGATCTAGATTATTTTCCTCTTTTTCTGAAGCTACTTTCTTAAAAAAATAAATTGAAATGTTTATAGCATTCATGGTATTGGCTTTCCCTTTGTGTTTTTGAGCTTTCTTGCTTCAAGGAGCTTTATGGTTGTCTTATTTGATTTGCAAGCTAAAGGGAGACTGGCCATTGGTTAAAGAGAGAACAGTTTGGTCCTAAACGAATACAGGCTAGATCAAAAACTAGATTTATAAGGTCAAGTTTAAGGGTGAGGGGGGTGAGATTATTGATTAGTCCTGACTGCTGTATTTATGTGCCTGGATTCCCAGTGGAGGATAGGGGAGGGGTCTCAAATTGGCCAGTGTCATATACTTAACATTCAAAGCCTCCTTGCTCTTCTGCTTTGGGGGGAAAGGGGGAGGGTGGGTATTTGTTTTTAAACCTTGGGTCACACTTCACCTTCCTAATTCTAGTTTTCATTGTGTAAAGTCGATAATGTTCCCTGATGTTGCTGCTTCACAGGGCTGTTTTGAGAGGGATCAGATGAAGCTGGTGAGTACTGTTTAAGTGGTTTGGTTTGGTTGTGGGAATGCAAAATGGTAAGATAAGAATATATAACAGCCGAAACCGGTTTGGCTCAGTGGATAGAGCGTCAGCCTGCGGACTGAAGGGTCCCGGGTTCGATTCCGGTCAAGGGCATGTACCTTGGTTGCGGGCACATCCTCAGTGGGAGGTGTGCAGGAGGCAGCTGATCGATGTTTCTCTCTCATCGATGTTTCTAACTCTCTATCCCTCTCCCTTCCTCTCTGTGAAATATCAATAAAATATATTAAAAAAAATAGTTAAAAAAAAAATATATATATAACAATTACAAACACACACCTAATGACAGACTAGCAAAATATATGAAGCAAAAGACAGAATTGAAGTGAGAAACAGCTCTACAATAATAGTTGGAGACTAATACTCCACTCTCATTAATGGATAGAACAACCAGACAGAATGAAGGAAATAGATGACGTAACACAAAATAACAACTATAATAGCCCCATACAGAATACTTTACCCAGCACTACCATACATTCTTTTCAGGTGCACATAGGACATTTTCCAGGTTAGGCCACAAATGAAGTATCAACAGATTTTTAAGAGGTGATTATACAAAACATCCTGACCACAACAGGATTAAGTTCGAAATCAACAACAGAAGTAAAACTGGAACATTGACACATTTTTAGAAATTAACATATTCAACTAATGGAACAAAGACAAAACCACAAGGGGAATTAGAAAAAAACATAAAGATGAACAAAACAAAATGTGTGAAAATGGTATTAAGGGAGAAATTTAGAGCTATGAATGCTTACATTAAAAAACAAGAATGAGTTCAAATCAACCTAACTACAATTTCAGGAACCAGAAAAAGAACAAACTAAACCCAAAGCTAGCAGGAGGTAGGAAATAATAAAGGTTAGAACAGAGATTAGGAAAACAATTGTAAAAAATAAATGAAACTATAAATTGGTTCTTTGCAAAGATCAACAAAATTGGCAAAACTTTTGCAAGACAAACTAAAACCAAAGACTCAAATTTCTAAAACGAGAAACGGGAATTTACTACTGGTTATGCAGGAATAAAAAGGGTTATAAGAGAACACTGTACATCAACAAACTAGATAGGTGAAATAGACAAATTCTTAGAACACAACTATCATGACTGCATCATGAAGAAACAAAGTCTGAGTAGACCTATAACTAGTAAGGAAATTGAATCAGTAATTTAAAAATCTGATAGAAGCCCAGGACCTAATGGCTTGTGAATTCTACCAAACATTTAATTATTTACCAATACTCAAACTTTACCAAAACAAAAAATTAAAGAGGTAACACTTCGTAACTCATTTTATGAGGCCGCATAACCCTGATACCAAAGCCAGACAAAAAAGACATAAGAAAAAAACTACAGGCCAATACATTTTATAAATATTGATGCCAAAAATCCCCAGCGAATTCAGTAGCATATTAAAAGGATTACATACCAAGTAGGATTTAATCCTGGAATGCAAGAATGGCTCAACATGTGGAAATTGATCAATGTCATACATCACATTAACAGAATAAATGTGCGTGATCATCTCACAGAAAAAAAGCATTTGGCAAAATTCAACATTCTTTCATGATTAAAAAAAAAAAGGTCCAATAAACTAGGAATAGAAAGAAACTACTTTAACATAGTAACAGTCAACCAGCAACAAACATTCTCAGTGGTGAAGTAAAAGCGTTTTCTAAGATCAGGATCAAGGCAAGGATGTCTGCTTTTACCACTTCCATTCAATACAGTAGTGGAAGTTCTAGCCAGAGCAGTTAGGCAAGGAAGACAACAATCAAATTGGAAAAGAATTAAAATGTATCTCTGTTTGCGGATGATATGATCTTTTATGTAGAAAACTAAAGATTCCACAAAAACAAAAAACACTGCATTGTTAGAACTAATATAGAGCGTCCCCCCAAAAATGTATACACACACTTTGAATAATTATAAAGGCAGTGTTTATTAAAATTAAAATGTATTTCATTTTCAAAATTGAGCTATCAGCTGTTAAAGTGTATACATCTTTTGGGGACATCCTGTATAGTTAGGTGAATTCAGCAAAGTAGCAAGATATAAAATTACACAAAACTCAGTTGCATTTCTATACACTAAAAATGAAAAGGAAGTTAGGAAAACAATTTTATTTACAATAGCTTCAAAAAACAAAATACTCAGAACTAAACCAAGGAGTCAAAAGACATGTATACTGAAAATTATAAAACATTAAAGATGACACAAATGGAAAGACATCCTATGCTCATGAATTGGAATATTTAATATTAAGATGTCCATACTATTCAAAGCAATCTACAGATTTAATGCAATTCCTAACAAAACCCCAGCAGCAATGTTTTCTCTCTCAAAAGTAGAAAAACTCATCCTAAAATGCATATGGAATCTCAAGAGATCCTGAATAGCCAAAACAATTTTGAAAAAGAACAAATATGGAGACACACTTTCTGATATCAAAACTTAATTACAAAGCCATAGTAATCAAAACAGTGCAGTACTGCCCTAGCCAGTTTGGCTTAGTGGATAAAGCATCGGCCTGCAGACTGAAGGGTCCCAGGTTTGATTCTGGTCGAGGGCACATGCCCAGGTTGCGGGCTTTATCCCCAGTGTGGGGTGTGCAGGAGGCAACTGATCAATGATTCTCTCTCATCATTGATGTTTCTATGTCTCCCTTCCTCTCTGAAATCAATAAAAATATATATATATTTTTAAAAACGTGCAGTATTGACATACAGACAACCATGTAGACTAGGCATACAATAGAAAACGCAGGAATAAACCCTCACATACATGGTCAAGTAATTTTTGACAAGGGTGCCAAGACCATTCAATGGAAGATTCAATGGAGGAAAGGACAGTCTTTTCAACAAATGGTGTTGGGAAAACTGGAATCCACGTGCAAAGAACTGAAGTTAGGCTGTTATCTAACACCATATACAAAAATTAAGTCAAAATCAAAGACTTAAATGTAAGACTTAAAATTATAAAACTCTTAGAAGGAAATACAGGGCAAAAGCTTCACCACATTACATTTGGCAATGATTTCTTGGATATGACATTCAAGATGAAGGCAACAGAAGAAAAAATATGCAAACTGGACTACTAGAAAATTTTAAGTTTGTTCATCAAAAGTCCATTGAGCCCTGGCCAGTGTCTCTCATTGGTTAGAGTGTCAGCCTGCACACCAAAGGGTCATAAGTTCAGTTCCCTGTCAAGGGCATGTATCTGGGTCTCAGGTTCATGCAGGAGGCAACCAATCAATGTGTCTCTCTCACATTGATGTTTCTCTCTCCCCACCCCACTCCCTTCCACTCTCTCTAAAAATCAATGGAAAAAATATCCTCCGTGTGGATTAACAAACCAATCAACTGAGTAGGCTCTGGCCAGGTGGCTCAGTTGGTTAGATCATCGTACATATACCAACGTTGTGGGTCCAATCTCCAATCAGGGCACATTCAATAAGCAACCAATGAATGCATAAATAAGTGCAACAAAAAAATCAATGTTTCTCTCTCTTTCTCTCCTCCTTCCTCTCTCTCTAAAATCAATCAATCAAGTAATAATTTACTTAAAAGTCAATTGAGTCAAAGGCAACCCAGGGAATGGGAGAAAATATTTGTAAATTATGTATCTGATAAGCGATTAATATCTAGAATACATAGAGAAGACTTAGAACTCAACAACAAAAGAAGAACGAACGCAAATAAAAAAAGATCTGAGCAGACATTTCTCCAAAGATATAGAAATGGCCAATAAGCACATGAAAAGATGTTCAACATCACTAATCATTAGGGAAATGCATATCAAACCACATAAGCGGGGCCTGCATTGCTAAGTGGTTGAGTGTTGATCTATGAACCAAGAAGTCACGGTTCAATTCCCAGTCAGGGCTTGATCCCCAGTGGAGCATGCAAGAGGCAGCCAATCAGTGATTCTCATCATTGATGTTTCTCTCTCCCCTTTTCTTCTCTAAAATCAATAAAAATCTATATATATAAAAGCCAGCGACCATAACACTGAAATGACCACTAAGGGTTGTTTGATATGCATTTCCCTAATGATTAGCAATGTTGAACATCTTCATGTGCTTATTGGCCATTTCTATATATATAAAAAGTCAGTGACCATAGTGCCGGACCCGTTGCTATGACGCCCACTGTGGCCAGCCAACCAGCCTGATCAGGTACATATGTCTCCTTTTTTCCCCATTGACCCAAGAGCTCTTTATGTGGTTAGCTGAGGCTGATCCCTGGCCAGCATTTCGGCTTTACTTATTCCTCTGCTCAAACCTGCTCTTTTCTCATTCTTCCCAGTTACTGTTCTCAAAAGTATCCTATCTAATAAAAGATTAACATGCAAATTGACCATCTCTCCGCTACATCCACAAGCCACGCCCATCAGCCAATCAGGAGTGAGTATGCAAATTAACCCAACCAAGATGCCTGCAGCCACGGAGTGAGCAGGAGGCTTGGGTTTCCCTGGCAATGGAGGAAGCCAAGTTTCCTACACACCCTGGCCGGCCCAGGCCTCCACTCAAGGCTACAAAGTTTCAATTATAGAAGATAAATAAATCCCAGATACCAGGGCCTCCGCTTGGGTCGCCGGGAGGCGTGGCCAGCCTGCAAACCACCACAGGCTCCTCACCCAGGCCACCCCATGTCCCAAGGGAATCCCCAACCTGATCCGGGACACCCTTCAGGGCAAACCAGCTGGCTCCCACTCATGCAGCAAGCCTCTATCCTATCTAATAAAAGAGTAATATGCAGATTGACCATCACTCCAACACACAAGATGGCTGCCCCCATGTGGTCAAAGATGGCTGTCCCTATGTGAACACAAGATGGCCACCACAAGATGGCCAGCAGGGGAGGGCAGTTGGGAGGGACCAGACCTGCAAGGGAGGGCAGTTGTGGGCGATCAGGCCAGCAGGGGAGGGCAGTTGGGAGGGACCAGACCTGCAAGGGAGGGCAGTTGTGGGCCATCAGGCCAGCAGGGGAGGGCAGTTGGGAGGGACCAGGCCTGCAAGGAAGGGCAGTTGGGGGCGATCCAGCCTGCAGGGGAGGGAAGTTGGGGGGGACCCAGGCCTGCAGGGGAGAGCAGTTAGGGGTGACCAGGCCTGCAGGGGAGGGCAGTTAGGAGTGACCAGGCTGGCAGGGGAGCAGTTAGGGGCAAACAGGTTGGCAGGGGAGCAGTTAGACATCAATCAGGCTGGCAGGGGAGTGGTTAGGGGGTGATCAGGCTGGCAGGCAGAAGCAGTTAGGGGCAATCAGGAAGGCAGCAGGCAAGCAGTTGGGAGCCAGCAGTCCTGGATTGTGAGAGGGATGTCCGACTGCCCATTTAGGCCCGGGCAGTCGAACATCCCTCGAGGGGTCCCAGATTGGAGAGGGTGCAGGCTGGGCTGAGGGACACACACCCCCGTGCACAAATTTCATGCACCGGGCCTCTAGATCTTTAATAAGTACTGCTCACTACTGGACTCTCCCACTCCGATCAAGGGTGGGACTGGCTGGCCAAACGCTCCACCCCTTTCCCCCTAGCCAGCCCCTCCCCCAATTGGCCCGCCCCACCACGATAAGCCCGCAGCCCCTTCCCCCAGCCGGCCCCACTCTTGATCATCCCCCCACCCCAATAGGGGGTAGGGCTGGCCAGCCAACCTCCCGCAACCCCTCCCCCAGGCTGGCCCCAACTGTGGTTCAGTTGTTGAGCCTTCTCCACCCTGTTCAGCCCTGCAGCCTCTCTCCCCAGCAGACCCCGCCCCTGATCACCCCCCGCAACCCCAATAGGGGGTGAGGCCGGCCAGCCAACCTCCTGCAGCCCCTCTCCCTGCCTGGCCCCACCCCAGATCGGGCCCCCGCCACCCTGATCAGGGGCGGGACAGCCAGCCAACCACCCATGGCCCCTCCCCCAGGCCTCTGGCCCCTGGTACCCCCCACCACATTCGGGAGCAGGGCCAGCTCGCTCACCACCCACAGCCCCTCCCCATGGCTGGCCCCACCCCCAACTGGCCCCCCAACCCCAATTGGGGGTGAGGCCCGCCAGCCAATTGCCCACAGCCCCTCCCCCCTGCTGGCCCGGCCCTGATTGGCCCCGATCAGGCAGGGTGGCCATCCAACCTCCTGGCATCTCCTCTTCCCAACAGACCCAGCCCCAATCCACCCTGATTGGGGCCGAGCCGGCCAGACCCCACCTGTGCATGAATTCATGCACTGGGTCTCTAGTATACATATATATATATATATATATATATATATATACACACACACACACACACACACACACACACACACACACACATATTTTTTTTTCTTTTTTTTTTTTTAAAGACAGCTGAAAGTGACTCTAAAGTCTGTGTTTTCCCTGGCCCAGGGTGTTTGGGCAGAGGAGAACACTGAAGCTCAGACTGGGATGGCTGTGAAGACTCAGAGGTGAGGAAGGGGGCTGCATTTCCTACTCTGTGTTGCCACCTGGATCAGCATACAGCTCAGCACCATTCCCAGCAGGAATGGAGAGTTTGCCTGGCACCAACCACCGGGACAGATCTGTTCAGTACTTCTCTGAGTGTCAGAGCTGGGAGTAGAGTTACCATCCATAGGTTCTGGCCCTTAACACCCTTAAACCCCAGTGTCCTACAGATCCTGAACCTGGCATTTCTCTACCCTCAGCCCCTTCAGGGCTGGGCCTAAGCAGAGCCTGGGTGCTGCCTTACAGAAGTTGAATAATTCAGGTCCCAGTGGCCTGAGGTATCAGTTTCAGTTTCTCTATTCCCTTGTGCACAGGTGTAATTAAGCTAACGAAAAGGGCCAAGAGGAGAGGCCTGCTGTCCTGTGCCTCTGAGGGATCAGGACTGATGGAGTCCCTGACCCTGATGGAGAATGCACCAGGCTCATCCAGAGCCCAGGTATGGGGAATGGAAGCAGGAAGTCAGGGGGGCTAAGAGAGGAGGAGAAAAGAAGAGAGTGGAAAGAGGGAGATCAGAGTCAGAGAAGCCAAGAGAGACTAAGGAAGAGTTAGAGAGAAATAGACAGAAGGAAACAGAGACAGGGAAACTAAATGAGAGGTAGAGGGAGTAGGCGGGGCAGAGGCAGAGGCCAGAAGAGGCAAGGACCAGCAGCGAAGGAGAAGTACTACAATCCAAGGACAAATACAAAAAAGGAGAGTCAGATAACCAGATGGGCTGCAGAGCTCCCCAGTGGGTAGCTGGACCCAGCAAAGATCCTCCTTCTGACTTCCAGGTATTGTCCACACCATCCTTGCTAGCAGGCCCTGATGCTGCCCTAGGTCCGGCCAGGAGGCTCACACCCAGAGACCTGCCCCGCAGGGCCATGGGGCCCAGGAGCCACTGTGTTGGCCTCTCCAGACTGGGCCTTCTGTTCCTGCTCCCACTCCTTCCAGGTATGAAGCTCAGTAAACCAGGCCTGGCCTCTCTGGGTGTTGCTGCTGTTCTTGTCCTCCCCAAATCTCTCTCTTTTCATTTCTCTCTTCAGTTACCTATGCAGGAGAACAAGCTGGGGAGTGTGGGGGAGGAGCACAGAAAAGGGTGAGGGGAGATTTTCCTGACTGGGGTGGGTGAGGTAAGAGGGGAGCTTCCAGAGATAGGAATGGAAAAGCCAGGGGCCCTTGAAGGCCAGGCTGAGTTGGGGCAAGCAATGAGGAGCCATTGAATGGTTTTAAGCAGTTACTAGCCTGGTCAGATTTGAGTGTTTAAAAGCTTGATCTCGCCTGGCAGGTGTGGTTCAGTTGTTGAGCATCCTCTCATGTACCTAGATGTTGCCCGTTCATTTCTAGTCAGGGCACATGCCTGGTTTCAGCTTGATCCTCAGTGGGGGGTGTGCAGGAGGTAGCCAATCAATGTTTCTCTCATCAATGTTTCCCTCTCTCTCTCTCCCTTCCCCTATCTCTAAAATCAATTTTAAAAAATATATTAAAGCCTAGCCAGCATGGCTCAGTGGTTGAGTTTCAACCTATGAACCAGGAGGTCACAGTTTGATTCCCCGTCAGGGCACATGCCCCGGTGGTGGACTCGATCCCCAGTGTGGGGCATGTAGGAGGCAGCCAATCAATGATTCTATCTCATCACTGATGTTTCTATCTCTTCCTCCCTCTCTCTTCCTATCTGAAATCAATTTTTTAAAAATATTTTTTAAATATATTTTTAAAAAGCTTGCATGCTAAAATCCTCAACAAAATATTAGCAAATCACATCCAGCAAAACATTAAAAAGATCATACACCATGACCAAGTGGGGTTTATTCTGGGGATGCAGGCTGGCACAATATCTGTAAATCAATAAACGTGATACATCAGATAAACAAACTGAAAGACAAAAAAAGCTGATCTCTCAGAAATGTGGAGGAGGATTAGAGGCTAAGCCTGAGACCAGAGGGAACAGTGAGGAGGTTGCTGCTGCTGTGGTCCATGAGAGGGAGGATGAGGGCTCAGCTGAAGAGGCGATTAAACATTCAAGAGATGTTCAGCAGTATGACTGACAGGATTTGGGTATTGGTTGGTTTGCAGAGGTAACTGACAGGAGGAGGGAGAGTGATAATTCCTAGGTTTCCAGCTGAGGTCACTGGGGGGGTACTGTTTGCTGAGATGGGGAACATCAAACAAGGAGCAGGTTTCAGAGCATGGGGGAAGGAAATGAGTTCTTGTTTTGGACCTAGAGAGTTTAAGGTGCCTACAGGACATTCAAGAGTGGATTGTTGTATACAGTAGGTCCTTGGGTTACATTGGAGATCTGTTCCTAGGGCGCGACCTAACGCGATTCTCTCCGTAAGTCGGAACCCACCTACATAAGCACCTACGTCACTCACATGGAGCACATACACAGCAGTAATGAACAGTAAAAAAAATTTAAAAGAAAGATAACAATTCCTGACCTTTACTTTTGGTAAATAAATAATAAAAATACATAAAGCACATATGTACATACGTTGAAATGATGGAACTTTTTTTTAAATAAATAAATGGAAGATGGCGATATAACCATGAAACGACGTACGTCGAGTCCGACGTAACCTGAGGACTGTCTGTATATGCATCTGGAGCTCAGGAGACCGGAGAAAAAGGAGAGGAGGGTCAACGACAGGATTCTGAGAAGCAATACTTAAGTCAGGGACTAAGGACAATATGGTGTGTCACAAAAGCCTAGGGATGGGGTGTGTTTTTAGGAGGGACTGGCCTACAGTGTCAGAAGCCTTGAAGAAATTAACTGAAGTGCAACAGGAGGAGTGGAGGCAGGTTTGAGAGACTGGAGGGGGCTGGGCAATGGGGTTCAGATGCCTGGGTGAGAGCTGGCACTTTTGTGGCCTATTTGGGCCCTTCTAGCATTTGTGGCAAGGCAGACCGAATCCAGGTCCTTGGGAAGGGAAAGGCAGGGAAGAAACCCATCAGCCTTGCTTCAGAAAGGAGTATCAGTTCACTCCACCTACTACACCTCATTCATCCCTCGAGGCAGGCTAGGGAAGAACTAGAGTCACAGCCTGGGGGCAGAGGGCAGCCATCAGGAGGACCGGTCAGACCACTGTGGGAGTGGAGCAGGTGACAGCCCCAGCCTTGTGGAGGTGCAGGGTGTGAGCAGAGGCTCCTGCACTAGGGTAAACCTTCTTACTTGTCCCCCAGGATGCTTGGGAGCTGAGGGCAGGCTGGCTCACAAGCTCTTCGGTGACCTTTTTGCCAACTATACAAGTGCCCTGAGACCTGTGGCGGATACAGACCAGACTCTGAACGTGACCCTGGAGGTGACATTGTCCCAGATCATTGACATGGTACATTGTGGTTGTACAACTGTGGAATGTGCTGGTGACAGTGTCAAGGAATTTGGGGGTGGGGGGATGGGATTATTCACCAAACAATTCTTTTCTGAAAACACTAACAATAACAGCTACTAATTTGGATACTGTTAGGTGCCCACAGTGTGCCCATAACTGCTAAGGAAGCTGAGGCCCAGAGAAGAACCTGCCAAGGTCACAAGACGTGGGTGGGAACTGGACTGTATGGGCAAGTTGGGTTTGTGGGTACTGACTAGACCTCTGTAGGTGAGTTGCACACACAGAGAAGGATATGCATGTACATGTGTCCACATCTGTGCTCACTCCCTGCCCAACTAGGATGAGCGCAACCAGGTGCTGACCCTATACCTGTGGATCCGACAGGAGTGGACAGATGCCTACTTACGATGGGACCCCGATGACTATGGTGGCCTGGATGCCATCCGCATCCCCAGCAGTCTAGTGTGGCGGCCAGACATCGTACTCTATAACAAGTACGGCCTGCCTGGGCCCCTCCCCTCTCCTAGCCCTCCCTGGAGTTGCCCTTGGTTCTGGGTATGCACTTGTTCCTCATTCCCCCACCTAACTAGTTGCTATGCTGCCCTGGAAGTTGTCCCCCAGGACCCTTCCAATCTGGCAGGAAGGTGTTGGCAGTGGTGGCTACATGGCACAGTGGGCTTCCGCACAGCCCCTCCATGGCATCCCCACTTGAGGCTGTCCCAAGGCAACCCAGGCTGAATGTCTTACAGGAACCCACTGTGCAGTCCAGGCCAGTTCTGTATCTCTGGCAGAGAGGGTTCTGGGGCACCAGTGCTCTTTATGACACACTCCTCCCTTCCAGGCTGGCTCTGAGTCTCAGGGCTCCCCAGAGGCCTGCCTAGGGCCCTCTGGGGCATCCCCTTATGCTGCCTAAGCCAGTTCTATTTTCTTGTTTTTATTTTTATTGATTTTAGAGAAGAAGGAAAAGGGAAAGAGAGAGAAACGTCAATGATGAGAGAACCATTGTTCGGCTGCTTCCCTCATGCCCCACAGGGATGGAGCCCACAACCCTGACCAGGTGTAGAACAGTTCCCTCTCGGTTCATAGGTCGATGCTCAACCACTGAGCACCCTGGCCCAGCCAGTTCTGTTTTCCAGACAACACATGGCTCTGCCTATTTCCCCAGGGGCCCCTCCACAATCTTAGCAGAGGGCACCCAAGAGAGGTCACTGTGCCACCACGTGCCAACTTTTGCAGAGGACTTCTCATGCCGCCCTGGGCTAGATCAGTATCCTTTCTGGGCCCTCAGGCGCTGCCCCTTCCAGGCCTCCAAAAGCAGAGAGGGCCCTCCCCAGGGCACAATCTATCCTCCCTGCAGGGGCATTGTGGCCTTAGGACTCCTGTCCCGGGGTGGCCCGGGCCACTGCCTCAGGGAAAACACCCCCCCGCCCCGCCCACCGCCTCCCACAGGGCAGACACGCAGCCTCTAGCCTCGGCCAGCACCAACGTGGTTCTGCGGCACGACGGCTCCGTGCGCTGGGACGCGCCGGCCATCACGCGCAGCTCGTGCCGCGTGGACGTGTCTGCCTTCCCGTTCGACGCGCAGCGCTGCGGCCTGACCTTCGGCTCCTGGACGCACGGCGGGCACCAGCTGGACGTGCGGCCGCGCGGCGGCGGCGCCAGCCTGGCTGACTTCGTGGAGAACGTGGAGTGGCGCGTGCTGGGCATGCCGGCGCGGCGGCGCGTGCTCACCTACGGCTGCTGCTCCGAGCCCTACCCCGACGTGACCTTCACGCTGCTGCTGCGCCGTCGCGCCGCCGCCTACGTGTGCAACCTGCTGCTGCCCTGCGTGCTCATCTCGCTGCTCGCGCCGCTCGCCTTCCACCTGCCCGCAGACTCGGGCGAGAAGGTGTCGCTGGGTGTCACGGTGCTGCTGGCGCTCACTGTCTTCCAGCTGATCCTGGCCGAGAGCATGCCGCCAGCCGAGAGCGTGCCGCTCATCGGTGAGTGGGGGAGGGCCCGGCCAGGGGTGGGGGTGCGGGGAAGAGCCGTCCCCTCTTAGAGAATGGCCCCCGCCCCACACCCCCCACACCGGCTGATGCGTGCTGGTCCCCACCAGTGCAGGGAGGGGCCTGGGTCGCCAGAGTGGCCGGCTTCAGTGTGTGAGGGGGTCGTCCTGGGAGCACGCTTCTTCCTGAGACTGAGGGGAAAGGAGTAAACCCCTTCCAGGGAGGACACCTTCCCTGACAGGAAGGGGCAGAGGAAAGAGAGTCTTTTCTCAAGAACTTGCTGGAGGGAGGTCACTGCCCCCAGGGTCGTAATTATAGGCAAAATGTCCTGAGTGTTCACTGTGCCAAGCACTCCTAAGCATTTGACGTTAATTAACTCGGGGAAGCATCTCCACAGACCTACAGGCAGGTTCTGTTGTATGCCCCCTTGTACTGAAAGGATACTCACTGGCCCCATGTCATGGCATACTATTAGAGAGGTGATTTGTGGGTAAATGCGGCCCCCAGAGTGAGGGAGGAAATTAGCGAGCACTTAGCTTCTGAGAACCCACTTGTGTGAATGCAGACAGGGGAGACCTTGGCCCTTACCTCCTTCCTCTTTCATCCATTGGGCTTGTACGTTCGGACAGCCTCATGGTGGGTTCCTATTTATGCTGAGGTGGCTGGGAAGGTCAGGCCCCTGAGTTCTTTTTCTGGGCCCCAGCTCGCTCTCTCTTTTGCAGGGAAGTACTACATGGCCACCATGACCATGATCACCTTCTCCACAGCGCTCACTATCCTTATCATGAACTTGCATTACTGTGGTCCCAGTGCCCGTCCAGTGCCGGCCTGGGCTCGGGCTTTCCTACTGGGATACCTGGCACGGGGCCTGTGTGTGCGAGAACGAGGGGAGCCCTGTGGGCAGTCTAGACAGCCCGAGTCACCCCCCAGTCCCCAGCCTCCAGAGAGAGGGGCTGGCCCCCCAGCAGGCCCTTGCCATGAGCCCCGGTGTCTGTGCCATCAGGAAGAGCTGCTACACCATGTAGCCACCATTGCTAACACCTTCCACAGCCACCGGGCTGCCCAGCACCGCCACGAGGACTGGAAACGCCTGGCCCGTGTGATGGATCGCTTCTTCCTGGGCATCTTCTTCTCCATGGCCCTGGTCATGAGCCTCCTGGTGCTCGTGCAGGCGCTGTGAATCCGAGGTCTGCTGCAGCCACAGCAGTGCGACAGGATGGAAAGACCAGGTGGTTGCTGGCCCTCAGATAGGCCACCCAGTCTCTCTCCAATGCACCCTAGAGCCTGGGACACCCTCTCTCAGGATCAGCATTGCTGACTTCACAAACCACGAGGGAGCACTTGTCTGTGTATCCTGATCTCTAAGAAAAATCTAGAGCTTGCCACTCCCTTAATTCCTATGGGGGAAGAACTCTAAGAAGGTTCAAGGTCAAAGTGCAGTCCTAGAGGGACAGAATTGAATTTCATTAATGAATGTTAGAGTTTTCAGTGGGGAGAGTACAAGTTATATGAGAAACAGAACTGCAGCACTGCCTGCCTTCTCTTCCTTCCTCAGTGGCTGCTGTTATAGGAGCTTGGTCTTGCCTGTCCCTGTCTAGGGGCTCAGGGAAGGGGTTTGGGGTTTCAGACTTATGATCTAGTTTCCAGAGCAGGAGGCCACACAAGGATTTGGCCCCAAAGCTCCAATTCATCATAAAAAGAGTGTGTGCCTGGCATCTCCTTGATGTCCTGTCTTACCCTTGGGGCCTGTGGTGGTGGGAGATGGGGATCCAGGTTTGTCTCTCTAGAAACAGAAATCTTAGGACTCCTGGGTTAGAACAGGAATTACATCTTTGCTGACAAGAAAATGACGGATTTGACCAAGACCCGGCAGAGGGCCTAAAGCAAGCCCTCTGCTGTCTTTCCTGCTTTCCTCTCTCTGGGTTCGCTTCTGTCCACTGCATTCACCCACACTGACGTTCAGAGGACTTGAAAGTATCCAAGGGAGGGCAATGCAGGGACCAGCTGTTCACAGGTATTTGTTCCTTTCTGACTTTCACATGCTTCCCAGCATCCACCTCTTTGCCTCAGACCCAGTCCCTGACCTCAGGAAGCTCACAGTCTGTCACAGGCAACAGACATGGACATGTGGTGTAGAGAAGCTCCCAGGACCTGTGGGAGCACAGAGGCAGCACCCTAACCCAGCAGGGTCAGAGAGGTCAGAGAAAGCTCCCTGGAGGAGTGAATAGGAGCTTTCCAGTTGTCCATGTGAGGCATTTGAGTGACACCAGTAAGTACCATGGCCGCGTGCCTTCCTCCCAGCACCTCTACACCCAGACAAGTTTAATCTTCTACCTCCAAGTGAGTTGTTTCCTATCCCGGAGTCCCCCTACCTTTCTTCAATGTCTCACTCCTAGAGCACTGGGTAAAGTTCAGGCCCAAAATTCTATCTCTCCACCATCAGGTCTGGCAGCTGCCAGAGAAGGTCCCAGAGTTCCCTGCAGGTGGCGTTTCTATGGATCTTGGCTATACTTAAAGTAAAGCACACATGTGGCCGACGTCCTCATGTTGGGCAGAGGTGGCAGGCAGGGCTGTTCAGAGTCTGATGGGTCAGAGGACGCCTGGACTCTCTGGAAAGACTCCCCCGGCAAGGAACCAGAATAGCAGTGGAAGGGTCCAGACTGTAGACAGAGTTCCCTGACCCATGGCTGCAGGGAAACAGAGGAAGAAAGATATATTTAGGGGTGAAGTGAGTTACACAAAGAAACAAGACAAAAACCAAGCAGGGTGAGCTGGAAACACTGGTGCATACAGTGCAATGGGAGACAGAGATGAAGAGTAAGAATTTAGAGAGGTTGGGAGATGATATTTGCAAACAACAGCTTTGACAAGGAGTTATTATCCAAAATATATAAAGAACTCATATAACTAAACACCAAGCAAACAATCTAATTTAAAAAATAGGCAGATGACCTGAGCAGATACCTTTCTCAAGAAGACATATAAATGGCCAACAGATATATGAAAAGGTGCTCAACTTCACTAGCTATTAGAAAATGAAATCAAAACTACAATGAAATGCCACCTCACACTGTTAGAACGGCTATTATCAACAAGACAAGTAATAAGTGTTGGAGAGATTGTGGAGAAAAAGGAACCCTCATTTACTGTTGGTGTGAATATAAACTGGTGCAGCCACTCTGGAAAATAGTATGGAGACTCCTCAAAAAATTAAGAATAGATTTACCATATGACCCAGCAACCCCTTTTTTGGGCATCTACCTGAAAATTTTGAAAACATTTATTCACAAAGATATATGCACCCTTATCTTCACTGCAGCATTATTCACAGTAGGCAAGACATGGAAACGAAGTGTCCTTTGATAGTTGATTGGATAAAGAGGATGTAGTGTATATATACAATGGAATACATAAGAAAAGATGAAATAGTTCCATTTGCAACAACGTGGATAAACCTTGAGAATTATTATGCTAAGCAAATTAAGTCAGCCAGAAAAAGTTAAGAACCATATGGGGAGTCCCTTGCTGGTTTGGCTCAGTGGATAGAGCGTTGGCCTGGGGACTGAAAGGTCCCAGGTTCGATTCCAGTCAAGGGCACATGCCCAGGTTGTGGGCTCGATCCCTAGTAGGGAGCGTGCAAGAGGCAGCCAATCAATGATTCTCTCTCATCATTGATGTTTCTATCTCTCCCTCTCCCTCTCTGAAATCAATAAAAATATATTTTTAAAAAACCATATGGGAGGGTGGGAGTGGGGTGGAAGGGGTCAGTGGGAGGAAAAAGGGTGGCATCTGTAATACTTTCAACAATAAAGATAAATTTTTAAAAAAGAACCATGATTTCACTCATATGTGGGATATAAAACTGAAAGTAACAAATGAACAAACAAAAACTTCTCTACACAGACAGCAGTACAGTGGTTACCAGAGGGAAGGGAGTGGGGGGAGTACAGGGTAAAAGGGTCAAATGTATGGTGATGAGAGGTGATTTGACTTTGGGTGGTGGGCAGGCAATGCAATACAGAGATCATGTATCATAGAAGTGTACACTTGAAACCTAAATCTCATTAACCAGTGTCACCCCAATAAATTTAATTTAAAAAAGAATTTAAGGAAGAAGGCAAACAGAGATGAAGAGACTAGGACATACCAGGGGTTATTAGGTCTATCCTCCTGCCTCCTATGGACACACATGAGGCATCACAGGGTGGGATGAGACAGGGTAGAGATCTGAATGGGAACTAGTGATGCTGATCTTGGCTTCTCTGCGCAAACCCTGGTAGGAGAGGTGCTGGTGGGCAGAGGTGGGGGAGATCTTAAACTTCTCCAGCGCATGAAATTTCATCATCAAAACTCAAAGAAGCGCCTGGATCGCGTTGCTCAAGAGTTGAGCGTTGACCTACGAACCAGGAGGTCTCAGTTGGATTCCCGGTCAGGGCATATGCCCAGGTTGTGGGCTTGATCCCCAGTGTGGGGCATGCAGGAGGCAGCCAATTAATGATTCTTAACATTGATGTTTCTATCTCTCTCCCCCGCTCCCTTCCTCTCTGAAATCAATAAAAATATATTAAAAAAAAAAAAAAAAACTCAAAGAGGCAGGTTGGAGGCTGGAGACCTGGCTTCTGGCCTGGCTCTGACACTAACTCATTGTCACCTTGGGAAAGTCACTTCCATCTCTGGGTCTTTCTTTACTATATAATGAGGGTGATACTCCCTGTTCTGCCTCCTTCCGGTAAGTTACTGTGCAGTAAAGGATAAAATGAAATGGTATCAGGGAGGAGGGGCCAGCCTGGAATGGTGGTTCAGAGTTTAGCTGTAGGGTCAGTCTGTCTGAACCTCACTCCTTACTAGCTGTGTGGTATAGGGCTGATTGCTTCACTTCTCTGTGCCCTAGTTCCCTCATTTGTAGAACAGGGGTGCTGACAGTACCCACAGCTGGCTCTTGGTGTGGATTCATGGCCTGGTGTGCCTGGAACTCTGAGTGGTGCTATGTCATGGTGAGGACACAGTGGAGGCTGAGGCTCCTTTTTGTCCACTGTTCACAGAGCCCAGAGGGAGGGAGGAAAGACCCACGAGGAGGGCAGCAGTGGTTTCTTCCCTGGGAATGGCCTGTTCCAATAGGTTCCCTTGGAAAAGACTGTTCCCACCCAGAGAAGTGGTGGCCCAGGTGGGCCCTGGCACAGCAGGTATTAAAGGGAAGGGAAGTCATGGCTGAAAGTGACCTGGGAATCATCTAGTCCAGTTGGATTTTTATACAGATAGGGAAACTGAGGCCCGGAGAGGGAATAATTGGTCACAAAGAGAGCTAGGGCAGGGCCTGGACGACAGCCCAGGTCTCCAATACCGGCCTCCATCTTGGAAGGTGGTCTGAGGGAGTGCTGAGGGCAGTAACAGGGACAGAGGGTTCCCCAGGCGAGGGAGGAGAAGGCCGGGAGGACTGTGTGAGATCAGCCCTGCCCTCCATCACCTCTGTGCAAGAAGGACCTCTCTGGGGCCTGGTCAGCTGTCTCCTGTGAGGGAGGGGGGCCCACAGAGGGGGCAGGTGTGTCAGCTCGCCCAACCACTGCCCCTTACATCCTCTGGGAGAGCTTAGCTATCCCCTCAGGTGTCTGCTGTAAAGTGTTTACTCTATTTTTTCGTTTTAATTAGAAGAGGGTGGTTTTTCTTATAAAGGAGCCATCCAGGACAGCCTGCTCATCCTCCAGTGGAGCCCCTGTCCCAGAGGCCTGCAGTCCTACCTGAGTTTTCTAGACGGCAGGGCCTAGACTTGCACTGCTTGTCTGTAGAGAAGAAACAGAAAATCAAAGACTTAATAGTCCTAAGGATGGGAAGTGGCCCTGTGGGCCATCCCTGACTTGCTCTAGGAAAGCTGGTACTTTTCCCTCAAATTCTGCTTCCTTCTGGTGAGACCTATCTTGCCTAGGTTTGACTTGATTTGTGAGCAGTGGGGCCAGAAGGGAGCCAGCCCTCAAAAAACAGGGTCTGTTCTACGCACTCCTGCTGCTCCCTCGTCTCCCTGCCACACCCACCTCTGCCTCTCTCTCGAGCCCATCCCAGGCAAGCACTGGCTAGTTTATGTTCTGTGCATGTCTTCCTCACCTCTGGCAACTCATGCACTCATGTCCAAGGTGGGAACTGAAGCCACACAGGACATTTCCCATGGTAGATGTGGTCCCCAGTTCCAGCAGACAGTCTGCCTCTAACTATGAAAGTGGCCTTGCCAGCCCCTGGGCATTGCTCAGCCGGGACCAGTAGCCCACAGTAGTCCACAGATTAGGGACCTGGGTCCATCCTCATGATTTCTCCTTTGGCTGGTCCCAGGGGGATGGGCAGGAAGAGCATCTGAGACCTGCCACAGCCTGAACTGGACCTTAGGGCCACAGCACCCACGTGCGGTCTTCCCACCCCCACCCCGGCCCCCGCCCAGCACACATGACAGCACGGGATTTCTGTTCAAATAAACACTCTCCTCTTGGAAACTGAGGTTGGGGCTCTTGTCAATTCTGGCAGCAATGATCTGTGTTGTCAGTACTGTAGCTGGAAACTAATTCACTTCTGGCTTCCAGCCGGGAGAAAGCCTGACCAGCTGTTTGGCCCTCAAATGGCCAAAGGCCCCTGCCTTGGTCAGAAAACCCTCTTAAGCTTCCAGCAGGCAGGTGACCAGCTCTGGTTCAGACACCACCAGGGATGGGAAGCCTCCAGTGTCAGAAGGTTCTGTCTCCCCTTAGATGGAGGGATGGAGGGTGGGAATGAGGGCCGTACAGGACAGTCTTGTCCCTCCCACGGTTGGTCGGTTTTTAATGTTTCTGTATGCATTCCCTGAAAGCAGAGTGGGAGCTCACCTTCTGCACAGGTGCTCACCCACAGGCCCCTCTCACCTTTGATGTACTCGCAGTTGTACATGCTGTGCTTGCCCAGGGCCCGGAGGTAGATGCGGGTGGGGCCCTGGGCAGGTCTGCTGCTGTTGATCACCTGAAAGGTCTCAAAGGGGGGGATCAGCACCTCCTCCTCCTCAGGGAAGAAGGAGTAGCCCCTGATAGGGACACCAAGGCAGGTCCAGATGCCAAAGAAGGTTTCCTCACCAAAATGCTGGGCTGTGGCATTCTTCAGGGACGCCGAGGCAAAGCCCCCCAGCCTGATGGTGGCCCCAGGCCCTGCTGGCTGGAAGCGCAGGCCTTGTACCCCTCGGAACACCTGGCGGCACTGGGGAGAACGCTGGGCCTTGCTCAGCAGCTGCAGGGCCTCGGTCAGCAGGAAATGGAATGTCTTGAAGGAGAAGTGTTGGAGGTAGTGGACACGGGTGCGGCCTGCCTCGCGCAGGGCCGCGTTGAACTCCTTATGCAGGGGGGTGTTGGCTGTGTAGGCCAGGAGGGCCACCCCATGCTCATCACGGAAGCCGGGCGGTGGTGGGGACATCAGGGTGTGGCTGAGGCCCCACTCTGGCCCCCAGGCTTTGCGCTCCTGCCATTGGCTGCTGGCCAGCACCCAGCTTTCAGCATACACTTTGTTGGCCTGGAACTCCGTGCGGTTGAGATCTGGGAGAGCAGCTGTCATGGCTGCTGCACAGCCAGCATACTGGTCATCAAAGGAGGTTGGGGCCATGTCCAGGGGCCTTTCTTGAGAGAAGAGTCCTCGTCGTGTGATGGGGTGGCTCTGGGGTGGGAGAGGGAGCAGCAAGGACTGAGAGGATGGGCCCTAGGAGTATGGGAGCCTACCTATCTTTCCCCTCCACTGAGCGGAGAAAGACACTATAAGGGCCCCAAACACAACTGGAGGAGAAGGGGGCTGGGACCTGCTAACTGCAAATTCCCCGAGGCTAGGGTTTGGGGCTGAGCGAGTCCCGAGGGAAGCATCAGGCATTCTCTCCTCCCTCTGCTCCTCCTTTCAGAGTTCAGAAGAAGCTGATGCTCAGCTCCCTGCTGGCATGGGGACAGCAGAGGATGACCATACCTGAAGTGCTTCCATGAGGCCTATGGACACAAGCAGCAGAGACATCATAGCAGGAGTCTGCATGTTGGACGTGACCTTGGGTAAGTTACAGTCTCTTTTGGGGTCTCACTTTCCTCATCTGGAAAATGGGAATGTTAACCTATACAGTTTAATGAACATTCATTGACATCTGGCACAGATTCACAACATAGAAATGGAGGCTCAGAAGAGAGAAAGAGGACCCTTCTTGCTGGAAGCAACATGGAGACTTCCTGGAAGAGGTGACATGTGAACAGGGACTTGTAGGATGAATAGGAGAATAAGGCCTCAATCAGTGGAGACAAGGTGAGAGAAAAGTTTGGAGTTTGGGGTGGGAAAAGAGTTTGAAGGAGCAGGAATGAGAAGAGCAAAGGTATTGGAGTAGGAACTCACAGGATGTAAAGAGTAAGAGGCATTTTGTCTAGTGTGGTAGAACTTGCAGTGTGAGAATGTCAAAAAGATTTGGGCCACCCGGCCGGTGTGGCTTAGTAGTTGAGCAGTTTAGTGTTGACCCAGGAACCAAGAGGTCACCGGTTTGATTCCTGGTCAGGGCATATGGCAGGTTGTGGGCTCCATCCCCAGTATGGGGCATGCAGGAGGCAGCCAATCAATGATGTTCCTCTCTCATCGATGTCTCTCTCTCTCTCTCTCAAAATCAATAAAAACATATTTTAAAAAAAAGATTTGGGTCAATCATGATGGAGCTTGACTGCCATGGTGAGAAGCTGTGGCTGCACCTAGGGGACCTAAGGCTGGAACAGGGCAGAACAGGGGAATGGTCAGCAGCGGGGGCCACAGCAGGACTCCAGAGACAGCTTAAAGCAGGGCTTGGGATCCAGAGGCTCCCCACTCCCTCCAGTCCTGCTGAGAGCTGAGCCTTCATTCTGTGAGTCCTCAACTGCTTCTGGGGCCGGGACAGATGTAGATCCCCAAGCAGTGAGGAAAGAGGGACTCAGTGAGGGGGAGAGGACAGAGGGTACCTGTTTCCCCAAGTAAAGCTGGAGAGAACCACAGCCTCCTGCACCCTGTGGGTGGGTACAATGGGAGTCCCAAGTAGCACCAAGAAGAAGGCATCCCAGCTTTGGGTCAGAATTGGAACAGACAGTTTCTAAGCCAGTGCTGCTGCTGCTTTTCTGTTTATTTTATTATAAAGTAATGCATGCTTGTGAAAAAAAATGCATGAGTGAAACACAAAATCCAAGTTCCCTTTCTACTTTCTTCCCTCGGCGTTCCCCTTCTCACTCTTACCTATGCCTGCTAGCAGGGAGGGGGTGACCTGTGATAAATACCTTTCAGGACCTTTCCCTATGCACATATAAATAATATTTTAAATATATGTACATAGCTTTTTAAAAAAATATAATTTATTGATTTTTTACAGAGAGGAAGGAGAGGGAGAGTTAGAAACATGGATGAGAGAGAAACATCTATCAGCTGCCTCCTGCACACCCACTACTGGGGATGTGCCCACAACCAAGGTACATGCCCTTGACTGGAATTGAACATGGGACCCTTCAGTCCATAGGCCGACGCTCTATCCACTGAGCCAAACCAGTTAGGGCTGTACATAGCTTTATACATACATTTAATGTATTTAAATACATATACATAGTTTTCTGCGTGCAACCTGTTTTTGCTTTTTGTCATTTTTTTTTAAATAAAAAGGGAAGCCTGATCAGTGTGGCTCAATGGTTGAGCATCGACCTATAGATCAGGGGGTGGAGGTTGTGGGCTCAATCCCCAGTGGGGGTGGGGAGGGGCCGTGCAGGACGCAGCCATGATTCTCTCTCATCATTGATGTTTCTATCTCTCCCTCTCCCTTCCTCTCTGAAGTCAATAAAAATGTATTTAAAAAAAATAAAATCCTATATAATAAAAGGCTAATATGCAAATCGACCGAACAGTGGAATGACTGGTTGCTATGATGTTCACTGACCACCAGGGGGCAGACGCTCAATGCAGGAGCTGCCCCCGGATAGTCTGTGCGCTCCCACAGGGGGAGCGCTGCTCAGCCAGAAGCCTGGCTCATGGCTGGCCAGCACAGCGGTGGTGGCGGGAGCCTCTCCCGCCTCCATGCCAGCAGTCAGACATCCCCTGAGAGCTCCCGGACTGCGAGAGGGTGCAGGCCGGGCTGAGGGATCCCTCCCCTGCCCCCGAGTGCACAAATTTCATGCACCAGGCCTCTAGTAGAAAATAAAAAGGGAACATGCTTACATAAACACAGTCTGTAACCTTATAATATATCATGGACTTCTTCCATGTCACACATATAATCTACCTTGTCCATTATAATGGCAGCATGGTATTCCCTAGTATAGTTAAACCATAATTTAAGCATTTCCTTATTAATGGACACAAGTTTTTTTTCTAATTTTTTTATATTAACATAATATTGCATGAACATCCATATAAATATTTGTCGACTTGTGTGCATATTTTTATAGCGAAGATATCACGAAGATGGTATTTAAAAGTTATGAATATTGTTTTATTTTGATAGGCACTGCCAGATTGCCATTCAAAAGGTACCAGTTTGCCCTCCACCAACAATGAATAAGAGTGTCCTTTTCTCTACATCTTTGCCAACACTGGATTTTTTAAAAAATATTTTTATTGATTTAAGAGAGGAAGGGAGAGGGAGAGAGAGATTGAAACATAAAAAAAAAAGAAACATTAATGATCAATGATGAGAGAAAATCATTGATTGGCTGCCTCCTGCACACCCGCTACTGGGGATTGAGCCTGCAACCCAGGCATGTGCCCTTGGCCGGAATCGAACCTGGAACCCTTCAGTCCTCAGGCTGATGCTCTATCCACTGAGCAAAACCGGCTAGGGCAACACTGGATATTATTAATATCTCCTTAAGTTTCACTTAACTGGTGAGCATAAATGGTATCTGCTTTTTAATTAATATCTCTTCTGACTAATAGGAGCAATCATAACTTAATTTTTTAATTTTAAAGTTTTTACTTACTTTTATAAAGGGTAGTACATTTTTATTGTTCAAAATTTCAATAGTCCAAAGGCATACAGTGAAATGTGTTTTTCTTACTAATTCCCCAATTCCAACCTCACCTCCCAGAGGCAGCCAATGTGACTGCTTTTTTGTGTACCCTTCCAGAAGTACACTATGCACACACAAGCAAATCCACAGGCATTTCTGCTTCCCTTCTTTTGCACAAATGATAATGCAGTCAGTGGTTCTTTATCTTTGATAATCTGATGAAAGCTAAGACCTCTCCTCAGAAATGGATACCTGCACCTTCACACGAATATTTCACAAATTGCCCAGCCGGTGTGGCTCAGTGGTTGAGCATCAACCTATGAACCAGGAGGTCACAGTTCGATTCCCAGTCAGGGCACATGCCCAGGTTGCGGGTTCAATACCCCAGTGGGGAGGGGCCAGCATGCAGGAGGCAGTGGATGCTCTCTCATCATTGATGTTTCTATCTCTCTCTCCCTCTTCCTTCCTCTTTGAAATCAATACAAATATATTTTTTAAAAAACACAAAACGTTTCACAAATTTCAGGTGGTTATGCCTCTGCCCCAGTGTCACTCAGGTTAAGCATCCCTGCTCCATCTTCCCCTCTGGCTCTTGGTGGGCCCTAAGTTTTGACAGTTCATTGACTCTAAGACACTGGGATTCTATGTGTTTATAATGTTACTAGAGGCCTGGTGCATGAAAACCCATGCACTGGAGGGGGTGTCTCTCAGCCCGGCCTGCCCCCTCTCACAGTCTGGGAGCCCTCAGGGGTGGGAGGCAACCAGGCGATCAGGGGAAGGCGATGCCCCATCACACCTCTGTTGCTTCCACTGCCGGCAGCGCAAGCCTCGGCCGGCCCTGGTTACCTGAGCCTTGGGAGGCCCTGGGCAGCTGGGCAGCCGCCATCCAAGGCTTGCCTGTGCCTTGGGCCAGCCCTGGGCGGCTGGGGAGCTGAGTGGACTGGGCGCCACCATCTTGTGGCTGTGGGCGCTGCCATCTTTGAGGGCAGGACAGTCAGTTAGCATATTCCCTCGTTATTGGCTGTGAGTGCAGCCATCTTTAAGGGCGGGCAGTCAGTTAGCATAGTCCCTCTTTATTGGCTGTGGGTGCTGCCATCTTTGTGATGTGAGGGTCAATTAGCATATTCCCTCTTTATTAGATAGGATGAGTCTCCAAATATAAGATCTTACATATTGCCAATGTACAATTTAAATTGAGGCCTGAGCTTCTCCAGGCAGTGGAGTTAGCAGCGATATTTATCAAGTTCAACATGTCCCAAGCTGAATTCATTATCTTCTCTCCCTCAACAAAAAAATTTTGAACATCTGTAATGTATCAGGCACTGAGGATAAAAATTATGAACAGCAGCCCTGGCTGGGTGGCTCAGTTGGTCAGAGTGTCGTACATACACCAAAAAGGTTGTGGGTTTGATTCCCAGTCAGGGCACATATCTAAGTTGCAGGTTAGATCCCTGGTAGGGGCCATGTATAGGAGGCAACCAATTGATGTTCTCTCTCACATCGATGTCTCTCTCTCTCTCCTTTCCTCTCTCTGCAGAATCAATAAACATATCCTCAGGTGAGGATAAAAAAGTTATGAACAACAAAACCCACACCCCTGCTTCTGTAAGTTCTTTTGAAGTGGAAATGGAGCTGGAGTGATTTCAAGTTGCATGTGATGCATGCTACAGAAGGAACCAAAAGAGCCTAACAGAAACAAATTGTACCAGGAGTGAGGTTTAAATGAAGAAGTGACCAGAGGAGGCACAGAGTATATAGAATTGAAAACAGCATCACCGTGGGCCATAAAGCATGAGACTCTGCTCCCCAACTCCAGGAGGGAATTCTAATGGGCAGGGTATGTCGCAGCAAAATCTACTTGAACTCTTGGCTGTGGTCCCTTGGAATCCACACGAGAAGCTTGAGCTTCTATAATAGATCCTCTCTTGCTTGTGGAGAACCCAGCCCATGCGTTCAGGTGGGGCTTACCCTCATGGGGTGAACATATGACTCCAAATTGGTGCTCTACCATCCTGGCTATTGCGATTGGTTCATGAATGGATGCATGACATAAGCAAGGCCAATCAGAGTCTCTCAGGACAGAATCCAACCTCCTCTGGTGTTTGAGGCCTCTGTGAGGGGCCCTCTGGGACCTCTTTAGCCTCCTGCCCCACCACCTCTGCTTGGCTTCTACAGTACAGAACAAAGGTCCAGGCAAGGCTCCGCTATTCTCCTCTCCGTGGCTCTGCACACACTGCCATTTGCTGGGAATGCCCTTCTTTTGCTACTCACTTTTCCAGGCTTAGCTCAAGGGTCACCTCCTCCAGAAAGTCCTCGACTCCTCTGGGCTCCTGTATCGCCCCATGCTTTCCTGTGTCCATCCTGATCATACAGTGCTGCTCTTAGGTGTCTGAGGGCAGAGACCTGTATGACCCATTCTTGGTTCCCAGAGGTCAACCCAAGGCTAGGCCCAGGTGAGGCCTTCCGGAACATTTGCTGAGAATCTGAGAGGCTCTCTGGGTGCAACTACCAAGATAGACCACTGCACGCAGGTGGATCAATGACTTTGGGGACCAGTGTTGTGGGCAAATGGAGTAGGGGGCCAGAGTAATTGGGAGGCTTGGGAGTCGAGGAAGTGGAGGCACCAGGCAACCCTTTTTCATATCCCAGCTGCCCTTCGGTCCTCATCTGCTCAGAACACTTCTTGTCAGTTCCCCCTTTTTCAGGCCCTCGCTGAACAATCCTCTCTGTGGATGTGAGTTCAAATGTCTCCCCAGGAATCGCCAAATTCCCCAATGGTTCCAAACCTCTCTACCAAAGGTACTATGGCCTGAATGTTGTGTCCCCCCAAAATTCACATGTTGGAATTCTAATGTCTGTGTGATGGTATTAGAAGGTGGAGCCTTTGGGAGGTGATTAGTTCCTGAGGGTGGAGCCTACTTGAATGGGATTAGTGTTCTAATAAAAGAGACCCCATAGAGCTCCCTTCCACCATGTGAGCACAGTGAAAAGGTATGGGCTCTGATCCAGGGAGGGAGCCTTCACCTAACCGTGCTAGCACCCTGACCTTGGACTTCCAGCCTTCAGAAGTACGAGAGACAGAGACAACAGACTAAGGTAAAAGACTTTCTAAAACTTGTCCTAATGATTCCTAAAACTCCACCATTAATACCCCAAATTTTCCCTAAAAAATACCCTGCCCAGTGCCGGGAGAGGGTTGTGTGCCCCTTACCTAGGGCTTCTCCAGGGCAGGGAAGCTGGTGTTGGTCTCCTGTGATGGCCGCCAGGGAGGGGGAGGGCAGGTTCCTCCTTTATACTGTACCTCCCCCCACACAGTTGCTCAGAAAGGTGACACTCCCCCATCTATTTCTGGATATCTCATCAAGGCTCAGGAACACTAGCCTCTGCCCAGTCTGCCCTGGGCCAGTGTTCTCCCCATAAAAAAAGGGAATCCCTGAAGCTAGAGACAAGGTGGGCTGGGCGAGGAGGCTCCAGGCTGGAACAACGGCCTCTGCCTGGATTTGGTCTTAGGCTCAGCACTCCTGGCCTCAGAGAACATCTCCTCACGTTTGTTCCTTTCATGTGAGCATGGAGACTCACCTAAGGTGAAGGAGAGATTCCTAGATCAAAAAGGCTGGGTCTGGGTCCCAGCTCCAGCACTGATTTTCCATGTAATCTTAGAGGACTTTCTGCCTCACTCTGGACCCCTGTTCTATGGCTAGATTTGACCCCATCTCTTGGGGCCAAATTTCTTGGGTTTTCAAGTCTTGGGAACAATTCCCCAAAGCCAGAGGATAGAGAGAGGACAAAGCCATGATCCCATTAGATCTGTTCCCAGGAACTGTCTCAAAAGGCCTTACTGTCCCAGACAGTATCTTCTGTTCCAGCAACAGCAAAAGCTCCAGTCCCTCCAGGCAGGCAAGATATCCTATCTAATAAAGAGGGAATATGCAAATTGACCATCATGCCATGACAAAGATGGTAGTGCCCATACCCACAAGATGGCGGCACCCAGTTTCCTCAGCCCTGCCTGAGTCCCCCAGTCTTTTCAGCCCCACGGGGGAGAGGGGCAAATGCACGGTGTGGCCAGACCCACCCTCAGCCCCCCAGCCACCCAGGGCCGGCCCGAGGTGCAGGCAAGCCTTGGATGTTGGCTGCCCAGCCGCCCAGGGCTGCCTGAGGCTCAGGTAACCAGGGCCAGCTGAGACTTGTGCTGCCGGCAGTGGCAGCAGCAGAGGTGTGATGGGGTCGTCGTCTTCCCCTGATCGCTGGGTTGCCTCCTGCCCCTGAGGGCTCCCGGACTGTGAGAGGGGGCAGGCTGGTCTGAGGGACACCCCCTTCAGTGCATGAATTTTCATGCACCGGGCCTCTAGTGGAAGCAGATGCTGTTTTCACAGTAATGCTGAACAGTAGAATGGCTTCTGATTTTCTTCTAATCAAGGGGACCTTGGGAGTGGCCAGTCTCTTTAGAGGGGCAGAAAGACTTGTCTTGAAGCTGTTTGCCTGAGAAGCATTCTTGCTTTTTGGGATGCCACTCTTTTTTTCATTTCTTTTTCTTTTTTTTTATTTTGGAGAGGAAAAGAGAGGGAGTGAGAGATAGAAACATCAATGATGAGAGAGAATCATTGATTGGCTGCCTCCTGCATGCCCCCCACCAGGGACTAAGCCAGCAACCCAGATATGTGTCCTGACTGGCAATTGAACCATGACCTCCTGGTTCATAGGTCAATGCTCAACTGCTGAGCCATACCAGCTGGGCTGGAATGCCACTCTTTCACCTCCCACCTTCACCCAAGCCCAAACACAGTTCACCTTCCTTATTAGTCTATAGAAAGGCTTTTTGGAAAAAGCAGGATTCTAGGTGAAGGAAATTTTTTATTTGGTTGGCAGTCTGAGGGGATGGGGAATAGGGATGGGGCTAAACTAATGAGCCAGACTAGCATGGAAGCCTGGGGTAAGTCTAATCTCCATGCCCACCTCAGCCCCAGCAGGAAGTGGGCAGGGTCTCTTCAGTCCTGACAGTCAGGAACCCCCACTCCTCTGGCCATTCTGGGGGCATACCTCTCTCACCCCCAGAGGCTCAGGCCCTCAGAAAGTTCTTCCCAGAGCTGCTTACTGATACTTCGGCTGGCTCCTTCCCCCATTATCTCTGACTGGGCATCCAAAGCTCAGAGCCAGGTTATTTATAGACTGGCCCACACTAGGGGAGGGGAAAAGCCAGTGTTTATAAAACACCATTCTGGGAGGGAGTCGGGCTGGACCTTGAGGATCTGAAACTGAGAACTCTGCATCTGGTCCAACCCTACTGACAGAGAAGGGGGAGGAAGAGAAGGGAGGGGTGGGTGCCCTAAAGAGTGAATCATATGCAAATTGCATGCAAATCAGCGAGTACGCACGTGGTGACGGGGCGGGGGTGGGGGGAGCTGGCGGCCCTCTTTGGGTTCCCAGGCCTAAGGGTCTGGGTACCGGGTTAGGCACCCCTGAGGGAGAGGCCCAGTCTCACCAGCTCCCTCCCCAAACCCTGGAATTGCTTGGAGCCCAAGAGGGTCCTGGAGAAAGAACTCGCAGTTTGGAAAGGGGAGTTCAGCCCCTTCCTCACCCCTCCTGCTCCTTCGCCAGAGCGTCTGTCGTTGGGGAAGAGGTGTTGGGTTACTGCCCGGGGCTATAGTTAGCTGTGGGACTCAGCCGGTCCGCTGGATTCCCGGGACCAGCCTGGCTCGTCCAGACACCAACCGGCACTCGCTGGCTTGACCACACCTTCCCGCTCTATCGGCCTCTGTGACCTCCAGGTGGGTGCCAGGTCCCTGCCCCCGCCACTCGCCAGGTGGAGTCAAATCCCCTGGACCATGGCAAAAAAATTAGGCAGAGGCACAGAGTGTAGGGGCATGCGGGGGTCGGAGGAGCCGAGACTTGGGGCTGTGCTTGGGCTGGGGGGCGGAGACAGTAATACCCAAGCCCTGCCCCCTCCCTTGGCCCCGCCCATGCCTGGGCCCCGCGTCCTGGACCATCTTCACACCACAGAAGAAAAGTTGTGCGTCTCCTCCTCCAGCCCGTTGAAGCCAAGGCTCCACCGCTGCCACTGATCCCACCCGCATCCGGACTTCGCTCTCCTGTCTCCCCCAGAGATGATGCAGGCTGCTCTGCTGCTCACCCTCAGCTGCCTCGGCCTTCACGCCTTCTGGCAGGTAACTGGGGGAACCATCCCTTGCCACTAAGGAAAGAGCTGGGAGGCAAACTCCTCAAAAATCTCTCCCAGGCACTGTTCTCTAAGACCCCAGTCCACTTAATGCTCTTCCTCTCTGCAATCTTCCTCACCCCCAGTTCCCATTCCCTCTACCAGAACCCCCATCTTCACCCACTGATCCTCCTGTGATCCTCCTTCCTTCATACTCATCCCTCCCTAGGAACGGCCTCTAACTTCCTCATCCCCAATTTCCCATCTCCATCTCCAACCACAGGCTCAGTCTAGACAAAGTGGGTTGGGCCCCCTGTGTACTGCCCTCCTGCAGTCCCTCCGGGACCAGGGCTCCTCCCCACCCCTCCCCAGGTCTGGGGATGCCAATGGGAGAACACTTGGAGTCTCAGAGCTGACAGTGATTTGGTGTGGTGGCTGAGCACCGCATGGGAGGGAAAGAGAGTCTGAGGATGGGGTGGGGTCAGGTAATTGGGATACAGTGGCACATCTATATATCATCTGCACACTGAGTCTTAGAGCCAGAATAGTGCTTGGAAATCATCTAGCCCCCCTTCCCTCTGAGTGTAGGGACATCTTTAATGAAAAGATGACCCCTTTTAGGTTGTACAGAAGTAAAGATCTATACCCTAGCCTCACAATAGCCCTATAGGGTTGGAAGTATAAATTTATAGGTAGAAAACCTGAAGCCCAGAAGAGTTAAGAGACTGGCCAAGATCCCACAGCTAATAGGTGATGAACCCATGTCTGACTCCAATGCCTATGTTATTTAAGCCCTTGGGCTCTTGCCAAATTATATACACCAGATATTTGGACATAAAAATGAGATTCTGTGTTTCTGAACTGATCTGCCACCTGGCCCCTGTCCAATGCTCTGAATTTATACCCTTTCCTGTGTGGCTCCTCTCTTCCTTACCACATTAGGTCCAGGCTGTTCCCATCCTGCCCCTAGGCCTGGCTCCAGACACCTTCGATGATGCCTATGTGGGCTGCGCAGAGGAGATGGAGGAGAAGGCAACCCTTCTGCTGAAGGAGGAGATGGCCCGCCATGTGCTGCTGCGGGAATCCTGGGAGGCAGCCCAGGAGGCCTGGGAGCAGAAGCAGCGAGGGCTCACACTGCCCCCTGGCTTCAAATCCCAGCATGGAATCGCCATCATGGTCTACACCAACTCATCTAACAACTTGTACTGGGATCTGAACCAGGCGGTGCGGACAGGCGGTATCTCCCTGGAGTACTACATGAGGCACTTCCCCTTCAAGGCCCTGCATTTCTACCTGACCCGGGCCCTGCAGTTGCTGCAGGGGAGCAAGGGCTGCAGCAGGGGACTTGGGCAGGTGGTGTTCCGAGGTGTAGGCACCCTTCGCTTTGAACCCAAGAGGTTGGGGGACTCTATTCGCTTGGGCCAGTTTGCCTCCGGCTCCCTGGATGAGGCAGTGGCCCACAGATTTGGTAATGCCACCTTCTTCTCCCTAAGGACTTGTTTTGGGGTCCCCATCGAGGCCCTGTCTGTTTTTCCCAAGGAGCGTGAGGTGCTGATCCCTCCCCACGAAGTCTTCTTGGTCACCAGGTTCTCCCAAGATGGAGCCCGGAGCCTAGTGACTCTCGGCAGCTATAATAAGACCTGCAGCCACTTTAACTGCGCCTATCTGGGTGGTGAGCTGTGCATGAGGGAAGCAGGACTGGCAAAGAGGGTGAAATAAGCCAGGATGTCCCTACCGATCCCCAGGGCCTTCACGAGATCTAGTTGGTTAAAGGTAGAAGTCAGCTGTAGTTACGGTTCTCCGTGACTTAGGTCCTACCAGCTCTTAGAAAGAAGGTCCTGCCAGTGTTTTCCAGATCTGTGCATATTCGCAAATGATTCTGTAAATGTGCTCAAAAGGTTCCATGTGCTATAGAGTCTAATAGAGCAAAAGAGCCCAGTCCAGGGGGTCAGCAAGGAGAGGGATTGACAGGAATGCTGCTTCCCATCTCAGGAGGCCCTGGGCTTCACAGGTCCACAGGACACATCTGTGCTAGTCCCAAGTGGGGAGGCAGGGACAGAGTGGAGCAGTGACTGGAGCTAGGGAGGGAGCAGGGATGGATAGGCTATCTGGGAAGATTTCCTGGGGTAAGGAGGAGGAAAGGAAGCCAGAAGTTTGCATTTAGGGGAAGGGAAAGATGGATTGAGAAGGGGAAAGGCCAGTGCCAGAGCCTGGTGGGAAGGGGTCTTTGGGGTGTGAGGGTCTGTCTACATGAAGGTCTCACCAAGCTGTCTATTCCAGGGGAGAAGAGGCGGGGCTGTATGTCTGTACCAAGTGAGTTATCCTCCTTCCCCTCCCTCAGCTGCTTTGACTCCTCCCGGTCCTGCTGTCCCCTCACCTTCTTTTCTTCTCTCTCCAGCAGGGGGGGCAACCAGACCCATCATCCAACAGGGCCTTCTCTCTGCTCTCCTGGAAGACCCTACACTTGGCCCCCAGGGGGTTCCAGCTCTCGGGAGCTGGGCCCTTGAAAGTCCAATGCCTGCCACTTAGGAGTCCTGGGAACTGTTGACCTTCATATGAAGAAGGGGGCCTTCGAGAAGCCTCAAGAAGCAAGAACATGGTTTCAGACCCAGCCCTAGAAGCCATCTCCCCAACCAGGATGTGGGGGATCTGAGGCCATGGAAGGGTGGAGACTCCCTGGGACAAGTAAAAGTAGTGCTGTGATGACCTCTTGATTAAACAGTGTTGGAGTGTGGTGACATCGAATTTCATGATCAGTTTATTCCATGAGACTGGACCATCTGCCCTGCTCTGGCCTTGCAGGACTGAGGGACTTAAAAGAATGACTTCTTTCTCTCTCCTAGACATGGTCCCCTGTGCAGACCCCTGTCACACACTATAACTTGCAAACCCAGAAGCTTTAACAGCCCGAGGTTCCTCTCCACATCCTGAAGGCAGGAAGGGGACAGATGGATTCCTCGGCTCATTCGTCAGATGAGAAAGGCAAAGCCAAGGAGGAAAGCGACTTGCTCAAGGTCAGAGAGTTAGTGTTGAAAACAGGGCCCCTGCCTCGCAGTTCAGAACTCTTTGCACTAAAGAGCTGAAGGAACTCAAGGTAGGATCCTAAGCCCAAGATACTTGAGGCCCCAGAGCAAGCCATTTCTCTCTGCCCTGCTCCCACAAGGGTCTGTTTTGGGGGAGGGAAGGGGTCATAAAACATGAAGAGACAGTGATTCTCACACACTCTGGAGGTATCTGACATCCTGAACAGAGACCTTATCGAGGTGAGGAAAGCAGTGCAGGCTCCTACAAGATGACCCCTACCCTCAGCATGTAGCTGCCCTAGTCAGGCACAGAAGGAGCCCTCCCACTGCAGCAAGAACCCTCCTGGGCAGGTCCCCACCCCCCTCTGACTCTTGTTGCTTATGCACCAGCACATGAGCTGAGGAGGAGAGACCAGACTTGCCAGGTGCTGGAGACCCACCTCCTCCAGCATCTTGAAGCCCAGTTTCTGAAGATACCTGGGTCCCCGCAATCACTGTCAGCTCTGGGGTCTCAGGGATGGGAGGCCCCAGGTTTTGGAAGCTGTTGCACACTCGGGTGATAGGTATAGCAGCTGAGGATGCTGGCACCCTCAGGGGCCCCGGGTGATCCTTCCTCTGCCAGAGTCCACTGCATACCAGCTACCTCACTTTGCAGTCAAAAGACAGTCTCGGTCAGCCTGTCAGTCTGTGGCCCAGGTCTGTGGGAAGGTGAGGCAGGGGGAGTATTGATGGGAGGTTCCTCAGAAGATGAACCTGCCTTGTACCACTTCTACCCTCCACAGAAGCCCAGGGGACATCATGCTTGGAGGTCCTGGGGGAGAAATGAGATTGATGTTTCTATTCCTCTCTCCCTCTCTCTTTCTCTCTGAGGGGGTCTAGTAGGTAGGTGGAGTCTGGGGCAGTTAAATATGAGCGGGGCTAGATGGTGGTGAGTTTAGAAGATACAAAGAAGGAAAGTCTGTGGGCCAGGGACGCAATCAAGAGCCCTAAGGATGGGCAAGTGTTTAACAGGTAGAGATTTGTGCATCTGCCCTGTCAGCTCTCTTCCCCATCTGCAGCTGTCCACTCGTAGCCATCCTCAGGGTCCAGTTCAAATTCCACCTCCTCTTTCTCAACTTCTTGTATGCTGCCCCTCTTCCTTGCCCAAGCCTCTCAAATGGTAGGCTCTTTCTCTCCTTTGGGTCCCACTGCAGTTTGTGTCTCTTTTACTGAAGCACCTTCTGCCTAATAAGACGGTTTATAATCCTCACCAGACTGAAAGCTTCCTATGTGTCCCTGCTCTACAGTCCCCTCCCTCCAAGACAGGGCCTGGGGCAAAGGGGGCATGGCTATGAATGTTGGTTGAATGAATGAATAAGTGAATGACTAATGAACTAAGTATATGAGTAAAACAACTAAGGGAGTAGATGAGAATAAGTGAACACATAAATGAAATGAAAAGAATAAATAAATGGTTCAGAGGGTAATTGAGTGCAAGGGGCCACACTGTGCAGGCTGAGGCTTCTAAGTGCAGGTAGAATGGGGCTACATATGACTGCAGGATGGATAAGGGGTGTGAGTCTGGGTGTGGTGCATTTATCTCAGCCAGCAAGGAACAGAAATGAGGGAGGCTCGGAGGTGAGCAACCAACCTCGAACTCCCGCCAGGCAGTCTCTGTGTAGCACTGGACCAGGGCCTTGATGACTCAAAGGTAGAAGATCCACGCTCTCCCTCCCCAGGCCCTGCCCCTGCCCCAGGGTTGGCCTGGGATGGGAAGACAGGAGGGTGAGGGAGATTCTCCCGGCCAGCTTTTCTCTAGACACTGCTTCCTTCCCCAAGCAATGAAGGATGGAGGCCAAGTCTTTTCTGTCCCTAAGGCCGCACGTCTAGACCCTGGTGCAATCCTAGAAGGTAGAAGGATGGAGGCCAGGAGTTGGGTGGTGGGGTGAGGGTTGGGAGGTGGAACAGGGAGTGGGCAGAGACACAAATGTTGAGCAGGGCAGAGTTGAGCTCTCCTGCCACCTCCCAACCTTGGTTTTCCTGAGTTGAGTTAAAACTCTGTAGGGGATTTGGGGAGGCACCTACTCATGTATAAACATAGAAATCATCATGCAAATTAGAATGATTGTTTCTGGGTCTGGTTTTAGGCCTCAGCATAGTACCAGGAGGGCAAGTAGGGCATAGGGAGGCAGAGACTTGAGCGAGAGAGAGAGCAGAGGTAGAGAGAGTAGGCAAAGTGCTGGACTCAGAGAACACAGGCTGAAATCCCAGCGCTGAGCAGCTATGTGCCTCGGGCAACTTCCTCAACTTCTTCAGGCCTGAGCATCTGAATTTGAAGTGGAGATGGTAATAATGCCTCCTTCCCAGGAGGAGGGACATAGAGTAGGGGCCCTCTAAATATTTGGGAAATAATTATTTTTATTTATCTAGTTTTATCCTCTCTGAATATTTTATAGTTTCATATTTACTTTTATGATATAAAAAAAGCAGAGCATTTTATTAATACTAGAGGCCCAGTGCACAAAATTCGTGCACTGGGCGGGGGGCCCTCAGCCTGGCCTGCGCCCTCTCACAATCCGGGACCCCTCACTCCTAACCTCCCGTCTGCTCGTTCCTTAGCGCTGCTGTGGAGGCAGGAGAGGCTCCTGCCACCGCCGCTGTGCTTGCCAGCCACGAGCCCAGCTTCTGACTGAGTGGCGCTCCAGCGTGGGAGCACACTGACCACCAAGTGGGAGGGGAAAGCTGGATGGGTCATCAGAGAGCAGGCCAGGAGGTGGGGTAGCTGGAAGAAGGGTGGGACCTCAGTGGAGGAATGGGGAGATCCCCAGCTGGCTGCTATGGGGGGACCCTGCAGGACACAGTGACTCTGCCCAACCAGGGCTGAAGACAGGCCCAAAGAGCTGAATCCGACCTCAGGTGAAGAAGCCGAGTATCACCTTCGGGTGGAAGCAGCCCTGACCTGTGGTCTGCAAATATGCATCAAGCAGCCTGGACAGGCCCAGGAAGTGCCAGGGGGATAGGGTGATACTTCCAGAATTTGGATCAGCGCTCCAGGAGGGTGGCCGAGGTGTCGGTGCCGGGGAGCCTGGAGTCAGGATGTGGTGGGAACTGGGAACCTTAGGCATTTAGTTTCTCATAAGTGTCGAGTTTTCTCCAAGCTTTTGTACATGCTGTTTCCTGTGCCTAGAACTCCCTCTCCTCCATATTGTCCCATCAACCTCCTGTTCATCCTTCAGGATTCTGTTCTGCCCTCCAGGTCTCTAGGAAGCAACCTGATTCTGAGGCTGGGGCTGGGCCCTCTCTGAGCTCTAACTGCCCCCTGTGCTTCCTTCCATCATAGGCTGTTGGGCATCCTGTACAATTACAGTTTGTTTCCTTCTGCTACTCTAGGCCAGGGGGGGCAAGCTTTTTGACTTGAGGCCACAATGGGTTCTTACACTGGACCGGAGGGCCGGGACAAAAGCACGGATGGAGTGTTTGTGTGAACTAATATAGATTCAAAGTAAACATCATTACATAAAAGGGTACGGTCTTTTTTTTTTTAATTTCAATAGTTTTATTCATTTCAAACATTTTTTTTTTAAATATATTTTATTGATTTTTTACAGAGAGGAAGGGAGAGGGATAGAGAGTTAGAAACATCGATGAGAGAGAAACATCGATCAGCTGCCTCCTGCACACGCCCTACTGGGGACGTGCCCGCAACCAAGGTACATGCCCTTGACCGGAATCGAACCTGGGACCTTTCAGTCTGCAGGCCGACGCTCTATCCACTGAGCCAAACCGGTTTCGGCCATTTCAAACATTTTAACAAGAAGAATGTAAACACTAATTATTATAATTTGAAACTTCAAAAAATGGAGGAATCATAGCACAATAACATACCTTATATTGAAGATGGCAAAGGCAAAATAAAATTGCCTAACAAAGGAAAGGTACAAAAGCCTTTCAAATTAAACTTAAATATAATAAAATAATTTAAAACTAAAACGAACAGAAAAGAACAAAATGTGTAAACAGTAAATTAAACATTTTCTTTAGTGCAACTTCCAAATTATGCCCGGGACGTAGATGTAGATGGCAATGTAGACTGGGTTGAAAGGTTTTTGGTCTTTAAAACATCAACTTCAGTGGGAACAGTGTTGTTGGTCTCCTTTTTTAGCTCATGCATCAAAGTCTGGAGTTAGTTTTGTTGTGGCTATTCTCAGGATAGATCTGAGGTGTTCGTCAGTTAAGCTGGATCTGTGAGGGGCTTTGTTGATGTTCATGATGCTAAATGTCTGCTCACAAACATAGGTTGACCCAAACAGCACCAGTATCTTCTGTGCCATCCTCCGGATGTTTGGAAAAGTGGCTTCATTAAGTGGAGCATAAAAGTCTCTTAGTTCAAGAGAGCTGAATTTCTCCTTTAGGACAAAGTCAGACTGAAGATCGATGAGTTCCAGTTGCACCTCTTCTGGTGCTGTTTCAGGGTTTTGTGACAAAGGACAGGCCACCAGTTGAAGTGACTGGTCAATTTTTTCAACATCAGAAAACCGATGACAGAATTCTGCATGCAGGTCATCCAGTGATTTGCTGTATTTCTTCACGTTTTGGATGGTCTCTTTCTGTGTGGCTAGTGTGGCAAAATGAGTGAAGACTTTGTCTGAAATTTGTCTGGAAAAGAAAATCAGCTTCGATTTAAAGGCTTTCACATTAGTGTACATGTCATGTACATACTGATCTTTTCCCTGTAGCTTCACATTTAGCTCATTCAAATGTGAAAATATATCTACAGCAAATGCAAAGTCACACAGCCAATTCTTGTCACTCAGCTCAGTAAATTCGTCAGACTTCCCCTTTAATTTAAAAAATGCAACAATCTCTTCTTTGAGCTCCCACACTCGTTGGAAAACTTTGCCCAAACTCAACCAGTGGACACGAGAGTGGTAAAGTAAGTCATGGTGATCCGCATCAGTTTCCTCCAGAAACTTAATAAACTGACGGTGCTGAAGTCCCTTTGCTCGAATGAAATTAACAAGCTTTACGACTGGATTAACAACATGATTAAGTTGTAATATAGACTTGCACAATGATTCCTAGTGAATAATACAGTGAAGAAAAGTAACATCTTGGTTAGGGTTCTCCTCTTTCACTTTATCCTGAATTCTTTTTAGCAGTCCAACATTTTTTCCAGTTAAATTTGGAGATCCATCTGTCGTGACATTAGCAAGTTTACTCCATGGTAGCTTCATTTTCTCGATGACAGTAGACACCGGTTATACAAGTCCTCTCCCCGTGTTTTTCCTTTCAGTGGCTCCATGGCTAAAAACTCCTCCGTAATTTCAAAATTGTCACTAATCCCTCGGATAAAAATTAAGAGCCGAGCAGTGTTCTTTACGTCATTACTTTCATCCAATGCTAGTGAATAAAACTTAACTCTGTCTTACTATTTAACTTGCTGGCCAAGTCTTCATCAATCAGTTCCACTCGATGAGTCACTGTCCTGCGCGATAAGCTGAGTTTTTCAAACTTGCCTTTGCTCTCTGGACACAAGAGACCTGCTGTCTCTATCATACATTCTTTCAAAAACTCACCTTCAGAGAGAGGTTTGCTAGCTTTTGCTAATTTGAATGATAGCATAAAACTTGCTTTGGTAGTTGTCTCTTGAATTGCAGTTTGTCTGTGAAAGACATTTTGCTGAACCTATAATTTAGCCATCAACCTCTGCAGTAGCCTCCCATTCTTGAGGTGACTGCTTGCTAGCATAGTTGCCATGCTTTGTGGCAAAGTGACGGCTGAGATTGTACTCTTTGAAGACTGCAAGTGTTTCCTGGCATATCAGACATACCGGCATTGATTGGACTTCGGTGAAAAAATATTTTGTTGTCCACTCCCTCTTAAACACTCGGCATTCACTGTCCACTTTCCTTTTCTTTGGTCCACTCATGTTTAATATTGGGCTAAAACCAACAGTACCGTTCTCTTATTAAATTCTTTACTAAAATAAGACAGTAAAGTATAAAAACAAGTGATTAAATTTGCTCTACAATAACATTTTTGGTCTACTAAAAATATATATATATAACTAAATCATCTGAAAAAGTTCAGACATGGGACAGAGGCACACCCTGACCATAGAGAACAACCCCTTTCCTCCATAGGAAACCTGTGTATCTTTCACACAGGCCCTTTGTTTATGGTAACACACATAGCTGCACATTGCTGTGTCTTCCAGACACACTTGTATGGGAGGTGCTAGGGCAGTGCAAAACATGGGTAACCAGTAGTTACCACCAGCACTTCCGTTACTGGCAAAAAACAGCCGCAGTGCACATAGTGTGAAAGAGCCCATTATCAATGTCAGATTGCATCCACTGGACTATAAAAACAACCAAGTGCCACTTTTAAATGCCCATTACAACAGTTTTTCTTATTAAAAGCTGGAAATGGCAGGATATTTATATATATACCCCTACTGTGTCAGCCTGGCAGAGCATTACAAAGGAGAAAACCCAGCATCTGGTGATGTCCATAAGTACAAGACTTCAGGCTGTCATTACCAGGAAAGGGTTTCATCCAAGTATTAGATATGAACATTTGATTTTTAGTTTTTCATTTGTCCAATTACTTCTGAAACCCTGAAATTAAGTGATTTTGTAATAAAATCTTTAGTTCATCACATTTCTATACAATCTTTTTGTTCAACCCACTGAATTAGGGTTCGTTCACACTAGCCGTGCTGCCGTTGCAGTGTGGTGCAGTACTGCAATGCAGCGCAGCTAGGGTTAATGCAGGGTACACAGGTTTCCATCATGTTTGCGTTGATGCTAATGTGCAGTGGTGCATGTTAACACAAATGCCCTGTAGCACGCATTTTTACAGGCGCAAGGGGGAGAAGCAAACGCAGCGCAAAATGCATTTGTTTTGCCGCTAACACATGCGGTTAGTGGCCACGGTAGCGTTACTGATACCGCATCCGTATCAGCAAAAAAATGCAGCCGCAGCATGGCTAGTGTGACATGTCCTCTGTGTGTCTTTTTCCCTGCTGCACGCGTCCGCAGTGGGAAAAAAAACTGCAGTGGATACAAGCCCTAAAAGCTGAAAGTCTTTGTTGTTTTATTAACAAGTCATTGTGATGTACAGAATGTGGGAACAGGAAAAAATTGTGTTTGAGTAGAGCTCTTAATCTTACCTCAGAAAGGCTCTGATACTGTGCTCTCCAGGGGCGTGTCTCCCTACATCACCACGATAACATGTCTACGCATTCCCAGGGTGATGTCAGGAGCGGGCATTACAAGGAGCCTCTGGAAGATTGAGAGGTTGTTCCTTCTACTGAATGGGCGGATATAAATCCGCCCACTCAGAAGAAGGAGCTGCGGCCGTGTTTCCTGACGTTGCCATGTTAACACTGCTGCTGGTGAAGGAGTGGAGGGGAGAGCAAGAGAACCCTCTGCTCTTTCAGCTCCGCGGCCGGATAGAACAGCCGAACGGGATGGATCCGGCCCGCGGGCCGTAGTTTGCCCACGGCTGGTCTAGACTGTCGGCACCAGTATGCATACATTTGTTTCCAGTACAGGTGCTTAGTAAATGTTTGTTGAACAAACTATTGATCAACCAGTTAAGGGAAGGCCTTCCTCACCTGGGGATCCAGGGACCTCAGAGCTCCAGAGTTGGCCTGTTACCCTGTAGTGCTGGCCTGGAGTCCCTTGCTTAAGAGAGATCCACAGGTAACACGTTTTAAGGGGAGTAGCTAGACCTGGCAGTAATACCGGTCTAAATTAGGAAGGGGCTCCTCTGGCATATGGGGCAGCTCAGTTGGTTGGGATGTTGTCCGGATACGCCAAGGTTCCAGGTTCAATTCCCGGTTAGGGCACATATAAGAATCAACCAATGAATGCATGAATAAATGGAATAACAAGCCTCTCTCTCTCTTTCTCTAAAAGAAAGCAATTAATAAAAATAAATATATTAGGTAGGGACTCCCATGCCAAGCCAAACTGAGTTGGAGAGCAGATAAGAGAGGTGTGTGAGCCCCTTGGAGGTCTGGCCTCCTCTCTTAGGCTCTGTCAGCCTTCTAATTCCCAGTTTGTGGGGCATTTTCCCCTCAGCTTCTTAACATGTTTTTGTTTTTGTTTTTTGGCCCAGTTTACGGCAAAAAGATTTGTCTGGAGCTCATAGGGTGCTGGTGGCTTGGGATGGGAGGGGTATGGACTTCTGTTTAAGCTGGATGATAGGGTTGGAAATTTAAGAAATGGCCAGAGCCAGGAAAAGGGAAAGACATGCCATGTGTGAGAGCAGGAATTAGGAACAGGCTTTCCGGGAACACACCTGCAAAGACAGACAAGCCAGGCTGTGCAGACAAATGGATGGAAGAGACAGTACAGGTGAAGTCAGGTCTGATGTGGAGGACTCACCGATGAGGTACTCACAAAGGTGGGGGTTGCGGGATACTGTGGCTTCTTGGATTTGCAGCAGGAGCAGCAACAGCAAATAAACCAGAAAATTCTCCTAATTTAGGTGGCAGGGAGAGGTTATTCAGAAGACAGGGTTTAGGGAAGTGGGGGCAGGAGGTGGGGTGATGGTGCTGGGGTTGGAAGTGAGAGCTCTGAGGTCATTCCTGAGAAGGTAGAAAACGGCCTTGGGGGAGGGCAGGATGTTGAAGGGCACAGGCAGGGTCAGGTCCTCTTGGAAGCAGAACAGGTAGAGCTCGGAGCGAGCAAACTTCCATTCCACATCAGCATCATCCTGTGGCCCAGGAGGTAGGGGCTCTGTAAGGACCACTTTGATACCCAGTCTTCCTGCCCACTGAGTCTGCCTCATTTCCCCCATCCTCACATCTCTTCTCTTCTGCTCAAGGTGCCAACCACTTTCTTTTCTCCATTAAAAAAAAAATAGTGTGATTGAGTCCTGGCCACTTTGCTCAGTGGTTGGAGCATCAGCCCATGGATCAGGGGGTCTTGGGTTTAGTTCCCAGTCAAGGGCATATGCCTCAGTTGCAGGTTTGATCCCGACTGATGTGTCTCTCTCACATTGATGTTTCTCAAACTCTCTCCCTCTTCCTCCCCATCCTCCTTCCCTTCCCTCCACTCTCTCTGAAAAATCAGTGGAAAAAATACCCTCTGGTGAGGATTTAAAAAAAATTGTTATTGATTTTCAGAGAAAAAGGGAGAGGGAGAAAGAGAAAAAAAAAACCCTCTAGTGAGGATTAAAAAAATAATGTTATTGATTTTTAGAGAGAGAGGAAGAGAGAGGTAGAGAGAGAAACATCTATGAGAGTGGAACATAGATCAGCTGCCTCCTGACAGCCTCTATAGGGGATCGAGCCTGCAACCCGGGCATGTGCCCTCACCAGGAATGGCAACCGTTTGGTTCATGGGATGATCTCCAACCAACCGAGCCACACCAGCCAGGGCATCTTCTCCCATTTTTATCTCCATTCTGGTCCATCACCCCCATTTCCCCTGCCTGTGTCCCGCTCTCCTCCTTCCTCCCCATTATTTTTATTCTTCTGACATTCAATTCCCGCCCAGGCATTTTTCCAGCCACTAACCCTAACCTACTCACTTCCTTCCCTTTCCCTTTTCATGTTCCCATCTACTTTTCTGAAATGCACCTTTCCTCCCAACCATAGAGTGGAAAGAGCACTAGTCTTGTCACCTAACAGCATTACTAGGACCCTCATTTTACAGATGAGGAAAATGAGGCCGAGAGGAAAACTTGTCTCCAGTCACAAAACAAGACAATCGTGGAGGCAGACAGGAACCCAAGTGTCTCCACTGCTTGTATCCTATTCCCCTCTACCCCTTTCTCCCTTCTCCCTGGCCGAGGCTGGCCTCAGTTCACGTCCCTCAATCTCCTGGAAGGAGTGGGTGATCATGGCAATGAGCATGTTGAGCAGCACAATGACCATGACGATAGTAAAGATGCCATAGAGAGCCCAGCCCACAAATTCAGGCACCAAAACTGAGGCATGTCCACCACACTGTGCTCCTCCATGCCAAACATGGTCCGGAACAGACACTGGAATGTCCCGTTGAAACTGGCATGTTGAGCCAAAACCGGTTTGGCTCAGTGGATAGAGCGTCGGCCTGTGGACTGAAGGGTCCCGGGTTCGATTCCGGTCAAGGGCACGTACCTTGGTTGCGGGCACATCCCCAGTGGGAGGTGTGCAGGAGGCAGCTGATCGATGTTTCTCTCTCATCAATGTTTCTAGCTCTCTATCCCTCTCCCTTCCTCTCTGTAAAATATCAATAAAATATATTAAAAAAAAAAGAAACTGGCATGTTGGGACGAAGGGTAGGATGTGAGGGGTGGGAGATGAGCCTGAGTGCCACCCAGACACTCTCCTTCTCCCGCTTTCGGACCCAACCAAAGGCGTTCTGCTTCCACGAAGCCCTGGAACACCCTGGCTCATACAGACACTTGCCATTTCTGAGCTCCAGCTTCACTCTCAATCAATATTAACTGAGCACATAGCAGTGCCATAGATGCTAAGGGTACAGCCATGAACAAGACAAACATGGTCCCTGTTTTCCAGAATCTTATGTTCTAGGGTGGGAATAGGGTGTGAGATGGACACTAATTATAGCACCATTTAAAAAAGATCTCTTTCATTATTTATTTATTTTGTTAATCCTCACCCTAGGATATTTTCCTATTGACTTTTAGAGAGAGTGGAAGGGAGGGGGAGGGACAGAGAAACATTGATTGTTTGCCTACTGCACGTGCCGGACCAGGGCCAGGGATTGAGCCTGCAACTAAGGTATGTGCCCTTGACCAGAATTGCACTCGGGACCCTTCAGTCTGGGGGCCGACGCTCTCTCCACTGAGCCAAACTGGCTAGGGCTATAGCAACATTTTTTAATTGTGGCAAGTGCTATGAAGAAGCAGCACGAGATGTTATGACTTAGTCTGGGAGTTGAGGAGAGGTTTTTTGAAAAGCATTCAAGCTAAGCGCTGAAGGATCCCTGGGAATCAACCAGGTGGAAGGGAAGATGTGAAGAATGAGTATACAGCTCTATAGTTCCATTGGCCTGGGCAAGTCTCGCTCCATGGTTGGAACTCCCTTACAGGAGTTGACTCAGGTGGCTAGAGCACACAGTGCAGGAAGCTGACAACTCCTGTTCTGTCTGCTCCCCTGACTGTCCAGCTGCCTCTTTCCTGTTGATTCGAAACGCGGCCCCAGGCCCTCCCTCTGCCAGGACCAGCTGCTGGCCCTCAGCCCTGTAACTTGGAGACCAGGATAACTGATGATAGTACTCCTTTCTTCTGGGAAAGGAGTGAGAGGACATAGTTGCTCAAAAAAGGTGGGAATAGAATTTAAAGTCATAGCTGGAGGGGACCTTAGAGACCCTCTGGTCCAACTGCCTCATTGTACAGGTGGGGACAAGGGTTTGCCCAAGGTTCCATAGCCAAGCCCAGAACCCTTCCTCAGACATTAACCCATCTGAATCCTATGATAGCTCTGTGAGCAGGACAGGAGTTTATCTCTGTTACGGGGGTTAATTCCGGGCCCAAGGTAAAGAACTTGCTTAAAGTCACACAGCAACATGATTACCTAATTACATCTAGAAAGAGAGCCCACAAAACATACAGAGTTAAGTTCATGGGATCCTGGAGGTTGGTCTCATGCTCAAAAATCACCTTCCCAATACACCACAGGATCTTATTTATTAGGCAGTAATTATTTTCACAGGGCCTCAGTTTTCCTTTCAGGAAAATGGGCACAAGGATGCACGCCACTCACTAGGGGAAGATATCTGGACTGTATCCCAAAGCCCAGAAGTTCCAAAGGGGAAAAGGATGAATCCATCCTTGGGAAAATAAGGTGCCATGGTGACAGAAGCCTTGACAACTGGGAGCGGGGGCAGGCTGGGCTCAGAGGTGCCATTAGGCAGAGTCCTGAGGGAATGAGTGGAGGGGAGCAGAGAGAGTGCTTGGTCTTGGTCTCATCAGCCCTTCTCAGTTGTCAAGAGATTCACTCCCCAGTTTTAGTCACAGGGGACAAGGAGGCCAAAACCACAGGACCTCATGGCTCATGCCTGAGGGAACTCCCCACACATGCTGGCATGTTCCTCTACTTCTCCTGCTGAGAAATGCAGCTGGCAGATAGGGCACTGGATCCAGGACACAGGTGATGAGCTCTCTGAGGACACCCACAGCACAGATGGCGATGAAGGTGGTGATGAGGAGGGAGAGGCTAGGTGAGGAGCGGAGGTCTCTCCACAAGTGGCAGCGTGCTGGGGAAGAATCTCAACGCTGAAGGAGCCTAAGGGGGAGGGAGAGAGGTAAGCCAAATTGGGGCTGCTCCTAGCACACCCCAAGCAGCCTGTCAAAATGCAGCTGTTTTTGTAGGAACTGAATATTTTACATGGAGACACTATCCGGTCATGAATCCACCTAACATTCATCAAGTGTCTACTACGTGCCTGACATTGCGCTAGGAGCCAAGGCATTTAAACCCAGGCCCGTCCCTATGGACTGCAGTTAGAGGTAAAGCTAAGCTATGAACACAAGTAGCTATGATACAAAGAAGGCGAGAAGTGCTAAGCCCAAGGGGATGGGAGAATGCTGCAGGAGCTCAGTTGGAAGAGATGATCAGAGAAGATTACAGAAGCCTTGGCAAATAAGTAACATTTGAACAGAGACTCAGAGAGTAAGTAGACTTTGGACACAGAGGAAAAAGGTATGAAGGATATTCTATGCCTCTCTGATAGTGTTTTATTTTTATTTTTTTGGCTTTATTTTTAAAGACATCTTTAAGTTTTCTGTTGGCTCCTAATGAGCAGAAACAATTAGAATGAGAAAAAAATCTGATCGTGTTTTATATTGTTTTGTTCCACGTTTCTCCTTGAGGACATGGCCCCTGTCCCTTCTGCAGCTTGGCCAACACAACGTGAGCAGGTGCCCAATAAAGACTTGCATGTAACTGCACAGCAGACAGAGGCTAGGAGTCCAAGTTCAAATGTTTCCTGGCAGCATTCCCAGGTCCATTCCGCCCTCAGGGGATGCCTCGCAGTCCCACAACAACCGCCTGTGCCCAAGCAGCTTACCTGCACAAATGGGGCACTCTCCACTCTCCTGGACACTGCTAGTTTGGGCCTGCAGTTGGTGGGGTTCTCTCCGCCCTGCCTTTGCTCTCCCCCTCCTGTTTGGCTGAGAGTTTGAGTTGGATAAAGGTCTGTGAGGAAGAATAGTTAAAGACCAGCTATTAGCAAAAAGCCATAAGGGCTGAAGGAACCTTACCTTAAATTAGGGTGAAAAAAAGGTAGACTAGTTGGCGTGGAGCCAGAAGCCCTGAGTTGGAGTCCTGGCTTTCCCACTTGATGAATCAGATTTTAGGGAAGTCATTTAACCTTTTAACATCTGAGAATAGAGCTTCTATTACTGCCTTTAGGTTTATTATTTTTATGCATATCCCGTAAAATTCATTCTTTTAAAGTACACTATTTGATGGTCTTAGGATATTCACAAAGATGTGTAAACACCACAACTATAGAAGTTCACATTTTTATGACTCCCAAAAGGAACTCTGAACCCATTAGTAGCCACTCCCCACTTTTACCAGTATATCCCCACAGACTGTATATATATATATCTTCTCTGGAGAAAAATCTATTCAGATCCTTTGTCTATTTAAAATATTTTTTAAATTAGGTTCTTTTATTGTTCCTTATATATTCTAGATAAAAGTCCTTTTTCAAATGTATGATTTGGAAATATTTTCTCACATATTCTATGGGTTATCTTTTTATTTTTTTGAGTGTCTACTGAAGCAGAAAAAGATGTAAATTTTAATGAAGTCCAACAAGTACAGTGTACTCAGCTTCAAAATCTGGTTCACTACAGAGCTATCTCCTTGCCCAGCTCTAAGCCTGACAACATGTGGACAAGGACACCTTTTCTCTGCTACCCTCTAGGTCCAGACTACGAGACCAACTGAAACACAAGTGGGAAAGAAGGACAGGTGAAGGGCCGAAAGGTTTGGGGAGGTGATATGGGTCTTTCAGGTTGACCTACTTACCTGCGGGCTTGCACTTTCCGTCTCTTTGTCTTGCCCTCATCACTCTCTGAGTTTTGCTCCGCAGGTCTGGACTCTGTGTGAGAAATGCTCATTCGGTCTATAGGTCTAGCTCATTAACAAAAGGGCCTTCAGCCCTGGCCAGCACAGCTCAGTAGTTAGAACATCGGCCTGCACACCAGAGGGTCTCGGGTTCAATTCCTGGTCAAGGGGTCAAGGGCACGTACCTGGGTTGCAGGTCTGATGTGTGGGAGGCAACCAATCCATGTCTCTGTCACATCAACGTTTCTCTCTTTCTCTCTCTACCCCTCTTCCTTCTCCTCCATTCTCTCTAGAATCAATGAAAAAACAAAAATCCTCACTCCTCCAGTGAGGATAAAAAAAATACAGAAAAAAGCAAAAACAAAAGGGCCTTCATATATGATGTTCCTTCTTTTTTATTTATTTTTTATTTTTTTTATTTTTTTAAATAAATCTTTATTCAGATTATTACAATTATTTCTCCTTTTTCCCCCCATAGCTCCCCTCCTCCCATTTCCCACCCCACCTTCTGCCCTTACCTCCCCCCCACTGTCCTCATCCATAGGTGTATGATTTTTGTCCATTCTCTTCATGAACCCCTTATACCCCTTTCCCCCTGAGAATTATCAGTCCACTCCCTTTCTATGCCCCTGATTCTATTATATTCACCAGATTATTCTGTTCCTCAGGTTTTTAATTCACTTGATTTTTAGGTTCACTTGTTGATAGATATGTATTTGTTGTTCATAATTTTTCTCTTTACTTTTTTCTTCTTCCTCTTCTTTAAGAATACCTTTCAGCATTTCATATAATACTGGTTTGGTGGTGATGAACTCCTTCAGCTTTTTCTTATCTGTGAAGCTCTTTATCTGCCCTTCAATTCTGAATGATAGCTTTGCTGGGTAGAGTAATCTTGGTTGTAGGTTCTTGATATTCATCACATTGAAAATTTCTTGCCACTCCCGTCTGGCCTGCATAGTTTCTGTTGAGAAGTCAGCTGACAGTCGTATGGGTGCTCCCTTGTAGGTAATTAACTGTTTTTCTCTTGCTGCTTTTAATATTCTCTCTTTGTCTTTTGCTCTTGGCATTTTAATTATGATGTGTCTTGGTGTGGTCCTCTTTGGATTCCTTTTGTTTGGGGTTCTGTGCGCTTCCTGGACTTGTAAGTCTATTTCTTTCACCAGGTGGGGGAAGTTTTCGGTCATTATTTCTTCAAATAGGTTTTCAGTATCTTGCTCTCTCTCTTCTTCTGGCACCCCCATAATTCTGATGTTGGTACGCTTGAAGTTTTCCCAGAGTCTTCTTACACTATCTTCAACTTTTTGGATTTTTTTTTTGCTTTTTGCTTTTTCGGTTGAGTGTTTTTTGCTTCTTTGTATTTCAATTCTTTGACTTGATTCTTGTGTTCCTCTATTCTGTTTCTGGGTCTCTGTATAATATTTTTTATTTCAGTCAGTGTATGTTTAATTTCTAGTTGGTCCTTTTTCATATCTTCGAGGGTCTCGTTATATTTATCGGCCTTTTCTAGGATATTCTTAAAAAGTCTTATAACCGTGGTTTTGAATTCTATATCCAGTCGTTTGTTTTCCTCCATTTCTTTCGTTTGTGATCTGATTCTTTGACCCCGCATTTTCACTGGTTCCCTGAGTTGGTAAGGTAGATATTTGTGCTAGGTTTCCAATATGGCCCAGTGGGTCTGCTTCCCCAGTTAACCTGAGGTGGACACTCTTGGTGCACCCCTTTGTGGACTGTGTGTACAGCCTTGTTGTAATTAAGTCTTTATTGTTGTTGGTATCACTGGGAAGAATTGACCTCCGGGCCAGTTGGCTGTAAGGATCAGCTGTGTCTATGCTGGGAGAAGTTCGGTGCTGGAGACAGCCTTATAGGATTAGACTTGCCAAATTGCAATAGCCTCTGTGCTCAGCTTGGATGGGGTGGAGTCTCAGTTTTGGCTTCCTGTCAGCTTTGCCCTTGCGCGCATGTGCACTTTCAGTCCTCCGCCTTCCCCGGCTCCTGAGTCTCCGCCCGAGAGTCCAGACTCCCCCCACAAGAGCGTGGGTCCCCAGGGGCTCGCCTGGAACTGGGGTTCACTGCAGTCAGAACTGGGGCTCAGTGCAGTCAGGATCCTCTGACTCCCTTCCACTAGGGAAAGACTGTGGCAACCTCCGCAGCCTTTGTGCGCACTGGCCCGCGTGCGCCTTCAGACTTCTGCCTTTCCCAGCTCGAGTCTCTGCCCGAGAGTCCAGACTCCCCCTGTAAGAGCGTGGGTCCCCAGGGGTTCGCCCGGAACTGGGGTTCAGTGCAGTCAGAACTGGGGTTCAGTGCGGTCGGAGGCTTCCTTCCCCCTTCCGCCAGAGAAAGTCAGCCAGGCTCTCAGCCGCCCTTCCTCTCTGCGCGCACAAAGCCCCTTTGCCGTACCTCCAATTCTCTGTGAGCCTTTCTCTTTCCTTCTAGTTGTAGAATTTTCACTCAGCCAGCTTTCCTGTGGTTCTGGATGGTGTCTGTTCTGTCTTTTAGTTGTAGTTTTGAAATTGTTGTGCGAGGCAGCAGTTTAGGTGTTTACCTATGCCGCCATCTTGGTTTCTCGATGTTCCTTCTTTTTTAATAAAAATATATTTCTTTATTGATTTAAGAGAGGAAGGGAGAGGGAGGAAGAGATAGAAACATCAATGGTGACACTTCTGCACGGCCCCCACTGGGGATCAAGCTTGCAACCCGAGCATGTGCCCTTGGCCAGAATCGAACCCGGTACCTTTCAGTCCACAGGCTGACGCTCTGTCCACTGAGCCAAACCGGCTAGAGCTATTCCTTCTTTTAAAAATATTCTATCCTCTTTTCCTGGTTAATTTTCACTTTTTAAGTCTTAGAGGAAATGCTAATTCCTGTGAGGAAGTTTCCCTGGGTTCTCTAATCTAAATCTGGTCATCTGCCCTAACCGGTTTGGCTCAGTGGATAGAGCGTTGGTCTGTGGACTCAAGGGTCCCAGGTTCGATTCCGGTCAAGGGCATGTACCTTGGTTGCGGCACATACCCCGTAGGGAGTGTGCAGGAGGCAGCTGATCGATGTTTCTCTTTCACCGATGTTTCTAACTCTCTATCCCTCTCCCTTCCTCTCTGTAAAAAATCAATAAAAATATTAAAAATAAATAAATAAATAAATCTGGTCATCATATCCTGCTTTGGCTTTGAAGCACTTATCACAGTTTTAAGCTTTAGATTTCCTGTGTGACACTGACAGTGCCTCTCCTTTAGGGCAGGAGCACTGCTGTTTTATTTGCTGTGATACCCCTGGTACCTAGCACAGAGCCTTGCACAGAGATGTTCAATAAATGTGTCAAGTGAGTAATAATAACAAAACCCAGCAACAGCCATCTGTCTGGTTACTCAACACTTATGAAATACTGTGTATGGTGTTTAATACGTTTCAAAGTGCTTTCCTGGCTCCAGTGCCCAGCCTGTAGGGTACCTAAAAGAGTTTAGTTTCCTTCCATTCCCTATCTCTTAAAATAATAAAACACATCCTTCTTAATGTGGCAGGCAGTTTCTGAAGTGACTGCCGTTGATCCCTGCCTCCTGGTATTCATGCCTCCCCTAGAGTGTGGGCAGGACCTAGTAACTCGTTTGTAGTGAACAGAATTTGGCAAAAGCGATGGGATGTCACTTCTGTGATTAGGTTACAAGACTGGCCGCTTTCTTGCTCGCACTCTTTCTGTTCCCTCTGGTGAAGCAAGCAGCCATACTGTGAGATGCTCTGTGGAGGCTCTCGTGGCAGAGGAACTGAGGGAGCCTCAGCCCACCAGCCATGAGGAAATGTGAGTGAGCTAGGGGCAGATCTCTGCCAGGTGAGCCTTAAGATGACTGCAGCCTTGTGACACACCCAGAGCCAGGGACCCGGTTAAGCCACACCTGGAATCCTAACCACCAGAAACTAAATATTGTGTTAAATTTTGGGGATAATTTGTTATGCAACAACAGATAACCAATGTACCCTATTTCTGCAATGAAATTATATACTGATTATTTCACTAATTTGTTCAGTTCCTTGGAATGATAAACAAGTTCCTTAAAATGTTTTTCCCCAGTGAAGCAATGAGTGAAATCGAGGTTTTCAATGAGAACTCTACTTGTTTTCTCTCTCTTGCTATCTAGAATAGAAAGAGCTCTGGGGTTCACATCTCAGTTCTGCCGCTGATTAGCTGTGTGATTCAGAATACTTTACCTCTCTGAATCTCAGCTTCTTTTGTAAAATGAGTACAACAGTATCTATTTCGTAAGTTTGTGGTGAACAGCAAATGGATAAAGTTAGTAAAAGTGCCCAACAATGCCTGGTGCAAAGTAAGAACTCTAAAATGTTTAGTGCTTTCTTCCTCTGTGACAAAAGCACACTATTCCCCGACTCTATTTCTCCAATAAGCTCCACAGACCATCACCCTGACTTAATTGTCCTTCTGAGATGATCACAGAACATTAATACTGTAAGAGGCCTAAATACTATTTGGTTTAATTCCTTCACTTTGAATATGAGAGAATTGAGGCCCAAAAGATAAGGATTTCTGATTCCTAGGCTAGTGCTCCTTCTTTCTTTCTTTTTCTTAAAATATGTTTTATTGATTTGAGAGAGAGGAAGGGAGAAAGAGAGAGAGGGAAAGAGAGAAGGAAACATTGATAGGCTGCCTCCTGCATGGCCCCTATTGGAGAATAAGCCCACAACCCAGCCATATGCCCTGACAGGGAAACAAACCAGCAACCTTTTGGTGCATGGGACTACGTTCAACCAATCTATATATATAAAAGCCTAAGTGACCGTCTGACCGTTCAACTGGTAGCTATGACATGCACTGACCACCAAGGGGCAGACACTCAATACACAGGCATGGAAACATGGAACAGACTGATGAATCTCAGAGGGAAGGGGGGAGGGTGGGAAGAGATTAATCAAAATTCTTATATGCATACTAGAGGCTGGGTGCATGGATTCATGCACTGGTGGGGTCCCTCGGCCTGGCCTGTGGGGATCGGGTCGAAACTGGCAGTCTGACATCCCCCGAGGGGTCCCAGATTGTGAGAGGGCGCAGGCCAGGCCAAGGGAACCCACCAGTCCCTTGTTTTGTTTTTCTTCTGGTAATAAGACACTGAAAATTGTCTTTCTCCCACATGAAGTTCCATTGGTGAGCCATTCCTAAAGAGCACGGTGGATTTAAGGAGAAAGGATGGTGCTAGGGAAAACAAGGAGCCAAAGGCAGGTCCTGGGCCTCACCTGCACTGTCTGGATGGCTGGGACCTGGTTCTGCAGGGTTGTTTTTTGGGCTTGCCACACTGGCTGGAGATGCCCTGCGGGCAGCTGAAAGCACCATGCAGGCTGAACGCCCCAAAGGCCCCGGCTGCAGCTGCTTTAGGATATTCCTAAGGTCTGAAATTTCCTTAGTGTTCCTGCAGGGAAACAAGAGTACTTGGTTTCACTCAGAACAGAGACTCCATTTTGCTCACCCAAGTCAGTGGCATCTAACCAAGAAAGCCAGTTTAATATAGATACTAGAGGCCCGGTGCACGAAATTCATGCACGGGGGGGGGGGGTTGTCCCTCAGCCCAGCCTGCACCCTCTCCAATCTGGGATCCCTCTCACAATCCAGGACTGCTGGCTCCCAACTGCTCACCTGCTGCCTTCCTGATTGCCCCTAACCACTTCTGCCTGCCAGCCTGATCACCCCCTAACCACTCCCCTGCCAGCCTGTTTGCCCCTAACTGCCTTCCCCTGCAGGCCTGGTCACCCCTAACTGCCCTCCCCTGCAGGCCTGGTCACCCCTAACTGCCCTCCCCTGCAGGCCTGGTCACCCCTAACTGCCCTCCCCTGCAGGCCTGGTCACCCCTAACTGCCCTCCCCTGCAGGCCTGGTCACCCCTAACTGCCCTCCCCTGCAGGCCTGGTCATCCCTAACTGCCCTCCCCTGCAGGCCTGGTACCCCCCAACTGCTCTCCCTTGCAGGCCTGGGTCCCCCCCAACTGCCCTTCCCTGCAGACCCAGTCACCCCCAACTTCCCTCCTCTGCTGGCCTGGTCACCCCTAACTGCCCTCCCCTGCAGGCTTGATTGCCCCCAACTGCCCTCCCTTGCAGGCCTGGTCCCTCCCAACTGCCCTCCCCTGCTGGCCATCTTGTGGTGGCCATCTTGTGTCCACATGGGGGCAGGATCTTTGACCACATGGGGGCAGCCATCTTGTGTGTTGAAGTGATGGTCAATCTGCATATTACTCTTTTATTAGATAGGATAGAGGCCTTGTGCATGGGTGGGGGCCAGCTGGTTTGCCCTGAAGGGTGTCCCGGATCAGGGTGGGGGTTCCCTTGGGGTGGGGGGTGGCCTGGGTGAGGGGCCTGTGGTGGTTTGCAGGCTGGCCACGCCCCCCGGCGACCCAAGCAGAGGCCCTGGGATCTGGGATTTATTTATCTTCTACAATTGAAACTTTGTAGCCTGGAGTGGAGCCAAGCCTTCTGCTTGCTCCGTGGCGGCAGCCATTTCTGTTGGGATTTATGTATCTTCTATAATTGAAACTTTGTAGCCTTAAGCGGAGGCCAAAGCAGGCCAGGGCTGCAGAAGCTTGGCTTTCTCCATTGCCGCGGGCAACCCTAGCCTCCTGCTCTCTCCAGCTCCGTGGCTACCGCCATTTCTTTTGGGACTTATTTATCTTCTATAATTGAAACTTTGTAGCATTGAGTGGAGGCCTGGGCTGGCAAGGGCAGGCAGAAAGCTTGGCTTCCTCCATTGCCAGGGAAACCCAAGCCTCCCTCCTGCTCTCTGTGGCTGCAGCCATCTTGGTTGGGTTTATTTGCATATTCCCTCCTGATTGGCTGGTGGGCGTGGCTTGTGGGTGTAGCAGAGGTATGGTCAATTTGAATATTAGTCTTTTATTAGATAGAATAGGCCTGGAGTATGTGACTAATTGGGGGAACCCAGGTGGGGCTTGCATGCTTGTGAGTGACCTGGTAGTTTTCCTTTCCCAGGTGAAAGAACTGAAAAGTGGTTGGGAGACCTCCGTTCTGGCAGCTACATACGTTTGGGGATCTGGGAAGAATGTCCTCTGGATAGAAGGATTAGCCATCCAGGGGCTGGGACCAGACTCTGAAGCATTAGAAGAGTCCTGAAAAGAAAATGGAGAAATATGAAATACAGACATTCACCACCAGGAGACACTGTCACCTAGTGCCAAGTATACTCCCAAACCTGAGGACTTCAGCTTAAGTGAGTGGATGTATCTGCTATAACAGCCTGGTCACCTTTAATAATATTTAAACATTTTTATCACTTTTCTAAAAAATACAGGGCACCTTTGCTTGTGTGTGCACACTCTCTTCCAGCTCTGACATGTGAGATGCGGTGATTTTGTATACTTTTTACCCCAATGCTAAGGGTTTTGTCATGATCCTAAAAGAATACATGCTGTTGAGAAAAAAAGGGCTATGGGATTGATATCATGTGCAAACTTTTGAAAGCATAAATATATATCCTCCTATCTAATAAAAGAGTGATATGCAAATTGACCATCACACCAAGACACAAGATGGCCGCCACAAGATGGCCTGCAGGGGAGGGCAGTTTTGGGAAGTTAGGGGTGACCAGGCCAACAGAGGAGGGCAGTTGGAGGTGACCAGGCCGGCAGAGGAGGGCAGTTGGGGGAGACCTGGCCAGCAAGGGAGGGCAGTTGGGGGGGACCAGGCCTGCAGGGGAGGGCAGTTGGGGGGACCCAGGCCTGCAGGGGAGGGCTGTTGGGGGGGACCAGGCCTGCAGGGGAGGGTAGTTGTGGGCGATCAGGGAAGTAGGGAGGGCAGTTAGGGGTGACCGGGCCAGCAGAGGAGGACAGTTGGGGGGGGAGGGAACCAGGCCTGCAGTGGAGGGCAGTTGGGGGGGACCAGGCCTGCAGGGGAAGGCAGTTGGGGGGGACTTGGCCTGCAGGGGAGGGCAGTTGTGGGCAGTCAGGCCAGCAGGGAAGGCAGTTAGGGGTGACTGGGCCAGCAGAGGAGGGCAGTTGGGGGAGGGCAGTTGGGGGGGCAGGCCTGCAGGGGAGAGCAGTTGGGGAGGACCAGGCCTGCAGGAGAGGGCAGTTGGGGGGGGGACAAGGCCTGCAGGGGAGGACAGTTCGGGGGGACCAAGGCCTGCAGAGGAGGGAAGCTGGGGGGGGACTAGACCAGCAGGGGAGAGCAGTTGGGGGGACCAGGCCAGCAGGGGAGGGCAGTTGGGGGGGACCAGGCCTGCAGGGGAGGGCAGTTGGGAGCCAGCAGTCCTGGATTGTGAGAGGGATGTCCGACCGCACGTTTAGGTCCGTGCGGTCGGACATCCCTCAAGAGGTCCCAGATTGGAGAGGGTGCAGGCTGGGCTGAAGGACACCACCCCCCATGCACGAATTTTGTGCACCGGGCCTCTAGTACATATATAAATTTGTATCTATAAAAATTGATTCATGTAGGTACAAAACTCAAATCACTCATCTCTATACACATCTATGCGAGAGAAATTATACACACATATTTCTTTATATTTTAAAGTAGTTCTGTTTTGAACTATTTGGGGACATTTTAATCACTTTTCTAAATACTGTTTAATAATATTGTTTAATATCCATTATGATTTATTTTGTGAACAATTATTTACCTGAAGTTATAAACAACCTACCAATTTCTAGCCATCTATAAAAAGAGATGTGTATATATGTATGGGTATATAGATATATGACACATCTCTTTCTAGCATTAGCCACTATATCTATCACAGGTATTTTATAAACCTCTCTCCTTCAAACTCCAGGAAGGTCTATGTGTAATAATCATACAGTAGATAATTTCTTCATAGATTTTATTTATGTGGAATGCTATAATTTCTTAATTCTTTGCCAAAATGCAATTTATCTGTTGATTCATCTGTGGCTATTTCCTTTTTTATCTTTCCAAATTTCCTTGAATTTAAAAAATTAAACATTTTTTTCTTTAATTTTCAGCTCTGATTTTTTTTTTTTAACTATATATACGTTTACTGAAAATTTTTAGAGAGAAAGGGAGAGGGAGAAATAGAAACACTGATGAGAGAGAAACATCATCAATTGGCTGCCTCTTGCATGCCCCCTACTGGCAATAGGGCCTGGGCATGTGCCCCAACAGGGAATAGAACTGGAAACCCCTTAGTGCATGGGATGATGCTCAAGCCACTGATCAACACCAGCCGGTCTTCAGCTCTGATTCTTCCATCACAGATTCTTTTAAAGGTAAATGTCTTTCTTGTAAAGCATGACCTTGGCCTCATTATGCAAGTTTGAGAAATATTTTTTTTATTCACATTCATTGTTTAATATTTTTTAATTGGAAATTATTTTGCAACCTCATCTTGGACCTTGCATTAATTGTGAAATACTTTGTTTACTTTACCAGGATTTTTCTTTTGTCTTTTCCATGTCTCATAAATTTTAGAGTGAATACTATACAGGGTAACTAGCTGCATGTGTAGAGATGGTTATTTAACTTTAACTCTAAATGCGATTAATCATTAGGAAATGAGCTCTCCAGCAAAGGCTAAGTGAAGCCAGGTGGCCTGGGTTCCAATCCATTCCAAGATTTATTTAGCAGTGTGACCTGGGACATCCCACTAAACTTCTCTGGCTTCTGTTTTCCTTACTGGAAAATTGGTGATCATAAAAGATCCCATTTTACAGGATTAAAACCCTTATATTTTGCTTTCACTATACCTTACCATTGGAATGATACATTTTTTTTAAAAAAAGCCTATGGCAATTTAGAGGTCATAAATCGTAAAACTGAGTGCCATAAATTTGTTACCGTGTATCAATCCTCTCTTGTAGAACTGCTTCAGGATCTCCTTTCCCTGTGGTCTCACTGAGGTACCTGAAACATGTTTCATTCTGCCATTGATGTTCAATGCCTTTCTGACATTATGGCTCTGGAGTTGCTGACTCCTTTCCTCCTTGATCCCACCATGGTTCTAAAGGTGCAGAGTAATTTACTAGACAGGCGCTTTAACCAGCTAAGCCACACAGCAAGCACAGGTGCAGAGTAATTTAGATGGCCAAAATGTAAAAGACTCTATGAAGTCTTTATTAATCCTATAATTAAGGAGATCGTCTGTCCTAGTTTGCCTGGGAAGTTGTGCCTATTATGTCTGTTGCCTCAGTATAATAATTATTATTATTTTAAAAATATTTTTATTGATTTCAGAGAGGGAGCGAGAGAGAAAAAAACATCAATAATGCGAGAGAATCATTGGCCAGCTGCCTCCTCCTGCACACCCCACACTGGGGATTGAGCTCACAACCCGGGCATGTGCCCAGACCAGGAATTGAACCGTGACCTCCTAGTTCAAAGATTGATGCTCAACCATTGAGCCACGCCAGCTGGGCTCAGTATAATTATTAATAGCACTCTTTTTTGGTCTCAGTTTGGATGACAAGTTTTATGATGACTCTATCTACAACTCCCCCCTGAAAGGTCATTTTCATAATGAACATGTACACTCAAAGCTTACTTTGTTCCAGCTGCTAGGAATGCATTATGGAACAAGACAAACAGGTTCCTAATCTCACAGAGCTTCCACTTGATTGAATAGCTCTAGCTCCATTCACGTCAGCTCCCAGCACTGAGATATGGGGACCTGGCGGAGCACACTGAACTGCTTCCACTGGCCTTTTGCATTTTTTTTCCCTTTCCACAATGGAGAGTAAATCTCAAGCCAAGCTTTCCTTGTCTCAGCTCTCTGGGTCTCTCCTGTGGCTGCACAAGAGCATCTACTCCTCCTCTGTCTGCTCTAACTCCCTTTTCTCTTCCCAATGTCCAGTCTCTTCTTTTTCTCAGTAACCTCAATATGAGTGACACTTGTGAGGTTCACTCTTAGGAACTGAAATTCTTTTGGTTATGTCAAATGTTTGAAGCTTCTAAAAATCTACTGTGTGCATAGAAGTACTGTGGTGTAAATGATAGGAGGGTCTGATTTCTGGTCTCTACTCAATTTTGACGTGCTGTGTGAATTTGAATATGTAAGTTTCCCTCTCTGAGATGTCAAATGAGGTGGTTAGGATTTGATGATCTCTAAGTATTTTTCCATCTCTAGAATTTTATGATTCTAGCTTTGTGTGATTATATCTTCTTATTTATTTGTGAGTGAATTACAGTACAGGGTACTGGCTTGGAAAGATAAATGGAGACACCACTGATAGGAAAGGAGGAGTCAGCCCTGGCCGGTGTTGCTTAGTGGTTGGAGCGTCTGCCTGGGCAGTGAGGGGTCATGGGTTTGATTCCTGGTCAAGGGCACGTGCCTAGGTTGCAGGTTTGATCTCAGCCCTGGAGAGGGCATGTGTTGGAGACAACCAATGAATTATCTCTCTCACATCAATGTTTCTCTCTCCCTCTTTCTCCCCCTTCCTCCCTCCCTTCTACCCTCTCTGAAAAGTAATGAAAAAAATATCCTTGGGTGAGGATTAACAAAAACAACAAAAACAAAAAAAGGAGTCATAATATGCTTAGGAAGAAAGAAAAATTATTGAGAAAAGAGGAGATAAATTGATTAGATACTTATAGATAGCCAGAAACCTATACATCTTCTTTAAGGCGGCATACGTGTTTATTGTACAGGGAGAGAAAGCAGGAGAACACATGAAATTGCAAAGCACATATCTAAGAATAGGTAGGTGGGTTAGGGAACAACAATGACAGAGGGACTGTAGTGAGTCCTGGTTGTTTCGGGTGTTAGAAGGAAAAGTCTGATAAAAGCTAGAGTCTCCAATAACCCAGAAATAAAGTATAAGATTAAGTTTGAATTCCAAAAGAATTTTTTAAAATATATTTTTATTGATTTTTTACAGAGAGGAAGGGAGAGGGATAGAGAGTTAGAAACATCAGATGAGAGAAAAACATTGATCAGCTGCCTCCTGCACATCCTGCAACCAAGGTACGTGCCCTTGACCGGAATCGAACCTGGGAACCTTCAGTCCGCAGGCCGACGCTCTATCCACTGAGCCAAACCAGTAAGGGCCCAAAAGAATTTTTTAATGGCTAAATAACAATTGCCCACCAGCTCTGTGTACACTATATGGAAGGCTCACTCACTTGAACCTTTCACATGTAAAAGGGAAGGTGTGCACTCCTACCTTTAAGAAAGTGCAGCGAGCCCATTTACGTTTGTATTTGAATGTATGTGTGTATATGTGTGTGTATAACTCAATCACGCACCAGCTTCCTAACCAGAAACTGAAAGGATGGGAAAATATTAAGTCCTTACTCCACCACTGCACATACCTGGCTCCGTCCAGTGCTCACAGGGGCTGAGGGATCCACCACAGGGTCAGCTAAGGAGTCCAGAGAGGAGCACACACGCAGGAAGGCCAGGCCAAAGGACTGATGACGTGTGAAGGGTTGGGAGCAAGTCAGGCGAAGTCGATCCCATGATTCACCTGAGGCTGGAGCCAGGAAATCATCTCCAGGAAAAGAAAATGAGGGGGACAGGATATGTATGAATGGGAGGGAGAAAGGTCAATAACTGAGGAGTGGAAAGAAAGGACAGGGACTATATAAACTCCAACAAAAGGAATAATGAAGGTCATCAATAACTGACCCCTCAGTCCTTGGTGCTCAGGGTTTGGCAGTGCCAAACAGGCCAGTCGGGGTCCTCTCGGACACCATCTCTCCCCCGTCACAGGTCCACACCATTCCCAGCATGGGTACATCCGCATTCTACACTTCTCCAGGGACCTTATCAATGTCTCATTTTAACAGGAAGTATCTGTAGTGTTACTTGCTCACTGGATTAGATGATCTACATCTACCCTTCCTGGACCATGAGACTTCAGCCTCCCAAAAGCACTCCATGCACTACGCTCGCACTCACAGTATCACACACTAGTACTGCAAACCCTTCTCACCTTCAAGTCACAGCACTATCTATTAAGACCTCATCTCCTCCACCTTGTATGCCCCTCCCTATCATTCTTCCTTCACATTACAAACACCTCCAATTTAAACACAGACAAATCCTAAGTCCCTAGAGGCAAGGAGTTCAGATCTTATGTAGTGCCTTAGTGAACGCAGAGATCTGCATAGAACAGAATTCAGGAAACACTACAGGCTACATAACTCTATCATATAGTCTATCTCCTTATGTAAAGATTCATCCTACATTCACACATTTATACAAACAAGCACACTAGTCACAAATGTGTGTTCTGTATCCGGTTTCACTGAATCACGTTGAGAATAAATATAAATCATAGCTCATAAATATCCCAAGGGATCATGTTTTCTCATCATGGAGAACGCACTCACAAACACACTGCCTCGATGTTCACTTATTAACTAATCCCTGTCCCCCCAACAGATATAACTAACCCCTGCATAGGTTCCCTCCCACAATATATGCCTACCAGCCCTCTACTGTACTGCAGCCTTTTTGCATAATCTGTCTCTCTTCCCGAGTCTCTCCCATTTCTGCTTTTGCCCTCCTTACCATCTTTAAACATGCGGACCCCTGAGCGGTTTTTCCCCTGCTTTGAATCAGCTAGGGACATTAGCATGGTTGCAGGGAGCAGGGTGACAAAAGGTCTGTCCAGGGACCAGGAAGAACGGCCCACATCAATTTGCAGGAAAGCACAGCCACAGTTGCCTGGGGACAAAAGGTTAAGAGAAGGATAAGGGCTATAGGATGAGGGCTCCCCTGACTGTACACAAGGGAATCAGGTGGGAAGAGGACATTTCTCCATTCTAACGATAGCTAACTGGAAGCCCAGAAAGGCCAAGCAACACAATGAGCCAGTAACTGAAGTGAAACGAGACCTCAGCCCCACTAAATGACATTGCGAAGGTAGGTTCACCATATTCCTCCCAGCCAGAAAAAAGCCTTCCCCTGACTGAAGACACTCGCTGTTTCCCTGTCCTCTGGCTCTGGCAGGCAGTGCCAAACTCCTCTCTCTCTCTTTTTTAAAAAATATATCTTATTGATTTTTTACAGAGAGGAAGGGAGAGGGATAGAGAGTTAGAAACATCAATGAGAGAGAAACATTGATCAGCTGCCTCCTGCACACCCCCTACTGGGGATGTGCCCACAACCAAGGTACATGCCCTTGACAGGAATCGAACCTGGGAACCTTGAGTTTGCAGGCCGACGCTCTATTCACTGAGCCAAACCCGTTAGGGCTCTTATCTCTCTTAAATCCTTGCTAGGGAGGCTCTGGCCAGGTAGCTCAGTTGGTTAGTGTCATCCTGATACACCGAAGTTGTAGGTTCGATCCATGGTCAGGGCACATACAAGAATCAACCAATGAATGCATAAATAAGTGAACCAACAAATTGATATCTCTCTCTCCCTCCAGCTCCCTTTCTTGCTCTCAGTAAACAAAATAAATAAAAATTCAAAAAAGAATTTAAAAAAATAAATCCTTGCTAGGGAGCCTGCCATCTCTCTGTCCCGACAGAGCTGAGATCAATGGTCTTTGTCACCTCTCTATTCCAGAGAATTCTAAGGCCAACCTTTTCAATCCATAAACTCCTATGAAGCCTTCCTGGATGAGCCAGCACAGTTCATCCCCAGCATCCTCTTGACGTTGATATTTAGAAGACTATAAATCCTATTTGTTGCATTTAGTTATGTCAATGTCCTAAGGTTTCACCCAGACCACTCAGATTAAAGCAGGGAAGGTATGTTGCTTAATTCAAGGAGTGCCATTCACATTCAATTCTATGTGAATGGAATCCTTAGAGTTCTTGCCAACACCACATACTTGCCCCAAGGGCAAGGACCACATCTCCCCTTCACACCAGTTAAGGCTGATCAGCCAGCCTGAATTGAGACATTTTGGTGGAGCATTTGGAGGGGAATGTTACTCCTGTGTTCTCCCGCAGAGGCTCCTAAGCCCCAGAGAACTCACTCACCCACATCAATGTAGCCAATGGGCACTGCCCTTTCCAGCTGTAGTTCTACTTTCAGTTGCCCACTCTTGTCCTGAGGGCAACTGAGCCAAGGTCCCCTCTGTCTGTCTGGGTTCAGCAAGTTCTCCACAGGATACTTGGGATCCTAAGTCAGAGAGAGGAGAGTATCAGGAACCTTCCTGAGCCCAAGGGAACAAAGGATGCCCATGAATAAGGGGTCCCTAGACTCCCAAACCTTTCCATGCATCCCAACATGATAGGAAAGGCACTAGACAGGAGTCTATAGGAATGTAGCATCACATACCAAGGGATTTACAGACACTGTTTTCTTCTCTGTCATTTACCAGACTACCTCATTTAATTCTCAGATCTTTAGGTGGTTACTATTATTGCTTTATAGTTAACACATCAATAAACTGAAGCTTGGGTTCAGAAATTTCCCCAAGGTCAAAGGCTGAATAACCATTCTGAGTTAGAACTCCCACGTTTCTGAATCTAGAGCTCTTAACCACCACACTATACTATTTTTTCTTTTATTTATTTTTAATATATTTCTTTATTGATTTCGGAGAGGAAGGGAGAAGGAGAGAGAGATAGAAACATCAATGATGAGAATCATTGATCGGCTGCCTCCTGCACACCCCCTACTGGGGATCAAGCCCGCAACCCAGGCACGTACCCTTGGCCGGAATCGAAGCTGGGACTCTTCAGTTCCCAGGCTGACACTCTATCCACTGAGCCAAGCCGGCTAGGGCCTATTTTTTCTTTTTAAAAAATCTTCACCTGAGGCCCTAACTGGTTTGGCTCAGTGGATAGAGCGTCAGCCTGCAGACTGAAAGTTCCCAGGTTTGATTCCGGCCAAGGGCATGTAACTTGGTTGCGTGCACATCCCCATCAGGGGGTGTGCAGGAGGCGGCTGATCGATGTTTTTCTCTCATCGATGTTTCTAACTCTCTATATCTCTCCCTTCCTCTCTGTAAGAAATCAATAAAATATATTAAAAAAATAAAATAAATCTTCACCTGAGGACTGGTGGAGAGAGAGAGGAAGAGAGAGGGATAGAGAGAGAGAGAGAGAGAGAGAGAGAGAGAGAGAGAGAGAGAGAGAGAATAAGAAAGAGAAATATTGATTAGTTGCCTTTTGCACCTGCTCCAACCAAGGACTGAATCTGACCGTGAATTGAACTGGCAACTCTTTGGTGCACAGGATGCAGCTCAACCAACTGAGCCATTCTGACGGGGCATCGTTTATTTTTATTTTTAAAAGACTCACCTGAGGATATGTTCATTTATTTTAGAGAGAGGAAGTGAGAGAGAAAACCCACATCAATGTGAGAGTGAAAGCCAATGTCAAAAGGCTGCATGCTTTATATGAGTTCAACTACATAACATTCTGGAAAAGGCAAAATTATGGAGAGAGTAAAAAGATCAATGCTTGATAAGGGTTAGGGGAGATGGAGGGATAAAATAAGAGCACAGAGAGTTTTTAGGGCAGTGAAACTACTCTGTATGATACTCTGATGATGGGAATGTTATACATTTGGCAAAACCCATAGAATACACAACATCAATAGCGAACTCTAAGGTAAACTTTGTTTTTTTTTTTTTTTTTTTTTTTTTTTTTTTTTTTTTTAAATAAATCTTTATTCAGATTATTACAATTATTTCTCCTTTTTCCCCCCATAGCTCCCCTCCACCCCTTTCCCACCCCACCTTCTGCCCTTACCTCCCCCCCACTGTCCTCATCCATAGGTGTATGATTTTTGTCCATTCTCTTCATGAACCCCCCCATACCCCTTTCCCCCTGAGAATTATCAGCCCACTCCCTTTCTATGCCCCTGATTCTATTATATTCACCAGATTATTCTGTTCCTCAGGTTTTTAATTCACTTGATTTTTAGGTTGGCTTGTTGATAGATATGTATTTGTTGTTCATAATTTTTCTCTTTACTTTTTTCTTCTTCCTCTTCTTTAAGAATACCTTTCAGCATTTCATATAGTACTGGTTTGGTGGTGATGAACTCCTTCAGCTTTTTCTTATCTGTGAAGCTCTTTATCTGCCCTTCAATTCTGAATGATAGCTTTGCTGGGTAGAGTAATCTTGGTTGTAGGTTCTTGCTATTCATCACATTGAAAATTTCTTGCCACTCCCGTCTGGCCTGCATAGTTTCTGTTGAGAAGTCAGCTGACAGTCGTATGGGTGCTCCCTTGTAGGTAATTAACTGTTTTTCTCTTGCTGCTTTTAATATTCTCTCTTTGTCTTTTGCTCTTGGCATTTTAATTATGATGTGTCTTGGTGTGGTCCTCTTTGGATTCCTTTTGTTTGGGGTTCTGTGGGCTTCCTGGACTTGTAAGTCTATTTCTTTCACCAGGTGGGGGAAGTTTTCGGTCATTATTTCTTCAAATAGGTTTTCAGTATCTTGCTCTCTCTCTTCTTCTGGCACCCCCATAATTCTGATGTTGGTACGCTTGAAGTTGTCCCAGAGTCTTCTTACATTATCTTCAACTTTTTGGATTTTTTTTTTTGCTTTTTGCTTTTTCGGTTGAGTGTTTTTTGCTTCTTTGTATTTCAATTCTTTGACTTGATTCTTGTGTTCCTCTATTCTGTTTCTGGGTCTCTGTATAATATTTTTTATTTCAGTCAGTGTATGTTTAATTTCTAGTTGGTCCTTTTTCATATCTTCGAGGGTCTCGTTATATTTATCGGCCTTTTCTAGGATATTCTTAAAAAGTCTTATAACGGTGGTTTTGAATTCTATATCCAGTCGTTTGTTTTCCTCCATTTCTTTCGTTTGTGATCTGATTCTTTGACCCCGCATTTTCACTGAATCCCTGAGTTGGTAAGGTAGATATTTGTGCTAGGTTTCCAATATGGCCCAGTGGGTCTGCTTCCCCAGTTAACCTGAGGTGGACACTCTTGGTGCACCCCTTTGTGGACTGTGTGTACAGCCTTGTTGTAATTAAGTCTTTATTGTTGTTGGTATCACTGGGAAGAATTGACCTCCGGGCCAGTTGGCTGTAAGGATCCGCTGTGTCTATGCTGGGAGAAGCCCGGTGCTGGAGACAGCCTTATAGGATTAGACTTGCCAAATTGCAATAGCCTCTGTGCTCAGCTTGGATGGGGTGGAGTCTCAGTCTTGGCTTCCTGTCAGCCCCGCCCCTGCGCGCATGTGCGCTTTCAGACCTCCGCCTTCCCCAGCTCGAGTCTCCGCCTGAGAGTCCAGACTCCCCCCACAAGAGCGTGGGTCCCCAGGGGCTCGCCTGGAACTGGGGTTCACTGCAGTCAGAACTGGGGCTCGGTGCAGTCAGAATCCTCTGACTCCCCTCCACTAGGGAAAGCCTGTGGCGACCCCCGCAGCCTTTGTGCGCACCGGCGCGGCGCGTGTGCGCACTTTCAGTCCTCCGCCTTCCCCGGCTCCTGAGTCTCCGCCCGAGAGTCCAGACTCCCCCTACAAGAGCGTGGGTCCCCAGAGGCTCGCCTGGAACTGGGGTTCACTGCAGTCAGAACTGGGGCTCAGTCAGGATCCTCTGACTCCCTTTCACTAGGGAAAGCCTATGGCTACCTCCGCAGCCTTTGTGCGCACTGGCCCGTGTGCGCCTTCAGACTTCTGCCTTTCCCAGCTCGCGGTCCGAGGCTTCCTTCCCCCTTCCGCCAGAGGAAGTCAGCCAAGCTCTCAGCCGCCCTTCCTCTCTGCGCGCACAAAGCCCCTTTGCCGTACCTCCAATTCTCTGTGAGCTTTTCTCCTTCCTTCTAGTTGTAGAATTTTCACTCAGCCTGCTTTCCTGTGGTTCTGGATGGTGTCCGTTCTGTCTTTTAGTTGTAGTTTTGAAATTGTTGTGCGAGGCAGCAGTTTAGGTGTTTACCTATGCCGCCATCTTGGTTTCTCCTCTAAGGTAAACTTTGGACTTTGGGTGATAATGATGTAGGTTTATCAGCTGGAACAAATGCACCACTCTGGTGGAGGAATGTTGATAATGCTGGAGGCTATGCATATTTGGGGGCAGGGTGAATATGAGAAATCTCTTTACTTTCCATTAAATTTTGCTGTGGCCCTAACCGGTTTGGCTCAGTGGATAGAGCGTCGGCCTGCGGACTGAAGGGTCCCAGGTTCGATTCCAGTCAAGGGCATGTACCTTGGTTGCGGGCACATCCCCAGTAGGGGATGTGCAAGAGGCAGCTGATCGATGTTTCTCTCTCATCGATGTTTCTAACTCTCTATCCCTCTCCCTTCCTCTCTGTAAAAAATCAATAAAATATATTTAAAAAAAATTTTTGCTGTGAACCTATAGCAGCTCTAAACAAGTATTTTTGTTGTTGTTGTTAATCCTCCTCACCCCAAGGGTATTTTTTCCATGGACTTTTTAGAGAGAGTGGAAAGGAGGTAGGGGAAGAGAAAGAGAGGGAGGGAGAAAGAGAAAAACAGCAATGTGAGAACACATTGATTGGTTGCCTCCCATATGTGCCCCCACCAAGCTGGGGATTGAACCTGCAACCCAGGTATGTGCCCTTGACTGGAAATTGAACCCACCACTTTTCGATCCGGGGGCTGACACTCTAACCACTGAACAAAACTGGCTAGGGGAAAGGCAAAGATTTGTATCTAAGTTTACAACTGATGGCTAGAAATAAAGTGATTCATTCAAAGGCTGCAATAGCAATACTGAGATAGACATTTTCAGTTCTAACCCAAAGTCAGGTATTTTTTGGTGGGTAGGCCTTGAGCAAACTACTTTCTCTCTTTGGATCTAAATTTCTTCATCATAAGTAGAGAGACTAGATTCAAGGTCTTCAATCTTGTTTTTTGTTTTAGCAATAAAACCCTTCATTTTAACTGAAGTCTTATACCAAAGTGTGTGTGTGTATGTGTGTTTTCAATAAATAAAAAGCACAGCTCTAGTTAAAGTACAGTTTGAGGGCCTAGAGATATACTTGTCCCTTCTCCCTTCAACTTCTAGAAGTGGGTCCCCACAGAGTACAGTTGGAAACCACAATATTAGAAGCTAGCTAGCCTGGTGGGCATGGCTCAGTGGTTGAGCGTTGACCTATGAACCAGGAGGTCACAGTTCGATTCCTGGTTGGGGCACATGCCGGGGTTGCGGGCTCAATCCCTAGTGTGGGGCGTGCAGGAGGCAGCCTATTAATGATTCTCTGTCATCATTGATGTTTCTGTCTCTTTCCCTCTCCCTTCCTCTCTGAAATCAATAAAAATATATTTTAAAAAAGAAGATAGCTAATGCTCTCTTGAGGAGCCCTAGCCTGCTTGGCTCAGTGGATAGAGCATCAGCCTGTGGACTCAAGGGCCCCAGGTTTGATTCTGGTCAAGGGCATATGCCGGAGGTTGCAGGCTCGATCCCCAGTAGGGGGCACACAAGAGGCAGCCAATCAACGATTCTCTCTCTAGCATTTTATAAGGCTGACACTGTGAAGAAAACCATTTAGGCTGACCATATAGGTAAGGAGGATAAGAGTAACTTTTATTCCATTTCACTTAGGAGTTGATACAGTATTTCTAAAGACACTCTAAGGGTCTTTCTGAAATGTGTAGAGATGCCTATGACGGTCATAATGACCAGGAAGTATTATGTCATTAGGGCCTAGAGGCCCTGGAGGCTAAATATTCCACCATGCAAATGATACTGCTATAAAATGCAGGCTTATCTGACCCAAAATGTCAACAGCAACCCTTGAGAAAGAGTAGGATAACAGAAGGGGAAGAGCAGGGAGAATGGGTAAATGGATAGGGAAATGACAGTAGAGGAAAAGGAGGGAAGTCCTTATCAACACAGTGGATTGGTGCTGGGTCCTGGCATCAAGCTGTAATCAGGATAATAGGGATTTCCTGAAAGCAGACTTTTAGGGAGAAGGCTGAGATCACCTTTGCTGATGGTGCCAATATCCTCACAGGTCAGGGATGACACTGAGTGTCCTGGTCTGCACTCAGTGAGAGTGATTAAACTTCCCTTCTGGGAACCCTGGTACAGACTTCGATCCTATAGCTTTGCCAGTTCCCTCCAAACTAAGGGTGGAATCTGAGGTGGTTTCTTTCTTTATCTTGAATTCCTGGGAACACTTCTGTTATGTGTCCAGTATTGCTCTGGGAACAACCTGAGGGAAGTTAGTTCCCTCACTTCCACTCTGGACTCCCAAAGAAGGGACAATGTGTCTCCTATTAGATTGTGTGTTTCCTGAAAGTGGAGCCAAGTCCTCTATTTTTTTTTTTCCCCACTCTGTTCAGTCACCAAGAAAAAAACTATGCCTGCTAATTAATATACCTGAGAAGAAAATGATACCACGTGGCTAATCTTCACAGGAGCCATGGCAGGCCCAGCAGCTGTCCACAGTACAAGGTAAAAATGCTTTCTCCTGAGACTTCTTCTGTCACCACTTTGGCACTGTCTACATTTTGGTTCCGTCAGCTTCCAGAAGAGAAAGAATACTACTCCTGAAGAAGAGAACAAATGAAAAATAAACTAGCCACGGCTGTTCCTCTGGTAACAGTAGTTATTTGCAGCAGTCAGACTGTTATGGATTACCATGACTACCATGATGGGGGACAGGGACCAGATCTGCACCAACCGATGAGATTCCAACTAATGGAAATAACTGGAATGCAACCACAGGGCAACGGAGCAGCAAGTACAAAAGATATATTGATATGTTAGTGTTGGATTTTTATGTAGGTGAGCTCCCAAGGGCATGGATTGTGCCTTAAATCATTCATCTTTATATCCCTAGAGTCTGGCACATAGTAAAGATGTGCAACAACTGATCAACTAAATATATGATGCAATTGTCTTTTAGTTGTTGTTTTCTTCCCATAAAATGCATCTTCCTAATTTAGCTTTGCATTAAGTCACTTAGAAATCTTCAATGGCTTGCTGATGGTAGGTACTTAATAAATATTAGTTCAGCTTGGCCCCTCAAACATCCACAATGTAGATCTCTACATTCCCTGCTTCATCTCCTATTCCTTTCATCTGAGGATTTTCTTTATTTAATCTTAAAAGTTCATATGGGTATTTGTACTTTTGTCTTTTGCTAGACTTTTTATGGAAAATTTTTAATATATGCAAAAACATACATATTAGTATGATGTTCTCTCATGCATCCATCACCTATCTGCAACAATTCCTTGGCCAGAGGTGTTTTTTTTTTTTTTTTTTTTGTTTTTTTTAAAATATATTTTATTGATTTTTTACAGAGAGGAAGGGAGAGGGATAGAGAGTTAGAAACATCGATGAGAGAGAACCATCGATCAGCTGCCTCCTGCACACCCCCTACTGGGGATGTGCCTGCAACCAAGGTACATGCCCTTGACTGGAATCGAACCCGGGACCCTTGAGTCCGCAGGCTGACGCTCTATCCACTGAGCCAAACCAGTTAGGGCGGCCAGAGGTGTTTTAAAGTTGTCTGAGTGTCTATAGATGGATCTCTCTCCAAATATTTATCCCCTGCCCTTTTAACTCATGTGTGTTGCCCAGCTGGCCCCTGAATATAGGTCCACGAGCTGCTATACTTCTGGCCTCAGTGGTCTTCTTGCCTCCTTCCCACCAAATATTTTTCTCATCTCCAAGATTTTGCTCATGCTATAACCTCTGCTTGGAATGCTCTTTCCCTTTCCCACCTGTCAAATGGAATGTATCTCTGATTGCTCAAATGTCACCTCCATGCTGCCAACCAGCTCTAGGTGACAACTCCATCCTCTCAATTCTGTATTACAATTATCTGAATATACGTCTTATGTCCCTTGACCAATTGTAAGCTCTTGGAGGACAGGCTTCACGTCTGATCCACTTCTATATCCTCAGTGTAAGAGGAAGAAACTTACAGTTCCAGACTAGCAAATATCTGTTGAATTAATGACCATAAAAATTGAGCTCCAAAGGGCCAGTAGTCATGGAATATTCAGAGTGGGGTAGTAACAAACTCTTAGTGAAGGGCATCTAAAGGTCAAGCATTCCTCACAGGTCACATTCAATATGGTGCCAAGGTTTCAAAAAGAGAAGAATGCAGGATGAGTCCTGAGTTAGCTTTCTAGGCCTCCAGATTAATTAGAGCTGATAATTCCCATAATAGGGGCTCACTGTACATTCAACAAATTTTCCTATTCTATGCTAGATAATGGAAATATAAAAATAAGTAAGATATGATCTCTGTTTTGGAGAAAATTCCAAGTAAACATTTATGATGTGATGTGAAAATGCAATCATTTCTCATCACCAACATACTGATGTCTGACCTACCCAGCCCCAAAACTAACTACACTGTAGGCTTAGAGACCCTGAAGCTGTCAATGTTGGATATTTCATTTAGTTAATATTTTAGGGACTGTCTGGTAGATACCAGGTTATGTACTAGGTGCTGCATACACAGAGGTGAATAAGACATATACACTATTTTTCATGAAGATCACTGTCTATCAAATTGCCTTTCGATATTCAAGGATTAAGTACTTTCTAGCCTCCTTGCCCCAGCATATGCGCTGTTGCTCTTGTTTTGTTTTGGTCAATGGCTTGTTTACTCTGTCTCCCCACTAATTAGTGAGCTCTTTGAGGATATGGATTTTTGGCATGTTCATCATCTCCCACACCTCAGAGAGGTGCTGAAACACAAATAACCATTGAAAAGAGTAATTAATAAGTCAATATAATTCAAATCAAAATTTCAGCAGAAGTTTCTGGCAAACATGACAAACTCATTAATCAATAAAGGGCCACAAGTTGCTAAGACAATTCTAGAAAGAAAGAGTAAAGGAGTTGAACCCCACTTCTTTAATTAAAACATATTATCTATAGAAACAAGCATGTAGATACTAGAAACAGACTCATATACCTAAGAGATTGTAAGAGAGCAGAATCATGATTCTGTCAGATAACAGATGAACTAATAAATGGTCTTCAGAAAACTGGTTCACAATGTGAAGAAAAATAAAAGAAGATCCCTATCTTGTAACATATTTGAAAAATTATACTCAAATGGATCAAAGATAGAAACATTAAAAATACTTTGAGGTAACACAAACAAGGCTGAAATACAAATGACTGACTAAAAGAAGATATTTGCAATACATAAACTTGGATAGTATTCAGAATATATATTTTTTAAGTACTACAAATTAGTAAAAAAAGGGCAAGCAGTTCAAAAGAAAACTGGAGAAAAGATATAAACATACAATTCACTCAAGATGAAATCTGAATGACCAAAAACCCATATTAACAAATCTTGGCTTCCCTAGTAATAAGGAAATTGCAAATATCTGGAAAAAAAATTAAATGTTTACAATATAAAGGATTGGCAACAATGTGGAGAAATGGGCCCTCTTATAAACACTTCCAGCACATCTTAATTCTGACAAGCTACATTTCCAGTATTTAACTTATTTGAACAGTGCAGCTCTAGAGGGACTCACATGTGCATAAAAAGACACATACAATGTTTCTAATAGCAAAAATCATAAAACTCTAGTGAATAAGTGAAATGTTATATATCATGCAGTTGAATACTATTTAACAGTTAAAAGGAATACTTAGATGTAAATATACAGAAACATGGACAGGCCTCAAAAATTAGAGTGAAAGAATTACAAATGATACACAGAAAATAGCACTTATGTTCATTAAAAAAGTTAAACAATACAATACTTATAGTTTGTACATACACTTTTATTTAATGGACTGAGAGAATACCAGCTAATTATACTAGTTGCTTCTGGGGAGGATGAAAGAGTAGTGGGTCTGAAAGTAGAAGACAGATAAGTTCAACTTTTATCTGTATTATTTTATCTTTTTTAAAAATATATTTTTATTGATTTCAGGAAGGAAGGGAGACGGAAAGAGAGAAACATCAATGATGAGAGAATCATTGATCAGCTGCTTCCTGCACGCCCCACACTGGGGCTCAAGCCCACAACTTTGGCATGTGCCCTTAATAGGAATGGAACCTGGGACCCTGAAGTTCACAGGTGGAGGCTCTATCCACCGAGTCAAACCGGTCAGGGCTAAAATATATTTTTATTCATTTCAGAAAGGAAGGGAGAGGGAGAGAGAGATAGAAATATCGATGATGAAAGAAAATCATAGATAGGCTGCCTCCTGCATGCCTAACTGGGGATCGAGCCCACCACTTGGGCATATGCCCTGAACAGAATCCAACAGTGACCTCCTGATTCATAGATGGATGCTAACTCACTGAACTACACCGGCTGGGCTTATTTTTTCTTTTTTAAACATGAGGAAGCAAATAGATCATAATGTCAATAGTCAATGTGGGGTAAAGGTATAGATATAATATTCTCTGTCTTAAGTTTCACATAGTAAAAATAATTCCCATTTTCAGAAAAAAAAATTCCCATTTTAAGTAAATAAGATGGCTGCAGATGGTCAAAATATTATCCTGTAACTTCCTGACAGCCCCCTGGCAACCCAAGTTAAATAGTTGACTGGCATTCTAGTCTTGTGAGCCCACAAGTCATCCTAGCTCTATTCATGGGATAGCTGCAGCAGGGATGCCCAGGGGGCGTGAGCAGGAGCTGCAGGCTTGTGAAGTGTTGGGTCCGGATGGACAAATAACAGGTTTTTGGAAACGAATTACAATACTAAGCTATAAGTTGGAGTGCAGCACAGTAAATATGATGCATAAGAAGGGGGGAAAGGTAGGTGCTGGAGACGCTGGATGTGGCGTAGGAAAGAGTACCTAGAAGTGTGACTTGGATCCGAAGACTTGAGACCCGAAGAAGCAGTTTGGGGGCCGTGGAGGTACTGCAAGGCTCTTCAACTTCTAGAGCCTAAGCCGCTCGGCAACTTCCACTGCTCCTCGGAACGCGCTGTTCTGGCGACTCCTCCTCCCTTTCGGCCACTACCCTGCCATCAACAACCCCCAACACCCTTCATCCGGGGCAATGAACTTTAAAGAGCCACCGCAGCCTGAGATCATGGACCACAAACACATTCTCCCGCCAATTCGGCCCTTTGACCTCCGCCTTCTTACCCAGAGAGCTACTCTTCCGCCTCTCGAAGCCCGGGAATTCGTTCTGGGGCCTCAAAAGCCACCCTTTCTGAAAAATGACTCCCTCGGAGGCAAGAAGTCATGTGCCGTGAGCAGTAAGATATTTTACAATATATTCTCATTCACTACAAATCTCTGATCCAGAGTGGAATGGAAACTTCCGGGTCAGATTCAATGCATTCTGGGAAATGTAGTTCTTAGCCTCCACGCTTCACTCTTTGGAGCCTAGAGTGAGGGAGCGTCGCGAAAGTTGACGGATTATGGACCCTTCTCTTTCGTTCTCCAAAGGGGAGAATTGTTGAAATATTTGCCCTGAAAATAATACAAGCTCAGCTTCTCATTTTCCAAGAACGCTTCCCCGCCGAAGCTTGGAAATGCGAGGGAATCGTTCCTCCTTGACCTTTAAGTGAGTATCAGGTAGATGGTCTCTTAGTCCCTGTCAGGTCTCGTCCTGTCTCGATGCCCCGCCCCCTCTGCCGGAGCCTACGCTGCTGATTGGCTAGGAGCACTTGAGCCGCGGAAGCAGCTGGCTCGCGGGCGGACGGGGAGGGGGAGACCTGTGAAGATGGCGGCAGTGGTAGAGCTAGAGGTTGGACGAGGTGCTGCCGGGGAACGGGAGCTGGATGAGGTAAGAAATGAGAGTCGAGGAGAGACTCAGCCTAAAACTGAAAGGAGGAGAGTGGTGGTATCAGGAATAATTCATTTCCTAGAATAGACGGGACCCGGAGAGGGAAGGTGCTAATTGGGAGGCGGATGCGCGGAGAGGGAAATCAGAGGTACCCTGAACTCGGGGACGCTAAGGCGGTCTTGTGGGGAGAAGACTTACGGTAACTTCATGGGTAGAGATGGAGGACAGAGAGAGAAGCCAGATGGATAGGAGTGTAAAATTTGAGATTATTAGCTGGGGGCCGACCCTAGGTTAGAACTAAAGGGTGGAGGAGGTAGCTTGAGTTGGAGGGGCGTGGATTTCTGCAAGGGAAGGTTGGCTTTACCTTTGGAAAAGACTGACTAGGTTTCAGGTGGGGGTTGAGGATGCGGTCTGGGGAAGGGTGCTAATCTACTAATATTATAGCTTTGAGTTATTAAATGTAAGAGCTATTTTATTTATCCTTACAGTCTAGGAGTTTGTAAATAATGTATGCTCAGTAAAGTTTGGGTCAACTAATGAACAAATGGATGAATGAATAATTGCATACCAGAATTTATCCATTCACTCATTTAACAAACATTCAGTATCACCTTTGTGCCTATTCCTGGGCTAAGTGACAGGGCCACAAGGGGCCCTCCCATTGCAGAGGCCACAGTCTAGTGGTGGGAGACACACAAGAAGATTAGTCATTGCATCAGATATACTGTAATTGTGGCACTGAGAAGAGGGGACCGATTCACTTTGGGCTGAGGAAGGCTTCCAGGAGGAGCTGAGTCTTAAAGGATAAATGATCTCTATCTCCATCTCCAGAGTCTACTCATGAGTTCTTTGAGGGTGAGCTTTGTGAGGGTCTCTTTTAAGTATCTAATAGACACTTAACAACAGCTGTATTCAATTACCAGTGGTCCTTGAAGGAATCGGGAGGAGGAAGGAGATACTGAGTTTGAAGGGAATGAAGGGACAGTGCTAAGAAGCAGAGAGAGAGGTGAGAAAGGAAAGAGAAGAGATTCTGAGGCCAGAGATACATCCATAGCTAGGAGTGCTTGTAGTCTTGCACATGACAGCATATGAACAGCACTGAGGAATAGGAGGAAGGGAACTGTCAGGAATGGAACCAGTGGAATGTCTTGGGGGATCAGGATCTTCGAGGCCCGGGCCATGTTTTGGGTGGTGGGGTTGGTGGGGAGGATTGAGGATGAGGCCCAGAGAAAGGGAGTAGAAGTGGACTTGAGAAGCAAACTGTTGTTTGGTGACGGGATGACTTGAAGGTTTTGGTTTATCTGATTGGGATCACTAAGGTTGGGGGTGGAGACTGAAAAACGGACAGGTGGTCAGAACAGGAGTTGGTTTTTAAAGCAGGTTTTAGTACCATACTTCCCAATTACCAGAGACTAAGGGTGCTTGGATACCACTTGGTTGGTGAGGTGGTTGTGCAAATGACCTCCAAGACCTGTTCCAGCCTTAAGTTTTTGTGCTTACAGTTGGCTGCAGTTCACAGATATATTTGAAAGTGCTTTGAAAAAGGTAAATACTGTATTGAAGTTATATATGGTTTATTAGTCGTGGGCTCTCCTTTGAGTTAGCCTGATTTCAGTTACACATATCAGGGGTTTTAATGTGAGACATTTTTTATCTTTGCTTCTTAACTTTTCTTCCCTATTTGTTTTTAGAACTTAAGAGCTTCTAGTGGCATAATATACTTCTAGAGTGTCATGTCCAGAGGTCAGTTTTATTTGTAACCCCAGGCATTCATCTCACAAACTTCTGTTACCTGTTACTAAGAAAGAATATAATTTGTTGTCTGGAAATTCTGTAGGGACTGATTCTGTCCTTTTCTTTGTGTTTTTAAGAAAGTAACTCTGGGAAGCAGGAAGTCTTCCTTTCAAACTCCAAACAAAGTCCCTCCAAAACAGGGGTCTCGTCTGGGGGACCTTAGTTTGTGTGCAAATTTCTACTAATGTCTCCCCAGTTATTTCTTAACAGCCTTAACTAGTGAAAGAAGGTGAAAACCATCCTTCAGTTAGTAATTATGGGGATCTGTTGTGCACTGGGAAATCACAGATGAGTAAGCCAGGATCTTTATCAACTTACAGTGTAGTGAAGAGACATGCAAATAGCCCCTTACAATACAAGATAATTGCTATAAAGGAAGTGTGTAATAAATTTACCAGGTAGTGGGGCATAAGAGACAAATATTAGAGTGAGCTACGGGGAATCTTTATGATAGAGATATGTTTACAGAAAAGCAATGATTTGCATGTGGCATCAGAGTTGCCTTCCTTTAGCACTTTCTGCTAGTTAGGAACTATAAAAGAGTAATGGATAGCCTAGCAAAAATTCTGTTGGTACTCTTTGTCACTCCTTTGGAAAGACTGCTCATGCTTTGGTTTGTTCTTTAGAATGTAGTACCTATGGTTTTCAGTATCAGATGCCCTTAGTATGATATATAGTCTGCAACAGCAGTCATCAGTTGATTCACAATCCTTTCCTCTTCTTTTTTTAAATATATATTTTATTGATTTTTACAGAGATGAAGGGAGAGGGAGAGAGAGTTAGAAACATCGATGAGAGAGAAACATCAATCAGCTGCCTCCTGCACACCCCCTACTGAGGATGTGCCCACAACCAAGATACATGCCCTTGGCCAGAATCGAACCTGGGACCTTTCAGTTTGCAGGCCGATGCTCTATCCACTGAGCCAAACTGGTTAGGGCCTTTTTTTTCATTATTATTTTCTCTAATAATTGAGGTAATCTGGGTTTTGCTAACTGCTTCTCCTGTTTTAGAGAGGTGGATAGAAAAGAAGATGTAAGAAAAGAGCTACTGATAAAAAAGGCTACTGCTTGTTGAGTCCTTGCCATAAACCAGCTCCTGTTGAAAGCCCTTTACTTTCATTATCTCATTTATTACTAACAGTAGCCCTGTGAGTTAGATGGTGTTAACCATACTCCTATCTAATAAAGAGGGAATATGCTAATTGACCCTCTCAGTGTCACAAATATGGTGGCACCCACAGCCAATAAGGAGGGATTATGCTAATTGACTTTCCCACCCTCAAAGATGACGGCACCCATAGCCACAAGATGGCAGTGCCCAGTCCCCTCAGCCCCCCAGCTGCCCAGGGCCGGCCTGAGGCTCAGGTAACCAGGGCCGGCCAAGGCTTGCGCTGCTGGCAGTGGCAGCAGCAGAGGTGTGATGGGGCGTCACCTTTCCCTGATCACCGGGTCGCCTCCCGCCCCTGAGGGCTCCCGGACTGTGAGAGGGGGCAGGCCAGGCTGAGGGACCCCCCCCACTCCATGCATGAAAATCAAGTGCACCAGGCCTCTAGTATTTTATAAGTGAGAAGATTGAGGCTAGAGAGGGTGAGTAACTTTTTTAGAATTCCAGTTTGTGAGTGGGGAAGTGCAGATGCCAACTCAGTGCTATACTGAACTTAGCCCATGAGACACTGAGCACCTTGATTCCCTTCCTTTCTCCATGATTGTGCTCTGGGGGTAGGTAATTTAAAACTGTATGGTCTCAATTATATGTGAAAATTGATATAATACATTTGATAAGTGACTTATTTAAAAGAGCATTTTGAGTCTCATTTTTGTGAGGTAAGTTTTATTAGTATTCCCTGTTTATGATCAAAGAAGTTGAGATTCAGAATATTTGAGATACACCAGTGGTCTTGCAGCTACTAAGTGGTATCACTAAGCTTTTAACCCATTTTTATAGAATCCAAAGTGTTTGTTTTCCCTCAGTTTAAAAAACTAAACTGCAGACTCATCTTATTAAAGTAAAACTACTTCTGTTTTTATATATAAAAGTCCTAGCATTAAAACATGAAGCAGCATTTCATTCCCGAGAGGCTCAAAATGGAGGCTAACAAAAGTAATATTGGTTTTCTATACAGGTCCTTTAATTTACAGATAATCTTGATTTTGTTGAACCCCTGGTCATGAGGAGTGTATAGCCCAATGGTGGTTAGGGAGATGAGAAATTGGTCTAGCCAGCTCAGGCTGGGTATTAAACAGGCTGTGATGAGTGGCAAAGCTCAATTCTTTCTCTCAACTTGAGTATGTTAATAGGATAAAGCCTAGGTACTGGCTGGGAGGCCCAGAAGCAGACCTACTCTTGGAGCCAGTGAGTTCCTCCCGGAAGGGGTAGCTGGCCAACTCCTGAGAGGAATTGGAGGCATCATCTTGGCACAGATAGAGCTGGCTTGGAAGCGAAGGTAGAAAAGCACTTCAACATCCAATCTAGGCCAGCCCATACACCTGACCAGTGCCTGCGAATTCTGGATGTGTCCACTCCCAGTGCTTGTTCATTTGCCAAAAGGATGTGATATGCAGATCAGTGAGTAGTTTCCAGCTCAAGTTCAAAGCAAGTAGCCCAGCCTACAACTAACTTAAGGTATTATTACCTCAAGTGTGTAATTTACCTCTCCTGGGCCCTGTTTTATTCTTGCTAAAAGAGGAGATTGGACTAGATTGGTGGTTTTTAAACCTTTATTTAGTCATGAAACCCTTTATTCAAACACAATCTTTAAAACCTTATGGTCCTTTACGGGACTCAGAATGCCAAGGGTGTCTCAAGGAGCTTTCTCTTACTGCCTGCTGATTAGGTGACCCTACTTTATGTTCCTTCAGATCCCCTCTACTTCCCCTAGCCCAGCCCTACCAAGCATTATTTTAATTGTCTGTCTCACCCACTAGACTTAGCTATATGAGAGAAAGCAGAGTCCAAGTCTATCTTGCTCATAGTTGTAGTCTCTTCACTCACCATGGTACCTGGCATACATCAGGCACCTAATAAGTGTTTGATAATTATTATTTTTGAGTAATAATAGTAATAGGTACCATTTAGCAAATGTTTGTGATATACCAGTTCCTCTGCTCAATAATGCTTTTTGATTGAATGCTTACGGCATTCCTGTTTGAAATGAATTGTTGGACTAAATCATGTCTACATCTCTTTCTGATTACTTCCAGGTCTTTGTTAGTGCTATCCTATCTGCTGGAATACCTTTTCTTTCCCTCTATGCCCTTCCAAATCCCACCTGTACTTTAAGGTTCTACCAGGGGTCCTCAAACTTTTTAAACAGGGGGCCAGTTCACTGTCCCTCAGACCGTTGGAGGGCCGGACTATAGTTTAAAAAACAACAACTATGAACAAATTCCTATGCGCACTGCAGGCCCGGGACGAGTCGGCTGCTAAGCAGGGCAGGCAGCGGCACCCAGCGGGCCGGATAAATGTCCTCGGCGAGCCGCATGTGGCCCACAGGCCGTAGTTTGAGGAACCCTGTATCTAGCCCAAGGTTCTCTCAGCTTTTAGAACTATTCAGATCTATACTGACATCTTCTTTCCCTGCTTTTTATAATATTTTGTGTTCATTTATTAATTTGTCACACACTTTTCTGAAGTACCTGCTGTATGCCAGGCACTGTGCTATGCTTAATAATACCAAGATGGATGAGGAGTTCACAGATTAGCAAAAATAGATAAATACAAAATTGTGCTGTGACAGTGGGTATATCCAGGAGAAAATGGCAATCCATGTCATATCTCCTCTTCCCAGCTAGATTGGTAAACCCCCAGCAGGCAGGCTGTGGAAATTCCCATCCTTGCTTCTTTAAGTAGTAATCACTGTTTTGGTTGTTGTTTTTTCTTTTGTGGGTCTCTCCCTCTAGACATTTGATACATGTTCTTTGTTTCCAGCTCTAAGGATTATCTGTGAAAGCCAAAATCTTATTGAGGGATTGAGGCATGTGTGACTGAAATTTAATCTTGGATATTTTACCATTTAATTTTGAATTTTTTAAAGGCATGTAAAATGAGTAGTAGCATGGTGTAGTGGGGGGAAAAACTAGAGTAGGAAACAGTAGACCTAGGTTTTAGACTAGGAGTAGCAGGTCCTGTGCATAAGTGTTTTATATGTATATTAATACCACAACCTTACAAGGCAAGTACTATTATTGTTATCCCCATTCTACAGATGTGGAAACAGGCATAGAGTATTTAACTTGTTTAATATCATACAACCACGTGACAGAGCTGGGGTTTAAATCCAAGAGGACTCTAGCACCTGTGCTCTTAAACTATCTGGGTAATATGAGTGGCTTTATCCTTTCCATATTGTCCACTAGACATTTTGTGTAAGTGTGGGACTTCATTTACAGAGGTGATTTGACTGGGGTCATGCTGTCTTCTTCTCCCCTAAGACTGGATTCTCTTTGAAAGTCCTATCCATACCTGTATTCCTTGTACTTGGCATAGAGCATGGTTCAATAAATGTGTGAAGATACAAACTCATGAAGGATTCCAATCTCCCTGTACCTCAGTTCTTCATCTGTAAAATAATAGGTTTGGATTAGATGACCTTCTGGAGGACAGCTTTGAAAGTCCTGGATCCTAGTGTCTAACTCTGCCTTGTGTTTCCTACAGTTCCTCTCAGGTACTCAATAAATACTAGTGAATGACTGGACAAATGAAGGTATAATTATTGTTAACAATCTGTGCTAATAATATTGGATGAGAGAAGAAAAATGGTGATAGGAAATCTGTAGACAAAAAGGCCTACATATGACCTGGAATTCCATAACCTTTGACTTTTTAAAAAAAATCCTCACCCAAGGTTATGTTTTTATTGATTTTAGAGAGAGAAGAATGGGGGGAGAGAGAGAAACATTGATCGGTTGCCTCCCATACATGCCCCAAACAGGGATCAAACCTGCAACCTTTTGGTGTATGGGTTGAAGCTTGAATGAACTGAAGCCACCTGGCCAGGACCATAACCTTTGACTTCTTAGGTGATCAGAGTCTCATACTCTGGCACACACCTGTGTACAGACAGTCTTTCCTGTTTGGTTTCCCATTATACTTCCCATCCCCAGCTCACTCTTGCTTTTTAAGTCATTTTTTTTTTAACCTTACTAGAGGCCCAGTGCATGAAATTCGTGCACGGGGTTGTGTGTCCCTCAGCCTAGCCTGCACCCTCTCCAATCTGGGACATCCCTCTCACAATCCAGGACTGCTGGCTCCCAAATGCTCGCCTGCCTGCCTTCCTGATTGCCCCTAACCGCTTCTGCCTGCCAGCCTGATCACCCCCTAACCACTCCCCTGCCAGCCTGATTGATGCCTAACTGCTCCCCTGCCAGCCTGTTTGCCCCTAACTGCCCTGCCCTGCAGACCTGGTCAACCCTAACTGCCCTCCCCTGTAGGCCCGGTCACCCTTAACTGCCCTCCCCTGAAGGCCTGGACCGCCCCCCAGCTGCTCTCCCCTGCAGGCCTGGGTCCCCCCCAACTGCCCTTCCCTGCAGGCCCGGTTGCCTCCAACTTCCCTCCTCTGCCTTCTTGGTCACCCGTAACTGCCCTCCCCTGCAGTCTTGATTGCCCACAACTGCCCTCCCTTGCAGGCCTGGTCCCTCCCAACTGCCCTCCCCTGCTGGCCATCTTGTGGCAGCCATCTTTTGTCCACATGGGGGCAGCCATCTTGTGTGTTGGAGTGATGGTCAATTTGCATATTACTCTTTTATTAGATAGGATGACTTAATAACTGATCTACTTCCAGAAGGAAATAAGGTGCCATCTGATCAATAAAGTGGGGTTGGAGAGAGAGGAAGAAAAGATGAAGACAAATGTTCTAACTCCTTGAGTGCAGGGACTATCTTTATCATGTCTGTACATTCCTCAGTTCTTGGCACATAGTAGACACCAATATATTTATTGAATAAATGAGAATGTTTGTAGGTATGGATTCTGCTAAAGATTAAGGAAGTGTTGACTAAACCACAAAGGCTAACTGACATACCTACTATCTATTCTGGTATAATACAATAGTGCCTGACAAATATTTGCTTACAAACTGCTTATGAAGTGTTTTCATTTTTAGTTAATGCCATATTGCTTCTTACCAGTGAGTTATAGGCACTGAATCTTGAGGCCCTGCTTTCTGCCACCATAAGCTCCCTATATAGATTTCTGTCAGCACTTACCATGTTGCATTGTTTGTCTCCCCCATTAGTCAGTCAGTGAACTCCTTGAGGGGACGTAACGGTATCATTCTTCATCTCTGTGTTCCCAGTACCTAACCTCTCACAGTAGCTAACAGAGTAGATATTCAAATGTTTATTGAGTTTGAATCTTAAATCTAGTCCATCCAATCCACCCATGTTGAACATCCCCAACAAGTGATCACTCAGTCTATGTTTAAACACCTCTAATGATAGCTTATCATTCTATAGTAAGTCTAAATCCTCTTTGAATACCTCTGTTGCAAAATTCTTCAAATTGGGCTAGAATTATTATTTCTGTAGCTTCAATGTTTTAGTCCTTTTTGTTCCTTTTCCCAGATCCTGCTTCTTTACATCTTTGACCCAAGGAGAGGCACAAGTGCTGGCAGAGAATGCCTCTGGGGAGTGTAGGTTCAGTCCACCTGGGGCTATTTGGCCCGAGAGCTTACAAGTTTATTCCATGAAAGCCAACCAAAGATCATCCATTTGGTGTCATTTTTCATCTCCATTTTATTTGTGTTTTCCCTTTTTGTTTTGTTAATCTTCAACTGAGGACATATTTTCTATTGATTTTTTTTTTTAGAGAGAGTGGGAGAAAGAGGATGGAGGAGAGAGAGAAACGTCAGTGTGAGAGAGACACATCAATTGGTTGCCCCGCAGAGGGGGGGAATTGAACCTGTAACCCAGGTGTGTGCCCTTGACTGGGAATTGAACCCATGACCCTTAGGTTTGCGGGCCAACGCTCTAACCACTTACCAACACTGGCCAGGGCTGTGTTTTCCTTTCTTTCTTTTTTTTTTTTTTTTAAACATGTGTGGATTCCTTTATTTCTTGAGGGTTGGGGAAGGTATTTCTTAATAATAGTTTTTTTTAAATATATTTTTATTGATTTCAGAGAGGAAGGGAGAGAGATAGAAACATCAATGATGAGAGGGAATCATTGATCAGCTCAACTACTCAGCCATGGGCCTGGCTGTTTTCCTTTCTTGACATCCTTTATGTCTTTGCTCCTCAGAGGTAAACATAAACTCATTAGTTCCCTCTAAAGTGCAACTTTCCCAAGGGGATGCAGAGTTATGGCCATGGGGCTTTTAGCCCTGGGCAACTAGAGAGAAACAGTGCAGAAAGGGGAAGCAGAGAGCTGGAGGCAGAGTGCATAAGCTCTGCTAAGGTTTGTGTTCCCTCTGCCCTTCCCCCTTCCAGTAGGGTGTTCTCAATAACTGAATGCCTCTGTTGCTTATGAGGCCTCCAGTGACGTTTTACTCTCCATTGCCCATATGATTGAGCCTAACCTCTTCTTGTGTCTGTTACTTAGGGCCTTGCAGAAACAATCTTTTCTCCTTTTATTCTAAGGGTAACAATAATAACTAACTTTTTTTTTTTTAAACATATTTTATTGATATTCTACAGAGAGGAAGGGAGAGGGATAGAGAGCTAGAAACATCGATGAGAGAGAAACATCGATCAACTGCCTCCTGCACACCCCCTACTGGTACATGCCCTTGACCGGAATCGAACCCGGGACCCCTCAGTCCACAGGCCGACGCTCTATCCACTGAGCCAAACTGGTTAGGGCTCGGCCTAACTTTTCTTTTTGATTAATCCTCACCCGAGAATATTTTTTCCATTGGTGTTTTGTTTTTTTTGTTTGTTTTTTTTTAAGAGAGAGTGGAAGGTAGGTGGAGAGACAGAGAGAAACATCGACGTGTGAGATGTGAGAGAGACACATCAATTGGTTGCCTCCTGCACGTGCCCCGGGCCCTAGGACCAGGACTAGATCCAGATTGCAACTGAAGTACTGTCCTTGACCAGAATTGACTGAGACCCTTCAGTTAATAAGGGCTGATACTCCAACCACTGAGCAAACCCAGCTAGGGAATAGCTAACTTTTTTAGTGCTTGCCATGGTCTAGGGCAGTGGTCGGCAAACTCATTAGTCAACAGAGCCAAATATCAACAGTACAATTATTGAAATTTATTTTGAGAGCCAAATTTTTTAAACTTTTACTAACGCCACTTCTTCAAAATAGACTCACCCAGGCCATGATATTTTGTGGAAGAGCCACACTCAAGGGGCCAAAGAGCCGCATGTGGCTCGCGAGCCGCAGTTTGCCGACCATGGGTCTAGGGTATGCTAAGCATTTTGCATGCATTAGCTCTTTTATTCTATTTTAATACTATTATTATCTTTACTTTCCAGATGAGGAAAACTGAGGCACAGCTAAGTAATTTATTAAGGGTTGCATAGCTTGTAAGTGGAGTTGGGATTTGACCCTGGCGATGTGACTCTGTAATCTCTATTGCTGGTGTAGTCTATAATATGGATTCACTATTTTCAAATTTAATTATGTATTTATTGAGCATTTAATTGTGCCAGGCATTTTATTTGGTCTTGGGAATTCATATATGGATAAAGAGACAAGCTATGCTTCAAGGTCCTTGCTCTTGTGAAGTTACTTCCTTTTTTTTTTTTTAATCCTCACCCGAGGAGATTTTTCCATTGATTTCTTAGAGAAGGAAAGACAGAAAGGAATATCAATGTGAGAGAAACACATTGATTGGTTGCCTCCTGCACATGTCCTGACGAGGGCCTGGGCCTGGGAGGATCCTGCAACCGAGGTACGTGCCCTTGACCGGAATCGAACCTGGGACCTTTCGGTCCGCAGTCTGTTGCTCTCCACTGAGCCAAACCGGCTCGGACTGAAGTTATTTTCTAATGGAGCATCAGAGTAGATAACAAATAAGTAACAAACAAGATAACTCCAAATGGTTATAAGTGCTCTGAGGGTGCTGTGATAGAGAAAGAGGCTGCTACTTTAAATAATGTTGTTATGGAATGCCTCCTAGGAGGTGATATTTGGACCAAGACCTGAATAATGAAGACCTAACACTTTAGATGGTATGAAGATTTGGAAGCAAACATGTGTCAGGTAGAGGGAGAAGTTGATGCTAATGAGCTAAGCATGTGTTGGGACCAAAAAGAAGGCCAATGTGACTGAATTATAGTAAGCAGGTGAAAAGTAGTACCATTTGAGGTCAGGAAGTTAGGCAGAGTCAGATCTGTAAGGACTTGTAGATACTGCTAAACATGTTGAATTTTATTGATTGTACAATGAAAAGATTTTGGATGGCTTTAAAAATAGAAGTTAAGTGAACGGATTTGCATTTTAAAAATGATGTTCCTGGCTGTTTTCAGGAATTGGATTGGGGGGCATTCAAGGAGAGCAATTAGACTATTGCAGCAGTGCACATGAGAAATGATAGCATTGTAGTTGGGAGTGGGGGTGGGTGGCAGCTGAGACCATGGAGAAAAGTGGATGAATTTAGAATGTGTTTTAAAGTAGAGTCTACAAGACTTGCTACTGAATTGGACATGGGATGTAAGAGAAAGAAAATAAGCTCAACTTTCAGGTTTTTTGGATTTGTTTTGCTCTGATTTGATCATTGGTTGATGGTGTCACTTGCTGAAACTGGAATGACCAGGGAAGAAATTTGGAGGGGGGAGGGAGGAAATATAAAAAATTCTATTTGGCCACATTAAGTTTGAGATGCTACTATTTAAACATCTAAGTGGCGGTGTTAATTAATTAGATAAGTGGAAATATGAATTTAGAACTCAGGGGAGATGTCTGAACATTGGTCTGGGACTCTAAAGCTCTGACATTTTATCCTAGTTCTATCACACAGTTGTTGGGCACTGTTAGGCAAGTCAGTAAGGCACTTTGAGCTGTAATATTATCAGCTTAAAATATTAATAAAGTTATTTGTTATGCCAGTCTCATGTCTATGGGGGGAGAATCCTGTTCACTCATTTATTCATTGATCAAACATACTCTGAGCCTTTACCAGGGCACTATTTTAGCTGTGAAGGATAATGAAGACATAGGCCCTGTCCTCAGGCTGCTCATAGTCTAGTGCAGTGGTTGGCAAACTGCGGCTCGTGAGCCACATGCAGCTCTTTGGCCCCTTGAGTGTGGCTCTTCCACAAAATACCACGGCCTGGGCGAGTCTGTTTTGAAGAAGTGGCGTTAGAAGAAGTTTAAGTTTAAAAAACTTGGCTCTCAAAATAAATTTCAGTCGTTGTACTGTTGATATTTGACTCTGTTGACTAATGAGTTTGCCAACCTCTGGTCTAGTGGAATGGTTAGTCATATAAACAGATGATGTAACAACTGCTGTGATACAGAGAAGCACAGAGATCTCTGGGAGCACAGAAAATGGTGGGCAAGGGATCAGGAAAGGCTTCCCAGAAGTGGCACTTTAGCTGGTATGAAAGATGACTAGAAAGTAATCAACTAAAGAAGGGAGGGAAGGGTCCTCTTGGCCGGAGGAACAACATGTGCAAGGTGGGAGGTGAGAGGGAGAGAATGGCACTGCCAGGGAACTGTGTGTAGTTTAGTATTACTGGAGAATCAGAGTAGAAGGTGGGGAGTAATCAGAAAGTAGGAAGACTGGAAAGGGAGACTTGTGTGAGATTATTGAGGCCTTATATGCTGTGCTAAGGAGTCTGGATTTTTATCTGTAACTAGTGGCCCGGTGCACAAAATTTGTGCACATTAAAAGGGTATTAATTAGAGGAAATAATTTAATATTGCTATTTGCCCTTTCTCTATAATAGAAGTGTCAGAGATGAAAGAAAATTAGTAAAATGTATATGAAAATCTTCCTCTTGTCAGAGTCTGGGGCGCACCACGGGACCCAGAGTCAAGTCCCCGCCTACCCACATGCGCTTCAAAATCGCATGAGACCCAGACCCAGTCGCGCCCCCCCCCCCCAATTGGGCTAGATCCAGACCCAGCCAGTCCCACCCTTGTCAAGCCCCGCTTGGTGGGGGGCATGGCCTGAGGTCCTCCATCAAGCCCTGCTAGGCAGGGGAGCGCAGCCTCAGGTCCCCCATCAAGCCCCACTGGCAGGGGGGCACAGCCTCAGGTCCCCCCGTCAAGCCCCGCTGGGTGGGGGGCGCAGTCTGAGTTTTCCCGACCCAGCACTGGGGATGCACCTTAAGGTCCCCTATCAAGCCCCGCTGGGTGGGGGGCATGGCCTGAGGTCCCCTGTCAAGCCCAGCCAGGCAGGGGGGCACAGCCTCAGGTCCCCCGGCCTGGTGCTGGGGTGGGGTGCGTGGCCTGAAGTCCCCTGTCAAGCCCCACCTGGTGGGGGGCGCGGTCTGAGGTCCCCCAGCCTGGCGCTGGGGCGGGGGGAGCAGCCTGAGGTCCCCTAGCCCAGCACCAGGACAGGAAGCGCACCTTGAGGTTCCCCTGTCAAGCCCTGCCGGGTGGGGGGCATGGCCTCAGGTCCCCCGGCCTGGCGCCGGGGTGGGGGATGCAGCCTGAGGTCCCCTGTCAAGCCTCACAGGGGTGGGGGAGGGTGTAGCTTCAGGTCCCTGCTGATTGCTCGTTAAGGTTCCTTATTGGAACTTGGCCTCAGCTGTGGGTGCAGCCATCTTTGTGACGGAGTGATGACAATTAGCATATTCCCTCTTTATTAGATAGGATAGGATGGATGATTAGCTACGGAAGAGCTTTAGGTGAGTGACATGGATCAGGTTTGCTTTAGAAAGATCACTCTGGGGACAGAAATGGAGAAGAGATTAAAGAGGCAGGGATTAATCCAGGTAAGGGACTTCCAGACTTATCTATTTTCAGAGTGCATGTACTTTCTGGTATATTATACATAGTACAGGGGAGCATATGTTAAGTGCCAGAGGAATTGCAGGACAGAGGAAGGTAAAACTGGAAAGATAGTCTGGGATCAGATTGTGGCCAGGTGTGGTCACAAGAGCTCACTTTCAGTGTTCTTGTTGAGAGCATTGTGCAGCCTGCTGAGGAGTTCTGACTTCCTTTTATAGGCAGCATTGGGACACCAGAAAATTTTGAACTTGGGTGACACAGTGACTGGCTAAGAAGGGTATGAGGTTGAAGGGCCTCATTTGTAACTTGAGTAATAAAAAGGAAGGAAAAGATGGTAGAGACATTTCCTTCCACACTGACCTAGGCCTTCTGGTACAACCACCTGTGTTCTTCATTCTCCCCAAAGCATCCTTTGGTCCTAGTTGTATGCTGTGTTAAGTTTGGAAAGTATTTATTGTTGTTATTAATGATCATGTAGGGTTTCATGTTAGTATTTGTCTTATGAGGAAGACTCACTTTCTAACTTAGTAGCCACAAAAGATGGGGCACTTTTGTTAGCTCTACATCTCTGATGTGGTCCAGATGCCAGCCTGTCTCTTTTCTTTATATCAAGTTCTGAGTTCCTTAAGAAGAAAGGTCACTTCAAGTCACTTGAAGCCAAAGTATCATTTACTGCTAGGAATGAGCATAGTTTGTGATTCTGTCATGTCCTTGATATCTCCCACTGGCCAAGGGATTGGAGGGAGGGGCCAGTATTCTAAGTGATGAAGAATTTTGATATCTACTTCTGAGTGTGGGCCACTGAAGGAATGGGTTATACAAAAGTTGCTTCTTTATTCTCAGAGAGAGTAGCTGTTTCGGGGGTGACTGATAGCAGTGAATATATACAGATTAAGTTCTGTTGGTTTCAGATGGTTTTCCCAGTTCCTCTGATTACTTCAGCAGCATCTCCATTGTTTGTTCAGGAGGGAATTATTCAATCTCTGTGTATTTCCAAAGTATGTGGTTTGTGTCTAGTGCTAGGTGTGAAGTATGAGAGGGATACTGAATGAGTAAGGCATTATGTAACATTCATCTAACATTTATTGGACACATCCAATGTGCCAGATTATGTGCCAGTTCTTTGAAACACAAAGATGAATAATATTCCAATGATTCTTGGACCACTTGACACCCAGTAGGATTGCTAAATGGGAGAAAATATCTGATGAAGAACACATGTTCAGAATATATAAAGACTCTTACAACTCAACAAGAAAAAGATAAATAACCCACTTAAAAATGGACAATCTGAATAGACTTTTTTCCAAAGAAAATATACATGAAAAGATTTTCAATATCATTTACCCATCAGCGATCCCACTTCATACCCACTATGATGCCATAATAAAAAACACATAACAACAAGTGTTGTTGAGAGTGTGGAGAAAATGGAACCCTCATACGTTGCTAGTGGAACTGTAAAATAGTATAGTGGCTGTGGAAAACAGTTTGGCAATTCTTAAGCATAGAGTTACCGTATGATCCAGTAATTCCACCTGTAGTTATATACTTGAGAAATTAAAACATATGTCAACACAAAAGCTTATACACAAATGTTCATAGCAATATCATTCATATTAGCCCCAAAGTAGAAGCAACCCAAATGTCTAAAAACTGATGGATAAATAAGATATATATCCATACAGTGGAATGTTACTTGGCAAGAAAAAAACAACTGATACATGCTATAACATGGATGATCCTTGGAAAAGATTATGCTATGTGAAAGAATCCTATCCAAAAGACCATATAGTATAAAACTTCATTTATATGAAAAGTCCAGAAAAGGCAAATCTATAGAGAAGTAGATTTGTGCTTGCCTAGGTTGGGTGTGGGAATAGGAAGTTGGCAAATGAGCATGAGGTGTGTTTTTTAGAGTGATGGAAATGATTTAAAAGATGATTGAGCAACTCTGTAAATATTGAATTATCCATCTTAAGTGGATACTATTCCTCAGTAAAGCTTTAAAAACAATCCTTGGCCTCAAGATGATTAGAGCCCAGCGATGGAAACAGACTCAGAAATTATTATAAAAGTAATAAATGTGACCTTGGAGGTACGTGCAAATTGCAAAATTTTGCAGGAGAACAGAGGAGGAAAGGAATTACTTCACCTGGGGAGATCTACTAGATTTTAAGCTCCTTGAGTGTGAAGCTGTTAGTTATTATTGTATCCCTGTCTAGAACTTAACATCTGATCAGTTAACAGTTGTCAAATGGATGTGTGAATGAATAAAGTTGGAGAATGTCTCACAATGGAATTGATATTTGAGCTGCATTTTAAAGAGTGAATAGAAATGAACTAGACGGTGAAGGTGAGGAAAGAATTCTAGTGGGAGAAGGCAGTAGCAGCTTTTAGTAGAAGCAGTGAGGGATATAAGGGAAGAATGGTAGGCAGTTCATTGTGGCTAGAGTGTAAGCCATTTGGTGGGGAGTGGTGAGATAAGTAGCTTGTTGGACCAAATTATGAAGTACCTTCCATGTCATGCAAAGGAGTTTGGACTTTAAGCCGAAGGTAATAGATGGTTATCAGAATTGGTCAAGGATACAGTCATATGTGTCTGATAAAGATCACTGTGGCTGCTTCTGTGTTATGAATCTGTTCTGGCAAGATCAGAGTTAGATCACCTTGAAAGTCACTGCATTAGTCTAGGAGAGAGCAAGGATAAAGTCTATACTAAGGTGGTGTGGCAATGAAAAATTCAAGAGAGATTTCCTAGGTGAGTTAATGTGATCAGTACCTGAATAGTCCAGATTAGGACTTCATAGAAAGGATAATTCTGTTCTGAAAGGGTTTCTGGAAGAGGTGGCATCTGCCTATTAAACATAATATAATATGTTTGGTTCTTATGGATGGATAGAAAAGTATAGAATGTGTGGGAAGCTGGTGTGCATATAGGAAAGAGTGAGAGAGGAGGACCAGGTGGAGAGGAAGCCAGTCTGAGAAATAACAAATTTGATAGGATAGGCATTGAGGAACCAAAAAAGCAAATGTTAGGCCCCCAAATTTGATAATTGTTGAATGGGAGATAGGTCATTAAACCTTTCTTCTACTTTTGTATATATTTGAAAAGTTTCATTTAAAAAAGCTTTACAACTCAGCTGCTTGGAGAATGTGCTGTCTATTGAAGGTAGGAGGGGTAGGGGTTGAGGGCAGACAGCAGCCACAGCAGTTATTACAGCTAGCATCTACTTTCACTTCACTGCCCAGAGTGTACTGTCCATGTTAGGCCTTTCTGTTTGGCTAAGCATGATCCCCAGATGATTTATGAGTTCTGAAAAGTGAGGTAGGTAGTTTTACTTTGATTTGTTGGCCTTGAATTCTTGGCAAGTCTAAGGAGCTGGAGAAAAAATGTGAATGAGAGGAGAACGGGAGCCACAAATATGGGTAGCCTGTGAACCTTTGGACTTCACTTGTTATTCCAGTTAACACAGCAGACCACAGTATCTGTGTCCACAAGATAGAGGCAGTCAGCCTGGTTGTTTTGCTGTATTCATACCAGGTTTAGAAGCTAGCTAATCTCTCCTTTCTCTGTGCTTACACAGCATTTTGTTTATATGTCAGTGTTATCCTTATCATATTATATTATGTTTAATAGCCTGTCCCTCTTCCTCCGACTGTGAATACCTCAAGAGCAAAGGTTGGACTTAGTCATCTCTAATGTTTTGTGAAAGAATGAGGTCTCTAGCTGCAAAGTTGATCAGTCTTTAAATTTTGGAAGGATCAGCTGAGACCTCTGAAATGCTAGGTTGCCCTGGTGGATGGAGTTCCAGAGTTTAGGTCCCTTTTCAGTTAGCAGGTACTTGAAGCCAGAGCAAGGGGCCATCCCCTGAGTGATGGATGCATATAGTAGTCACTTGGTACGCTTTCACTGATTTAATTTGGTCACAACCTGTTTGTTATATCACACCTCACCACACTGAAGGCATTTTAATTTAACTTCTGTGGAACTAAATAAACTGGGAGTTTGGAAAGCCAGAGTGTTATAGCTAACTTCAAAGCTTTGGAGTTAGACATATTTGGTGTGAATTACTACTTGAAAATCACCTAAGCCAGTGGTTGGCAAACTCATTAGTCAACAGAACGGCAAACCGCAGCTCGCAAGCCGCATGTGGCTCGCGAGCCACGGTTTGCCGACCACTGACCTAAGCCAATCCCCTCCCTCATTTTATATGTGGGGAAACTGAGGCATGGAGAGAAGTGCTCTGTTCTTTGGAATAAATCAAATAAATAGCCATGCCAGATTAGGACCTACAACTGTTTCTCTTCACTGAGAAAGGTAGTTGTTGCCCTGAAACCATTTCTTGGGGTAAAATGTGGGAATGAGTTAAACCCCAAGAATGAAGACATACCACATGGGCTAAGTTTCACTGTTCATCCCACCCAGCGTGTTCTGTTGTTGGAAACCTTTTGGGGAAACTAGAGCAGCGGTCGCCAACCTTTCGGACCTCATGGACCACCAGTGGTCCATGGACCACCGGTTGGCGACCGCTGAACTAGAGTATCTACATGTAGCAATGAAATAGCCTTTTTTTAAAAAAAACTCTTTCATATCTTTAGAACACTGCTACCAGAAATTATTTAATGCATATAAATATATGCTTATTTACATGTTTATTATGTCTTTTGCATTAGAATGCAAGTTTAAGTTTCATAAGGAAAGAGACTTTGTTTTATGTCTGTCTTGTGATTTAATGAATGAACAAATGAAGGAACAAAAAAATGTTTATTGGCTATCATCAAGATGCCAGGCACATGCTTCTCATGACTTTAGCATTTGTAGGTCAATGACATGTCTATTTTTTTGTTTGGATTTAATAATTTATGAGTGTAAATAAACCCTTCTTGAACACAGACTATACATTATTGTCAAATGATTGCCCAAAGACTTTATAGTGTTTATATGAGTAGAGTGAGGTTGCCTTTTTGTGTGTGTGTGGATTTAGGCAGTGTGAGATTTAGTGTGAACTTAATCCTCATGCTGTTTGATCAGATAGACCCATTAGAAAAGAGAATTTCACAGTGGGAGAAAAAAGAGACATATGTAATACTTTTAACAATAAAGATTTTTAAAAAGGGAAAAAAAGAAAGAAAAAGAAAAGAGAATCTCAGAGCAAAGTGACTTGGCAGCTTGGTGAGACAACAGGACCCAGGGCTAACTTATCCATTAGGTACAGTAGGCACAGTACTCAGGGATCCACAAAAATTGTCTGAATATATTTTTATTGATTTCAGAGAGGAAGGGAGAGGGAGAGACAAGGAGAGAGATATAGAAACATCAATGATAGAGAATTATTGACCAGCTACCTCCTGCATGCCCCCTACTGGGGATCAAGCCCACATTTCTGGACATGTGCCCTGACTGGGCATCAAACCCTGGTTCATAGGTGGACGTTCAACCACTAAACCACACCAGCTGGGCAAGAGTTCATTCTTTTTGGTGGCTGAGTAATATTCCATTGTATACATGTACCACAATTTCTTTATTCATTCATCTATTGATGGGACACTTAGGTTGCTTCCATACTTTGGCTATCCTATCTAATAAAAGAGTAATATGCAGATTGACCATCACTCCAACACACAAGATGGCTACCCCCATGTGGTCAAAGATCCTGCCCCCATGTGGACACAAGAAGGCCACCACAAGATGGCCAGCAGGGGAGGGCAGTTGGGAGGGACCAGGCCTGCAAGGGAGGGCAGTTGGGGGCAATCAAGACTGCAGGGGAGGGCAGTTACGGGTGACCCGGCTGGCAGAGGAGGGAAGTTGGGGGGGGACCCAGGCCTGCAGGGGAGAGCAGTTGGGGGCAAACAGGCTGGCAGGGGAGGGCAGTTAGGGGTGACCAGGCCTACAGGGGAGGGCAGTTAGGGGTGACCAGGCCTGCAGGGCAGGGCAGTTAGGGGCAAACAGGCTGGCAGGGGAGCAGTTAGGCATCAATCAGGCTGGCAGGGGAGTGGTTAGGGGGTGATCAGGCTGGCAGGCAGAAGCGGTTAGGGGCAATCAGGAAGGCAGGCAGGCGAGCATTTGGGAGCCAGCAGTCCTGGATTGTGAGGGGGATCCCAGATTGGAGAGCGTGGAGGCTGGGCTGAGGGACACCCACCCCATGCACAAATTTCGTGCACCAAGCCTCTAGTCCTATCTAATAAAAGAGTAATATGCAAATTGACCATCACTCCAACACACAAGATGGCCGCCCCCATGTGGACATAAGATGGCCGCCACAAGATGGCCAGCAGGGGAGGGCAGTTGTGGGCAATCAGGCCAGCAGAGGAGGGCAGTTGGGGGGGTCCAGGCCTTCAGGGGAGGGCAGGTGGGGGCGACCAGGCCAGTAGGGGAGGGCAGTTGGGGGCAACCAGGCCGGCAGGGGAGGGCAGTTGTGGGCAATCAGGCCAGCAGAGGAGGGCAGTTGGGAGGGACCAGGCCTGCAGGGGAGGGCAGTTGGGGGGGACCAGTCCTGCAGGGGAGGGCAGTTGGGGGGGACCAGGCCTGCAGGGGAGGGCAGTTGGGGGGGACCAGGCCTGCAGGGGAGGGCAGGTGGGGGCGACCAGGCCAGCAGGGGAGGGCAGTTGGGGGCAACCAGGCCTGCAGGGGAGGACAGTTAGGGGCAACCAGGCTGGCAGGGGAGGGCAGTTAGGGCAACCAGGCTGGCAAGGGAGGGCAGTTAGGTGTGACCAGGACGGGAGGGGAGGGCACTTAGGGGCAATCGGGCTGGCAGGGGAGCAGTTAGGCATCAATCAGGCTGGCAGGGGAGTGGTTAGGGAGTGATCAGGCTGGCAGGCAGAAGCGGTTAGGGGCAATCAGGAAGGCAGGCAGGCGAGCATTTGGGAGCCAGCAGTCCTGGATTGTGAGGGGGATGTCCGACTGATGGGATCGGGCCTAAATGGGCAGTTGGACATCCCTTGAGGGGTCCCAGATTGGAGAGGGTGTAGGCTGGGCTGAGGGACACCCCCCCCCTGCACAAATTTTGTGCACAGGGCCTCTAGTCCTATATAATAAAAGCCCAATATGCAAATTGTCCCCTCTACTGGAGTTCGGCTGGGAGTTCAACCGCTCAACTAGTCGCTATGATGTGCACTGACCACCAGGGGGCAGATGCTCCAACCAGTATGTTAGCTTGCTGAGGTTGCTGGTGGGCTGGACTGGAAAGTGAAGTGTGAGGTGAAAGCCCTCAGGAAGCTCCCAGGGTTTGGTCGAGCCAGGAGCCAGCAGGGACCGGGTGGTGGGGGAGGCTGCTATGCATGATCCTAGAGCCGTGGACTACCAGCCCCTCTGCAGCCTGTGGCGTTCTCAGGGCACAATTTATAATCTTCAGAGCCGCTTCTTTTTATTTGTTAAGTTTCACTAGCTACTCCAGGAGAGTGGTTAGCACCATTATGGAGTGGGGGATGGGCCAAGCAATCTCGGGCTCCTGGGGATGCAGCAGAGAAGGGGGTGGGGTTGAGTCAGAGAAACCGAGTCCAAACCTTGAAAGGAAGCGGGAGGTAGTGAGTGGGGGAGGGTGACAGCTGCTCAGGGGCCTAGAAAAGCTGCTGGGTAGGGGCAGCTGAGGAGCCCCACGGGACAGGCTCCATGTCCCTCTCTCCTCCTCCCTGTGACCTGTCACCCCAGCTATCCTCCAAGGCCCTGCCTGGGCTTGCCCTGCAGAGCTGCACAGATCTGCACTGCCTCACCCACACACCTAGCCCACTCCGTACAGCCCTGCCTTTGGGGAGCTCTGCCCCCGTAGGAGAAAGGGGGAGGCTGCAGACAGGAGGTCAAAGGAGGAGGGGGCATAGCAGGGCCCACCAAGTTAGATGGAGGGGAGGGAGGGAGAAACCCCACAGGACTGGGGACAGAGATGAGTGGGGAAGGAGGGCCATGTGGAAACATCGCCCTTAATTGAAGTAGAAATCCTGACCCCATTTTACAGACCCCAGCAGAGTGTGTGTATGTGTATGTGGGGGTGAAGACAAAGGAGGGTGTGAGGGCACTGGATGGATGGAGAGCAGCGATGTTTGATTCATGGCCTAAGCCAAAATATATAAATAAAAATAAATAAAAATATAAATATTTTTATTTATATATTTTTATTGATTTCGGAGAGGAAGGCAGAGGGAGAGATAGAAACATCAATGATGAGAGAGAATCGATCTGGGGATCGCTTCCCACACGCCCCTACTGGGGATTGAGCCCACAACCCAGGAATGTGCCCTTGACCAGAATCGAACCCAGGACCCTTCAGTCTGCAGGCCGTGGCTCTATCCACTGAGCAAAACCATCTAGGGCGACCCATGGCCTATTTAAAACTGCTGCAATAGGCTGAACAGGGGTCTTACCACGATAGTGTTACCTGATAATGAGGGTGTCTCTCCTTATGTTGGGGTAATCATAACTGCAGTGAAGTAAAGACACACCCATGGAGCCTGCAAAGGGTTTCCACGCACACAATGCAATTTACTTGGTGTGGCACCTGAAGAGGGTGAGCAGAACCTTGGAAGGACATGAGGTCTCCAAGACCAGGGGCTAGAGGGAAAGCATGTGCTGAGCATTCTGCGCTGTGAGTTATAATCTCTATGCACTGAGTGGCCAGATTATTATGATCTCTGAACCCATAATAATCTGGCCACTCAGTGTATATCCTATATAATAAAAGGCTAATATGCAAATTGTCCCCTCGACCAGGAGTTCGACCAGAAGGCAGGCCGGCCAACTGCCCATGTCCCCTCCCTCTGGCCAGGCTGGCTGGACCCCACCCATGCACGAATTCATGCACTGGGCCTCATATATATATCTATATCTATATCTATATCTATATATATATATATATATATATATATATATATATGTGTGTGTGTGTGTGTGTGTGTGTGTGTGTGTGTGTGTGTGTGTGTGTATTCATTCACACACACACACACACATATATACATACTGATACACTGAGTGGCCAGATTATTATGGGTTCAGAGATCATAATAATCTGGCCACTCAGTGTATATAAAAGTCTAATATGCTAAGTGTCCTGTCGGTCGACTGACTGGTCGCTATGACGTGCACTGACCACCAGGGAGCAGATGCTCCGACTGGTAGGTTAGCTTGCTGCTGGGGTCCAGCCAATCAGGACTGGGCAAGATGTGTCGGACACATCCTGGAGCCCTCCCGAGGTCCCTTCCCAGCCACCGGCCCAGTCGGAACTGGGCGAGATGGCCCTGATCAGCCCTGATCGCCAGCCAGGCGGAGGGACCCCACCCCCATACTCAATTGTTTGTATGCTTTATAACTTCATGGTTATGTTAGTTCTTTTCCTGGAACATATTTCTCTCATTTCCTCATCTGGGTAGTATTTCACATCTCACCTCCAGGAAGTTTTCACTAATCTGTCACACCACAGGTTGGATGAGAAGTCCCCCCCCCCTTTTTTTTCTTCCATAGCTAGTCTTCAATATCTAATAAAGAAATATTATGTTTTTATCTCATAGCTGTGAGAATCTTGGGAATTAGGTTCATTCTTTTGTCCTTATTGCTTAGCACAGACATGCAAAACAATGTCAGTCATAGACATGAGCCAGAGTTACTGGTTAGTTCTAGAAGGGAGAGATCAGTGGGGAATAGAGTACAAGGGAAGGCTTCATAGAAATCGTGACACTTAAAGCTATCTGTAATTCCTTGGCGGATATTGATGAATGTGTAAGCACCTTATTTTGGGCAGGGACAGCCTAAGACAGTAATGGATTTTTTTTGATGGTGTCTTTCTACAGGTTGATATGTCACACCTCTCGCCAGAGGAGCAATGGAGGTAAGTGTGACAGTGTGGGCCCCTCAGGCTGGGGACTATAGGATAATCCAACTAGTAGAGTTGTATATCTATTCTTTTTGCTTCCTTGTCTGTGGGAGACAGTGAGTCATGACCAGTAGGCTAGGTCTTTTGGGATTTTTTTCCAGTACATGGGTCACTTCTGGGTAGCTCCCTTGGTCCTGGGAAGCAAATGCATAAATGTACCAAACTATCTGGGTTTTAATACTAGTTGTACCATTTCCTAGCTAGGTGATCTTCGGCAGGTTACTTAACTTGCCTTAGTTTTTTTCATTTGTCAGGTGTGGATCAAAATAGTACCTGTACCTCATAGAGTTGTGAGGATTAATATATGTGAAATTCTTAGAACAGTGCCTGGCCTGTGGTAAGCTCCAGTGTTACCTACTTTGAAGATGATTATCATCATTAACATTATCATCATTATACATTAAACAGGGCAGCGGGATCTGATTGAGAAAATGGGAGAACTCAATTTGCTGGTTATTTGCTGTGTACCCAGAGTGGGCCAACAAATATCTTATTGTCATGATTTCTAATTAGTAAAGGAGTTTCAGAGTGATTGCCCCACAAACGTCACAAGATGGCTGACCAGTGAGCTGAAGTCAACCAAATAAAACCTAATAATGAGAAAAAAACCTTTTAGATTAAAACTATTGATTGTAAAAATATAGAATGGCAAAAATATTAACTCATATGACAAACCCAACAAGATTTTAGATGACTTTCAGCTTAATATGCACCAGTTGTGTACCTCAGCTACTGAAATAATTCAAATCATTTGGAAGATGTTCATAGAAATATGTTATCAGCCTTAACGTAGGGACAGTGCCATTGTGCTCTGCTACACTGAGGCCACAGTGGATGTTGCAGACACTACAGTATAAGAAAATCTTTGGCTAGATAATGTCTCAAAGAAGGCAACCAGGATTAATGGTCTTCACATTATGTTTTATTAATAGTATTTATAAGATCTAGAACTAAAAATAAATAAAATAAATATCTAGAACTAAAAAGGCTAGGAAAATGGTGATAGTAACAGGATAGTTTTTGGTTTTGTTTTTAAAAAATAAGATCATGAGAAATCTTTGAAGGGGCAGCATTGGAAAAGAAGAGTGGATATATCCTTTATTGTTCCAGAATATAGGTTTAGGTCCAATGCATTGGAGCTATAGAAAGATAGATTTTGTATTATTATCAGAAACATTTTTAATAATCATGGTATATTGAGAGGTAGAGAACCTTCTGCCTCTTTTTATTGATTTCAGAGAGGAAGGGAGAGGGAGAGAGAGAAACATCAATGATGAGCGAGAATCACTGATTGGCTGCTTCCTGCACGCCCCCTACTGGGGATTGAGCCCACAACCCCGGCATGTGCCCTTAACTGGAATTGACCCCAGGACCTTTCAGTCCGCAGGCCGACGCTTTATCCACTGAGCCAAACTAGCTAGGGCCCTCCTACCTCTTAAAGCATTGAAGTGTTAGTCCTTCATAAGCACATATGAGTACCTACAATGTGTCAGACACTGCTGGTTCTAGAATAGATTACTTTAAGAGGCATGTTCTCAAGCCAATAGAAGTATTCCATACAAAGGATAGCAAAAATAATTTTTCCATTGAGTGGGAACTTGAAATAGATGTCTTCTTTGGTCTTTTCTAGATTCTTTCATTGTGCACATCCATTAAGTTATATATTGTCTGAGAACAAGAAATGTATTTCTTATCTTTATAATTCCCCACAGTCCTTAGGTTTTTAAAGTGTTACTTGTCCTTTTAGTTTAGCTTATTCTCACAATAAGCCTATGAGGGAGGCGGAAAAGATATGGACTCCTTTTGACAGATGAAGAAATTGTGATGTAGAGTTGTTAATTTTCTTGGTCAAGGCCACAACCTTAACCATTTGTACGCCATAAATGTCCATAGACGCAAGCGGCAGACCTTTTTAAATTAAATTCAAAATATTGTGGCAGTTAACTGGTTAAAGTTTCTTACTCCTAACCTTATCATCTTTTTTTTTTTTTTTCAAATATATTTTATTGATTTTTTACAGAGAGGAAGGAAGAGGGATAGAGAGTTAGAAACATCGATGAGAGAGAAACATCGATCAGCTGCCTCTTGCACACCTCCTACTGGGGATGTGCCCGCAACCAAGTTACATGCCCTTGACCGGAATCGAACCTGGGACCTTTCAGTCTGCAGGCTGACGCTCTATCCACTGAGCCAAACCGGTTTTGGCTAACCTTATCATCTTTTTGTCAGATTCTCTCACCCAGGATAGTGTTTTATGTAAAGTGCACCCTTAGATGCTGTGGCTGGCTGGCTGACTGACATTTGGCTGCCCACTGAGTTTCAGCCCCTAACATTATATTATGAAAAATGTTAGACATACAGAAAGTATGAAAGAAATGCACAGTGAACACCCTTACACTCACCACCTAGATTCTACAATTAACTTTTTGCTATATTTGCTTTATCATTTACCCATAATTCATCCCACTGGGTTCTTCTTGCCCTCGGGAACTCCATGAAGATAGCATTTATGTTGTCCTTTCCTTCCCTTCCTATCCCCCTCCCTATACATGGAAAACTTGTACAAAAGCTCCTGACCACACGCTATATTTGTATTTGGTTTTCTGACTAAATTCTTCCTTATTCTTTTCCCTTGGCTGACTCTGACCCAGAGTAATAGGAGTAACTATTCTTCTCTGTTCTTAGGAAAAGCTTTTTGCCTGTATTGACCAAGGAAATAGTTTGCTGCCAATCCTCAGGACAAGAGAATGCCAGCCTTAGATTAAATAAGAGTTTCTTAAGTCCTTGAGGCTATTTCCCTGTGGATGCTGATGGCGAAGTCACTCTTGAATTAATATAAAGTCAAAGCAGTCTAGATTTTTCAGGCTGTAAATAGTTTTCAGGATCCCTGGTCCTGACAGAGAGGGTAGGACAAATAAAGCAAAACTTTAACCCTAGAATTAACACACTTTTGCAGTGCTACTCCTTTATTGGTATCATAAATACTAAGATTATGAGGCTTTGTGGCTATAATCTTCTCTTTGGTTTGTTTTCTTTTCAATGACAGAATTAAATAGGTCTGAAATGGGCAGTGACACAGGCTTCTGGGATCTTTTTCCTGCAACAGGAAAGGTGTCAGTTGTATCTGCCATTGGAGGCAGGCAGCACACAACCCACATTTAATCCAATAGCTGAGCTTGGTTATTGGGCCCATAGAACCCCTATTCTATGCCAGAATGCCTGTCCTCTAGGGCGGCGGTCGCCAACCAGTGGTCCATGGACCACTGGTGATCCATGAGGTCCGAAAGGTTGGTGACTGCTGGTTTAAGGAAACCTTTGGAGCAGCGGTTGCTCCTAGATCGCTGCTCTAGGGCATATACTTAGTACCCTACAGCTCCAAAATACAGGAGTGTGTTCTGAACTTTGCACGGGTAAAATATCCCTGGGAAGCACTACCTCTTTACCACCACACCAGCCCTAACCTGGCTAACCCCATCTGTTTGACTTTCAGGATCGAGCATGCACGCATGCATGCCAAACACCGTGGTCATGAAGCCATGCATGCCGAAATGGTCCTCATCCTCATCGCTACCTTGGTGGTGGCCCAGCTGCTCCTGGTGCAGTGGAAGCAGAGGCATCCTCGCTCCTACAATGTAAGCCATTTTGACTCTCTCTCCTTTGTCTGCCAGTAATCAAGAGACCCTTCCTAAGTATTCTAGGATCCAGCCTAAGCCAAGCCACATGTAGGCAGAGAATGGACAATAATAATGAACTTTATGTATGAATGGTGAATTGTGTATGGTGGGTGTGTGTTTAAGGTGCAAGTGATTCAGAGGGTGAAAACAGGGATAGAACCTGAGACTACTTTTATGGCCAGAAAAGGTAGGCCCTTCCTTTTAAATATTTTGGGACATATTCATGAAGAAGATATTCATTAGGAACTATTGAAATAGAGGGAGAAGTTATCACTTGACTGGGAAGGTAAAGCGTCCAATAAATTTTATAGGTAGGATTTAGATTAATTTTTTTTTTAAAAGCAGTATGAGGAAATGAGGAATAACGTATAGAGCAATACTCATAAATGACAGAAGTAAATCCTTATCAGCAATTACTTTAAATGTAAATGGATTAAATTCTATTAAAAGACAGAGATTAGTAGATTGTATTAAAAAACCACCATAAAAAAACCCCCACTATGATTCATTTATATATTGTCTGTAAGAGACACACTTTATTATTTATTTATTTTTTTTGTTAATCATCACTTGAGGATATTTTTTTCCATTGCTTTTTAGAGAGAGTAGAAGGGAGGAAAGGAGTCGGGGGTTGGGGGGTGGAGGGGAGAGAAACATTGACGTAAGAGAGACACATTGACTGGTTACCTCCCACAAGTACCCTGACCAGGGCCAAGAATCAAACCTGTAACCCCCGTATGTGTCCTTGACTGGCAGTCGAATCTGGGACCCCTTGGTGTGTGGGCTGATGCTCTATCCACTGATCAATACCAGTCAGGGCTATAAGAAATTCACTTTAGATACAAAGACACAGAGATTGAAAGTAAGATATTCCATGTATGCCAACAAATTAGACAACCTAGAAGAAAATGGATGTATTCCTAGAAACATATAATCTTCCAAGACTGAATCATGAAGAAAAAGAAAATCTGAATATACTGATTACTAGTAAGGAGATTGAATCAGTAATAAAAAATTTTTAAAAAACAATAGTCCAGGACCAGACAGTTTCACTGGTGAATTCTATCAAACATTCAAAGAAGATTTTAGTAGCTATCCTTCTCAACTTCTTCTAAGAAATTGAAGAGGAGGAAATGCTTCCAAACTCATTTTACGAGGCCAGCATTACCCTGGTACCAAAACCAGACAAATATACTACAAAAAAATAAAATTACAGGCCAACATCATTGATGAACATAGATGCAGAAATTCTCAGCAAAATTTTTAGCAAATCTAATTCAGTAATACAGTAAAAAGATCATGCATTGTGATCAGGTGGGATTTATTCCAGGGGTGCAAGGATGGTCCAGCATCCACAAATTAATCATTGTGATATACCACATTAACAAAATGAAGGATAAAAATTATATCATCTCCATAGATGAAGAAAAAGCTTCTGACAAAATTCAACATCTATTTAAGATTTAAACTCTCAACAGAGTGGGCATAGAAAAAGACTACATAGACAAAATAAAAGCCATGTATGTCAAACCCACAGCAAACATCGTATCAATGGTAAAAAGATGAAAACTTCTTTCTATGATCAGGAACAAGACAAGAATGCCCATTCTCACCACTTTTATTCAACATAATATGGGAAGTCCTAGTCACCACAGTTAGGCAAGAAAAAGAAAAGCCTCAGCTGGTTTGGCTCAGTGGATAGAGCGTTGGCTCGTGGACTTAAGGAAGGGTCACAGGTTCGATTCCAGTCAAGGGCACGTACTTCGGTTGCAGGCTTGATCTGTGTGCGGGAGGCAATCAATCAATGTGTCTCTCTCACATCGATGTTTCTCTGTCTCTTCCTCCCTTCCATTCTCTCTAACAATCAATGGAAAAATATTGGGAGAGGATTAACCAAAATAAATAAATGAATGAATGAATAAATAAATGGCATATAAATTGGAAAGAAAGAAATCTGAAATAAATTATATATAGAAAACCCAAAAGACTTTGCCAAAGAAGTACTAGAACTACTAAATGAATTCAGTGATGTTAATAGGACACAAAATTGATATACAGAAATCTGTGGTGTTTCTGTATATCTATACAAGTTCTCAGAAAGAAAAATTAATAATCCCATTTATAATTACATCAAAGAGAGTAAAATACCTAGGAATAAATTTAACCAAGATGGTTGAAAGACCTATACACTGAAAAGTATAAGGCTGATTAAATAAATTGAGGAAGACATAAATAAATGGAAAGATACTCTACTCATGGATTGGAAGAATTAATATTGTTAAAATGTCAATATTACACAAAGCAGCCTACAGATTCAGTGTAACCCCTAACAAAATTCCAGTGACATTTTTCACAGAACTAGAACAAAGAATTCTGAAATTTGTATGGAATTACAAAAGATCCTGAATAGCCAAAGCAATCTTGAGAAAGAACAATATTGAGAAAGAACAAAACAAAGAAGAACAAATCACACTTACTGATTTCAAATTATACTACAAATCTGTAGTAATCAAAATAGTATTGTATGGATATAAAAACAGACACTCAGATCAATGGAACAGAATTGAGAGCCAAAATTAAACCCAAACATATATGGAAAATTAATTTACAACAAAGGAGCCAAAAACATAATAGTGGAGAAAGGATACACACTTTATAAATGGTGTTCGGAAAACTACCGTGTTTTCCCGAAAATAAGACAGTGTCTTATATTAATTTTTGCCCCCAAAGATGCGCTAGGTCTTATTTTCAGGGGATGTCTTATTTTTCCATGAAGAAGAATATGGTACACATTTATTGTTAAATGAAAATAAAGGAAATTTATTACCTGTATACGGTACAGTAGTACGGTAGTTGTCAACACAAACCAGACAAACTGTGAATCCTACAGTATCAAGAATTTACTCATTTATTCAATGACAATCATGTCATCATCTTCTGGAACATCATCATAACAATCCAATTCCTGAATTTCCTGGTGAATTTCTTGTGACTCCATTTCTTTCAGAATCAGTGGACCAAATCTCTCATGTTTAGCAATAGCACTGTCTTTAAATGAGTACTTCTTGTCAAGGTAGCCTGCTCGCAGTGCATTTGCAATGCAACTGTCAGTGATTTTCTCCCATGAATTCTTCACCCAAGTCACAACTTCTTGCAGTTTAGGTTTCACAAAGTTTCCACGCTGATTTCTCTCCATTCTATTTTCAATGTAGTCATTAATTTCCATGCGCAAATTGTCTTTGAATGGCTTGTTTATTGCAATATCAAGAGTCTGGAGATAGGCCGTCATTCCTGCGGGAATCATTATCTGATCTATTTTTCTTTCGTGAAGAAATGTCCTCATGTCTTTAGCGCGGTGAGTGCTGGCTGCATCCCAGACTAGCAGACCTCTTTGGCTCCCTCGCATAACAAGCGGCAGCATTAAATCGACCCACTTCCTTATAACTGCTTGTGTGGCCCAGGCTTTTTGAGTTTCAAGAATAAAAACGCTCAAAACACGTTCAATCTTTTCCTTCTTGCCCTTAGAAATGATTAAAGGTGGGATTTTAGTGCCATCCAGACAAATTGCCAAAATACAGGAAACACGTGCACTTTCGTAAGCAGTGGAGGGAATGTACGCCAAGGAGGCACCCCGCTGTTCAATTGTTGTTTGAGATGATTGGCCCATAAACACTGCAGTTTCATCCATAGCAATCATGTTGGAAAGATTGTATTTAGAGAAGTCAGCATCATCAATAAAGGACTTGAATGCAAGTGCTCGCTTAATAACTTGAGTATCTTCCAACCTAAACAGTGTTGTAGATCTTCTTAAAGACAGTTCACTTCGCTGAAGGAAATTATCCAGCCAGTGCTGTGATGCTTTGAAGTCTTCGGGGGCTATGTCAAACTGTGGTGCCATTGCAAGGGCAAATTCTTGAATCGGAGCCCTATTCACAACCAAAGCCTCTGCTCTCCTGTCAACAACCCATTCACAGATCAGGTCTTCCAGCTCGGAAAATAATGGTTGCCGACCTGATCCACACTTGCGCTTTTTAGCATTTCCCTTGTCCACTTGTTCAATGAGGTTACCATACTCTGCTCGCCATTTTCGGACCAATCAGATACTCAACATCTTCTCTTTGCAGAAAGCAGTAAGATTTTGGCCCCAAGAGTCTTCCACGATTCCTTTCTTGTACTCCACGGAGTAGCTTTTTCTTTTTGCGCTCATTTCTAGGGGTAAAAAAAAAGGAATTGGGGTATCAAGGTGGGGGGAGGGGGATCACTCAAAATAACACAGGGGGGATCAGAGGGGGGAATCAAAATGGCACAGGAGAAGCAGAGGGGGGATTACCATTTTAGTAACCCCTTTTGATCCTCCTGTGTCATTTTGATTGTCCCCTCTGATCCTCCTGTGTCATTTTAAGTGATCCCCCTCCCCCCACCCCTGTGCCACTGAACACCTTCACCAGACATCCCTCCTACCCCTTTATCAGACATTTACCCCCTGGGGCCTGCCTGGGGACTGTCACTGGGCTTGCTGGGGCCTGGATCTGGGCTGGAGCAGGGTCTGCCACTGACTGAGAACCTTCAGTCATCATGAAGGCGGCCGCGAGCATCAGGTAGTGTCACCAGAGACAGACCAGCACTCACCACCTTCGCCGCGTCCCGTCCGCTCTAATCCTCCTGTTCTTCTACACGCATCTGCGAAAGTCTCCTCCTCTCTCCCACCCCGCGCTCACCGCTCACTCCGACCTCCGCTCCGCCTCCACACAGCAGTGACGTCAGGACTCTGCGTAATGTCACTGATTGCTAGACGCCAGTCGGGACGGCCCTAGCGACCAGTTTACGGTAAATTAATTTCATTCTGAGACAGAGCCTGGGGGCCTTATTTTCGGGGGATGCCTTATATTCTACTCAGAAGGAAACCTGTAAGTAGGTCTTATTTTCGGAGGATGTCTTATTTTCGGGAAACACGGTAGACTGCCACATGAAAAGAACGAAACTAGACCACTATCTTATACCATGCAAAAAAATTTATTTGAAATGGATTAAAGACTTGAATATAAGACCTGAAATTATAAAATTCCTAGAAAATAGCATAGTCAGTGAGCTCCTTGATACTGGTCTTAGCAGTGGTTTTGTGGATGTGATTTAAAAGGCAAGGTAAACAAAAACAAAAATAAATGGGATTACTTCAAACTATAAAGTTTCTGCATAGCAAAGGAAACCATCAGTCAAATGGAAAGGCACCCTAGTGAATGGGATAAGATACTTGAAAATCTTACATCTGATATTCAAAATATATAAAAACCTCATACAACTCAATAACATAGAATCAAAGAACCAATTAAGAAATGGGCAGAGGATCTGATTAGACAGGTTTCCAAAGAAGAAATACAGATGGCCAATGAGTACATGAAAAGATACTCAACATCACTAATTACGAGGCAAATGCAAATCCAAACCACAATGAGCTATCATTTCATATGTGTTACATTGACCATATACAAAAGATAAGAAATAACAAGTGTGGGAGAGGATATGGACAGAAGGCAACCTGCCTGGCTGGTGTGGCTCAGTGGTTGAGTATTGATCCAGGAACCAAGAGGTCACTGATTTGATGATTCCCGGTCAGGGCACCTGCCTGGGTTGCGGGGCTTGATTCCTAGTTGAGGGGTGTGCAGGAGGCAGCTGATTGATGATGTTTCTCTCATTGATGTTTCTATCTCTCTATCCCTCTCCCTTCCTCTCTCTCTAAAAAAAATCAGTAAAAACGTATTAGAGAGAGAGAGGGAAGGGAACTCTATTATACTATTAACTAGAGGCCTGGTGCATGAAATTTGTGCACTCGGGGTGGGGGGCGCGGCCCTCTCACAGTCTGGGAGACCTCAGGGGATGTCCGACTGACAGCCATCAGTCGGACATCCTTAGCGCTGCCACAGAGGCAGGAGAGGCTCCTGCCACCGCCGCTGTGCTCTCCAGCCATGAGCCCAGCTCAGGGCTTCTGGCTGAGCGGTGCTCCCCCTGTGAGAGCGCACTGACCACCAGGGGGCAGCTCCTGTGTTGAGCGTCTTCCCTCTGGTGGTCGGTGAATATCATAGTGACCGGTCATTCTGCTGTTTGGTTAATTTGCATATTAGCCTTTTATTATATAAGATAGGAATGTAAACTAGGTGCAGCCACTATAGAAAACAGTAAGCAAATTCCTGAAAAAAAGAACAAAATTACAGTATGACCCAGCAATTCCATTTCTGGGTTTTATCTGAAGAATACAAAAACACTGATTTGAAATGATACATACACCCCTATTTCATTGCAGCATTATTTACAATAGCTAAGATATAAAAACAATGTAAGTGTCCATCCATGGATGAATAAAGAAGAAGTGGTACATAATATACAATGGAATATTATCTATATACTAGAGGCCCGGTGCACAAAACTCATGCACGGGTAGGGTCCCTAGGCCTGGCCAGTGATCAGGCCCCATCAGGTTTCCTGCCTCCCTGTGCACTGCCACCATGTGGTCCCTTGTCCCCTCCCACCCCCCGGCCTCCCCCACCATGCGGTCCCCGTCCCCTCCCACCCCCTGGCCTCCCCCTTCCTTGCTCCCTCAGCACCCTGCCTCCGCCACTGGCTGCCTACCATGTTCTGCGCCACCCCCTGGTGGTCAGCGCACGTCATAGTGAGTTATCAAACTCCCATTCTCCCGGTTGAACTCCCGAGGAGACATTTTGCATGTTAGCCTTTTATATATACAGACTAGAGGCCCGATGCATGAAGATTCATGCAAGAATGGGTTTTCCTTCCCCTGGTTGCTGGCACCGCCTTTGTTCTGGCCAGAGCCGCCTTTCTGCTCTGGCCTAGAGCTGCATTTCCCCTCCGTCCCGGAGCCGCCTTTCTGCCTTCCCACACTGCCCAGAGGTCCGGAGTGGCTGAGGGCGGTGCGAAATGCCTGCATCATCGCCATGTGCCTGCGTCGTCGCCATGGTGACATTGGGTTAATTTGCATACTCCTGATTAGCTGGTGGGTGTCGCGAAGGTACGGTCAATTAGCATGTTACTCTTTTATTAGGTAAATATAAAAGCCAAGTGACCAGAATGACCAGTCGCTATGACATGCACTGTGGTAGCCAACTGGCCTGATTGGGGCCCCAGTTGGCCCCCCCGCAACTTCCCGTGGCCCCCTCTGGCCAGCCCGACCCCCAGTCAGCCCCAATTGGCCCCAAATTTGTGCACGAATTCATGCACCGGGCCTCTAGTTTAGTCATAAAAAGGTGAAATCTTCCCATTTGAGACAGTGTGGGTGGACCTTGAGGATATTATGCTAAGTGATATAAGTTTGATGAAGAAAGACTAATACTATATGATTTTATGTGGAATCTAAAAACGAATAAACAAAATACAACAAAAACAAACTGTTAGATACAGAGAACAGATTGGTGGTTACTAAAGGGGAGGAGGGTTGGAAGTGGGTGAAATGTTGAAGGAGGTCACCTCTAGGGTGATGGATGGTAACTAGATTTTTAGTAGTGATCACATTGTAGTGTATACAGATGTTGAAGCATAAAGTTTTATACCTGAAACTTATATAATGTTATGTACTGATATTATGTCAAAAAATAAAAAAGTATCTTCATCCCAAATAAATATATTCCAAATGATAACCAAAAGAGAGCTGTGTTGGCTCTTAAGTATCAGACAAAATAGACTTTAAATTTAAAAAAGGTTACAAATGACATTTTTTTGTTTTTTGTTTTGTTTTTTTTAATCCTTGCCTGAGGATATTTTTCCATTGATTTTTAGAGAGTGGAAGAGAGAGCGAAAGACAGAAATATTGATGTGAGAGAATCACTGATTGGCTGCCTCCTGCCTGCCCCCACTGGAGATTGAGCCCAATACCCAGGCATGTGTCCTGACTGGGAATTGAACTGTGATCTCCTGGTCAATGTTCAACCACTGAGCCCTGCTGGCTGGGCTGTAAGAGTTTTTAATATAATCTTGATACCAGACCATTATAAGATATATGATTTACAAATATTTCTCTCATTCTATGGGTTGGTTTCTCACTTTCTTTATAGTGTCCTTTAATGTATAACATCTGTCAGTTTGATGAACTCCAGTTTATTTATTTTTTTATTTAATATATTTGACGTATAACATTGTATAAATTTAGGTGTCAACGTTTAATTTTATACAGTTGTATATTGTAATACTAGAGGCCCAGTGCATGAAATTCATGCACTTGCAGGGGGGTCCCCTCAGCCCGGCTGCGCCCTCTCACAGTGTGGGAGCCCACTTGCCTAAGCCATCAGTCAGACATCCTTAGTGCTGCCGTGGAGGTTCCCGCTACCACCGCTGTGCTCCATGCCAGAGCAGAAAGGTGGCTCTGGCCAGAGCGAAGGCGGTGCCAGCAGCCAGGGGAAGGAAGGCCCATTCTTGCATGAATCTTCATGCATCAGGCCTCTAGTCTATATATATAAAAGGCTAACATGCAAAATGTCTCCTTGGAAGTTCTACTGGGAGAATGGGAGTTTGATCGCTCGCTATGATGTGCGCTGACCACCAGGGGGCGGCGTGAAACATGGTGGGCAATCAGTGTGCTGTGGGAGCACACTGACCACCAGGAGTAGCTCCTGCATTGAGCGTCTGCCCCCTGGTGGTCAGTGCGTATCATAGCGACCAGTCGTTCCACCATTTGGTCTATTTGCATATTAGCCTTTTATTATATAGGATGACAGCCACTGTAGCACTATTTAGCACCTCTGTCACATTACATCACTAACTTTTCTTTTTAGTGATTGGAATAATTTAAGTTCTAGTCTCTTAGCAAGTTTGATAATATAGTACAATATTGTTGTCTGTATTCATTATACAGTTGACCCCTGAACAATGCTGTGGTTAGGAGTGTTGAACCCTATGCAGTTGAAAATCTGCATATAACTTTTGACTCCTCCAAAACTTCAGTGTCTCTTGGTATTTGTGGGGCATTCATCCCAGGACCCCCATGGATACCAAAATCTGCAATCTCAAGTCCCTTATATAAAAAATGGTGCAAAACATTGCATATAGTTGGCCCTTACTATCTGCGATTTCCAACCATGGAGAGAAAATGTTTTTGATCTGCAGTTGGTTGAATCTGTGGATGCAAAACCTGGGGCCAACTCTATACCCATTGAAAGAAATCTGAGTATAAGTGGACCCATGCAGTTCAAACCCAAGCTGTACTGTGCTACAGCTCTCCAAGCCTTATTTACTCCTCATTGTACGTTTATACCCTTAAACCTATATTTTATTTTTCTGCTTGTGCTTTTAGTGTCATATTTAAGAATCCATTGCTAAATCCAAGATTATTAAGATTTACTCTATGTTTGCTTTGAATAGTATTATACTTTTAGCTCTTAAATTTAGGTCTCTGGTCCATTTTGAGTTAATTTTTTATATATGATGTGAGTTAAGAGTCTAACTTTATTCTTTTGCCAGTTGTCCTAGCACAGTGGTTCTCAACCTTTCTAATGCCACGACCCTTTAATACAGTTCCTCATGTTGTGGTGACCCCCAACCATAAAATTATTTTCCTTGCTACTTCATAACTGTAATTTTGCTACTGTTAATGAATCGTAATATAAATATCTGTGTTTTCCGATGGTCTTAGGCGACCCTGCTAGCAGTTCTCAACCTGTGGGTCATGACCCACAGGTTGAGAACCGCTGCTGTAGAGCCTCCTTCCCTCTATCGCTGCTGTAGAGCCTCCCTCCCTCCCTCCCTCCCTCCCTTCCTTCTTTCCTTCTTTCCTTCCTTCCTTCCCTCCTTCCCTGAGGATATGTTTCCATTGATTTTCCCCCGCCCCTCCGATCGCTGGCTCAGCCCCTGCCCAAGCCTAAATCCTCGGGCCAACAAACAGTCTTAGAGTTTGTAACTAGAAACACATCTAGGCAAAATCCCAGAAGTGTACTGCAGAAAAAAGGAAAATGAAGATTTCTTGTAGCAGAACTTAAAGTCATATCCTTAAGAATAATCAGGCCGAGGCTTTATGCTTGGGCAGGGGGCCCCCTGCCCCTCCGATGGCCGGCTCGGAGTGACCTGGGTGCCAAGGATGTTCCCAGGACCCAGGTACATATGCAAATTAACCACCATCTTTGTTGGGTTAATTTGCATACTCATTCTGATTGGCTGTGGGTGTAATGGAGGTATGGTCAATTTACATGTTTGTCTATTATTAGGTAAGATATATATATTAGAATATATATTAGAGGCCCGGTGCGTGAATTTGTGCATGGGTGGGGTCTAGCCAGCCTGGCCAGGGGCAGGCGACATGGGCAGTTGGCCGGCCTGCCTGCTGGTCGAACTCCTGGTCAAGGGGACAATTTGCATATTAGCCTTTTATTATATAGGATTACACTGAGTGGCCACATTATTATGCGTTCAGAGATCACAATAATCTGGCCACTCAGTGTATATGCCAGTGCTTATGCTAATACCACACTTTTGATTGCTATAGCAGTCTAATAAGTGCTGAAATTGGGAAGTGTGAGTGCTCTAACTTTGTTCCTTTTTAGGATTGTTTTGACTATTCTGGGTCCTGTGCAATTCCATATTAATTTTAAGACCACCTTTTCAATTTCAGGAGGAAAAAAAGGCAACTGTGATTTTGATAAGGATCGCACTGACTCTGTAGATTGCTTTGGAAGTATTGCCATCTTAACAATGTTAATCTTTGCATTCATGAACACGATTTGTCTTTCATTTATTTAGATCTTCTTTAATTTCTTTTATTAATTAATGTTTTGTACTTTCCAATGTACATATTGTGCTTCCTTGGTTAAATTTATTCCTAAGTATTCTTTTTGATGCTATTGTGAATGGAATTCTTAATTTTCTTTTTGGATTGTTCATTATTAATATGTAGAAATACAGCTGACTTTGTGTCTTGATTTTGTATCTTGTAACGTCGCTGAATTTGTGTATTAATTCTAATAGTGTTTTGTATGGATTTTAAAAATATTTTTTATATATAAGATCATGTCTTCTGCTTTACTTTTTTTCCAATTAGGTGCCTTTTTATTTCTTTTTCTCTCCTAATTGCTCTGGCTAAAACTTTCAGTATAATGCTGAATAGTGTGGAATGAAAAAAGAGTCTGGAAGCTTTGCCAGAAATAAATGACAAAGGGTCTTAGAGTTTGTAACTAGAAACAACATCTAGGCAAAATCCCAGAAGTGTACAGCAGAAAAAAGGAAAATTAAGAGTTCTTGTAGCAGAACTTAAAGTCACATCCTTAAGAATAATCAGTTTTGCATTCAAGGTCTTAGGGATTGGTCTAGGATGGTTAGAAGTCAGGTGTCAGGCTCTCTGGATGATGGATGCCAGGTGGTCTGTTGGATGATTGCCAGCAGGTCTAGTCACATCCTGAGCTCTTTAGGGGGTAGTCAGAGGTTTATCTGCAGGTAAATGGATGTTTAGACTTTGACACAGGACTGGAAATTTGAAAAGTTTAAATTTTCAGTTTAGTTAAGACAAGAAAAAGAATTGATTCCTCATGCCTCAACCTTCATAATGTTAATAGTTTAGCAGCTTGGTTAAAGTGACTCCATTTTGTATTTCCCCTGTCTTCACCCTTTCTTCATTTGTGAAGTGGGCATCAGTGTCTTTTTCCTGACCTTGGGGAAGCTTTCAGTTTTTAACTTTAAGTGTGTTAGCTGTGGGTATTTCATAAATGCCCTTTATCATGTTGAGGAAGTTGCCTTCTATTCCTAGTTTGTCAAATGTTGTTCTTGTTTTTTTGTTTGTTTGTTTTTTATCACAAATGGGGGTGTTGGATTTCTCAAATGCGTTTTCTACATCATTGAGATGATCATGTGCATTCCTGCAATAAATCCCACTACATTGTGATGTACATAATCCTTTCAATGTGCTGCTGGATTGATTCGATTTGCTAGTATTTTGTTGTGGATTTTTGCCTCTATATTCATAAGGAATTTTGGTCTGTAATTTTCTTGTCATGTATTTGTCTTGCTTTGGTAATAGGGTAATGCTGGCCTCATAGAATGTCTTAAGAAATGTTACCTTCTTTCCTATTTTCTGAAGAACAGAATTTTGGTGTACTATAAAAAGTTTTGAAGTGGGGAATCAGGTGATCTAAGATCTATTTCTAGCACCTCTGCTAATAATTGGCAATAGACCTTGGACAGATTACTTCCTCCCTTTTAGCCTTTCTTTCCTCATCCTGATTTCATCTTTAAAGTTGGGGTTTAAGTCTGACTGGTGTGGCTCAGTGGTTGAGCATCAACCTATGAACCATGAGGTCACAGTTCAATTCCCCATTAGGGCACATGCCTGGGTTGTGGGTTTGATCCCCAGTGGGCATTGTGCAGGGGGCAGCCAATCAATTATTCTCTCTCATAATTGATGTTTCTATCTCTCCCTCTCCCTTCCTCTCTGAAATCAATAAAAATATACTTAAAGTGAGGGTTTAAGACTAGATGATTGCTAAAGTCTCCTTAAGCTCTAAAGCAGCAGTCGCTGCGAGGTCCGAAAGGTTGGCAACAACTGCTCTAAAGTATGTTTTCATGATTGTTATTCTATGTAACTCCAAAGGCCCAAATTAAAGCTAAGGAATGAGTTTTAAGAATGCAGATTTCAGCTAAGTATTATAAAGAAATTTTCAACAGTGAGAGCTGTTCCACATGGAATGAACTGTGAAGAAAATGATCTTCCCATCACAAGCTATTGTTTATTAGGGACTAGACAACCTCTTAAGGATATATGGAGGGGATTTTTTTGTGATTTTTATGGAATGTTTGGCTGGACTTACTCTCAGCTCTAAAATCTGTATCTTACTGAGTGACCAACAGAGGTGAAGGCCTGTCTTTTTCTAAAAGGACAAAGCTGACCTGAGGTTTTGTTCTGTATTATTTTGTTTTTGTTCTGATAACAAATGTTATATGCCAGAGTCTTACTCAGCAGCTGCTAGGGTTCAAGGAATCTGGAAAAGGGTCTGCGCATAAATGAATAATCTAGACATAAAATATAAACTTGGAAGGATGGGGGAGCCAGGGGAGGCTTCACTCTAGTGGCGAGCTCTCTGGCCCAGGGCTTTTAATTCATACATTTTGCCTTTTAGCAAAGCAGATATACATATCAAAGGTAAACAATAAAGGACCATCAGGTTGGGGGAATTGCCTTCAGCTGTTCCAGCAGCAGGTAATAACATGCAGATTTTCAGCCCTGCTGAAAGAGTCCATTCAACCTTTTGAGGACTTCTCGCATTTATTATGGCCTGCTGGACTTAGCCTCCAGCAGGTATACATATTTGTTATAAAAATTTTAAACAATATATATGTGACCTGGAAATAAAAAGTGCCCAGAGAGAACCACTATTAATAGTTTGTTACATTTGCATATGTTTCTATTTGTATTTTTTTTAAATAAATACATTTTTATTGATTTCAGAGAAGGGAGAGGGACAGAAAGTTAGAAACATCAATGATATGAGACAATTATTGATCAGTTGTCTCCTGCATGCTCCACACTGGAGATCGAGCCCGAAACCCGGGCATGTGCCGTGACCAGGAATTGAACTGTGACTTCCTGGTTCATAGGTTGAGGCTCAACCACTGCCATGCCAGCTGGCAGGGCTATTCGTATGTTAATATTTATATATTTTTAGATGTTAATGACATCTGTGAGGTTCTGCAACATTTCCTGCCTAAAACTAAGTCTCAAATATCTATCTATATTAGTATCTATGCCATCTCTTTTTTAAAAAATATATTTTTATTAATTTCAGAGAGGAAGGAAGAGGGAGAGAGAGATAGAAACATCAGTGATGAGAGAGAATCATTGATCGGCTGCCTCCTGCACGCTCCCCACTGGGGATCAAGCCCTCAACCCAGGCATGTGCCCTTGACAGGAATCAAACCTGGGACCCTTCAGTCCGCAGGTCGATGCTCTATCCATTGAGCCAAACCAGCTAGGACTCTATGCCATCTCTTGATCTAGTAGTGTAAATATTCTTTTAAATAGATTTTTAAAAAATATTAACTTCTGTTGATAGACATGTTAACAGTTTATTGCTGTTACAACCATGATTTAGTAAACTTCTTACATATATAATCTGCATAGCTTGGCAAGCATTTCCATAGGATGAATTTCTAGAAATGGAATTGCTGGGTCAAGAAATATACACATTTTAATTATCAGTGGATCTTGTTAAATTGCCCTCTAAAAAAGTTATAGCAGTTAACAGTTGCACCAACAGAGATGAACAGTGCTCTTAATCCAGTGTTAAAGAGAGGATAAGGAATCATCAGTATTTTTAGTCTTCGTCAGTCTAACAGGATAAAACTATCTACTTTGTTAGCTATTTCTTTAATTATTAGTGAGGTTGAGCATGTTTTCATACTGATCATTTGGCTTTTTCTGTCAGTTGTCTGTTCATATTGTTTATATGTTTGATTTTCAGTTTTTTATCAGCATTATATGTATTGTAGTTTAAAAGTCAAATAATTCTGCAAACATTAAAAAACAAAACACGTCTGTCCTCTGCCTTACCTGTATCAGTCCCTGATTCTTACTTCAGTAGCAATCACTTTTAACTTTTTTAGTTGTTTTCTGATTCTTACCCCCCTATTTTTAAATAAAATGAGTATACTGAATCTATATCTTACCTAATAAAGAGGTAATATGCAAATTGACCATCACTCCAACACACAAGATGGCTGCCCCCATGTGGACACAAGATGGCCACCACAAGATGGCCAGCATGGGAGGGCAGTTGTGGGCAATAAGGCCAGCAGGGGAAGGCAGTTAGGGGTGACCATGCCTGCAGGAGAGGGCAGTTAGGGGGGACAAGGCCTGCAGGGGAGGGCAGTTGTGGGCAATAAGGCCAGCAGGGGAAGGCAGTTAGGGGTGACCGTGCCTGCAGAGGAGGGCAGTTGGGGGTGACCGGGCAGCAGGGGAGGGCAGTTAGGGGCAACCAGGCCTGCAGGGGAGGGCAGTTGGGGGGACCAGGCCTGCAGGGGAGGGCAGTTAGGGGTGACCAGGCCTGCAGGGGAGGGCAGTTTGGGGTGACCAGGCCTGCAGGGGAGGGCAGTTAGGGGCAATCGGGCTGGCAGGGGAGCAGTTAGGCATTGATCGGTCTGGCAGGGGAGTAATTAGGGGGTGATCAGGCTGGCAGGCAGAAACGGTTAGGGGAAATCAGGCAGGCAGGCAGGCAAGCAGTTGGGAGCCAGCAGTCCTGGATTGTGAGAGGGATGTCCGACTGCCCATTTGGGCCCAATCCCACCTCAAGGGGTCCCAGATTGGAGAGAGTGCAGGCTGGGCTGAGGGACACTCCCCCCCCCCCCCCCGTGCACGAATTTCGTGCACTGGGCCTCTAGTACTATATAAAAGCCTAAGTGACCATTCGACTGTTCGACCGGTAGCTATGATGCACACTGACCACCAGGGGGCAGACGGTCAACGTACAGGCATGGAAACATGGAACAGACTGATGAATCTCAGAGGGAACTGGGGAGGCGGGAGGATGGGAAGAGATTAACCGAAGATCTTTTTTTTTTTTTTTTTTTTTTTTATTGATATTTTACAGAGAGGAAGGGAGAGGGATAGAGAGCTAGAAACATCGATGAGAGAGAAACATCGATCAGCTGCCTTCTGCACACCTCCCACTGGGGATGTGCCTGCAACCAAGGTACATGCCCTTGACCGGAATCGAACCCGGGACCCTTCAGTCTGCAGGCCGACGCTCTATCCACTGAGCCAAACCGGTTTCGGCTAACCGAAGATCTTATATGCATACTAGAGGCCTGGTGCACAGATTCTTGCACTGGTGGGGTCCCTTGGCCTGGCCTGCAGGGATTGGGTTAAATCTGTGCACTGGGCCTTCGATATCCCCCAAGGGGTCCCAGATTGCTAGAGGGCGCAGGCTAGGCCAAGGGACTCCACCAGTGTACAAATCTGTGCACCGGGCCTCTAGTATATCTATAATAAAAGCATAATATGCAAATTGACCGAACAACCGAACAACCTTCTGGATGACCACGCTATGACACGCACTGGTGCCAGGCCAGCCAAGGTGGGTGCGATGCGATTGGTCAGGGGGCCCACCATCACTCCATGATCGCCCTGCAGAGGGAGGCCCAGGTCAGCTGGCCAGTGGGGTGATCAATCGAAGGGCTCTGCAATCTCCCCAAAGAGGAAGGCCCAAGTCACCCTCTGTGGGGCGATTGATGGGGGGGCTCTGCAATTGCCCCAAAGAGGGAGGCCCAGGCCACCCTCTGCGGGGCGATTGATTGGGGGGCTCCGGGGAACCGAGGGTATGTGGCGGTGGATGCGGGCAGTGCCAGGCCAAGGGGAGGTGGGGATGCAAGGCAGCTGGGGCTGCGACGGCCTACCCTTGCATGAATTTCGTGCATCGGGCCTCTAGTATATATTCGTATATGTATATATACAGTATATATACAATTTTACTTTTAAATATTATGTATTGACTTCCTATTATGGAAGGTGATAATTACCTTATACTGTTATATCTATATCCTTCACACACACTTTTCCTCCTCCAAATTTTTTTTTAATTTAAAATTTATATTTTTAGAGAGGAAGGGAGAGGGCAAAAGAGAAACTTGGTGCATGGGACAATGCTCAACCAACTGAGCCACATTGGCCAAGGCCTCCTCTTCCTCCCAATTTTTAGTTAAATATTCCTTATTTACATTATTATGACATGTAAATATTATTCACAGTTAAGCCATGTGATGTGTTCGGTCACATATCCCTTTCTTGTTTAGGATTCCTTTGGAATGTTTCTTATTGATTTATAAGAACTCTTTATATGTTAGGAATAAGCCCTTTTACGTACTACTGCAGGTATCTTTCCCTAGTTTGCCATCTGATTTTATTCATATAATTGGTACAGACATTTTTGCAGACTAGATCAAACTCACAATCTTTTGCCCAAGTCCTTTCCTTATATTTCAACCATCCTATGGGCTGAGGATTCTATTGTTTGCTGTTCCGTTTGGATGACCCATCTTGTTATTCCTGCTTTTCCATCTTGTGCATCTAAATTTGTTCTTCCTGCCTAGAAAGATTTTAGATACTTGCTGTAGCCACCAGTTTTACAATTCTTGGGGACCTCTTACCCTTCAGGCTGCTAGGTGGGTTTTGAGGAGGAGAAGTGAGCAGAAACATAGTTGGGACATTGCTTTGTCTTCACTATTATGGAAACACTAGAGGCCTGGTGCACGAGTTCATGCATAGGCGGGGTCCCTGGGCCTGGCCGGCCTGATTAGGGCAGGCCAGCTAGGGGAAGGGATCGTGGGGGGTTGCGTGGCTGGGGGGAGGTACCACGGGAGGTTGGCCGGCTGTGGGAGGTTGCTGTGGGAGCACACTGACAACCAGGGGCACATCCTGCGTTTAGCGTCTGCCCTCTGGTGATCAGTGCATCGTCATAGTGACTGGTAGACTGGTCGACCGGTCATAACGGTCACTTAAGCTTTTATATATACACTAGATGCCCGGTGCACGAAATTCGTGCACGAGGGTGTGTGTCCCTCAGCCCAGCCTGCACCCCCTCCAATCTGGGACCCCTCGAGGGATGTCCTACCGGGATCGGGCCTAAACAGGCAGTCAGACATCACTCTCACAATCCAGGACTGCTGGCTCCCAACTGCTCGCCTGCCTGCCTGATTGCCCCTAACCACTTCTGCCTGCCAGACTGATCACCCCCTACCACTCCCCTGCCAGCCTGATCGACGCCTAAATGTTCCCCTGTCGGCCCGATCGTCCCCAAGTGCCCTCCCCTGACAGCCTGGTCACCCCCAAATGCCCTCCCCTGCATATTCTCTCTTTGTTAGATAGGGTTTTTTCTTTAACATATTGGACAGTGTACCTGCCATGGTCTTAACAAACCAGTAAAAATGTAAACCCAAACTAAAAGTGTCATAAAATAGACTTAAACAGGAATTTCATGAGACCTTGGAAAGGTGATATCATGTGGTTGTTTCTTCATTTCTTCTTTTTTTTTCTTGTTGTTTCATCTTTTGTCCTTTCTTTTTTCCTTTTATTTCTTTTCTGTCCTCTCTTTCTCAACTTTTCCGTTGGTAGAATCGTCAGTACTTGAATCTGTCTTGCTTCCATAAGACGAAGAAGAGGGAAACACACCGTCATCTGAAGAAAAAGATGATCTATGTTGGGATCGGTGGTGTTTCTGGTTTTGCTCTTTTCCCGTTTTTTTTGTCATTTCTGCCGGCCCCAGCATCTTCAGGACTTGTGCGTGGGCACTTCTTATTCATGTCTACAAAACCTCCCTGCCTTGGTGAAAACTGTAGGGGAAAAGGCCTTCCTGGGTGGGCTCAAGCCCTGCCCAAGGTGCTGAGGAACCAGGGTGGGGAGCACCCACCACCGCCCTTGCAGAGCCAACCTCCGGACCTCGGGGTACTCTCCAGTAATGTAACTGCAATGTCCCCGTTTGCCTTCAGAAATTAGTTGTAAGTTACTTCCGATGTGAAACCCTACCTCAGACATTTCCATTGCGGTTTCTAAAGATTTTAAACAAAACCCATTTACCTCCCTAACCTGGTCAGAAGTTTCTACCCAATGGGAGAGGTTTGCTGGGCAGCATGGCCCAGATATCACCCCCCATCTCCAATCACTCTGCTGGCGGCAAGGGAAGTTCCAAGGCTATAGGTGTGTGTGTGGGGGATCACTCCATGGGGGCGCAGGCCCTTTGGAGGCTGACACCCCAGGCTGCCGCTGGGAGGGGATAGCTCTGGGGGGCGCGTCTGCCTCCCAGGCCTACACCCCCGGCTGAGGATGGGAACTGATCGCTGGAGGGGGGCGGGATAGGCCGTGTGGGCGCCTCCCAGGCCTACAGCCCAGGCCGTGGCTAGGAGCGGATCGCGCCGGAGGGGTGGGGGGGGGGGGGGCACGTGTGGGCCACGGTTGGCAGTGGATCTCGCCAGGGGCGCGTGGGCGCCTCGCAGGCCGATGGCTCGGGCCGCGGCTGGCAGCGGATCACTGGCGCCTCCGAGGCCACGGCCCGGGCCGGGGCTGGGAGAGGATCCTGCCAGGGTGGTGGTGGTGGTGGGGGCGGGGGCACAGCTGCCTCCCAGGCCAACAGCCCGGGCTGCATGCTGCCTGCTCTCAGAGGCAGCCCTCTCTGGGACTTGGGGGCTCTGGTGGGCCTGAGAGGACTGGGCGCTGCCATCTTGTGTCCCTCTCCTTCCCTGTCTCAAATCAATAAAAACATTTTAAAGAAAAGAAAGAAAAAAAATACAATTTGTCAGAACAGATACAAAAAATATATAAATCTTGCCATAGCTGGTTTGGCTCAGTGGATAAGAGTATCGGTCTGCAGACTTAAGGCTCCCAGGTTCGAGTTCGGTCAAGGGCATGTACCTTAGTTGCAAGCTCTGGCATGAGGCAACCAATCAATTTGTCTCTTTCACATTGTTTCCCTCTCTATCTCTCCCACTTCCTTCCACTCTCTCTAAAAATCAATGGGAAAATATCCTCAGGTGAGGATTAATAGCCACAACCAAAAAAATTAATAAATTTAAAGTATATATACACATCTTAAATACATTAGAATGTCTATGGGGTGAAGAATGGGAATAAAAAGAAAACAAAACAGTTCTCTAGAGAATGTTGTGGCACTGAGATTGTTGAACAGTAGGAACTATTCAAAATACAGATATTCAGAGTTTTTTTAAAAAGAAAAAGTTCTTAGGACATGCCAAGAAATGATGGAATTAATTGATAAGGCTCTGTTTCTCTCAAACTGAAGGAAATTTTTTGTTCTTCACTAGTGCTGGTTGGCAACTCAGCTTTTCATTGTGCCCCTATGACCACTGAGTGGAAAATAAACTAGCTCTGTTCTTTTAGACCAGGTTTCTCAATAAGGAGACTATTAACATTTGTGCCCGATGATTCTTTTTTTTGGGGGGTGGGGGGTGGGGGGTAATACTATCCTGTTCATTGTAGGATGTTTAGCAGCATCCCTGGCCTCTACCTAGTAGATGCTAGTGGCATCCCTCCCAAAATTGTGACAGCCAAAAGTGTCTCCAAACATTGCTAAATGTCCTGTGTGGAGGAAATTCACCCCTGATGAGAAACACTGTGCTCGACTCAAGGACCTAGGACAGCATAGATATTGCCAGCCATGAGACTGATGATGAGCTAGTATGTCAACCTACTTGTTTCACTGTGAAAAGTATTAAACTTCTCTCTCTAACTTAGGAGATCAACTTGTAATCTTCAGGTTAGAAGAAGAAAAACTTAGTCTAACTACTTTTGGGAGCAAGAGATCTTACTGTTTTCTGTATTTAAATTTCAGGTACTGTTCTTTTGAATAAAAGAAACAAGAGTAACTTAAATTGCTTATAGTTTCAATTTGTTGATTTGTTTTGTTTTATCTTTGAAAGAGAGAAACATTGATTTGGGAGAGAAACATTGATTGGTTACCTCTTGTACACACCCCAACCAGGGATTGGACCCACACCCTGGGTATATGCCCTGACCAGGAATCGAACCCACACTCCTTTAGTATATGGGAGGACACTCCAACCAACTGAGCCACACCGGCCAGAGCCAATTTGTTGATTTTTTTTAAAATATATTTTATTGATACTTTACAGAGAGGAAGGGAGAGGGATAGAGAGCTAGAAACATCGATGAGAGAGAAACATTGATCAGCTGCCTCCTGCACACCTCCCACTGGGAATGTGCCCGCAACCAAGGTACATGCCCTTGACCGGAATCGAACCCGGGACCCTTCAGTCCGCAGGCCGACGCTCTATCCACTGAGCCAAACCGGTTTCGGCTGTTGATGTTTTTTTAAAAAAACTTTTCTCATCTGCTATCTCATTGGAACCTCACAACAGCTTTATAAGGTGGTCAGGATAGGGCTTTATTTCCATTTTTCAGATTAGTAGACCAAAGTGCAGAATTCTGAAGTGATTTGCCAAGGACACATGACTATTAAATTGGAGAGCTGGACATAAAACCAAAATCTGATTCTTGGTTAAGTGCTCTTTTTATAGAGCCACTCAACCATTTTTTGAGGTTTCTTAAGAGTTTCAGGAAATTATCAGTTTCTGTCATGGTCATTTCGGTTTATAACCCCCCCAGATTTTTCCTTCTTTGATGACTTTTGCCCAAGTCCTTTCCTTATATTTCAGGCATTCTCACAACAACCTCCCTTTACACCATCTTGTCTCCTCAGGCTTCCAGGGTTTCCCCAGACTCAGTGAATATGCTAGGGCGGCAGGACTTGGGAGACAGACGATCTGAATTGGAGACCTAGCCAGGCCAAACTTGCTCTTTAATTAGCTGTACATCAGTTTTTATCATCTATAATAATAAAAGCATAATATGCTAATTAGACGGGACGTCCTTCCAGACAAAGCTGCAGTGGGCAGGGGCTGAGGCAGAGATGGCAGAGGCCCCCCAGCCGCAGTGGCGGGGGCCGGGGCCAAGGCCCTTGCACAAAATTCGTGCATCGGGCCTCTAGGCTATTCAGAAAGTCTAATATTACTCCTTAACTTCCTCAGGGATGTTAGGGAAAGAATAAGTTTATGCCTGGAAAAGTATTCTATTTTTAAAGATCTCCAAGTAGAAGCTTTCATCATTTCTGTCTTTTACCAAATACTGTATAGCATCTTTTCAAACTCCTTTCTCCTGATCTGCTATTTCCTCCTGGAATGGATGAGGGGCAAAATCTACCAGCTGGATATCTTTAAAGTACTATAGATTTTTCTCATGCTAAGACCTTAAGGGGGTTACTAGGATGTGGTTAGAGAATGCTGACTAACAAAAAGGTCAAGGGTTATAATCCACTTTCTATGAGAAAGAAAAAATTTGCTCCTTACAGTATAATAAAAACTTCTGTGAGGCAAACATCAGCCTTCTCCTCCAAAGAGCCTTGCCTACCCGTGTAGTCTCATTTCTCACACTTCCCTCAAATACTAGTTGTACTTTCTCAAGCATACCATGTTCCTTCATCCTGAAACACTCATCATGATTCTTTCTGCACCTGTACCTACTAGGCCGTCAGGACAGAGATCAAAGGTTGCCTTCAGGAAGCCTTCCTTGGTTCTACATTGAGTGAAGTACTTACCCTCTACTTTCTTTGTTTCTCCTCAGTAGACCTAAGTTCTTGAGGTTTTGTTCTTTATCTCTGAATTCCACAGTCCTTAGCATGCTGTACAGTAAGTGCTCAGTGTTTGTTAAATGACTGGTTGACTGACTCTGCCTGAAGAGCAGAAGACTTGGGGAGAGGAGGATGTGTAATTTTAGGTATTGTGGAATAATCAAAAGAAACGGAGTAAATTTACTCTCTGTGTCTCTGGACAAGAATTAGACCCAGAAGCAGAAGGGACACAAAGGCAGGTTTATCAGAGTCAGGAACTCTATAATACATTTATTAGCAATGGAAGGACCTGCCTCACTCTTGTGGTAAGGTTGACCATTTACCAAGGGTGTGGTAGGAAGGAATTGTCAAAAAAAGTTTCTACCCTGTAGGGTATTCCAGCAATGTGTGGGTCTTATCAGGGCATGGAATATATTTATCTGCTTACCGGGTGATCTTCAGATAACTGAAGGTTACAGCCATGCCATCCTGTAGTTTTCTCCAGGCCTAATATCCTGCTGCCTTCAGCTGTTCCTTACCTGATTTGGTTTCCAGATCCTTTGTAATCCTGGCTGCTCACTGACCATGCTTATATGTCAGTGTCCTTTATGCAATGTGGTCTGAAGACCTGATCCTAGGAATGCTTTGACAGCAGAGAATAGTAGAGCTGCTGCCTCCTTGTTTCTGGGTCTGTTCCTAGCTAAGCAGCATGAGGTTGCTTTGGTGGTTTTGGTAGTGGCCCTGTTGGCATATATTTCTTGGTGATTTGTGCTCAACTGAAACCCCTAGATCTGTTTCACATGAGCTGCTATTAAACCATTCCTTTCCCATCCTATACTTGGGTAGTTGGTCAGGTTTCATTGCATGGTTTTGGTTCTTCATCTCAGCTTATTAGCTCATAGGATGTCAGAGCTAGAAGAACTCTAGAAAAAAGCTTTATTCATTTTTGATCTTGTTGCTTCTGTTTTCCACGTTCACTGCCGTGATCTTCCCCACCTCCCCAGTTTTGTACTATCCACAGTTTGGTAAGCAGATCCTTGTATTTGTATCCAAATCACTCATGAAAATATTGACCAGAGCTGTACAGCATTTCGTTGACACCTTCCTCTAGTTGACCTCTGTCCATTATCAGCACTTCTTTCAAGCTGATTGTTTGTTAGCTGTGAGTCTCTTACTTTGCTACTAGTGGCCTGGTGCACGAAATTTGTGCACGGGGAGGGGCATGTCCCTCAGCCCGGCCTGCACCCTCTCCAATCTGGGACCCCTCGGGGGGATTTCCGACTGCCAGTTTAGGCCCGATCCTAAACCGGCAGTTGGACATCCCTCTCGCAATCCAGGACCACTGGCTCCTAACTGCTCACCTGCCTGTCTGCCTGGTTGCCCCTAACCACTCTGCCTGCCGACCTCCTTGCCACCAAATGCCACCCCTCTCGCTGGCCTGCTTGCCCCCAACGGCCCCCCCCCCCCCGCCAGCCTGCTCGCCCCCAGCTGTCCCACCCCCACTGCCAGCCTGCTCGCCCCCAACTGTCCCCCCGCCAGCCTGCTCGCCCCCAACTGCACCCCCCTCCTGCTGGCCTGCTCGCCCCCAACTGCCCCCCCGCCGGCCTGCTCGCCCCCAACTGTCCCCCCCCCACTGGTCTGATCACCCCTAATTGCCTTCCCCTCCTGGCCTGATCACCCCTAATCGCCTCTGCCTCGGCCCCGCCACCATGGCTTTGTCCAGAAGGATGTCCAGAAGGTCTCCAAGTCTAATTAGCATATTACCCATTTATTAGGATAGATAACTACCTGGACATTTGGTGTTAGCTCATCTTCAGTATTTCTTTTCAGCCAAGCATGGTGGGTGATCCCTGTCACCATAACATAGGAAGGTACAGAAGTGATGAGATCCTTCAAGTCTTAAGTGCCAAGCATCAGCAGACTGACAAGGCAGCTGGTGGCAGGGAAGGAAGTCATTTGGAGCTCTTTTCTGACTTTTCATGAATTATAGTTCCTGAGATGAAATAAATCTAAAACAAAGACAGTCCATTTAAATGTGGGCTAGCCGCTATTGTTAGCATCTAACTTACAGCATTTTGGAGATAAGTGGGATATTGCTTTTCTTACCTTCCAGATTGGAGAAGTTTGTTTGTACCTCAGTAAATGTTTGTTGAATGAATCAGTGAGTTAGTTTCATGATAGTTTTCACTTCAACTTGGTTTTTCCAGATCATGGAAAGAAGGAAGAATGGCTTTTGCTTTCCTCCTTCCCCTTACCAAACCCAAGCTTCTTTCAGAACCAGCTAGAGCTCTGCCTCTTCTAGGCAGTCTTCCCTGACAGCTTCTGCTACCTCTCTCCTCTGAACTCTCATGTCAGTATGATGCTTTGCATGGCTTCCCAATTTATGTGTTTATATCTCATCACTCCACACCCTGAAAGAGAAGTTATGGCCAAGGCTTTCCATCATTTTGAGCCTTCCACGCATCAGGCACAAGTACTTAAGGAAACTATTGAACCAAATGTGTCTGCATGAAGTGTTGCCACCAGATGGCACCAGAGTCTGCCATTATTTTGAGAATCTTGCGTAGTAACTTTCAGCCACTTACTGCCAAGCTAGCTATTAAAGATGCCTTCTTTAATGAAGAGGCTTCAACTTATTAAGCAAAATGCCAATAAATACTACAGTAGAAACAAATAAATTGACCAGGCAAAGTTATAACTTTCCATTTTCACATGGTAGACTTGTGTTCACTCAGCCCCTCTGCCCTGCCTCTTTTTTCAGGCACTGAGCTCTCACCCCAGCAGCTGCTTTCTAGACCCTGAACAGAATCTAGCGTTCAAGCCTTCCCAATGGAGAGTGTCTTAATACCTGAAAGTGGCCTCATATCCTTGGTTTGTGTTTTTAGGTCATTTATTTTTTTCCTGGAAAATATAAATTAAACATTATAATGAAATTCTACACCCTACCAATTTTTAAATTGATTTGAGAGAGGAAAAGAGAAACATCGATTTGTTGTTCCACTTATTTATGCATTCATTGATTAACTCTTATATGTGCTCTGACTAGAGATTGAACCCGCAACTTTGGCATATTGGGACAACACTCTAACCAACTGAGCTACCCAACCAGGGCCTAACCCCACCATATTAAAAAAAAAATTTTTATTGGTTTTTAGAGAGAGAGGAAAGAAGAGGGATGAAGAGATAGAAACATTGATGAAAGAGGAACATAATTGACCAGCTGCTTCCTGCACGACCCCTACTGGGGATTGAGCCTGCAACCTGGGCATGTACCCTGACTGGGAATTGAACTGGTAACTTCTTGGTTCCTGGGTCTATGCTCAAGACTGAGCCATATTGGCTAGGCACCCCACTATTTTTTTTTTTAAATATATTTTATTGATATTTCACAGAGAGGAAGGGAGAGGGATAGAGAGCTAGAAACATCGATGAGAGAGAAACATCGATCAGCTGCCTCCTGCACACCTCCCACTGAGGATGTGCCCGCAACCAAGGTACATGCCCTTGACCGGAATCGAACCCAGGACCTTTCAGTCCGCAGGCCGACACTCTATCCACTGAGCCAAACCAGTTTCGGCCACCCCACTATTTTTTAAAAAAATATTTTTATTGATTTCAGAGAGGAAGGGAGAGGGAGAGAGATAGAAACATCAATGATGAGATAGAACCATTGATCGGCTGCCTCCTGCACGCCCCCTACTGGGGATCAAGCCCGCAACCTGGGCATGTGCCCTTGACCGGACTCGAACGCGGGACCCTTCAGTCCACAGGCCGATGCTCTATCCACTAAGCCAAACCGGCTAGGGCCCCACCATTTTTAATATGTTGATTATTTTTGTTACCTCATTGCAGTCTTTGTTCCCTTATATATGTGACTTTATGCAGTTTTGATAATGTGAAACCATAAGAGTTCTCATTTACTGACCGCTTATTATGAATTATGTACTGTGCTTGTTTGATATACACTGAGTGTCCAGATTATTATGATCTCTGAACGCATAATAATCTGGCCACTCAGTGTATATCCTATATAATAAAAGGTTAATATGCAAATTGTCCGTTCGACCAGCAGGCGGGCCGGCCAACCGCCCATATCCCCTCCACCTGGCCAGGCTGGCTGGACCCTACCCATGCATGAATTCATGCACTGGGCCTCTAATATATATATATACCAAGTGGCCAGATTATTATGCATTCAGAGATCATAATAATCTGGCCACTCAGTGTATATATTACTCCTATTTAAATGTAAGAGCTGATATGTTGAATACTTACATCATATTTATTATGTTACTTATATTGAATGCTTACCTTGTTAGGAACTGTTCAAAGAGCTTTTCATGTATTAACTTCCTTAATTTATACAACCTTATGAGAATAGATACGTTAACCCCATTTTATAGTTCAGAAAACTGAGGCTTATCAGGGTTAGTGACTTGCCTAAGATAACACAGTAAACAGCTATATTAGGAATCATATCTAGATCTCTTTATATTCATATCTAAAATCTCTGGTCATTTCAATGTATTGTATCATTTGACATTGTTCATGTGTTCTTTAATGATTTCTACTTGGACTTCTTCTGGAAAGGGTCTAAGGATTAATAGAATCTTTAAAATTGGGTTTGATTTGTTTTTCTCCTGCTGCTTGTCTGTTAGCTCCTTGAGGACAGGGACTAGAGGTCATGTTTATTTCTGCATTCCTTTTCCCAGTAAATGCAAAGTAAATATTTGATGGATGAATCAATGAAGCATTTTTTACTACAGAACAGTTTGTCCACTGGAGCCAAACACTAAATACCTAGAATTGCAGTGGAGAAATTTTGGGTATTTTATTATGAACTAGAGGCCTGGTGCATGAAATTCATGCATGGGGTGCGGGGTGTCCCTCAGCCCAGCCTGCACCCTCTCCAATCTGGGACCCCTTGAGGGATGTCCGACTGCCTGTTTAGGGGATCGGGCCTAAAGGGGCAGTCGGACATCCCTCTCACAATCCAGGACTGCTGGCTCCCAAATGCTCACCTGCCTACCTTCCTGATTGCCCCTAACCATTTCTGCCTGCCAGACTGATTACCCCCTAACCCAGCCCTGGGCAAACTACGGCCCGAGGGCCGGATCCGGCTGTTCTATCTGGTTCTCTTGCTCTCCCCTCCGCTCCTTTACTTTGAATTTATATTAGTTCACACAAACACTCCATCCATGCTTTTGTTCCGGCCCTCCGGTCCAGTTTAAGAACCTATTGTGGCCCTCGAGTAAAGAAGTTTGCCCACCCCTGCCCTAACCACTCCCCTGCCAGCCTGATTAATGCCTAACTGCCCTCCCCTGCCGGCCTGGTCACCCATAACTGCCCTCCCCTGCAGGCCTGGTCCCTCCCAACTGCTCTCCCCTGCTGGCCTGATCGCCCACAACTGCCCTCCCTTGCAGGCCTGGTCCCTCCCAACTGCCCTCCCCTGCTGGCCTGATCGCCCACAACTGCCCTCCCTTGCAGGCCTGGTCCCTCCCAACTGCTCTCCCCTGCTGGCCATCTTGTGGCGGTCATCTTGTGTCCACATGGGGGCAGCCATCTTGTGTGTTGGAGTGATGGTCAATTTGCATATTACTCTTTTATTATATTATTAGATAGGATTGAGGCCTGGTGCACGGGTGGGGGCCAGCTGGTCTGCCCTGAAGGGTGTCCCGGATCAGGGTGGGGGTTCCCTTGGGGTGTGGGGCGGCCTGGGCGAGGGACCTGTGGTGGTTTGCGGGCCGGCCATGCCCCCCGGCGACCCAAGCGGAGGCCCTGGTATCTGGGATTTATTTATCTTCTATAATTGAAACTTTGTAGCCTTGAGTGGAGGCCAGGGCAGGCCAGGGCAGGCGGAAAGCTTGGCTTCCTCCATTGCCGGTGGCAACCCAAGCCTCCTGCTCTCTCCAGCTCTGTGGCCGCCGCCATATTTGTTGGGTTAATTTGCATACTCAATCCCGATTGGCTGGTGGGCGTGGCTTGTGGGCGTAGCAGAGGTACAGTCAATTTGCATGTTTCTCTTTTATTAGATAGGATAGCACCACCCAAGAGAACGGAAAGCTAATGCTCAAAAGCCTGAACTCCTCAATGGCATTTAAGTTACAGATTATATAAGGGCAAAATCACAAGACACCAGGGTTAAGGGTTGTGCTGAGAGCTTACTGGTTAGAGGTGAGGTAAGGGTAATAAATCATCTCTAGATTTTGAGGACAGTGGAAAGGTCTTTTCCTGCTTCCCTCTGTTTGGTCTCCTGGGAAAGTAGCCAGGGGTCATTCCACCTATGGCTCAGGAACTGAAATACCTTAGGTTAAGATGTTATCTTTAGCCTGCCAGAGGTCCATGTGAGCATTGGTCAGGTTCTGGCTACTATCTTCAGCCTCAAGAGTTGCTGATTGTCTGGGGAAAGGCTAGGTCTCTGAGGTATATATATATAGAGAGAGAGGATTATGATTTCTAGAGCTAGGACTTAAAACTAAAACTAAGTTTAGTCAAAGTCTTAAGGACACTTGGTTTTACTATCACAGGAATTCTAGGATACAAAGCTTCTTAATAGAGCCTTTGCATGTTAGAACTTGAAATGGTTTGGAAAATCAAGTCAAACTTCCTTCAAGGAGGAATGCCTTCCATAGGATGACCCAATGAGTTGGAGGCATAACAGAACTTAGAATCCAGGTCTACTGGGCCATCTTGTTTTAAAGAGCCTATTCCTGTCCCTAAATTAATTCTTCCCTTTCCTCCTTCCCCTTCCGTTTCTTCTCCCTTTCCCTCCCTCCTTCCCTCCCTCCCTCCCTCCCTCCCTCCCATGATATGAGTTGAATAGCTTTGTACCCTTAAAGTTTCAAGCCTGAAAGTTATAAACCACAGCAAGATTTTTCACTCCTTTCACACTTATGTCCAGACTTACTCCTGATTATGTCTTTGTTCAAGTCAGAATAGAATCCAGGAAGAAAGCCTACATTAAGTGCTAATTTTCCTTTTTTTTTTTTTTTTTTAACACCTGCTCCTCACCTGAGACAAGTGACATGTAGTGAAAGCTGGGTGATTGGGAGAGAGTTAGGAGGCATTGGGGAGCAAAACAAATGGTGATTAGTCCAAACTTCTGACTTAGAGTTGTATTATACATTTGGAACTCTTCAGCTAAGTCTGAGGTAGATATCTGAAGGAGTGAAAGGGAAACAGATACTCTTTGAAACAGAAATGAGCCTCCCTCTTTGGGTTCTAGTCTTGCTTTCCTCTTTTGAAAAAAAAGTATTTTTATTTATTTCAGAGAACAAGGGAAAGATAGAAACATCAATGATGAGAGAGAATCATTGATTGGCTGCCTGCTGCATGTCCCCTACTGGAGATCAAGCCTGCAATCTAGGCATGTCCCCTGACCGGATCGAACCGTGACCTCCTGGTTCATAGGTTGACGCTCAGCCACTGAGCCACACCGGCGGGCTGCTTTCTTCTTATTTAAGTTTTTTGAGGATCTCTCACGTGCCAGACAGTTTTCTAGCACAGGAAGCAGATGAATATGGCCTAATGACTTTTCTTAAGGATATTGCATTCAGGTAGAGAATGAATTTGAATGCAGTCTTGTATTCTAGGTAAGCACTGTAATGATGGTAGAAAAGAAAATGCTTTGGAGCATTAAAAACTCAAGATACATTCTTCCTAGAAAAGAGACTAAAGGCTTCATGTGTCTCGGAAGTGATGTTATCAGGCAGAAAGGATGTTTTAGCCTGAGGGGGATAGCCTGACTAAAAAGCATGGGGAGTGGTAGAAGATGATCCTTGGAATAGTTTGGGGTCATATTTGGGTGATTTGATTGCCTGTCTAAGGAGTTGGATCTTATCCTATATGGGGGGACCATTAGAGGGTTTTTAAGCAGGGGAATGATATGTTCAAGTCTGTATGTTAGAGATTCCTTTCCAGAGCTCCTGGGAGGGTAGATGGGAAGGGGAGACACTGAACGAGGGAGGCTTAACAAGGAAGTCGTCATAGTCAGCCAGCCAAGGGACAGCAAAGATTCAAATGGAAAGGAGAGAATATATACAATGAACGGTTGGGTGAGGGATGAAAGGGAAATGTCCAGCATGGTCCCAGGTTTCCAACTTAGGTCCCTAGGAGGTGCCTTTGTCCACAATTGGAAATGTAGGCAAGGATCAGGCTGAAATGGAACACCCGAGATGCACTCTGGGTTTGTGGGTAGAGCTGCAGAGGGAGCTGGCTGGAGCTGAAGTGCTTGTGTTTGTGTTTCAGATGGTGACCCTCTTTCAGATGTGGGTTGTTCCCCTCTATTTCACAGTGAAGCTGCACTGGTGGAGGTTCCTAGTGATCTGGATCTTCTTCTCTGCTGTCACAGCCTTTGTCACCTTCCGAGCCACCCGAAAGCCACTAGTGCAGACAACCCCAAGGTGAGAATTTAGGTAGTGGAAAGAACTAGGTTTCTTGAAGCTAATGGTTTGGGATGCATGGGAGGGGAGTGTGTTTGGATGGAAAACTTTGCAATTTTTATCTGCCATGTTTACTTGGCACTGAGCTCCACCAAAACAAGCTGTTTGGGAGACCTACCATTCACAGATTTAAAAAAACCAAATATATTCCTATAGCTTACCTTATAGTTTATTTCAAGGTCTGTTTACATTAAAAGCAAACAATAGAGTAAGCAAATCCTGGTGATGATTGTAGTATCATTTAAAATGTTATTTTCTTCTGTGAACCCTTCTCTCATCTCTAAGTTAGGTTTTCTGTTATATTTTTTCATAGTGCCCTGCAGTTTCCCTTCATAGAGCTTATCACAATTTATAACTAAATATTATTTTGAGAGTCTATCTCCCCACTAAACTATATCTATGAGATCAGAACCACATCCATTCTGTCTGTCACTGTATATCCAGGCCCTACCATAGGGCGTGGCACATAGTAGCCTACTCTATGAATTTTTGTTGAATGAATGAATGAATCTCAGCAAATTTGCAATCTTCCAACAAATACTTCCTTCGAGGTCACAGAGCACCTCCTGCCTGTATATTTCTTTGTATTTTATCCAAATGCATTTCTTATTTGATCCTCCAACCAGCTTGTGAGGTCATTTAATATCTGTACTTAACAGAAAAAAAAAAAAGATTCATTCATTCAACAATGTGTCAGACCCTGTGTTAAGTGCTGGGGATATAGAACTGGATAAGACATGGTCCCTGCCCTCAAGAAGTGCTTGGTTTAAGTGAGGAGAAGAATGAGGAAGCAGCTGTGTCAGTGTAGTTGGTAAGTGCCGTGAGAGACGTGCGTACGGGTCCAAGAAAGCCTCACAGAGGAACTGGCCAGCCTCAAAGCTGTGACCACCTGATCCAGAGTCTTCCAAGTTGCAAGTTGCTCTTTTTCCCATGCCTCATATGTTCCACTGTCCTGCAAGCCTTTCTTTGGCCGTCTGAGTCTTGTCATACAAAGTAAAATTTATCTTCTTGATGAAGTTGGTGATCCAGAGCCCACTCTGGCTGTGGTAGTTCACTTTATGTTAAGGGCCATTTTATAGAAGATACAGGCTCAGTAGCCAGATTGATGTAGATTGGAAACCCCAGCCTTGCCACTTGTTAATTATATGACCTGTTTGACTTCACTTTTCTGAGCACTGAATTCTTTATTCCTAAAAGTGTGGTAATAATCGCTACCTCAAGTAGGGCGATATAAAGAAAAAGTGTAATAAAGCATATTAAGTCACCAAGTAACAAATAGTATAAACTTCTATTTTAAATTACTGAAAATAGTCCATAATATGGGAGGTTTTTTTTATATTTGATAGTGCTTTATAATTTCAAAGCACTTTCATAAAAATCCACATATATTCACACAGCATTTATTGAGCCATGTACTGGTACTACATATACTAGGAAACAGGCTCTTTATAAACCAGTGAAAATTACTTGGCCATTAAAAAGAATGTATTTTACCATTTGTGATAGTAGTGAAATTGTCTCAGAGATGTTATTTGGCTTACCTCAGGTTACCCAGCTAATAAACCTCATTTAATCCAGATTCCACCGAAAATTCTACATCCTTCCTTTGTGTCTCATGATCAGTGCAATCCCTGGATAATGGACCTGTGTGTGGTCTTTGAGGAGGGCATTGTAAGGTGTTTGTTTGGGGCCTTTCCTTTGCCGGAGAAGCTATCACCCTTGAGCTTTCTGGGCCCCAGCATGGTTTGCAGTAACCTAGTTGGCTCTCTGGAGCTAAACAGGCTTGTGCTAGTTATTCAAGCAAATTACTAAATTGCTCATAAGCTCTCATTACAGATAGAATAGTGGCTCCTAATATTAGTGTTTAAAAGGCTCTGGTACATTCTGGTACCATCTTTCCTATCTGACCCTAGCTGGAGTCAACCAACCAGAATCCACGCTGCTTTTCATTGGTTCCTAGGAAGCACTGCTCCTCCCTCAGGAGCATTGCACAACCCTGCTTCATAACATCTAATTCAGAGTTATTCTTTGAGTGCCTCCCTAAGGATCCCTTTTACTCCAGAAAGAAATATTTTCAGAAGCAGAGTCATTAGACATCATTCATTTCATTATTGGTCTGTGGATAGAAAGAAGCAAAGCAGTATTCAGATTAACCATGCCAAGGTATAACAGTCTTCTAGCTAATTCTACCTCTTATTCATCTTCCCTTGAATACTCTTTCTGGACAAGAATAACTAGCCTTCCCCCGTTCCTTTCTGAGCATAGTTGTAGTTACTAGTTTTCACTTCTGATCCAACTAATCTGAATTTGAGCTGTCTGAGGTCCACTGTACTCTTTATTTGAGGCTGAAACCTTTTATGGCTCTCTTTTATTCTCTTGTCTGAGACCAGGAAGATACAAAGTACGGCTCCCTGGTATGTGGAGGTGTTACTGCAATTACAGTAACAGCTTTGTACAGTAACTAAAGTTTCTCAGTAAGTCCTAAGCAAAGATCCTAGTGTCCCCATTGATGTGAGAATAAGGGATCTGGTGGTCCAGAGGTCTCTAGACTACAGTTTCTATGTCAGCTGTATTAATTTCCTCTCCTTTCTCATCCCTGCTTCATTTATCTCTTCTTCTGGAGAATTCTCTTGTTCTTTTATTTGGGGGTTGTTTCTTTGTCTCTTTATTTTGGTTGCCTGTTTGGGTTTGTGACTATCTATTAGGTAGATCTGCTATGCCTATCAGTCTTCTAGTGCAGGACAGTGTCAAAACGCTGTTTCTGACTAATTAGATCAGGCAAAGACTCAAAGCCTCCAGAGACTGCCTCGGCCTACAGACATAGGATTCTGGCTTCAATTGCCCCCAGGCAATCGTCCTCAGGTGTGGGAGAGTTTTTTTTCAAAAGGGTAGGGCAATTGCTTTTGCCCAGAGGCTAATTGTTATTTTTAACTAGAGGCCCAGTGCCTCTAAATTTGTGCACTTGGGAGGGTGTCCCTCAGCCCAGCCTGCACCCACTCCAATCTGGGACCCCTCGGGGGATGTCTGACTGCCGGTTTAGGCTCAATCATCAGGCCTAAACCGGTAGTCGGACATCCCTCTCACAATCTGGGACTGCTGGCTCCCAACCACTCGCCTGCCTGCCAGCCTGATCACCCCCTAACCACTCCCCTGCTAGCCTGATTGATGCCTAACTGCTCCCCTGCCGGCCCAGTCACCCCCAACTGCCCTCCCTTGCCGGCCCAGTTGCCCTCAGCTCCCTTCCCCTGCAGGCCTGGTTGCCCCCAACTGCCCTCCCCTGCCGGCCTGGTCACCCCCAACTGCCCTCCCCTGCCGGCCTGGTCCCTCACAACTACCCTCCCCTGCCGGCCTGGTCGCCCCTAACTGCCTTCCCCTGCAGGCCTGATCGCCCCCAACTACCCTCCCCTGCTGGCCTGATCGCCCACAGCTACCCTCCCCTGCTGGCCATCTTTGACCACATGGGGGCAGTCATCTTTGATCACATGGGGGTGGCCATCTTGTGCGAGGGTGTGAGGGTCAATTTGCATATTACCTCTTTATTATACAGGAAGTGGCCTCAGGGTAAGGTGTTTTCCAATAGGATGGGTCAGCTGCCTTCCCCCCAGGCAAAGCCGCCTGTAAATAGCAAATGTCTGTGTGGGAAAGATGTCCTCTGCTGCATGAGGGAATGACTCAGCACAGGAAACCGGGGGTGTCTGCCTTCTGGCTCTAACCCCTGAGTCTCCAGTCCTGGCTTCAGTTCACACAGCTCTAGTCCACACAGCCCTCCCTCTGCCAGAGCACAAGGTGGTTGGCTCCACAGGGAATTTTGTGCAGTGGCCCTTTAAGAGGGTGCCTGAATTTTCAGCCATCACTCCTTGGCAGACAGCAGCCCTGCTGCTTTTCCCAGCCAGATGTTATATGGGTACTCTTCTCAGTTCTGGTGCTCTCTGCAGGGGGTCCCAGCTTGGGGCTTAGATCCCAGTTTTCAGTGGCAACCCCCCACAGCTGAGATATCTCTCCGGAACATCAGTTGCTGTCTGTGGGCACCTGGCCAGCCCTTTCGCGTCTCTGCCCCTCCTCCCAATCTCTATGCAGTCTCCACTTTTGGTCCTTGGGTATCAGGGTTCTCTCCAGTGAGTCTTCCATTGATTATTCAGGAAGTTTTTCTGTATTTTAGTTGTAATTCCAGTTTGCTCCCGGGAGCATGTCTGTGCAGCACCCACTTACTCTACCGCCATTTTTAATCTCTTTCTCTCTCCTTTCTCCAGGTTGGTTTATAAGTGGTTCCTGCTGATCTATAAAATTAGCTATGCCACTGGCATCGTTGGCTACATGGCTGTCATGTTTACCCTTTTTGGTCTTAACTTATTATTCAAGTGAGTACCCTTCGCTTTTTTTTTTTTTTTTCTGGTGTTGGGGGAGGAGATGCTGGTGGGATATATCTTTCTTCCTGGGGCAAGTCCTGGTTATTAACAGGGGAAACATGGTAACCCAGGATAGGAGACTCGAGCCATGGGGGATACGAGGGTGGGCCCTCCACTATTGTGCTGACAAAGAGAAAGGAATGTTGGATAATACAGAGTTAGAGTTTCAAATCATTGGTTATATTTTCTAAGAATTTATATTTTAGTGGAAGAGTATGACAGAAGTAATAATAATAATAATTATAGCCAGTTTCCTGTTACTTTATCTCCCTAATATAACTGTTTTCTTTGTCCATATATTTATTGCAGCATCCACTCTCCCTGAGTGATCTTATGTTCAAGAAGAGTAGGAGTTGGCAAACTATGTCCTGTGGGCCAAATTGGTCTACTTCCTGTTTTTATAAAATAAGAAAAATATCTTACTGGAACACAGTCACACACATTTGTTTACACATTGTCTATAGCTGCTCTTGCAGTAAAACAGCAGATTTTAATAATTGTTGCAGAGACTATATAGGCCACAAAACTAAAATATTTACTATCTGACCTGTTACAGAAAAAATTTGTTGACCCTGGACTAGACATTTGAACTCGTGGCATACAGTTGACCACACCTGGCAACAGATCCACCTAGGATACAAGACAGGAAATTGCAGGGCAGTGTCTTCAGAAGTTCTCATAGTAGTCACAGGGCTGAGATGTAAGAGAGTGAGACAGCTGTCCCAGAAGTCCCCCCTCGCCTAAGGAACACATTCAGTTTTAGGAATCTCCCAGTCCAGATGCAGTGTACCGATTACAGGTCATGTTTAACATATAAGCATTGTTGCTTTGTAGCACAGCTGACAATCCATTTTTATCAGATTTCTAAGGAAACAGTTCTAGAAAGTTAACCTGTGGACATTTAACTCCTCCATTTTTGGGCACTTAGGTTGTTTTTCTATTTAGTGTTGTCACAGATAACATTGCTGTGGTGCTTCCTAAGGTTACATTACTAGGAGTAGGAGTCTTTGCTATTTCTTTCTATTGTCATAAGCTTTCCAAAATATCTGTATCAGCATACATGTCTACCTACCCCCAACTGAGGTAGAAGCCAAGAAATTCTGAGCTTTGGGACTGGTGGGTACAGTGAGTAGGGCAGAAGAGGGTGGAAATGTGGTTTCCTGGCTGAGGGGATGAGGTTTGTGGATCACGAGGAATCCTAAGCCTATGACAGTATACTGAAGCTAAACAGATTTAGGATTGAAATTTAAATTCATGACCACTGGCTTCTTCCCCAAACCTAGTACACTACTTTATGTAGTGAGAGGGCGGCCATGCAATTCTTACTTGGGGTAGAACAGGCTGGAAGAATAAACTGACTCCACAAAGGAACTAATCAGTATAGTCTAACACATCTCATCAAAGAAAAGCAAGTTATTTCCAGATATCTTCTTACCTGTGTGGTTTAAAAAAAAATTAAAATCAAGATTCTGCCTTACATCTTAAAGCCACTTATTCTATAATTAAAGTTTCTTTTTACTCTCATAAACTCTACAAGGAAGAAAACAGAATTGGGAATCTTGACCATTTTTATGCTACTGATCAGGTTAATCAGTGAATGATCATGATGTCTAGTTAATAGGTTAAATATTACAAGATGGATGAGCAAATTCAGCTTTCTAAGATAATTATCATTTACAGCTTTAAGTAAACACATACAGTTCCTGGTACAATTTTTTTTTTTTTTTTTTTTTTTTTAGTTTAAAGAGAGAGGAAGCGGGAGCGTGAGAGAGACCCATGTGAGAGGGAAACATTGATTGGGTGCCTCCTGCCTGGGGATCAAACCCACAACCTGGGTATGTGCCCTGACCAGGAATTGAACCTGCGACCTTTTGGTGCACAGAATGACGCTCCAATCAACTGAGCCACACCAGGCAGGGTACAAATATTTTAACAAAGGTACTTTCTATACTAAACATTTATAGACTCAAGGTTGCAAATTATTGGTCCTTGGACTTATTAAAACAAATCTCTTGATATTACAGGCAAGAACTTTGTCTTTCTACCTAAAACCTATATAATTTTATTAACCAGTGTCACCCCAATATATCCAATAAAAATACTTTGTTCTTCTTGGTAAATAGATGTGGGTCATAGTTTAACTTGATGACACACAGAATATGTATAGGTGCAGCTTAACATTTTATGGTAGCTCGTCTGTAACTGACTAACTTTTTTCTAAAAACTGTATTGCCAAACTTTTCTGTAAAGGGTTAAATAATAAATATTTTAGACTTTGTAAGATAAGAGTTGAAATCTAGGATACGATATAGATACTTCTATAATGAGAGAAAACTCCTTCCCTGCCCCATGGGCTGTATCAGATGGTGGGCATATTTGTGCCTGCTTGCCATCAGACAAGACATTCTCAGAAGCAGTAGCCTGAAAGGGGGTGGTATGAAGTGGAGTCCTCAATATGTAGGTGCCAACCAGAGCAGGCCCTTGGCAGCTGCAGTGCATGGTTGCCAGTTGGAGGAGGCAGGCACTGGCAACAGAGAGGGGAAGTGGGGCAGAAGGGGATACCATGGCTTCGTCTTTGAAGCTCACAATGCTAGCCTGTTCAGTTGGTTCCCAGGGACAATACACTGCATGCCAGATTATTATGATCTCTGAATGCATAATAATCTGGTCACTCAGTGTATATCCTATATAATAAAAGGCTAATATGCAAATTGTCCCCTCTTCCAGGAGTTCGACCAGCAGGCAGGCCGGCCAACCGCCCATGTCCCCACCCCCTGGCCAGGCTGGCCGGACCCCACCCATGCACGAATTCATGCACCAGGCCTCTAAAATATATATATATATATATGTGTGTGTGCGTGTGTGTGTGTATATATATATATATATATATATATACACACACACACGCACACACACACACACATATACATACATACATACACACACACGCACACACACTGGCCAGATTATTATGCATTCAGAGATCATAATAATCTGGCCACTCAGTGTATACTGTAAATACAGCATGCTAGATTTGGTCTTAGTTTGCCCTAGCAAACTTGCTCTAGCCCTTGAACCTTCCACTTTTTGGCACCTCCCTCTGTGTCTCAGAGTAGAATACAAAGCAGTGTGTCTCAGGGCAGGCCATTTTACTTCCTTTACAGGATCAAACCAGAAGATGCCATGGACTTTGGCATTTCTCTCCTCTTCTATGGCCTCTACTATGGTGTTCTTGAGCGGGACTTTGCAGAAATGTGTGCAGACTACATGGCGTCTACCATAGGGGTGAGTTCACCTGGCTCTTAATACTGCCTCCTGCCACCTCCAGAGAGTTCAGGATAGTATCACTTATTTGAAGGCAGAGAGGAGCCAGATAAAATCCTTCAAAATGTGGGTGGTATGTATGGAGATTTCTTCCTTTAAATTTGGAAAGTCAGATCTCAGATGTACCCTGGAATTTTTAACTTTAGGACCATTATAAGAAAGGACCACTTTACCCTGAAGTAAGTTAGCATTCATTCAACAAGTATTTATGTAATGCCTATGTGCCTGAACACTGCTGGGATTGCAAAGGTGTACACACAGAAGCAGATATGGTCCTTGCCTAATGGGAGTTTACTCTCTAGTGACAGAGAGGGGTATTAAGGGTAATAAACAAAAATAAATATAAAATTATAATTTTAATAAATATTATGAAGGAAAGGTTCATGATGCAATGAATAAATGTAGTAGTAGCATTTGACCTAGTCTTGGGTCTCAAAGGACTTCTCTGAAGAAGTGACTACTGAGTTGACTCAAACAATGTGTAGGCGTTAACTAGATGAAGTGAAGTGAAAAGAGGTAGAGAAAATTTCGAGTATAGAGTCCTGTGGTGGGAGGAAAGGTGGGCATTTTGAGGAACTAAGGCTAATATGGTTGTAGGGCTGAGAATGTAGTGAAATAACTGGAGACATAGTCAGAGGCTAGACTAGAAAAAGCCTTATAGGATGAAGGAAAGATTGTGTTTTTTTATACTAAAAAGACTGGAGGGCTACAATAGAAAATGACATTATCAGATTTGCATTTTGAAAAGATCGTATTGGCCCTAACCGGTTTGGCTCAGTGGATAGAGCATCGGCTTGTGGACTGAAAGATCCCAGGTTCGATTCCAGTCAAGGGCATGTACCTTGGTTGCAGGTACATCCCCAGTAGGAGGTATGCAGGAGGCAGCTGATCGATGTTTCTCTCTCATCAGTGTTTCTAACTCTCTATCCCTCTCCCTTCCTCTCTGTAAAAAATCAATAAAATATATATTTTTTAAAAAAGATCATATTGGCTGCTGGGTAGAGAACAGATTGGAGAGGGGTCCACAGGTCAGAGTGGACCACTTAAGACTATTTAAGAGACAAATGCACTAGTCTGGGAAAGATGAAAGTAGCTTAGATTAGAGTAGAGATGATAGAAAGGGAGAGAAGAGCACTATTTTAAAGTATTTTGTAGGTAAGTTTGATGGGACTTGGATATAGATTGGTTCTAGAGCCTGAAGGAAAAAATATGAAGGAAAGGTAGGTGTCAAAGCTGAGATTTCTAACTCAAGCAACACCTTGAATGGTGTACTTTAGTGAGATAGGAAATGCTTTATGAAGATGAGATGGAGACCATGGAGAAATTCTTCAAGCTTATAATATGGGTAAAATAGCCAACCTGAGAAACCCACATCAGTATCCCTTTTTTCCCTTTATAATGGAAATATGTATTTTTTTTTGCTATTTACATTCTCTTAATTATGTAAACAACACAAAAGTGTTCTCCATCTCAATGTCATCCCATTAGACCCTATCCCAAGGAAGAATATTTCAAAATTTAATGGACAGCTCTCCATTTCTGTGCTGAAATACATGTGGCTCTGTCTGATGTAGGGGAACCGAAGGGCATTCAGAAGTTCTTGACAGCTTGGAGTGAAACCCTGGGAGAACATCAGGGAAATAGGTTCTCTGGGAGCATCCAGATACCAGTCCTAGCTTTTAGGCAGCAGATAGCTATGGAGACCAAGTGATAAGAACAGGAAAGGATCGGCACTGACTACATGTGAGGCACTTCGGGAACTCCGGAAGGATTTGAGGCAGTTTGCAGGTGGGAGACTATTTGCTGTGTAAACTTGTATGTCCATGCTTCTGCAATCTCATTTGTGTCACAGGCCAATTTAGGTTAAATAATACTCAACCATCACCTTGGATACCTTTAATCAAATATAGTCGTTTCAGATCTAGGACTTTGTTTCCCAGTATCATCGGCTATTTATTTTTCTAGCAATGGATCAAATTGAAAACAAAGTATATTGGGTCACTTTGTGGACAGCTTATTAGATACTTTTTTGAACAACTATCTTATGTTTTAGCTGCATTTCTTGGTCTCGTACACATTTGTGTAGGCTTCAACTCTTTCTTTACCCATTTCACTTCCCAGAAGAAATTTCTGGACCCTAGATTATCTAATTACTACACATTGAACAGCAGCTGTTCTCTTAGACTGCTTTTATAGCATAGCCAGCTTTTCACAGTCACTCTTGCCAGTATCCTATCCTTTACTCTCTAGTGATTTCTTTTTTTTCTCATTCTGTTTTTACAGGACCAATTCTCTGATTTTCCCAGGTTGTTGCCAACTTTATTTAAAGGTTATTATCAGCTGCCAATTTAAGCATAGCCTTAATTCCCTCAGGTGGTCGCTGATAACCAATCTACAAAATCCCTTTTCTGTCCAAATGGGACTGAGCTCAGAATTGATCCACAAGATAGCTTCTCCTCTAAGGGAGATGGGATCATTACATTGGCCTCTCCAAAACAGGGTTTGAGCTGGGCCTTCCATGTTCTTGGGAAGAATTATTGGGTGCTCCAATGATTACAGCTGATAATCCTTAAACGATAATAAATTCCAGCTTTACCAAAAGACCTGGCAGGAGAATCTCTTGTTAGGGCGGAGGGTGCCTCAAATACCAGCTCTTGGCCCCTCATATTCTCCTTCCCTTTATGGGATCTTACTACCCTATATGCTCACTTAATAGCCTGGCCCAAGTATAAACCCACATACTTCCCTGTATCTCAGCATAAGAACAGAAGGATCAAGCAGTCACATTGGGCTTTATTAAAAGGTTGAGGATGAGAGCAGGAAAATAAGCCAAGGGTACTTGGCTGAGGTTAATCTGGTTTACCAGGCTGCCTGCTTTCCAGGGTTTCCAGACCCTGCCTTTGCCAACTCTCAGCCTACCGCTGTGTAGCTAGTGGCATTTTGGCACCCACCACATCTTGACAACTATTTTCCAAATGTCTGGACCTAGAGCCTTTGTTCCTGACAAAAATATGCCACCCCTTCCTCTATTCCTCAGGCCAGCCTTCTGAATCCTGGTATCTTATGTGAAGACTTACCTCTTTCCTAGGTAATTGACATTGAGAATGGCTATCCCTTTCAGAGGAGCCACTCTATCCAACACCTGTCCAACAGAATGTGACCTTGCTGACTCTAACTATGGACAGTTTGCTGTTTCCCCAGGTTCCCATCTTGCAACAGAGTGGGTCATAGGAAGACTAGAATGGCTTGTGGTAGTACTGGTGAGTCACCAGGAGTTCATTCATTATTTCCCATAGCAAACATTGCTGAGACTTAGTGACAGGCCTTCTTCTAGGGCTTGGGATGCCAGCAGATCAGACCAGGCAAGGGTGTGGGAGAGGGATTTCAGCATAGGTTAAAGGGATACATTGCACTGCCTTTACAGTTCTTTCCAACCCTGAGAATTCCAGGACTCTCTTGTTTCTGCCCGTCTTTGGTCAAGTGGGCCTTGTGCTCTGGGTCTCTGAGCCATGGAAACCTCAATTTCAAGAATAACCCTGACCTTAAATCTGATCAATGTTTTGGTGCAGGCAATTTGAAGAAGCCAGGAAATTTCCGCCTTCCATGCATTCATTAGGCAACTCAATCATTCATTTATTCAAGCAATAGTTATTTGTCAACTGTCTATAATGTACCAAGTATGACCCAAGTACAGTCTTCACTAACACCACTACCACCCATTTCAGTAGCAGTCCTTGTTTTGTGTTGTTGTTGTTTTTTTAATTGTGGTAAAATACACATTGCCCTGGCCGGTGGCTCAGTTGGTTGGAGTATCATCCCATAACCAAAGGGTTGCAGGTTCAGTTCCCGACGGGGCATGTATGGGAGGAAACTGATCCGATGTTTCTCTTTCTCTCCCTCTTCCTCTCTCTTTAAAATCAATAAAAACATTCTCTAATGAGGACTGAAAAACCACATATAACAAAATTTACTATCTTAATGCTGAAACCGGTTTGGCTCAGTGGATAGAGCGTCGGCCTGCGGACTGAAAGGTCCCAGGTTCGATTCCGGTCAAGGGCATGTACCTTGGTTGCGGGCACATCCCCAGTGGGAGGTGTGCAGGAGGCAGCTGGTCGATGTTTCTCTCTCATCGATGTTTCTAACTCTCTATCCCTCTCCCTTCCTCTCTGTAAAAAATCAATAAAATATATTAAAAAAAAATTTACTATCTTAATCTTTTTTAAGTGTATAGTTCAGTTACATTAAGTACATTTACATTGTTCTGCAGCCATCACTACTATACATCCATAAAACTCTTCACTTGTAAAACTGAAGTTCTATACTCATTAAATAGTAACTCCGCAATTTCCCCTCCACCAGCCTCAGGCAACCGCCATTCTACTTTCTGTCTCTGAATTTGACCACTGCAGGTACCTCATATAAGTGGACTTGTGCAATATTTGACTTTTGTGATTGACTTACTTCACTTAGCATAATGTCTTCAGGGTTCACCCATGTTGTAGCATGTATCAGAATTTTCTTCCTTTTTAAGTCTGAATAATATTCCACTGTATGTATAGACCATATTTTCAGTCCTGATCATTTTTCATAGTCTTTTGTACATTTTGTGGTCATGGCTCCTTTCCCAGAAAGTCATAGTTAATGTTGGAGCTGTTCTGCTTACCATGTCAAGAACTTGTTTTAGTCCTCGCATAGTTCCCCTTTGAGGGTGGTTTGACCTAAAGAGATCTGTGATTTTTTCCTGTTAGGGTTCTTAGAAATGAAACCAGGAGACTTTGTAAGTATATTAGCAAGCATTCGCAATTCCTTTTCACTGTTCTGTTTAGTGTAGAGTAGCTCTTTGGTTTGTCTTCACGTGGAGAAACTTGTAATATGAACTTCAGTCATTATCTTCTTATGATGAGTTTAGGGAACCTTGGATGTTTGGTTTTTTCCCATCTGGTCACTATGAGATCATAAGCGTGTGACAGCCAGTCAGTATGGTATGGTTTCCTTGATTGTGAAATAAGCTTATTTTCTGGGGCTTTTTCCAGGCAGGGCAGTAACCCGCACTATTCATGCTACATTGGGTATACCTCACACTTTCTTTTTTGTTTTTGTGGGTTTCTTTTAATCCTCAGCTGAAGGTATGTTTATTGACTTTTAGAGAGGGAAGGAGAGAGGGAAGGAGAGAGAGAGGAGAGGAGAGGGAAGGAGAGGGGTGGAAAAGGGAGAGTAGAGGAGGGGAGGGGATGGGAGGAGAGGGATGGGGAGGGGAGGAGAGGAGAGGAGAATCATCGATTGTTTGCCTCCTGTTTGTGCCTGGACTGGGGCTGGAACCTGCAACCTAGATATGTCCCTGACCGGAAATTGAACTTGCAACCTTTTGGTGTACAGGACGACACTCCAACCAACTGAGCCCCACTGGCCAGGGCTCTACCTCACACTGTGTGTTTTTTTACCTCACACTTCTGAGCAAGTTTCTGTGCCCCAGAGTTACCTCTTGGATCATCAGTGGCCCCGATAGCATCAGGACAGGACTAACTAGCCATTCATCTGGTTTAAAGTAGTGGAAAGAGCTAGGGGGTTAGAGTCAGACCTAGTTTCAAGTTCTAATCCACTTTTAATTAGCTATGTACTCTTTCTTTTTAAAATTCTTTTAATCTTTATTGTTGAAAGTATTACATAGGTTCCTATGTTGTTACTGTCTTTAGACAGAGTAAGGGAGGGAAGGAGAGAGAAAGAGAAACATTGGTCGGTTGCCTCCTGTATGCACCTTGACCAGGTTTCAGACCCACAACCTTTTAGTGTATAGGATCAGCCATGGGCAAACTACGGCCCGCGGGCCAGATCCAGCCCGTTCGGCTGTTCTATCCGGCCCGCGGAGCCGAAAGAGCGGAGGGTTCTCTTGCTCTCCCCTCCGCTCCTTTACTTTGAATTTATATTAGTTCACACAAACACTCCATCCATGCTTTTGTTCCGGCCCTCCGGTCCAGTTTAAGAACCCATTGTGGCCCTCGAGTCAAAAAGTTGGCCCACCCCTGGTATAGGATGATGCTCTAATCAGCTGAGCCACCCAGCCAGGGCTAGCTGTGTGCTCTTGAGCAAGTTACTTTACCTCTCTGGTCTTGTTTTCTTAGCTGTAGTAATACTACAGTCTTACAGAATTGTAAGGAATAGGTTAATGTAAAGCATTTTGCAGAGTTCACAACATTACCCAGTCCTGGTTTTCTTTTTATCGCTGATATTTCCTGTTTCCTCTGCTAACTTTTCTTTCTCCTAAATGTTGTTGTTCCTCTAAGTTCAAGTCTAAGTCATCCTCTCTACTCTTCACCTGGATAGTTCACTTTTCTTTTTCCAGGGATTCCAGATTCCTAATCCAAAACTGTTTTCTGAGCTCCAGAACGTTACTATTCAGTGGTCTATTATACATCATCAGTCTGTCTACTTCTCTCAGTTTTTACTGCCGTCAAATAAGCCTAAACCATCAACTTAGTATAAGCCTTCATCATCCATTGCTTTTAAAGAATTGTAATTGTCTCTTAGCTGGTCTTTCTAAAGCCTCTTTGCCTCATCTCCAATTCATTTTTCACATAGAAGACAGAGTGATCTTTTTAATATATTTTTATCTACTCTAGATATTTTATATATGGAGTCATATATTTGTCCTTTTGTGTCGGCTTATTTCACCTTGCATAATGTTTTCAAGGTTTGTGTGTGTTGTAGCATGTGTCAGAACTTCATTATTTTAATGACTGAACAATATTTTATTGGGTGGATATATCACATTTGTTTATACATCCGTTTATTGAGGGATTGTTTCCACCTCTAACTACTGTGAATAGTAGTGCTCTGATGAGTATGAGCATACAAGCATGTGCTTAGTCCATTTTCATTTTTGGGAGGTATGTACCTAGGAATGGAATTGCTTGTCATGTGGTGATTCTTGTTTAACTTTTAGAGGAATTATGAAACTCTTTGCTTCTTTAATTATAAATAATGCCTAAATGAATATCTATATGCATGAAGCTTTTTTTTTTTTTTTAATGTTTTTATTCACTTTTAAAGATAAAGGAAGGGAGAGGGAGAGAGAAACATCGACTGTCAAGCCCACAACCCGGGCATGTGCTCTGACTGGGAATTGAACCGCTCAGTGCATTAGATAATGCTCAGCCAACTGAGCCACACTGGCCAGGGCTGCATGAAGCTTTTTGACATTTGTTTTTATTTCCTTAAATTCCTTGAAGTGAAATTAATGGCTGAAGTGTGTGACAGTATGAGATATTATGCCACATGCTGTCCAAAAGGATTACACCTCCTTTGCTGCAGCCACAAGTGTCTGAGAACACCCTTATCACCACACAGCATTGCTCTGGATATTGCCGTTGAATCTTAGAGATGTTGTCCATGTCTGCTAGCATCATAGTCTGGCCACAGCGTGGCCTACCTGACATAGCTCCTGGTCACCACCCTGAGCCCTTCTCCCTCACATTCTCCTTTGTCCCTGATGTTAACCCAGCCTAGTATTCAGGTCCTGTTAGATTAGACTTCCTGACCCATCTCTGGTCTGTCCCTTTCTCCTCATTCACCCAACAAGGATGAGGCCTATTTACTGTATAGAAATGTTTTCTAGCTCTCTGACCTCCCCTGCCACTTTGCCTTCTCTCTAGAAGACGTAAGGCCTCTGTGGTAGCTTCCCACTTTGGTTGATTCTCACATCTTTCCTGTCTTTTCCTTGTGCTCTTCTCTTCTAGTTCTACAGCGAGTCAGGCATGCCTACCAAACATCTCTCGGACAGCATGTGTGCCGTGTGTGGGCAGCAGATCTTTGTGGATGTCAGTGAAGAGGGCATCATCGAGAACACGTACAGGCTGTCTTGCAATCATGTGTATCCGCCTGGAGCTCCTGGGTCACATGCACACTGTAGTCAGGGAGGGAAGGGGGCATGCTGCCCGGCCTTTGAGTGTAGGAGAGTCACAAGAGGGTAGACATTTGGGTGATGTTGAGTGTTAGAGGCGCCGATACCCAGGAGTAGAAAATGCATCCTTGCTTGCTCTTTTCCACAGATGGGAGCCACTCTTATGTAAATGGTGTTCTTAGCCTGGCAGATGAGGAAGGAGCCTGAAGCTGCACTAGCTGCCCCAAGGTTGGATGGGTCACAGGAGGAGCATCCTCTAATTGGATCCCTCAGTTTCAGAACCAGATCCCCCTGAATAACTTCTAAGATTTGTCATGTCCTTGCTCAGCTCCCATTCTGTGCCATGTATTATATTATCCCCGTTTTGCCCCCTGACAATCCTGTAAGGTAGAGATTATTATTCTTGCTTCACATATGAGCAAAGAGTCAGAGAGAAGGGACTTGCTTAATATTATACAGCAGATAAGAGGGGAAGCCAGGCTTGGAACCTTTCTCCAGAGCTAGTGCAAGAGCACCTTGAAGATCAGCACAGACCACGCAGGCTGTCCACAGTATTTCCTTTGACCAGTTGTGCTTAGTTTCCACGAGTTCTGCATTCGCGGCTGGTGCATTGTGGGAAAGAAGCAGACGTGTCCCTACTGCAAAGAGAAGGTAGACCTCAAGAGGATGTTCAGCAACCCGTATCCTTATTTTGCATTCTTTTGGGCAGTGGGAAGAAAGCACTGGCCAGTGTGACCCTGCATTTGGGTCCTCCTGGGGCGTTCCCTCCTGCCCCCCACCTGGTACATGTCCACCATTCTATTTGGCCCCAGATCTAGGAAATTGGGCATGGGACATGGCATAGGACTAATGACTCAGCTTCTCATCGTAGTTCTAGAACCCTTAAGGCTAAGTTGGTAGTTGTAGCAGCTACCGCTTCCTGCTTGCTTACTGTGTACCTGGCACTGTGCTAAGTGTTCTCATATGAATCTCGTTGTCTTCTCTAGAAACTTTATGACCTGGTGATATTCTCATTTTACAGATGAAACAGTTAAGATGTTAGATACTTGTTTAGGGTGATATAACTAATGCATGATGATGCCTTATCTATGACATGCAGGCCTGGAGACCAGCTCTGTGCCTGTGTAGGGCCGGTAGGTGCAGGGATGGCTGAGGGACTCCCTGTCCCCATCAGCTATCAACACAGGACTTATGCTCCTCTGAGCTACCACTTCCTCCCCTGCCAGCCTTCACTCCTCATCCTGTACCTTCACCCTCCTCATTCTCCTCACAGCCTGACTGTTGGAAAGTGCCCAGCTACTACTCTGCCTGCCCTGCACTTCCCCTGGGATCCAGAGACCCAGCTTTCTCCCCTCTCCTCTCAGCTGCCCATTTTCTCTGTCCCCAGGACACTAGCTGGGCTGCGTGGGAGCCACTGCATTCCTGGTACACTCCCTGAATAGGAGACAGGCCCTTATAGGTTCCTTGCTTCGTTCTTGCAGAGACTAGTTTAGGAGCAAGTACTAACTCCATGGTCAAGCTGATGGTTGGGGCTTCCCTTAGTTCTCAGAGACTAGGCCAAGCTGCCCTTTCTGATGCCTTTCGAGAGGTTCCCTCTCCCCAGGGCTTTCCCCAGACCTGGAATCCCAGGCTCCTTTTCCAGGCGTCCTGCCCAGTGTTTAGCTGTAAAGTGGAAGGAGGGGAAGTATCTCCAGAGCCGTTTGGCCTCAGTAGGGCCAGGTGCTTAGTGCCCCTGGATGGGGATTCCTTGGGACCTCTGCCAGGGGTTATCCCCTGTGACCAGCCTCTTGCTCCCTTCTGCCTCTGTCTCTAGACTCAACCTCTTCCTTGACCTAGAAAGCCTTCCAGTTGGACATTACAAGAACCTTCAGGGTTGCCTTATTTAACTCCCAGCTTCCCTGCAGCCAATGTCACAGGCCTCAGGCTGTGTTCTCTCACTGCCAGTCCATCTCAGAGAAGTTGTTTCATGGAAGACCCTCTCTGCATGTCGGTCATGGAGAGCTTAGTTCCACCACTCCACCCCCATCTTCTGCGCTGGCCCCTCCGCCGTTCCCCATCTTTGGCTTTAGCCCTTTACTCCAACATGGAAAGGCTGGTGGGGCTTTCTAGAAAGCTGCTGGAAAGCAGCTCTATGCACAGCCTCTTTCCTTTAACACACTGGCAGCTGGGAGAGGCCCCACGTCATGTACGGGCAACTGCTGGATTGGCTTCGCTATTTGGTAGCCTGGCAGCCTGTCATCATTGGCCTGGTACAAGGCATCAACTACATCCTGGGCCTCGAATAATCAGGCAGAAGAGCATCCACCCACCATGGACCTCAGGGCACACTCCTCCCTGCCCTTCAAGACCTCCTGGGTGGGAAAGACTCAAAGGGGCACTTGGGCCACTCAGGACCCTCCTGGCTGTGTCCGGGCGGGGCAGGGATATGATGGTGAGCTAGCCAGTGGGCTGTCAGCAGTGGGGGCTTTTTAAAAAAAAACTATTTTGATGAATATATTTAAAAACCTTTTTTATTGTGGAGCATAGGAACTGCCCCAACTCCTGCAGGCCTTATCCTCCCTGCTTGAGCAGGGCGGGAGCAGAGCCACAGCCTTTCTGGTTTAAAGGAGCCTCCTCGCCTCTGGCTGAGAGCCTCAGCCCACCCCTCCCTCCTTCCCTCGAAGGGGCTCAAGCCTGGCACGCTCAGTGTGGAAGAGCTGAAGCCCTCCCACTGGTGCCACAGAGGAGCACTGTGTGGTGAGGGTATCTTCTGTCTTCCCCTGTCCAGGAGCCATAGGCCGGTTGAGGCAAGTGGAACCTTGTGACTTTTCCAGTGAGGGAAGCCTTGGGACCTCAGAATGCATTGAGGATTTGTTGGGGGCAGAAGCAGTTTGGGTGACCTGCCCGGAGCAGCCCTGTACTCAGCCAGAACGGAGGCCATGGGGGCTGCAATGATTGAGGGCCCCTTGTGCCCGGAAGTGGCAGTATATACCACAGGCCATTCAGCCACATCACTTCCTTCCCGGAAAGCCTGTGTGAAGTGGGTGCGTGCCTCTGAGTGGGTGCGGCAGAGGGACTGACAGACATGAGACTTTGTTCCCTTGAAGCTGGCAGGGGATTCCCAGCCAGAGACTATCCCTACGTCAGCTTTGTTGTTCATGGGTCCTGTCTGGGCCTGGCAGTGGAAGTTGGCAGGGTGGGTGGGAGGAGGGGGAGGCCCAGGTGAGTATGGCATCTGAAAAGGGATTCCAGGGAGACCCAGCCCTGGCCCTAGGAGTTGTGAGGATGTGGGAGGGTAAACATGGGCCTTCCACATTGGGCTCCTAGGAAATATGGCCCATCTGGGCCTACCCCTTCAAGGGCAGCAAGAACCAAGAAGCATCTTGTCACTCCATTCTGAATAAAGCTCCATGAGCTGGGTTGGAAAGCTGAACATCATCTTGCTTTTCTTCTTCCCACCTCCTTCCCTGGGGTCCCTGGGGATGCCTTGCTTTGGCTGCCTTTTGCTGCTCCTGTTTGAGAGCTAGGACCCTGAGGGTTGGCCCCGCTCAGCATCCCTGGGAGTGGTGGAATGCTGGGCTCCTGTCCTGTGGTAGAAGGGGCCCTGGGGCATCACTGGGTGGTTGTGTCCTTACCACCTGAGGTCAGTTCCCTGCCATCACCCCTTCGCAGGTCCATTCTCAACTTTGGCTATCTTACCCAGCTGTGGCTTTCCACAGTCCCCCACCTTTCATGCCATCCTCAGAGTGGACTGGGGGCTGGTTGAAGGGTCCAGGGATCATCCAATCCCTAAATCCGGCTCATGGGAGAAGCTGAAGCCAACTGTCCAAGACTCTTTTATATTTCACCAGTCCAGAGTCCTAGGACCTCCCAGTGGCCCAACTCTAGTCTTGGTGACTCTGAAGTAGAATCCCACCTCCTTTCCCTCCCTCCCCTCACCCCCAAGCCCCAAAGGACTGTGTCTTGGAGCCCCAGGCAGCCTTGCCTCCTGACTTAACTGCTGGGGGTGCTGGAAGGAGTTTCCCTGTGTCCTGCAGCCTAGCAGCTCCTGGGGAGGGACCAAGAGAAAAAATGCCAAGTAGAGCTCTGGAGAACAGAATGCCTGGCTTTGTCTCCGGCCTCTAAATTAGGAATATGAGTCTGGTTTCCACACCAGTAACGCCCCCTTGGGATTGCAGCAGACGATGTTCCTGCATCCTCTAAAGCCGGTCCTGTGTCCTGGCCTCCCTGGCTCTGTCCCCAGCTCTCCTATCCTCCTGACCACAGAAGTCAGAAACCCCAGTCACTCAGGTTTTGTCCTTCACACTTGATACATGCATACATTGGATCGCCAGTCCTCCTCGTTCTGCCTCCATGATCCTGACAGTGAGTGCCTCTCTCATTCCCACTAGTCCTGCGCCTGCCGCAGTCCCAGCTCTATTTGTGCCATCAGCAATTAGACTAGAGTTTTGCTCCAGCCAGTGTGGGGCCATTCCCCTCTTCCCTAGGGAGTGCCCTCCTTTTAGGACCAGGGCTCCAGCTCATGTTTCAAGTTCTCAGCGTGGCTCTGCGTGGCTCTGCGAGGTCCTGTGGACAAGTCTGGGAAGTACTCTCAGGCAGTTCCCATGGCGGGGCTCACATGGGACCAGCAGAGTGGAACTGCGCTGTGACCCTCTGGAATGGTGATTCCGAAAAGCAGGGCTCTTCAAACTTCTTGGGAACCAGGTAGGGGGAATCTAACTTCCTGGGGAACCTAGACCTGCAGCTCTGGGATGAGAGAAGTGAGAAGAGTTCATCGTGGCTCTGGGTGGGTGTTGGTTTAGGGGAGTGGGGAGCCTGAGAAAGGTCTGGATGTGGATAGACTTGGGTGACATTGAACATGAAATGGTCAAATTGGTCTAACACATTGGAGTCCCCAGTGCCTATAAGAGTTGTTCCCTTGAATATCAACGTGACAGAAGGAGGAAGCAGGAGGCCTGTTCATAGAAGCAAAGATCTGGCTCTGAAGAGCAAAGATGGATACTAAAGTCCTGACCCTTCACTGGGATGGAAGAATTGACCTGTGAGAGACTCATTAGTCCATACCCTTTGTGACCCTGGAGGGTACGGATATGGGTGGATTAAGGACCGTGGGGACCCAGTCTGATACTGGCTGGCGAGTAAGGGCGCTAGGAAATAGCAGGAAGTTTCCCGTATCTGATCCTGCTTTAGGTTCCCTGTTAGAATCAAAGTGAAAGTGAAATAGGGGCCAGTGCTTTCCCAGAATGATTTCACTGGATCCTGCCCTTCCCAGAACAGCTCCCGCTGTGAGGAGAACTTTATCTCCCTTCTGACTGGGTAAGTCCCGGGCCCCTCTTTGTGTCTCAGTTTCTGTGTCTATACTGAAGGGGTTAGCTTGCACTGGAAACTAGCATGTTAATAGTGATAAGAGCCGGGCGAGGAAAGGCAGTCCTGGCGGAAGCTGTCGAACAGACCGCCGGCTTCTGAGCTGCTCCAGGATGAGCGCGATGAGCTGCAAGGCCAGGTTGATGGGGCCTCCGCTCCGCAGCCGCCCGCCATGCCTGCACCCCGCGAGGGAGATCCAATGCGGCTGCCTCTCAGGGGCAGAGGGCGGAGCCTGCGGCGGCAGCGGCGGCGGTGGCGGAGGGCGGGGGGCGGAGGCCGGAGGGGCGGAGAAGAAGCAGGCAGCAGCGGAGGCAGGTTCTGAGGCCTAGGCCAGCTTCTGAATTGTGGAATATTTACCACTCCTTCCCCGCCTACCCCCTGTCACATACATATATAGAGCCAAGAACACCAGCTCCTGGTACATCATGACCACCAGACAGAACTGGACGCCAGGTAGGACCTGGGGCTGTGCATGGGCCGCTAGGGGGAGGAGGAGGGTAGAGGATGGTCGGGGATAAAACATGGGGGTGGGAGTGGTCTGAGAACAGAATGGAGCCATTTAGTTGCCCCAAGCCTTAACTCCCAGGTGACTCCTCTCCACTACTCTTTCAGCCTCTGTCCAGACGCTGTGGCTCTGGCTCCATCCCAGAGTCTCCCTGTGTTCCTTTCCAAAATGGCCAGGAGGGTCCTTCTGCCCCTCAATTCCCTGAGCAGAGCCCAGGAATCTCCAAGCCAGAGCTATATCCAGGCAGCAACTCCCTCAGCTAAGATCTGAGCCCGGGTGCTGAGCATTCCCAGGCGGCCCGACAGCTCCACAGCTGCTGATCTCCATGACTGTCCTTTCCTCAGACTCCAGCCCTTTGTGGTTCCTGTTCCTGTGTACCCACATCGTCTCCCATTTGGCGAGAGCCACACCTGTACCCCAGGTCGTCACAGCTGCTACCGTCTCAGCTGGGTTCACAAGAGACCCTGACCCCTCCCGCCCCTCAACACTTCCAGCAACCAAGCGGTGCCCAGCCTTGGAGGTGACCTGGCCAGAATATGGAATCTCACTAAGTAAGAAACAGTTCTGAAGAAAGCCCAGGAGGGCACAGTGGTTAGAGGGGAGGCTGTTAGCACAGAGGGTCCAAGGGTGGGGTTGACTCCTGAATACCCCCTGCCCTTCTGCCATGTAGCCGTCTACCAACCCGGCTAGCTTGGCTGAGCACTCAGAATTCTCTGTCTCCCACCCAGCATTATGAGTATTGGCACGGGGTCTAGCTCCCAAGATGCTCCCTATTGAATGGGACAGAGAGAATTCAGACAAGGGAAGGTGAGAGGCTGCAGAGCTGACTGCCATGGGCTCCAAGGCCCTGCCCCTCCTCTCAGAGCCCACTTGCTTCTGGCCACCTCAGAGGAGGAGTGGCCCAGTAGGGCTGCTTCCTTGGCTGGGGGTTCTAGTCACTGAAGCTGGGCACTAGAAGGTCTCCTGAATAAGCAAGCTCAAGAGTTATCACCTGAACCAAGGACCTATTCCCCAGACTCTTGCTCAGCCCTGGGCCTCCATGGTAGACAAGTGCACTTCTGCTTTAACGGACTTTCGCACCTGGGTGGTGTGCTGAGCAGCACTCATAGTTCCTGGATCGTGGCGCTGTGGAGCTGGGGAGGATGGGCAGGCCACAGTAGAGAGGGTGGGGGGCTGCTCGACGGAAGGGCTAAGGGCTGACAGCCACTTGTGCCCCTAGATGGAACGCTGACTCTGTCCTGTACCGCCTGTAGCCGCTTCCACCACTTCAGCATTCTCTACTGGCTGGGCAATGGTTCTTTCATCGAGCACCTCCCAGACCGGCTGTGGGAGGGCAGCACCAGGTGAGGGGCATGGTGGTGAGGCCCACAGGAGGGAGGCCTCCTCCTGCAGTCCTCTCATGGCCTTTCTTCTCTGCTGCAGCTGGGAGCGCAGGGGTGCCAGCACTCAGCTGAAGAAGGCCTTGGTGCTGGAGGAGGTGAGCCCCGTCCTGCGCAACACCAACTTCTCTTGTGTTTTCACGGATCCTGAGTACACTGTCCAGCACCACGTTGTCCTGGCCCATCTCTTGGTGAGGAACCTGAGGGAAGGTTTCCAGGGATGGGCAGAGCTCTGCTCCAGTGTGGGGAGGAAAGGGTGGGCTGTGCCCAGAGCAGTCTCCAGCTAAGGACCACCACTCCCCCAAAACCCCAGGCCCAAGGTGGAACTAAACAGAACCTCAGACTCAAGCAGAGGAGGCATGGCCTAGAACAGTGGTCGGCAAACTGCGGCTCGCGAGCCATATGCGGCTCTTTGGCCCCTTGAGTGTGGCTCTTCACAAAATACCACGTGTGGGCACGCACGGACATTGCGATTGAAACTTCGTGGCCCATGCGCAGAAGTCAGTTTTCGGCCTGGGCAGGTCTATTTTGAAGAAGTGGCGTTAGAACACTCAAGGGGCCAAAGAGCCGCATGTGGCTCGCGAGCCGCAGTTTGCCGACCACTGGCCTAGAGGAAAGTGACGAGATATCCCTCCCCCTTGGCCCTGATCCTTGTCTGCCTTCACTTCCCCAGGCTGGGCTGAGGACAGTCATGACCCCCGACTCAAGAAGCCTCCAGAGGGTTCCCTCTGCCTCACCATCCTGACAGGTGAACTCAAGCCTGGTTGAAACGCCACCTCTTCATTTAGGTCTAGGCTGTCAGCTCAGGCCACAATCTGTCAACTTAATGCTATATATTTGTATAGGTATACCTCGTTGTATTGTGCTTCACAGATAATGCATTTTTTACAGATTGCAGGTTTGTGGCAACCCTGTGTTGAGTAAGTCTATTGGCACTATTTTTCCAATAGCATTTGTTCACTTCATGTCATATTGTAGTAATTCTTGCAATATTTCAAACTTCATCATTATTGTATTTGTTAATGATCTGTGATCAGTGGTCTTTGATGTTACAGTTGTTTTTTGGGTGCCATGAATCATGCCCATATAAGATGGTAAACTTAATTGACAAATGTGTGTGTTCTGACTGCCTATTCTCCATCTCTCTCCCTTTCCTTGAGCTTCCCTATTCCCCAAAGACATAACAGTATTGAAATTAGGCCAAGTAATAACCCTACAGTGACCTCTAAATGTCTAGTGAAAGGAGGAGTCACCTGTTTCTCACTTTAAATCGAAAGCTAGAAATGATTCAGCTTAGTGAGGAAGGCATGTCGAAAGTCCAGATAGGCAATAAGTTAGGCCTCCCTCTTACACCAGATAACCAAGTGGTGAATGCAAAGGAAAAGTTCTTGAAGGAAATTAAAAGTGCTACTCCAGTGAACACATTGATAAGGAAATGAAAGTCTTACTGCTGATATGGAGAAAGTTTTGGTGGTCTAGATAGGTGAAACCAACCACATTCCTTTAAACCATAGCCTAACCCAGTGGTCGGCAAACTCATTAGTCAACAGAGCCAAATATCAACAGTATGACGACTGAAAGTTCTTTTGAGAGCTGAAAACCGACTTCTGCGCACGGGCCATGAAGTTTCAATCACACTGTACGTGCACGCCTGCTCGTGGTATTTTGTGCAAGAGCCACACTCAAGGGGCCAAAGAGCTGCATGTGGCTTGCGAGCCGCAGTTTGCCAACCACTGGCCTAATCCAAGCAAGGCCCCAACTCTTCGATTCTATGAAGGCTGCGAGAAGTGAGGCTGCAAAAGAAAAATTGGAAGCTAGCAGAGGTTGGTTCATGAAGTTTAAGGAAAGAAGCCATCTCCATAACATAAAAGTGCAAGGTGAAGCAGCCAGTGTTGATGTGGAAGCTACAGCAAGTTTTCCAGGAGATCTAGCTGAGATAATGAAGATGGCTACTCTTTTTTTTTTTTTTTAAATATATTTTATTGATTTTTTTACAGAGAGGAAGGGAGAGGGCTAGAGAGTTAGAAACATCGATGAGAAAGAAACATCGATCAGCTGCCTCCTGCACACTCCCCACTGGGGATGTGTCTGCAACCAAGCTACATGCCCTTGACCGGAATTGAACCTGGGACCCTTCAGTCCATAGGCCGACGCTCTATCCACTGAGCCAAACTGGTTAGGGCAAGATTGCTACTCTTAATAACAGATTTTCAATGTAGATGAAGCAGTCTTCTAATGGAAGAAGATACCATCTAGGAATTTCACAGCTAGAGAGGTGAAGCCAATGCCCGGCTTCAAAGTCTCAAAGGGCAGGCTGAGCCCTGGTCGGTCGTTGTGGCTTAGTTGGTTGAGCATAATCATGTCCAGGTTGGGGGCTTGGTCCTCAGTAGGGGGTGTGCAGAAGGCAGCTGATCCATGTTTCTCTTTCTAAAATCAATACCAAAGAAATTTTTTTAAAGGGCAAGCTGACTTTCTTGTTAGGAGCTAATGCAGCTGCTGACTTTAAGTTGAAGTCAGTACTCATTTACCCTCATGAAAATCCTAGGGCTCTTCAGAATTATGCAAAATCTATTCTGCCTGTGCTCTAGAAATGGAACAACAAAGCCTATATATGATAGCACATCTGTTTACAATATGATTTATTGAATATTTTTGGGATCTGCTCAGAATAAAATAATTCCTTTGAAAATAATGCTGCTCATTGACAAGCACCTGGTTACCCAAGAGCTCTGATGGAAATGAACGAGATTAATATTTTCATGCTGCTAACATCCATTTTGCAATCTGTGGATCAAGGAGTAATTTCAATTTTCAAGTCTTACTATTTAAGAAATACATTTCATAATGCGATAGTTGCCATAGTAATTCCTCTGATGGATCTGGGCAAAGTAAATTAAAAACCTTCTGGAAAAGATTCACTATTCTTTATTAAGAACATTAGTGATTCATGGGAAAAGGTGAAATATCATCATTAGCAGGAGATTGGAAAAAGTTGATTCCAACCCTCATGGATGACTTGGAGGAGTTCAGGACTCCAGTGGAGGAAGCAACTGTAGATGTGGTGGAAATAGCAAGAGAATTAGAAGTGGAGCCTAAAGATGTGACTGAATTGCTACGATCTCATGATAAAACTGTAACAGATGAGGAGTTGCTTCTTGTGGATGAGCGAAGTGGTTTCTTTTTTTTTTTTTTTAAATATATTTTATTGATATCTTACAGAGAGGAAGGGAGAGGGATAGAGAGCTAGAAACATCGATGAGAGAGAAACATCCATCAGCTGCCTCCTGCACGCCCCCCTCTGGGGATGTGCCCGCAACCGAGGTACATGCCCTTGACCGGAATTGAACCCGGGACCCCTCAGTCCGCAGGCCGACGCTCTATCCACTGAGCCAAACCGGTTTCGGCGGCAAAGTGGTTTCTTGAGGCGGAATCTATTAGTGGTGAAGATGCTATGAAGATTGTTGAAATGACAACAAAAGCTTTAGAATATTACTTAGATGATAAAGCAGCAGCAGGGTTTGGAGGACTGACTCCAGCTCTGGCTGGCATGGCTCAGTTGGAGTGTCGTCCCATGCACCAATGGGTTTGATCCCTGGTCAGGCCATGTGCAGGAGGCAACCGATTAATGTATCTTACATTGATGTTTCTCTCTCCCTCCTCTCTCTCAAAATCAATTAAAAAAAAAAAAAAGGCTTGACTCCAATTTTTTTTTTTACATTTTTTTATTTTTATTTTTGGCTGTTGTTTTGTTTTTGGAGAGAGACATTGATGAGAGAACAGAACATCAATCGGCTGCCTCCTGCACACTCCCTACCGGGGGATGAAGCCTGTAACCAGGGCATGTGCCCTGACCATAAATCAAACCAGCAACCTTCTGGTGCATGAGACAATGTCCAATTGAGCAACACCGGCCAGGGCTTGACTCCAATTTTAAAAGAAGTTCTGTGGATAAAATACTATTAAACAGCATTGCATGCTATAGAGAAATTATTCGTGAAAGTCAATCAGTGCAGCAAACTTCATTTTCTTATTTTAAGAAATTGCCACAGCCATTCCAACCCTCAGCCATTCTACTCTTAGCAGCAGCCAACATCAAGGCAAGACTCTACCAGTAAAAAGATTACAACTCACTGAAAGCTCAGATGGTGAAGAGCATTTGTTAGCTGTGATGTGTTTTCAGTTAATGTCCGTTGTTTAGACACGCTGCTGCACACTTAATAGACTACAGTGGAAACCAAAATGTTTTGTAACTGACTTTATTGCAATATTCACTTTGTTGTAGTGGTCTGGAACCGAACCTGCCTGTATTGTCTCCCTTCCCCCAATAGATTGGGCAGAGGCTGCTTCTGATACACAGTTGTATCTTTGTCATACCTAGCAAGGCCCACAATGGGCATTCATAGGTGATTTTTCAGTGGAGGCATGCTGACATCTTCTGATTTAGGCCATTCTCCCATTCACAGAACTTGGCCCATTCTAAGAGGGACTATGGGAAGAGTACCACTCAGAAGTTAAAGACAAAACCAGATTCAGGGGACACAGGCCCTCAGGAAAAGACAGCCCATACTGCTTCATGAGCAGAGGCCAGGAGAAGGGACTTAAAAGAAGGTAGGTGGTCTGAAGACAGCAGGAACAAAGGCATGCTCTAACAAGCCCAGATTTCCCTTCTTTTCCCACACAGATCAGGCAGCTTAGCAGCCAAGGGAGAAAAATAGACTTTATTTACAAGTAATAACATTTAGAAAAGATCCATCCCTGGCCCTTAAAAACCTTCCCATCAATCCAAATCCCACCCCAGTACAAGTCTAGAGAAGGTGGGGGATGAGCTGTCCCCACCCTCCCCCCGCCTGGCTGTCATGGAAAAGAGCATCCTCTGGGTAATTGTGCCCTTGGATGGATGGGAGCACCTTATCCCCAGGTGTTCCCACTAGGTCAACGCCCAGCCATAGACTTTAACAACAAGGGCCCTTGGTAAGCCTGGCCACCAGGAATAGCAGGGACCAGGGCCTGCTTCTCCAATGGTCCCTTCTAAATACAGAGGCTGAGGAGGACTGGCTGGGCCCAAGGACCCAGTCCTCAACGCCAGCCTCAAATCTCGTTATCATGGAGAAGTGACTGCTTTGTGAAAACAGGAGGCAAGGTAGGGAGAGGACCCAGACTGTTCAGGCTCCAGGCCAATTCTGACGACACATCTGTTCACCTAGTGAAGGCTCTGGTAAAGGTCCAGGTACCAGGCCAAGGTGTGTCAGGCATCACTGTCTCTAGGGGTTTGGCCACGGTTGGCCTGGAAGCTGAGAGAAGGCACTGAGGGGGACAGCATCAGGCAGGGCAGCATCAGGGACACAGGTGGGGCCACTCACTGGTACTGGTCCTTTAGTGCTTTGCCTGAAAGAGAGAAACACAGTCACATGGCTGTGATATCAGCCTGCACCAGCTGGCTTAGAAAGACCTCTTTCTGCTCCCATAGTCCCGACTAGGATCCTTTCCATGGTGTGGCTCTGGACAGATAAACCTTCAGGTTACCAGTTGCTAGATGTGTCTAAGCAACTCTGGATTTTCTGTTAGGAGTAGAGTTGTCTGCTTCCTCTCCTCAATATTAAGCCACTGACCAAGACAAGGAGCACCTGCTCAGCCCCCAGCAGGCCTGCCCTGGAAGCTGCCCCATACTTCCACTGAGGTTCCTAAGAGTTAAACCCTCCCTCTTCCCTGCCAGTGCCTCCACCTTGCCCTTGGCCCGAGAAGTGGCGGCGACGATGGCGGCAGCAGCAGTGGCAGCGCTGGCTGTGGTGGTGGCAATGCGAGGAGAGCGACGGGTTCCACTGCTGGTGTTGGGAGAGGCCTTGGGCAGGGCTTTCTTTGAGGCCCCCCTCCGCAGAAGGCTATTCCCAAGCTTCTTGGGCGTGTTGAGGATGCTGAAGGTCATGGACTGGCGGCGATCAGCCTGTGAGGAGGGGCTGTCAAATGAGGCTCACTGCTGCTTTCCCAGGCCAACCTGCTGCTCTAGGGTCTCCCTTCAGCCCCCAACTAACCTGTTTAACAACAGCGGGAGCTGCTTTCCTCTGGGCCTCCATAGTGCTCTGTTTGCGCCCTTCATGTCGGTCCCGGGGAGTCATGGGGCGTGGGAAACAGCTGGTGGGCTTCTTAGACTATGGGGAAGAGGCCGATTAGGCAGATATCAGCAAGAGGACTTCACATCCAAAGCCAGGTATCTCAGCTGAGTGGACCTATAAATCAACTTGTCCCATCAGCAGCACCTCTCACCCCACCCCCAAGGGCCAGAAGCCTCCCCTTTAATCTACTTTTCAAACGTGGTGAGCTGACCTGGCAGGCTGTTAGCTAGAATAAAAGCCAGGAGCCAACATCTCCTACCTCAGGAGTGCCAGGGCCCTGGTGGGGCTCCAAGGAGACCCGTTTGCGCTGCCGGGTGGTGATGCCAGTGCCCTCAGCTATCTGGGTTGGCTGCATGCTGGCTCGGCGTAGGGTCTCCTGGGGGTCGCCAGTTTTCATCTCTTCATCTGTGATGGTCGCCAGGCTCAAGGAAGGCTGTGTGAGGTGGAAGTGGTCAATGGACCCAGGCTGTTGAAGATGCAACAGGATGGCCCAGATTCTCTTCCCTGGCCTGGCACGTGGGACAGCTGAAGGCTTCATATCACAAAAGGCCTGTTGTCTTCCCTGGCACAATGGCCACAGAAGAGGAGTCCCAAGCAGACCTCTCTATCTCCTACCCAACCACAGGAACTTCACCCCTGACTCCCTCCCTTACAGCTATTCTACTAGAAGTATCTAGTCACCCTCCTCAGGAGGCCAGAGACCAAGGGCACTATTACTTGAGCTGGGTCAGCAAGTGGCACTGGGATGGAATGCCAAGAGAGGTAGGGGTGGGCCAGTGCAGGCAAGTTCCATGCAGGTGACCCCAGAGCTCACCCTGGACTCAAGTGGATAGCAGGTCTTCAGGTGCGGGGGGCAAACTCGATTGCGCTGCTGCAGCTCTGCAATGCGGTTCCAGTCATCCAGCTGCTCGGGCTCATCATGGCAAGTGCCCATGTAGAAGCTGTTCCTTCCTGGGGAGGGCAGGGATATTTGAGCAAGTGGGGCTGGAAGGCCAGGAAGAGTGAAGGTGGAGGCAGCAGGTTGCCCACTGGCCCTGGCATCTCACCAGCCTTTGCTGCCACCATCCTGTCCACCTCCCCCGTGGACTTTAAGCCCAGTTGCCCAGAGTCCTGCTCTGCTCAGAGCTGCAGATGCAGGAGCTGCCTAACTGCATTCTCCCTGGAGAGGTCACACAGAGGCCATGAAATCAAGAGAAACGACTTGAGCCCTAACTGGTTTGGCTCAGTGGATAGAGCGTCGGCCTGCAGACTCAAGGGTCCCAGGTTTGACTCCGGTCAAGAGCATGTACCTTGGTTGCAGGCACATACCCAGTGGGAGTGTGCAGGAGGCAGCTGATTAATGTCTCTCTCCCATCGATGTTTCTAACTCTCTATCCCTCTCCCTTCCTCCCTGTAAAAAAACAATAAAATATATTTAAAAAAAAAAAAAAAAGAAGAAAGAAACGACTTGAGGGCCAGGAATTGATACCCAGGGGATCTCCAAAGGACAAGAGCCTCCCAGAACAATCTGAGGGTAAAACACTTGCCAGCTTGGCCCTTTGGCAGACTCTCACCACCTGAAAAGGACTCCCAATAGCTTCTGAGCTTCACTGTCATGCTGGGACTCCCAGGCCCATTATGTGAGCTTTCTGATTCCCCCTCGATGGACAGGCAAGGCTGCAAGGAAGGCAGCCAGGAAGCTAGCCTTGGGTTTTTAAATGCTTGTTATTTCCCTGTGCCAGGATCTGCTTCCAGACTGATATTTGGGTTGCGTTAGGGGAACAGTCCCTACCTGGAGGGGCCCCACTGGACACCCCAGCCTGGGAGCGGCGAGCAGAGCTGCGAGTGGTGGGCCGGTATCCAGGCAGGCTGAGCAGAGCAGAGTTGCCATCGTCAGGAGAGCTCAGGCGGGCTAGAGACTGGGTGGAGGAGGTGGCTCTTGGGCCGGCCTGGGAAACGGGGGCAGACTGCGTGCTATAGAAGGATGAGTTGGCGCTGTCTGGCTCTTCCACATCTGACTTCTGGAAGAAAGGACCATCTGTTGTAGTGGGCTGAGTGGGCACCTGGCATTCTATAAAGGAGCCTCCACTGTTCCCCCTCCTGAGCCCCTCAGATCCTACTACATGGCTGTGTGTGTTCCCATACTGCTTTGCAAGAGTTCTTACCTGGATGTTTGCAAGAAATGGGCCTTGCTGCCAGAATCCCACACAAGGTGCTGAGGGTATCGACTCTTTTCTACCCATTTTCCCCACTAAGTCTATTCAATACTTTGAGGGAGGGAAGGCAAGAGTATATTAGACTACTTCAGAAGTGAAGTACAAAGAAATGAAGTAACTGGCCCAAAGGTCAAACAGCTAGGAAGTGGAGAACCAGGGCGCTCATGTCTCCTGAGCTGGTCAGGCTCATCCCACAGCCTCTGCGTCCCTAGCCCACGCTTGCCAGGGTCTGACTATCTTTTAGAGCTTTTCCAGCATCTTGGTAGCAAAGGCCACCCTGTACACAGAGGTGTCCCTGCTGCCCCACAGGCACCCCCTCTCCTCCCTAACCTCGGGATGTGGAAACAAGGGCCAGAGCCCTCAGGCTGGCAGGCAGCCCCCTGGCGGCCACAACACATCTTGGCTCCCCCGGGGATGTGCTGGGAAGCGCAGGTTCGGCTGCAACTTCTCCATATTCTCTCCCTTCAGCCTGTACAGGGTCAGTGCTACACATGGAGAGGACACCAGCCTTACAGTCAGCAGATAGGCATCTAATTACAGTCCTGCCCTTTTCTACAAACGAGGTCTAAGGTCCTCCTCAGAATTTCAGCTTTTCCTTCTGTAAGATACGGGCTGGTCAGCCCTGGGGCTATTTTGAGGACCCACTGGAAAAGATGCCCTTAAGAAGACATGAGCATTACTGTCCTGCAGCCCCACCCCCCAGAGCCTGACCTTGGTCATGGTGATGTTGATGATTTGCGTGGTCCGTCGACGAGCAGAGCGGGTCTTCCGGCCTGAGTCCGGGAAGATGTCCCCCAGGGAGTCCAGGCTTCCCTCCAGCGGTGGCTGACCCCGAGCTGGGATGGGGGTAAAGTAGAGACTTTCCAGGGATTCTATCTTGGGGGGCAGGCGCTGGGAGATGGGTGAAGCTGGCTCCCCTGGGATGCTGGTGCCATCTGGCTGGGTACGAGGCAGCTTGCTATAGGAAAGAAACCTGATGAGATGCCATTCTTGGGGCTAGGAAGCATTTTGTCCATCTCTTTGCTCCAAAGTGGCAAATTCTTGCATTATAAGCAGACCAGGTCAAGCACCCCATTTGCTGAATTTTCAGAGGTCCCAAGGAGCGTCCTTGACCTGGGCCTTCCCTTCAGTCCACTCCCATGGCCCTCTGACTCAATACTGGCTACTCCCAGACCCATATACCCACTGTCCCAGACATCTCTGGACTCCCACCACTACTCCCCAGTGAAAATGTCCCAAACTAAGCTCATCTGTGTGTTCCTCCTCCTGTAACTTCTATTTCAGCGAATGGGAGCAGCCTTCACCCAAGCTGCCCAGCCATGAACATGGACACAATCCTACTACTTCCCTCTCCTAATAAACCAAATCAGCAAGTCTCCTAACTGCACCCTGCTCTGCTCTCACATCCTTCCCTGATCTGTCATCAACTCTCACCTAGACTGACAACAGCATCAGAGAGGTAACAGAGCAGTGACAAACAAGGACTCGAGCCAGGCTGCCCAGGTCCAAGCCCACTCTGTCACTGTGGGACCTTAATCAAGTGACTGCCCATCTATGCTCCAGTTTCATCTATTAAATGAATTACTATTTTTCAAGTGTCTATAACAGTGTCTGACACAAGTCTTGTTAAATAACAACAAATGCTTTCAGTCTCAGCTTCTACATTGGCTATAAGGATAAGCTAAGTTGAAAATCTGATCATGTACTCAATTTCAAACCCTTCCCAGGTCCCTCAAAGCGCCAGCCTCCATCAATGGGGAGTCCAGCCACAGGCACATATACCTATGGCTTCTTTGAAGACTCAGAACAGGAGTGACAACCTCCATATAGCCTTTTTATTCTTCTAAGAATAAGCTTCCAAAGGGCAAAGGGACATCTTATTTATCTCACAGCCCCAGTGCCCAGGATACAGGCAATAGTTATCAATGGACAACAGACTGAGGGTGCCTTCTGACCTGGTGGTAGTGAGTGGGGTTCCCTCGCAGCTCAGATCCAGGCTGTCAATACTCAAGTCCAGCTGAGCCTTAGCCTGGGGCTCCCGGCTCTTTAAGGCATCAGTGGCCACCTGAAACTTGCCCAGGTCTCGAAGCTGCTGGTCAGCATGGGCAACCTGGGAAGCAGAGGGCCAGGGAGAGTGAAGAGAAGCCTAAGGCAAGGGTGGCTTAGGAGGGGAAGGCACAGAGATCCATTACGATGAGTAAGGGAGTCTGTCCAGCCAGATACTTACCTGTGCCTCCAGGCTGCGCACCTGGGCAGTAAGGTGGCGGCAGGTCTGTTCAGTCTCCTTAGTCTTCAACCCAGCCTGCTGTAGCTCCTGACCCAGCCGCTCAGCTTCGGCTCTCAGTTCCTTGTTTTCCTTCTGCAGCTGCTCCAGGCCCCGCAGCTGCTCCTGCAATTCTTGGTTCTGCTGCTTCTTGGCATCATAATGGGTCTTGGCTTTCTCCATCTGTGTGGGCAGACGGGTGGGTAGGGGCTAGGGGTGGAGAGTGGGGATGGCAGGAGGGAGGGCACAGTGGGCCAGGACTGGACTCCTCACCTGCAGCTTGTAGTGTTCAGCTGCCTGCTCCTTCTGGCTCAACTGGGCCTGCAGCTCATTCAGCTGGGCCTGGAGGCGTTGGGCTTCTTGCTGGCTTTCCCCTCCCTGGGCCTGGAAAGCATGTGATGTGGAAGGCTGATCAGGGTGGTGGTCTGGCTACTCCATCTAAATCTGCTGACTTGCCCTAGCCTCTTGGGCTCTTGGGTGTTTTCAGACTCCTACATATTCTCTCAGGAAGTGGAAAAATCCTTTTACCCCCACCAACTCCAGCATACTGAAACACCACACACCTTTGCAAGGTCCACAGTCCGCAGGATCTTTCCCATTCAGCTTATGCCATTTCTGGCAGAGCTCTGACAGCCCTATCTTCATTGAGATCAAGTACAAACTCATTCTCTCTCCATGAGTACACAGTCTCCCCAAGGAGGAATGGAACTGATCCTCTCACCTGGGTGCAAAGCACGGGGCTAGGCACTTGAGATGGGAGCTCTCAGGACATGTGAACTCATTTCTCCTCAGAGCGACTCTGGGAAGTAACTATATCTCCATTTCAGAGTTGAAGAAATTGAGCACAGAGATTTAAGGCAATTGGCCAGGATCATAGTGACTCAGTAGCAGCGTATGATCTGACCCTTGGTGCACCTGACTCCAAAGCCTGTGTGGACGTTTATGAGGCTTGCACTGCCTCCTCTCCAGGCCAGACTCCTTGGGGACAGGGACTGTGTCTGATTCTCTGTCCACCTGCAAGGCCAGCAAGTGCTTAGTTTGTAATAGACACTGGACAGGATCATCTGGCTTTACCTCTTTTACATCTAGCACCAGGAAGGCCCCCAAAAGAAGTATAACAAGCATCTGTTTATCATCATCATGACATGGTGTGGAGCATGTGGAAATGAGCTGGGGAAATGAAGCTCTCAGCTCCCACCAATTCCTGTAACCCACCAGGGCTTTAGCAAGTCCCAGGGCCATGGGACCCAATTCCTTTGCTCCTATAGCTAAAAGCTGTGACACCTAGACTGCAAAAAAAAGCATATATTAAACCAATGGTGACATTGTTGAAAATATTAAGAATATTAAATTGCATTATAATATTACATGTGATTAACTCTAGGCCAGCACTATTCAATAGGACTTTCTAGCCATGTTCTGCCCTGTCCGACATGGTAGACACGAGCCACGCACAGTTAATTGCTGATCAGGGAAACTGTGGCTAGTGTGACTAAGGAACTAAAATTTTAATTATAACCACTTTAAATTTAAGTAACCACATATGGTTATTGCTACTGTAATGCAAAGATCTTCCCTTCAGAGATCCCAGAAGGCACATGCATGGGGTTCTTGAACCACAGGCAGATCTCCTAAGGCTGCCAGGTCCCCATGGTACCCCTCCTTCTTGCCTCCACAACCAACACAGCCCGAGGGCTTAGAGCACCTTCCTGCTCCCATCTGTCCCACCTTCAGCTTCTGCTGCTGCTCCCTGCTGGCTTGGTCGTGGTCAGCTAGCTTCTTACTCAGTTCTTCCACCTGGGATAGGGGAGGGAAGAGGAGATGGGAAGACTCAGGAGGCCTTAACCTGATGTCCAGGCAACTTATGGGGTTTTCCTAGACCAGTCCCCAATATTTTTACAAAAAAAACTCAGGTACTTTCTCTAGCCTGCCCCAGGACCTGAGTGAGGTAACCCAACACACAGGTGCTGCCAGAGCCACCTGCCCACACTCACCTCCACCCCCCGTCTGCAGGGACAGAGGCCTGCAGGGACAGATCTACTCTGGGGAGCTAACACCTCACCACCACCCTACTGCTGCCATTCCCAGCCCCAACTGTCCTGGGTTGGAGACAGGAATAGGGGACCTAGCCTGTAACTAGCAGACATACTCATTCAATATCTTCCCAGAAACTACCGAAGCAAAAGCCCACAGATGATCAGTCCTCTTCCCATTACCCACAGGCTGTTAGGGCTGGTGCCAGCAGTGTGGTTAGTGTGGGGGATCAGGCTGCTGGGAGACAGAGCAGGGCAGCACATGTCCACGCCCACCCAATTCCCATAGAGAGGAAGAGCAAGGGGAGGGAGGGATGAGGGGGAGCATCACAGCCACAAGCACTCCGGCTCCTCCAGGCATTCCAGAAGCTCAAGCATGATCAGCAAAAGCGAGAGGTGAGGGCTCCATTGCTAACTGTTTGTATTCAGTTTGATTGTCGTCTTGGGCTCCTTGAAGAAGGTGATGGGAAGAAAAGCCTGATTCCTCAGCAGGCCTGAGATGACTGGGTAGAAGGGCTGGCAGAGAAAGGGTGCTCCCACTAAAAACCAGCTCAATAGCCTTGACATCTGGGCTGCACAGAGAAATCTTTGAGAGACGAGCGAGGCAGCTAGACTATACCACTCTGGCAGAGGCCCCTCCTGCACCTCTCAACCTCTATTTCACGCCTGGGGTTAAGGCCCAAAGGGTCATCACCCATCAGCAGACATCCCGAGCTCACAACCCTCCCTGCTCTGTGAAGGATGCTTTGCTTATCACCTTTATGGCTTCTGTGGGAAAGAAGGGAACTGAGTTAAACAAGGCCTTGGTCATTCTGCCAGTCCTCATTGAGGACCCAAACTTGGAACAGGACTTGAAGGTTTAGGAATCTCAAGAATTGTCTGTGATTGGTTTAGATATGGGAAAGACGAAGCCTACCCTACCCCTCGTCCCTGACAGGCAAATTGCAGAAAGTGCAGAAGGTGGGGAGTCCGACCTGGGACGGGTGGGATGAGGCCTGAGAGAGGGCCCAGCACTCCTGGGCAGCCTGGGCCTGGATTCCATGGCTTGACCCTGCCCCCTTCACAAACAGTTCACAACGGGAGCTGGCGGAGGCAAGCTGCAGCCGAGGTCATGCACCGAGACTGGTCACCGCTTAAGCAGCCAGCATTTAGCAAGGACCCCAGGCGTTACCTGCTTAGTTTGCTCTCTCTGAAATACCTCTAGCTGTTCCACCTGTGCATGGGGGAGGAGCAATGGAGACAGAGTGAGATGGGGGGTGGGGGTCAAAGAGGCACTGTTCCTGTTGTCAGGCTGACCTCACTGAAACTCTTAGAATCCCCCTCCCCCAACGGACCAGACTTTTAGTAATGTGTAAAGCGCCAGTTGGCTCATTCTAGTCCCCAGTGGCTCTGGGGCCCCCACTGCAGGTACACCTCATAATGTGCCTCCAGAATGAGCGATGGCCTTCACTCTTTGACTCTCCAGGGACAGAGTCTTCAGGGAAGGGGAGGCTACTGATATTTTCTTGGGGACAATAGGGGACAATAGACTTGAACTCTGCCAGCTACATCTCCTCTGTCACCCAGTGAGTGAGGGAGACAAGACACTCTGAAATGATGTGGAAGCTTGAGGCCCTGGAATGCAGAGGGAACAATGTCGTCTGTCTCTCAGGCCCAATCTTTGGAGGAGGTGTTGAGCTTGGTGCCTTACCTGGGCAGTGAGTTTCTGTCTCTCTTCCTGGAACCGCTGTCTCTCCTCTAGGACCTTGACCTTGGCACCCTCATACTTGGAAGTCATCACCTCCAGCTCCCGGGCAGTGCTCTGTACTTCCCGCTGCATCTCAGCCAGATGGGCCTCAGCATCAGCACGCACAGCTGCCAACTCTTGGTCATATTTCTCCCGGGCCTGGTCCAGCTCCACTTCCAGAAACTGCCGGCCAAGATTGGCCTTCTCTCCCAGCCCCCGATTCTCCTCTGCCAGCAGGCCATGAGCCTCCTTCAGCATACTCAGCTGCTCTGCGTAGTTGGCCTTCTCTGCCCGCAGCTGCTGGGCTGCTCGCTCTTGCTCTGCTACCTTCTGACGTAGGGGAATCAGTTCCCCGAGCTCCCGCTGGGCTCGCATCAGCTCTGCCCGCAGCCCACCAGCTGCCTGCTTGCTTTGCTCCAGCTCTTCACGATGGCGTTTCTCAGCAGCTGCCTGCTCAGCCTGCAGCTGCTGGCACAGGTGCTTGGCGGGCAGCAGCTCACTCACCAGGGCCTGTGTGCTGGTGTGCTCTAGCTGCAGGGCAGAGAGGGCTTGCTCCTTCTGGAAGAATTTCTCCTGCCATGCCTTTAGTTCTTGGCCCAGCTCCTCTGCTCGCTCTGCTTGTGAGGCCAGCTCCTGTCGAAGGCTCTCTGAGGCCACCCGTTGTTTCTCTGCCTCCTCCCGGAGAGTCTGGACCTCATCCCGCAGAGCAGAGCTGCGTTCCGCGGCTCTGGCACTGTTGCTGGCTGTCTCTACCTGAAGCAGGCGCAGCCTCTCTTCCAGCTTCTGGCTCTTCTCTGACTCAGCTACAACAAGCCGCTTCAACTCCTTGCTCTCACCCTCCTTCTCCAGGACCTGGCGGTTCAAGATAGACACCTCCTCCTCCAAGCTGCTGATGAGACTGTTTTTTCTCTCAGCCTCCTGCTGGCCCCGGGCCATCTGGGCCTTCCACTCATCCTCAGCCTTGCTGTGGTCTTGGGCCTTGGTGCGAAGGGTGGCCAACTCCCTTTGTGCTGAGGCTAAGGTGTTGTGAGTGCGCCCCAACTCCTGGGCCTTCTCCTCTAACTGGCCCCGCAAAGTCTCCAGAGTGGTGGCCCGCTCCTTCTGGGAGGCACGCTCAGACTCTAGGCTACGCTCCAGGCTGGAGGCCTTCTCCTGATGCTCACGGCACTGCTGCTCCAGCTTGCTCACCTCTGCCTGCAGAGCCTCTGGGTCAGGGCCTCTTCGCTTGGTCTTTCCAGTAGCCTCAGACTGGGCTCCTGACCCACAAGTGCCTTCTCCACTGGCTGTCCCTAGAGACTGCTGGTGTTCCCTCTCCATCTTGGCCAGCTGTTTCTTCAGTTGCTCCACGGTTTGCTGAAGCTCCCCCAGTTCTGTTCTCTGGGCTGCCTCCTGCCCACGAAGCTTGGCCAGCTCCTGGTCCTTCCCTTCCTTTTCCTTCAGGGCATGGGCCAGTGCCTCCTGCAAGGTAGCAAACTCCACACGCTGCTCATTGAGGGCATTCTGCAACCGCATCTCAAGCTCTGCCTTGGCGGCCTTCTCCAGGACAAGATCAGCTTGGGCTCGGCCCCGCTCCTGGGCTAGCCGGGCCAACTCCCGCTCCTGCTCCCCACGCTCCTCCTCCTGTTGTCCCTGGCTCTCCATTAGCGCAGCCCGGAGCTTCTCCAGCTCACTGCCCATTTGCTCTGCCTCACGCTCCATAGCCTGCAGTGCAGCCTGGGTACTGCAGAACCGATGCCCCTGCTGCTCTTCCAGCCACTCTGATTCTCTGTCTCCTGCCCTTGGGGGCTCCTTGAGTAGCTCAGAGGAAGTTGTTTCCTTGTGCTCACCTGCCTTTCGCACTAAGGCCTCCAGGCGGGCCACCTCCTTGCTGGTGGCAGCCATCTTCTCCTGCAGAGTGGAGAGGTCATCTGCAAGTTTCTGGGCCCGGATCTCCTTCTCCTGGACCTGCTGGTGGGCTCTGGCCAGGCTGGCATGGAGCTGGGCTAGCTCACTCTGCTGCCGGCTTATCTGGAGCTCGTTGTGAGCCTCTATCCCTGCCACCTTTTCCTTTGCCTCTTGCAGCTCCTGGCGGGACTTTTCACATTCCTCCTTCAGGGTCATCAGCTGTTCCTGGAACATGGCACCATACTGGGCCTCCTCTTGCTGGCTATCCTCATACCGCTCACGCCATGTGGCCACCTCCTTGGCAAGCTGCTCACATTCACTCTCAGCCTCACGCTGGGAGGCTATGGCCTCTGCCAGCTCCCGCCGCAGGGCTTCCGTCACAGCCTGATGGGCCTCCCCAAGCTGCTGTAATCGAGCCTCCAGCTCCTTGCGTCCAGCCTTCTCTTCTTCTAGCTCCTTCCGTTCCTGCTTATGTTGCTCCACCAGGCTCTGGGTCTCTGCCTCTAGCTTGGCGATACAACATTGCTGCTCTTCGAGGGCACTTGCAGCCCTGTGCTTCTCCTCTTCAAGGCTGCCCTTGGTGATCACCAAGGACTCCTCAAGGGCCCGGATCTGCTCCTGGAGCTGGTTCTTCTCCTGGGCTACCCTTTCTTTTTCAGTTGCTTTTTGCTGCTCAGACCTCAGCTGGGCCTTTAGTTCTGCCACCTGGGCCTGGGTCTCACACTGCTCCTGGCGGGCTGCCTCAATACAGGCATGGAGTTCCTCCACCTTTTGGCTCAGCTCTACTTTCTCCCGCTGGGCCTGTGTCACTGAGGTCTGGGCACTGTCCCGGGCTTCATTAGCAGCCTGAAGTTGCTGTTGCAGCACCTCTAGTTTGGCAGCCTTCTCCTTCTCCAGTGCCTCTACTTGCTGGAGGGCTGAATCCTTCTCCCTTAAGGAGGCCTCCCGCTCCTCAGCAGCGGTGGCCAGCTGCTGGGAGTGGTCTCGCCTGGTGGCCTCCAGCTCCTTGGTGGCCTCCTCCAACTGCTGCTCCTTCCGTTTCAGGCTGGTACTCAGTTGCTCCACCTGGTGGCGGAGGCCCTGGGAGACCTGTTCTTGCTGCTGGAGGGTCTGGGTTAGCTGGGCCTGATCCTTTTTGGCCTGCTGCTTCAAGCCAGCCAGTTCTTGATTTTGCTCCTGGAGAGTAGCATTGAGGGTTGTGAGCTCGGAGGTCAGTGTGGCCACCTGGGCAGACAACTGGGCCCCCTGAGCCTGGGAGGCCTTCTCCAGTTCTTCCTTGGCCTGTCTGGTGTTGGATAGAGAACTCTGCAGCTCAGCAATCAGGCCAGCCAGCTGCTGCTTTTCTTCTTCAAAGTGGCCCCGCTCAGCAAGCAGTTTGGCTTCCTGCTGGCCCCGCTCGGTCTCCAGTGCCTCCACCCTGGTTTGGAGCTGTGTGTTGTCTGCAGCAAGAGTGGCTGCCTCTTGCTTCAGGGTTTCCAGCTGGTGAGACAGAGACAAATTGGGATCAGCATGACTCCTGTCACCAGGGCCCCTGCTGAATGTGCTAAACATGGCCCACACCAACCCCAGCACACAGCATCCAGGTCTTACAGATGCTCTTATGCATTCCTACCTGCAAGACGTCACCCAGCACCTCACCCTTCTCCTGGGGTGGGTTCTCCTGTAGCCGGGCCAAATGTTCTTCCAGCTGTGAAAGTTTTCCCTGAAGGATTTCATTCTTCTCTTCAAGGCATTTCTGGGAGTAAAAGAGCTCCACATGAACAGAAGTGGAAGAGGCACTGGATGTCCCCACAAGCCCTTGTAAACATCAACAAAACATAAGACCCTATCACCTTGTTACCAAGATCTCCTTTTGCCCTCACCTAGGAAAAAACCCTCAGAAATCATGGATCTGGGACCATGAGAGACCTGCCTTTTAGCCCTAGCTAGAGGGCTAAATTAAGTCAGGTGACCTGATAATTTCTTCTCCAAGGCCACAGAGTTTACTTCAAATTTCCTCACTGTATACCCTTCCTCAAGGAAGTCTTAGCTTCCAGATTATCCAAATACCCACCCAGCTTAAAAACATACCCTGCCCCTCTGGGCATCAACAGCAGCAGCAGCCACAGCACCACACCCTCCTGTACCCCCACTTCCCCTCACTGCTCACTAAGCACCTACAACAGGCCAGGCACTGGGTGCCTTTCTGAATTTCTAAACCACACAGATAGATCCGAGAGAGAGCTATTACTCCCCCTCTTTTACAGAGCAAGAATCTGAAGCTCATTTGTTAAATGGCTTGGCCCAGGGCTACATGGTTAATAAATGGCAGAGTTGAGTTCCTAATTAACAGCAATAATAATAGCAACTAATTCACTGAGAGTTTACTTTGCACCACACAATGTGTTAAGTGCTTTCTATGTATTATTATCTTACAATGATTGATGAGGCAGCTACTCGTTCTTTTTCCCATTTTCAGGAAAGGATGCTTAGAGAGAAGGAGATCAAGTAACTTGTCCAAGATCCACACCTTGTAAATAGCAGAGACAAGATTCAAAGGTGTATTGGACTTCTAAGCCCACAATTCTTCCATTACAGCACACTATTAAACCTTGAACAGAAGTCAGCTTAATTCCCAAAGGCCCAAAAGAAGAGAGCGTCAAACAGAATTCAACTTTGAACATGTGCTCAAGACAGTGGCCCTAATACCCCAAAACAGAGTTTTACCTTGTCCTGCAGGGCTGTGCTGAATTCCTTCTCAAGATGGTCCTGCTTCTTCCCCCACTCCTGAGTGGCCTTGCTGTGCTCCTCTGTCAAGTCATTGAGGGCGCCCTGCAGCTGCTGTAGGTGACTGGCAAATTCACGCAGCTGAGATAGACAAATCGGAAGCCCCATTACCCAGAGTCAGAACTGGTACCACCACTGCTGCTTGCTCCAGAACTCCAGGACTGGTTCCGCTGATGATTATGTCCACCATCGTCAGGCCAATCATAATGAATCACATCCCTAACTCAGGACTACAGATCAAAATTTAGGGCTACAACCAATTATGGGACAAGGAAAGGGGCAAAGTATGCATGTCTCTGGAGAGACAAAGGCACCAAACAGGTGCCAGGAAATTCTTCTCAACCCCCTCTTGGTTAATTGTCCAGAAAAACTCAACTCCAAGGGGCCTCCAGGTGGGGGCATAACACACCTTAAAGGAAAGGTCCCCATTCTCCTCAGAGAGCTGGTTAATTTTGCGGTCCATCTGGCTCTTTTCTGTCTTCAGGTCCTGGCACTGCTTCAGAGTTTCATGGAGCCGCATGGTAAGGCTGTAAGGGAGGAGCAGTGAGAAAAGAGTGTGTCCCTCATGGGTACAGGGTGGGGCAGGGAGCTCGGAAGGAGGCAGAGAGAACTCTACCTCTCATTCTTGCCACGGAGCTCCTCAAGCTCCTTGGGCTCCAATGGACTAGCTGCCTGCTTCTCGTTCAGCAGAGCCAGGCGGTCAATGCGCTGCTGCATCATGGCTATCTGCGCATCTGGGGAGACGGGAGAGGAGAGGAGAGTCAGCGCAGAACTAAGGGGAGAAGGGAGAGCAAGGAGGAAGCATCCAATCCAAGGGAAAGGGAAGATGGAGGCAAGGACAGAACCAGTTTCCAGGAGGTCAGCCTGACAGGCCCAGGGCCAGCAGAGGGCCCATACCTCAGACAAGCCCATTGCTCCCTGGAAGGAAATCCCAGATGCTGCCCACTCATACACATCTGCTGTGTGCCAGCACCCACCCCTCTCGGTGAGGAGCTTGCGGTTCTCAGCCAGCTCCAGCTCCAGCTCATCTCTGTTATTTCTCTCATCCGCAAGCTGCTTCTTCAGCCGTCTCATCTGGAATTGTGGGGTTTGCAGGATGTCACCCATGGGGGAGGCTGGAGAAGCTGAGAGGAAGCTAAGGAAAGAGATAGCCCAGATGCCATGGTCATCTTCAGGTATAAGACCTGAAGTGACCAGCAATAGGCAGGGATGGGGAAGCAGGGCACTATGGATGTGAGCACTGACTGGGAGACCCATACACCCAGGTTCTGTCTGCAGTGCCATCTCATGTCTTGTGACATGACCTTAAGTAAACCCTTCTTTCTCCAAGTCAAAAAATAAAGGGGGAGGGAGGTGTTCTCCTTGCCTCTGCAGAGCTGCACTGAGAGAAGGGACTTTAGTGTAATCAACAAAGAAAGGAATTCCATAAACAGGGAACAGTCTTTGAGAGAGGCCTTCTGCCCAAGACAGATCCCAACCAATTCCCCCAATTAGTACTGCAGCAGGTGAGGACGTCCCAGTCTGACAGGATGCTTGCAAGCACCTCTGATGATGTAAGGGGCTGCTCAGCAGCTTAGTGTCTAGAAGAGAGGGAGGGAGTTCAGGACTGAATGCGGAGGCCCTGTCCCAGGAAAGAGGCTCAGCACATACTTGTTCCCACTGGAAGAGGCAACCTTCTGTAGCTCTAGAAAGCGAACCTCCTTCCTGGCCTGGTGGCTGGGTGGAGAGAGTTCTTCAGAGATGGAGCTTGAAGGGACAGGAGCTGGGGGAAGGAACAGACAAAGCACAGAGGTTAGTAAGAGGGTGAACAGATTTGTATCTTTACACAATTTAAGAACTCCTCTTGGGAGCGCATACACATGTAAGCTACAGAAGGCGGCCACTGAGCAGAACCTAAGCAGGATCTTCTCTCAGCCCCAACAACCTCTTGGGTCAGCTACTAGCCTCCTTTCTGAATTCTTCTAATCTAAAATCTTGCACTGTCAGCACACTTTCTCAAAATCTTCTCTTTCCTTGGTTCCCATGATTACTTTTACATGGTTCTCCTATTTCTAAACACTCACTCTTAATAGTCTCCCTCATTTGCTCCTTCCTCCTCCACCCATCTTCTAAGCCCTCAGTGTTCAGATGGGGCCTCCTTGCTCTGCTCACAACTTCAATGGCCAGCCATACTCTGACCTGCAAACCCATAACTTGGCCCAGAGCCACTCCTCTCACATTTCCAACATCACCTGAAGGGCTCATGAGGAACCTGAATATGAGGAACATCAATTCAGCAGCTGGAAGAGAACTGGCTGATGGCCTCTTCACTAGAAGGTAGGTAGAGCTATCACTCTTTCTATTGTGCTTCCAGCTAGACATTTGGTAAAACTGGCTCCTCTCTGTCCTAGCACTTATCCCTTATCATACCTACTGAGTTTATGTATCTGCTTCCTCATCTAGAACAAGAGCTGAATGTGGAGGAAAAACATCTTTTAAGACTACTCCTAGATTCTAAACAGGAGTAATGACTGTTTAAAAAATAAATAAAAAACAGCCTTGGCAGTGTGGCTTAGTGGTACAGTGGTCCATTCCTGGTCAAGGACACGTACCTGGGTTACAGATTCCATCCCAGGCCCCAATTGGGGCGCATGTGGGAAGCAGCCCATACATGTGTCTCTCTCACATCAATGTTTCTCTCTCTCCCTCACCTCCCTTCAACTCTCTCTAAAAATCAGTGGGAAAAAATCCTCAGGCAGGCCAGGCCACAGTGGCTCAGTTGGTTGAGCATCGACCTATGAACCAGGAGGTCATGGTTCAATTCCCAGTCACGGCACATGCCCAGGTTGTGGGCTCAATCCCCAGTGGGGTGTGTGCAGGAGGCAGGTGATTAATTATTCTCATCATTGATGTTTCTCTCTCTCTCTCCTTTCCTCTCTGAAATCAATAAAAATATATTTAAAAAAAATATCCTCATGCCCTACCTGGTTTGGCTCAGTGGATAGAGCGTCGGCCTGCGGACTGAAGGGTCCCAGGTTCGATTCCGGCCAAGGGCACATGCCCAGGTTGTGGGCTTGATCCCCAGTAGGGGGCGTGCAGGACGCAGCCGATCAATGATTCTTTCTCATCATTGATGTTTCTATCTCTCTCTCCCTATCCCTTCCTCTCTGAAATCAATAAAAATATATATTTTTAAAAATCCTTAAGTGAGGATTAAAAAATAAATGTGTGTGTGTGTGGTGGTGGTGATGATGTGATCAAGGAGAACGTAACAGTAGACAAGATCACTTACAAAAAAGTTCTGCTTGGCTGCTGCCAGGCAGCTAAAAGTAGTTCTGTATGAACTGGGATGATGGCAACAGGGCCCAGAAATCAACCTACGCCATTACACAGTTTTCCTGAGGACCAACTCTGTGTTTTGTTTTAGACACAGAAACAACCCCCTTCCTCAACAACTCCGGATCCCAGCTGAGAGGAGGTGATCCTCAGAAGTGGTCCCTATTTACCTTTTTGCAAGAAGTTCTCTAGGTCCTCATTCAGGTTTAGTCCATCTTCATGGTCTAGCACAAATTTCAGGATGGCGGCTAACTCAGCCTAGGCCACAGAGAGAAAGAGCAACACTTAAGTATTGGGGAGACCTGAAAGGATGGAGGTCACCACCCTGACAGTGCCAGCCCCAGAAGTCTATAGGAGCCCATTCTTTCTCTAAGAGTTAGAAGCCCATGGTCCAGCCGAGAACATTCCACTAGAGACGTGTTCACCCCACTTGCTCCCACCTCCTTCTCCTCCCTAAATATCCACTCAGGGTTAGAGTTTCCAACTGACTTCACTCCTGACCACAAGAGATGAGAACAGGCAAGGAAAGTAATGTGCTCAGAAAGCTTTAGCATAACTATTTTGACCTCTTTCCGCTGACCCTCACTGTTCTTGTTCATCTAGGTGAGAACACCTCAGGGCTCATCCAAAGCTTATCCACCAGCTCAGCTGTAAAATCTTCCCTTCTTTGTCTGAATTCCAAAGCTACAGAGTTAATTTAATTTTCCTGGCCAACTCTGCTGTATCCCTTATTCTTCTAGATCTCTTCCTACCAGCTCTATGACCAGCTTGGAGCACAGAAAAGGTTGAAGGGAGGAAGAAACCACCTGTTCCTTCCATGCCACATGACAACCCTAACCCCATCCCCAATATGAGCCATGAGCTCACCGAGTATGAAATGGAATGATTCAACATTTCTACCATAACGTGAAAGGCCACCGCTCTCTGGACACTGCCCCACCAGTCACCTACAGTATATCCACTCTGGATTCTAGCTGCTTCTGCTCTGGGAAATAAAGAACAGCTGCTCACGTAGGAACCAAGGCCAACACCAGAACCTATATGGCAAGTAGCTCCTGGAATAATGAAGCAGATGCACCAACTCCTCTTCACTTAGGGGCCAGGTAGAGGAGGGGAAAGGAGGTAACCACTGAGCTAGAATGTCAGGGTGGACAAAGACATTATCTCTAACTAATCCTTTCTGCTAGAGGAAAGGAGGAATAAATGGAGTGACAGTTTGAGAAAAAATATATATACATATACACACACAGGAATACATACTAGTACATGGAGAAAAATTTTTATGTAGCACCCAAACACAATATAGTTTCAGGTACAGTTAAATATGAAAAAAGCTTGGAAGTATAGCCTTTAAAAGTTAGCAGTTATGCCCTAGCTGGTTTGGCTCAGTGGATAGAGCATTGGCCTGTGGACTGAAAGGTCCCAGGTTCGACTCCAGTCAAGAGCACATGCTTGGTTGCAAGCTCGATCCCCAGTAGGGGGTGTGCAGGAGGCAGCCAATCAATTATTCTCTCTCATCACCAATGTTTCTATCTCTCCCTTCCTTTCTGAAATCAATAAAAATATATATTTAAAAAAAGGTAGTAGTTATCTCTGGGAATGGGATTATTGGCAACCGTTATTTCCTTCTTTGTGCTTTTCAATATTTTTCAGATTTTCTAAATGAATGGCTGTAACTACGCTATGTGCTGTTTAAAGAAAACAGATGGGGTGAGGTGAAATGCAGGCTAGGCCTGCTAGGTAGAGTGGAGGCACAAGGGCTTACCTGAATCTTATATTCAAACTGTTCCCAGTCCCTGGGACTTTTGGAGCTCATGGTGGACTGGTATAGGAGCAACATGGTTATCTAGGAACCAAACAGGAGGCAGTCACTGAGCGGAGCCTGTCTCTCTTCTCACTGCCCCTCCCTCCCCCCCAGGCTATTCTGGAGACTCTTCCAAAGCTCCTAGAATTCAGCAGCCAAGGCCACTGCCCTTAAACTGCACCAGGAAACACTTGAGGATTCAATGCCTACGTGCAAAAAGCCATGTGCCAGGATTCCTGCACAGCTAAATACCTGGACTCATGGAACCCTCTAAGCCAGCACCCGGACAGGAGAAGGAATGAAGTAGACTGAGCTAAAAAGAAAAATATGACAACAGCTGGGTGAGGCCTGATTCCTGCCAAGTCTCCACTGAGGTCCACAGTAATGGTCTAGTAAACTCTGTCATATGGCATGGTCTCCTAGAATCTTTGGGCTAAATTAGCCCCTGCCTCATCCAGGTGGCTATCAAAACCTACCTCAAACCTCCACAAGCCCCAGAAATAAAGCCCCCACCATTTCCTTTGCGTTAAGAGAAGGCTCTGCAGGTCCTTCTGATGCCACCCTTCCACCCCCAGTCTGGTGTTCAATAGCTACCTTGGCCAGTTCCAACTCTGACCCCTCCATCACCTTCTGCACTGACACCAGGCATTCTGGGGAAGATGGATGTTTTCGGTTTTCTGTAATGACAATATAGATAAGAGGTGAACTTCCTATGGGTCATTCCTGAGGTCATCAACATCTCAGAGTCAGAGCAGATGTTCTGGTCTCTGTCTCTGGTGGGGCTAGAAGATGGAGGGCTCCTTACTCCTATGTCCTCTCTCCCCAACATACATGTTTCCACCTGAAGTGAGTTCTATCCTGGGTCAGTCCAAGGATTATAGGGATAGTTCCTGAAGAAAGCAGGCTGGATTCACAGCAGCTCTGGGCATAGCACTGCACTCACCCATCCATGCACAAACTCCTGCTCAGCCCTACAGAGGAGCCCAAAGATTCCAGGTCACTAGATTCTCCTTCCAGCCCTGGCTGGTGTTGCTCAGTAGTTAGAGAGTCAGCCCGAACACTGAAAGGTTGCAGGTTCAATTCCTAGTGCAGCGCATGTACCTGGGTTGCAGGTGTGATCCCCTGCCCCAGTCGGGGTGTGTGGGAGGTGGCTAATCGATGTTTCTCTCTTGCATCGACGTTCTCTCTCTCCCCCCTACTTCCTTCCCTTCCACTCCCTCTAAAACCAATGGAAAGGGTTTCCTTAAGTGAGGGTTAACAAAACAAAACAACAACAATAAAAGACTCTCCTTCCAACTGAGGTCACAGAGGAAGCCTGCAGCTGAGTCACATGGGGAAGACTGGGGATATTTGGTTCTTATGCTGCCAGAGGGTCTGGGCTCAATTACTAACACCTTGCTTTATCTAAATCCATTCTCACCTTTCCTTTAATTCTCTGGAGGTGGAGAAAGCAGATAATGAGCACTGTGCAGAAGCTTTGCATGTGATCTTATTTAATCTACCCAAAACCTAGAGCAATTATTATTATTTCCATTTTATAGACGGGGAACCTATATCCAGAAAGGTCACACAGCAGTGAGTTAGAAGGGCCAAAGTATCAACTTAAATCTGCCTCTGCCCCTATACCTATTGCCTAAGCAATTAATTTAAAGTTACCCAAGAAAAATGTTTTTTCTTACAAAGAGGGTAACAGAGATACCTCCCTCTCCTCCATCTCCTTGCAGATAAGGAGTCCTAAAAACTGACCCTCTGGCTGTACCTGGAGCTCCAAGAAGAGCTCTGGGACTGAAGAGACACTCTTCTTGCCCCAGCTAGTGTGAGCATCACCAGACCCCAGGAAGCTGACCCGGCTGTATTCATCTCTGTGGTACAGAGTTGACAGCTCTGGGCCTTTGCTCGTCCACATACCTATTAACTGGTTCCTCTGGACTCTCAAGAGCTGAGGAAGCAGCTCCTTCCCAGCTAGATAAGAAAGTACTTACTCTGCAGAAAACTGCACACAAAGTCCAGTCTCTCTGGCACTGGCTGTTGCACGATTTGCTGCCCCTCCTCAGTGCTGTGGCTAGAAAAAGAGCAAGTATTAGGACCAGATCACTTAGCAGTCCTTCCCTCCTTGTTACTACATCACATACTACCTTCCCATTTCGTCAGGCTTGGTCTGCACTGGATTTGGGAAAGAACCTGACCAGATGCTAGAGACAGGGGAGAAGATACCAAGGCACCATTTATTCCGAAGAACTGTGTGGTGGGTGGCAAGTGGGGATTTGAGGCATGAGGTCCCTCTGGAAAGAGCACTCTGACATCCCATTTGTGAATACAGTAATGCACCACTTAACGACGAGGATACGTTCTGAGAAATGCATTATTAGGCAACTTCATCGTGTGCAAACAACATGGAGTGCACTTACACAAATGTAGATGGTACCGCCTACTACACACCTAGGCTATATGATTAACCTATTGCTCCTAGGCTACAAGTCTGTACAGCATGTTCACACTGCTAACAGTGTAACAAGGCACAGTGTTTTATAAAAAACTTTTTAATAATTAGAATAAGTATACTCTAAAATAACGATAAATAGTAAATACATAAACCAGCTTACTATCAAGTATTGTGTACTGTACATAACTGTGTGTGCTACACTTTCACACCACAGGCAGCACGGGTTTGTTTACACCAGCATGACCACAAACACATGAATAATGCACTGCGCTATATGGCATTACAATGGCTGTGATGTCACTAGGCCAGCAATTTTCAACCTTTTTCATCTTATGGCACATATAAAATAATTAGTAAATTCTGCAACACACCAAAAAACATATTTTTTGCCAACCTGACAGAAAGACTAGGTATAATTTTGATTCACTCACACCAGGTGGCTATAGTTGTGTGAGCTGTTGTCATTTTTTATTTGCCAATCTAAGGGAAAAGAAGTCAGAAGTGCCCCTGACTAAATAGTCAAGTATTGCACATTTTCAAAATTCTTGTGGCACACAGTTGAAAATCACTGCACTAGGCAACATGAATTTTTCAGCTCCATTATAATTTTATGGTGCCACCATCATAGATGTGGTCTGTTTTTGACCGAAACATCATTTATACAGCATAGCTGTTTTTAAAAAAAAGCACATTTTGAAAATACTATTGAGTAATTATTTCAGTAACCATTTCATAATTTAGTCCTAAGTATTATATTCAATAACTGTCTTGGAGAAAGCTTTGGAAGGCAATGGATTAAAGTGTCAGGATATTAAGTAGAGATTTTAAAGAATGACAATTCTGATTATTTTGGACTCTTCAATGTGTGGAAGAAGCTAGTGATAGAAATGTCTAAAAGAACACCACAGAATAAGTAAATATTGGTTTATATATAAATCCCTGTATGAATAAAATGTAAATAAATTTGTAAGCATTAAAAAAAAAAGCACTGTGGGAAGAGGGACAAAAATTGATGGAGGCAACAGAGATAAATTGAAGCTAAGTTCAATAATTAGGAATGGCTCAAGTAAAGGTCAAAGGTCAGGACACCTGGGAAACCTGGCTAGAATAAGTGACAGAGGATGATGGAAAGGAGAAAAAAAACAGGTCCAAGAACTGAAAGAACCAGAGGGAACAAGGCCCTGAAGTGACAGAGCAAAGTTCAACACACTAGGCTGAAGGCTGACGTAGCAAAAGCCTCCCAGAGGCCAGAACGAGGAACAATCACTTTTGATCTGTGGCTGTCACGGTGCTTATTTAACTGGAAGGGTAAGCCAAGTACAAAGAGAGCAATGAGGACTGGAGGCAGCAGGGGGAGCTCTCACACAGCCCAGGCCCCTAGCTCCTGGGGGCTCAGTCTAACTGCAGTTTCATTTTCAAAGAACAATCTTCTATGATTAAAAGGTCTCGTGCTCCTCAGAATATCAATCTCCAGGTTTCAACCAACTTTCTGGAAGGCAGGGAAGGCCTTAGAACCTTCCAGTGCCAGACATCCTGAAAAGCACAAGAAGTAACCAAGCCAAGATATGAAAGTAGCTCCCTCTGTCTCCTACGTGATTACAAAGGCTTCTTCCAAGTGAACCTCCCCACAAGAAGCATTCTGGGTAGCTAGTCCATGATTAGGGACACCTGCAAAGTCTTCAGGAGATGCTAATCTCCTCACAGACTCCTGCAAGGCTCTTCCCTACCCACCTACAATCTGGAATGCTGTGACTCCTTGCCTCAGCGTAGAGCAGTAATTTACCCAGTATATTCCATTAGGTGAAAAATAAAGAGGGTTCTCGGGTTAAATGTTTGAGAAATACTAGGTTAAACCAAACTAAACATTTTCTACATAAGAGGATATAACATGCATTATTTCCTAATCATATTTAATCACAAAAGCATTTATTTTCCCCACTGGGCCTCTGGGATAAATAAAGTTGCATGAAACATGCTTTGGAAAAGCCAAGACTACATTCAAGTCTCTTCTCTGGCAGGAAGCCATTCAGAATCACTGCTAGACACAGCTCCTCCTCCTCCTCCTTAAGAGTTCCTACAGCACTCACGGCTACAACTGCATCATTTATAATTGCACTCTAACTGTGCAAGTTGAAAGCCAGGAATATATAGCAGGTGCTCAGTATATGTGCTGACTGACAGATGAGGGATGCTTTATACTGGGAAGAGTAAAAGTCAATGTTGGTAAGACAAATGTCAGGGCTTTAGTTTTCTGACAAAATGCCTCCACTAAACTTTGCTATTCAAGCCTCAAGATGGGACAGGCTTTTTGCTTCTATTCACACAAAGAACAGAAAGAGAAACTTGTCAGAGTGGTTGACTCCAAGTATTTTCCCAGAGAGAAGGCCAAGTGGCCAAGGAATAAGCCCTGTTCAATTCTTATAGGTTCTATCTGCCACCAACCCTGCCATCCTCCACTTCCTTCCCCCGAGGACTAGGCATCTGATTTAGGTTAGCAATAGCAGCAGCATCAAAAATGTAACAGGCAGAACACATCCACCAAGAATTCCCAAAGGAAGTTGGTCTGCATTATCCTGGATCTGAGATGGAGATTAGGGTTAGCCTGGGATTTCAATAGCCCCTCCCTCTATAGCGTGCGCGTGTTTGCACGCACGCGCGCTCTCTCTCTCTCTCTCTCTCTCTCTCTCTCTCTCTCTCTCTCTCTCTCTCCCCCCTCCCTCCTCTTTCCCTCCCCCTCTCCTAGTCTAAAGCTCAGGCAGCATGTTACAGAACAATCTGGAAGGTGGGCATCTTGAATTTTTGAACTCCCTATGAAAATTTCCCACCAAGTTCTAAGCCTAAACAAAGGCACACATCGCTACCCCTGGATACATCTACTGTTCTTGTCATCAGGCCAAGGAAAATTTATCTTCTCAAAAGCAAAAGCTCGCAGGCTGTACCCTATTGTATGTCATAACATGAGGCATATTATACCTGGCTGCTTCTCTTTTAGTGAAGTTAAACAGTGAGATAGGTACTACTAGCCTAATGCTTTTATTGGCCATTGATGTTGGTTGCCTAGATCTATCATTTCATTAAGGTTTGCAAAATAATTATTTTCACTAAGAATAGCTGCAAAATGCTGATTTATAGGTGATACCTAACTCCACCTATATAGTAGTCTTGCAAAAATACATTATACTTGCAACCATAAAGATTTAATTTAAATATAAACAAACCCTGTCCTAGCCAGTTTGGCTCAGTGTATAGAGCGTCAGTCTGCAGACTCAAGGGTCCCGGGTTCAATTCTGGTCAAGGGCACATGCCCGGGTTGTGGGCTCGGTCCCCAGTGGGGGGCGTGCAGTGGGCAGCCAATCAATGATTCCCTCTCATCACTGATTGATGTTTCTATCTCTCTCTTTCTCTCTGAAATCAATAAAAAATATTTTTAAAAAACTGAAAAAAGCAAAACAAAAAATCTTAACCCAATCAAACAGATTTAATTACTGTTTATAGGCAACAGTGGGAAGAAAATAAGTAAAGCAGAAACAGTGGGATGAGAATAAGTAAAAGTATATAATTAACAAAATCCAAATTTTAGGAAATTCTATAGAATCAAAAAAGGGGATGGTTGGGTATAGAGTAGAAAACTAGACTTGTGGGAGGAGGTAGGCCCTGATAAAAGCTCTTCAATACCAAAGCTAAAGATTTAGAATTCAAACTTCTGGCAATGACCAGTAAGTCACTGAGGCGCATCAGCTGTGGAGCATCACAACGAAAGGATGGGAGGAAGGGTCCTGAGATCACATGTACAGGAATGCCCTGGAATAAGGGCAAATTAGAGAAGAATTGCATCACAAGGGCCTGGTATCCAGAATTAAACAGAAGAAAGGATGTGAGAAGTCTTCTAAAGCAGCGGTCGCCAACCACTGGTGGTCCAAGAGGTCCGAAAGGTTGGTGACCGCTGTTCTAAAGGACAGACTGAGAGGATGTGACTGATTAGAAATCAGTGCCAAGGAGAGGAAAGAATTCAAAACGATGTTGAAAGGTTGTGCCCTGATAACTAACTAGGAGAGAAAATGGTAGTGTCTGTACCAAAGTAACAGTGGCTTCTTTCAGAAGTACTAAGGCAGGTGTTGGCAGAACCACAGAGATTTTTTTTTAAATCCTAAAAGACTTCCTATTACCAATAAACATTTCAAAAGATACATTCAAAAGATTTTGAAAAAAATCACTAGCAAACCTATCTGTCCTGAGTTACTCAGCCCTGCTAGTCTTTACTGATGGAGAATATCAACTACATTTTCATTCGCTATTTACTCATTCAACAAACTTTAGTTAAAATCAATGTACTGTCCTGCCCTAGCTGGTTTGGCTCAGTGGATAGAGCATCAGCCCTTGGACTAAAGGGTCCTGGGTTCGATTCCAATTAAGGGCACGTACCTAGGTTGCAGGTTCGATCCCCGGTCCTGGTTGGAGTGCATGCGGGAGGCAACCAATCAATGTGTCTCTCTCACATTGGTGTTTCTCGCTGTCTCTTCCCTTCCCTTCCACTTCCACTCTCTCTCTCTTTTTTTTAAAAATATATTTTATTGATTTTTTTTACAGAGAGGAAGGGAGAGGGATAGAGAGCCAGAAACATCAATGAGAGAGAAACACTGACGAGCTGCCTCCTGCACACCCCCTACTGGGGATGTGCCCGCAACCAAGGTACATGCCCTTGACCGGAATCGAACCCGGGACCTCTCAGTCCGCAGGCCGACGCTCCATCCACTGAGCCAAACCAGTCAGAGCTCCACTCTCTCTTAACAACCAATTAAAAAATATCCTTGGGTGAGGATTAAACAAAAAAAATAAGATAAAATCAATGTACTGTCATAAACTAGGTATGAAGGACACAAGATAAATCAAACCTAGTCCGTAGCTCAGTTCCATCTTCTTTCCCTGTAAAGAGCTGTTGTCTATGAATGGGTGACCAAATTACTTCACAGAGTTGCTGAATCCCTGACCCTACCTGCCACATAAACACCCTCAACTCTTCTATCCTTGGCCTAGGGGTTCAGCCTACTGTGCTATCCTCTCCATCACTGTACCTCCAAATCCTTATATTGTGGATGTCCTCTACTTTTGTTTGTAGCACAAAGAAGTGAGAGAAGATCAGTTTTGTCTTCCATAATCCCTAAAAATTGATGATATAGGAAAAGGGATGAATTATGTGAGTTTAATAACTAGGTTATAGCTTGACCCATCTTTGCTTGGTTCCAGAGGAGGCTCCACTCCATTATTTCTCCATAACTGTGAGCTTCAATGAAAATATGTGCTAAAGACACAGTTATAAAAAGGCCCAAACTAGAAACCTGGCTACAGGACAACAAACAGCTTATCAAATGCTAATTAACTTCCCAAAGCAAGGTAGATGAAGCAGGTGAATACCAACAGAAATGCTTTAATGGCTGCATATCTGTGCTTTGCTAACAAGTTAGAGATGAGATTTTTAAGTGCTTCTTATTTCCCATAAGTACAAGAGCTTCCCCTTTCTTCTTAGCCCTATAGGATGCAAAGAAGGCTTGTGAGATAAAGATGAGTCACAAAAAGAGAGCTGTAGAAGACTCCTATTGAGATAAGACAGGGAGCCCCAGAGCAGACTCTTGGAATACTTGGGAGGTTCTTCTGCGCAAGAGGGAGGAAGCCTTAGGGGGAACAAGAGTGAAACTTCTCCCATAGAGAACCATGGTGAATGGAGGATGAGGTCAATGTGTTCTTGCCTCTGGATCCCACACTGGCTTATGCCATCCCAATACTGTCCACACTTTCTGGTCACAGAAGTCACCAAGGCAAGTGAGCAAATGGCAGTCCCCACTCCAACACACAGCTTTGCTTGAGGCCTGAGAGAGATGTGGTGCACACTCACATGCTGCCAATGATCTTGATGAAGACGCTGCAGTCCTGCAGCTGCAGCAAGGCCTCCACAGGGTCAGCCACATGCAGACCATTCACCTGTGAGACAAAGGAAAGAGCCCAGAGAAGCTGTCATAAGTACCAGAGCACTGTGGTTCATGCCTTCCCCAGATGCTGACAATTCTCTGCTCATTGCAAGTGCCTGTAGTTGTGTGACTACAGGAATAAAGGAACAAATGATTCTAGTATTTTTAATTTCAGCATAAGAATGCTGCTGCACCCACTCACCCAGTGACAGCCGCCTGGAGCTGCCATCAAACTCCTTCCTTTGGCTTCAACTAAATAAGAGCTTATATTCTCCTAGGATGTTCTAGCTCTAGGGGTATACCTTAAATGCAATTAGGCGTAAAATGGTTCTGGAAGGATACACAAATTGGTACCACCATTGCCTCTAGAGAGAAGAACGTGATGGCTGGGAGACGGGGGGGAAAAGAAAGGTTTCTTATAGCCCTTTGTATCTCTTAAATGGCATAACCCTTTGTAGTTCAAATCTTTACATTTATAGCCCTTCGTGTCTCCTGAATTTTGAAATATTTGAAACTTATATTGAACTAGAGGCCCGATGCATGAAGATTTGTGCAAGAATAGGCCTTCCTTCCCCTGGCTGCCAGCACAGCCTTCGCTCCACCCAGAGCCGCCTGTCTGCCTTCCCATGCTGCCCAGAGGCCTGGAGGGGCTGGGGTCGTGTGGAACGCCTGAGTCCCGCTCCACCCCCAGCCGCTCAGCGCCTGCGTATACAAATTAACCCGCCATCTTTGCTGGGTTAATTTGCATACTCACTCCTGATTGGCTGGTGGGCGTCACAAAGGTACTGTCAATTAGCATGTTACTCTCTATTAGGTAGATATTTATACACTCCCACACAGATATAAAATTTTGTTATTAATGTATGCTTAAAATTCCTTCCAGACATAAAACTTTGGCTGAGGAAAGTGGGAGTAATGATGGGGGAACAAGGTAATAGAGAAAAAAGGAGGGCCAGGGCTGTTTTGGCTCAGTGGATAGAGCATTGGCCTGCAGACTGAAGGATCACGGGTTCGATTGTGGTCAAGGGCACAAGTCCAGGTTGTGGCTTCGCTTCCAAGTGTAGGGAATGGAGGAGGCAGCTGATCAATGATTCTCTCTCATAAATGATGTTTCTATCTCTCTCTCCCTTACTCTCTGAAATATATATATATATATATATATATATATATATATATATATAAATGATCTCCTTTAAAAAATAAGAAAGGAGGAAGAAAAAGAACTTGAAACTACATAGAACAATTCACTAATTATGATTCAATCCCCTGTCCCCTTTCGTTGGCTTTAGGCAGGCATCCACCTAAATCAGTCTTTACAATTAGAAACTTTGCCAGCAGTCACATGCAAATGAATCAGTTACACAGGTTATTCAACTAGCATGTATGGTCAACTGGGAAAATCCTCATGAATTTCACAGGTACCAAGTTCACCAGGCTGAAGTTTAGCTTTGTATTGTATTGCCTTAGGAAGGAAGGGTTTACTAAGTCAATCACCTTGTATAAGACTGAGGAAAGAGGGAGACTTAGCCTGCTTAACAAGGTATTTTAAAGTTTAAAGAACTTTAGGATAATGGTTATATGCAAATGATAGATTCTATTATTTATAAACTAGAGGCCCGGTGCACGAAATTCGTGCATGGGGGGGTTCCCTCAGCCCAGCCTGCACCCTCTCCAATCCGGGACCCCTCGGGGGATGCCTGACTGCCGGTCTCCGCAGTCAGACATCCCTCTCACAATCCTGGACCGCTGGCTCCTAATCGCTCACCCGCCTGCCTGCCTGGTCGCCCCTAACTGCCCCCCTGCCAGCCTGATCGCCTCTCACTGGCTCTGTGTACCAGCCTGATCGCCCCTAACTGCCCCCCACCGCTGGCCTGGCCGCCCCTAACTGCCCCCTGCTGCTGGCCAGGTCGCCCCCAATTGCCCCCTCCCTGCCGGCCTGGTTGCTCCTAACTGCCCACCCCCGCTGGCCTGGTGACCCCTAACTGCCCCCCCCCACGTCAGTCTGGTCGCCCCTCACAGGGCCTGCTGTCCAGTCATTTGGTCGTCCCTCACTAACCCCCCTGCCGGCCTGGTCGCCCCACACAGCCTGCTTGTGCAGTCCTTTGGTCACCCCTTACTAACACCCCTGCCGGCCTGGTCGCCCCACGCAGCCTGCTTGTCCAGTTATTTGATTGTCCCTCACTAACACCCCTGCCGACCTGGTCGCCCCACACAGCCTGCTTGTTCAGTTGTTTGGTCGTCCCTCGAGCCAGCCCTGGGTGGCTGGGCAGCCACTATCCGAGGCTTGCCTGCACCTCGGGCTGGCCTGGCCATACCATGCGCCTGCCACCCAGGCAGGACTGAGGGGACTGGGCGCCCCCATCTTGTGGCTGTGGGCACCGCCATCTTTGAGGGTGTGGCAATCAATTAGCATATTCCCTCCTTATTGGCTGTGGGCGCCGCCACCTTTGAGGGTGGGGCAGTCAATTAGCATAATCCCTCCTTATTGGCTGTGGGCGATGCCATCTTTGTGGTGGTGTGAGGGTCAATTAGCATATTCCCTCTTTATTATATACGACTAGAGGCCCGGTGCACGAAATTTATGGATGGGTGGGAGGGGGGGTCACTCAGCCCAGCCTGCACCCTCTCTAATTCAGGACCCCTCAGGGGATGTCCAAACCATCAGTTAGACATCCCTCTCGCAATCCAGGACCACTGGCTCCTAACCAATCACCTGTCTGCCTGCCCAATCGCCCCTAACTGCCCTCCCCTGCCAGCCTGGTTGCCCTAACCACCTCTGCCTTGGCCCCTGCCACCGTGGCTTTGTCCGGAAGGAAGGCAGGACGACCGGAAGATGTCTGGTCGACCCAGTCTAATTAGCATATTACCCTTTTATTAGTATAGATGTGCTTTTTAAATATATTTTATTGATTTTTTTACAGAGAGGGAGGGAGAAGGATAGAGTTAGAAACATTGATCAGTTGCCTCCTACATACCCCCCACTGGGGATGTGCCTGCAACCAAGGTACATGCCCTTGACCGGAATCGAACCTGGTACCCTTCAGTCCACAGGCCAACTCTCTATCCACTGAGCCAACTGGTTAGGGCTAGATGTGCTTTTTAAATAGCACTCTGCTGGGAGCGCCCAGACAAAGATTTTGGGCCCATCTCCTCCACTAACTTGCCAGGAATCTTTGTAATCAACTTTTTGTCCCTTGCCAAGTGACTATAATCCCTACCTCATCTACCTTAAAGGACTAGTGTGGGTTCAAATGGGATTATGGATGCAAAAACACATAAAAGCATGAAATGCAAAGCACTATTATTGTTAAATAATTTACAATAATGAAGTAGATCCAGTAAGACTTATATATCTCAGCAGTTACATTAGCTGCATGCAATGGAGAATCAAGAGGACTAAAAAAAATAAATAAATCAATGATTAGCTACAGAAATAATAGTATTTATTCTGGTTAAACACTTTTATGTTAAAAGCAATTTCTAGCCCTGGCCAACATGGCTCAGTTAGTTGGAAAGTTGACCCATACACACAAAGGTCGTGGGTTCAATTCCCAGTCAGGGCACATACCCAAGTGTGGGTTCCATTCCCAGAGGCAACAGATCAATGTTTCTCCCTCTCTCTTCCTCTTCCTTCCTCTCTTTCAAAAATCAATAAAAACATATCCTCTGGTGAGGGTTAAAAAAACAACAACAACAAAAAAAACACTTCTAGATGGATCTAAGTTAGTATAGATCAGTGGTCGGCAAACTGCAGCTCGCAAACCACATGCGGCTCTTTGGCCCCTTGAGTGTGGCTCTTCCACAAAATACCACGTGCGGGTGCGCACATACAGTGCGATTGAAATTTCGTGGCCCATGCGCATAAGTCGGTTTTCGGCTCTCAAAAGAAATTTCAATCGTTGTACTATTGATATTTGGCTCTGCTGACCAATGAGTTTGCTGACCACTGGTATAGGTTAATTTTAAAAGTGTAGAATATAGCCCAACCGGCGTGGCTCAGTGGTTGAGCATCAACCTATGAACCAGGTAGTCACGGTTTGATTCCCAGTCAGGGCACATGCCCAGGTTGTGGGCTCAACCCACATTATGGGGTGTGCAGGAGGCAGCCAATCAATGATTCTCTCTCATCACTGATGTTTCTATCTCTCTCTCCTCCTTCCTCTCTGAAATATCCTCCTATCTAATAAAGAGGGAATATGCTAATTGACCCTCACGCCATCGCAAAGATGGTGGCACCCACAACCAATAAGGAGGGAATATGTTAACTGACTGCCATGCCCTCAAAGATGGTGGCACCCACAGCCAATAAGGAGGGAATATGCTAACTGACTGCCATGCCCTCAAAGATGGCGGCACCCACAGCCAATAAGGAGGGAATATGCTAATTGACTGCCATGCCCTCAAAAATGGTGGCGCTCACAGCCAATAAGGAGGGAATATGCTAATGGCTGCCATGCCCTCAAAGATGGTGGTGCCCACAGCCAATAAGGAGTGAATATGCTAATTGACTGCCCCGCCCTCAAATATGGCAGCACCCAGTCTCCTCAGCTCCGTGCACCTGCCTCTAGAGTCCCCCAATCCCCTCAGGCCCCCAGCTGCCCAGGGCCAGTCTGAGGTACAGGCAAGCCTTGGATGGTGGCTGCCCAGCCAACGCCCAGGGCCAGCCCGAGGCACAGGCAAGCCTCAGATGGTGGCTGCCCAGATACCCAGGGCCGCCCGAGGCTCAGGTAACCAGGGCTGGCCGAGGCTTGTGCTGCCAGCAGTGGCAGCAGCAGAGGTGTGATGGGGGCATCGCCTTCCCCTGATCGCTGGGTCGCCTCCCACCCCTGAGGGCTCCCGGACTGTGAGAGGGGGCAGGCCGAGCTGAGAGACCCTCCTCCAGTGTATGAATTTTCATGCAATGGGCCTCTAGTGTGTGTGTATACACACGCGCACACACACACACACACATATATGTATATATATTTTAAAAAGTATAGAATATAAAATATTACCTCTCACTGAAGTCTTAAAGACAATATATTAAAACCATCTTTTGAAAAAAAGCTTAATCTAGTTAGGAATGGCCAATGTGTGTAAATTTTCTGAGAAAAGTCTGAATACTCCAGGCCAAGATCCCTTTGTACCTACTAAAAACGAAGAGACTGCCAACACTTAAGCATCCAAAAACCATCTCCCTTTAATACTTGCAATGTAGGTAAAATATTCAAGGGCTAGGAAAGCTTGTTCACTAACAAGAATGAAAGATCACATCAGTTAGCTGATTTAAAGTCACTTAAGAAATCTGGATTCATCTAATACCAATCCTATATAATAAAAAGCTAATATGCAAATTGACTGAACGGCTGAACGACCGGTTGCTATGACGTGCATTGACCACTAGGGGGCAGACGCTCACCACAGAAGCTGCCCCCTGGTGGTCAGTGCGCTCCCACAGGGGGAGCGCTAAGGCAGAAGCTGGGCTCATGGCTGGCAAGTGCAGTGGCAGTGGCAGGAGCCTCTCCCGCCTCCGCGACAGTGCTAAGAGGATGTCCGACTGACAGCTTAGGCCCGGGAGCAGGCCTAAGCTGGCAGCGGACATCCCCTGAGGGCTCCTGGACTGCGAGAGGGTGCAGGCCAGGCTGAGGGACCTGCCCCCCTCCACCCCGAGTATACAAATTTCATGCACCGGGCCTCTAGTTAAGTGATAATCCATCAATTGTTTCTTTCATAGATATAAAAATGTATTTTCTTTTGGTGCATTATTTTGCTCTCAAATAAGAAATCATTGAAAGGCTGAGGAAATGGAGAAGCTCTTTCATCTCTAATCAGGGTAAAAAACATGCGAGTAAGGGCCTAGCTCATGGCAAAACGTAAAAACTGTCTATCAGGCTTTTGCGGTTGCTTAGCTTGTTGAATCTTGTTGAATAGTTCCCTATTCCCACCTGATCCAGCCTGGCTCAGTGGTTGAGCATTGACTTATCAAGCAGGAGGTCATGGTTCTATTCCTGGTCAGGGTACATGCCCGAGTTATGGGCTTGGGGGCATGCAGGAGGCAACCGATCAATGATTCGCTCCCATCATTGATGTTTCTATCTCTCTCCCTCTCCCTTCCTCTCTGAAATCAATAAAAAAATATGTTTAACAAAATTTTTATTTCAAGATCCCTATTCCCTATAACAACTTATTCATTGTAATTGTTGGCACAGATTAATTTCAAGCTACATGTTAAGTAAAATAAATTTACTTTTACATTACAAAATAAATTACTGAAAATTTGGAAACCCAAAAAACTCCACTCATTCAAGTATTTTAATACACACACTTTCAGTATATATTTCTTTCTAGTCTTTTTTTTCCCTAAGTCATTTATTTTTTAACCACAGCTATAATGATCACATGTGTATATGTGTGTACTAAACCAGCAGTCACCAACTGGTGGTCCATGAGGTCCGAAAGATTGGCAACTGCTGTTCTAAACCACTCTTCTCATTAGCATAAGTATTATTTCATGCTGCTAGTGTCATAAAATCCACTGTAGCTGCCTACCTTTTAAATTGTAACTATATTTTAATGCATGTTCATGTGATTTTTGAGAAAAGTATACAAGTATTTGCTGTTAAATAAAACTAGTTTTGTGTCTGTTCTTCTTTGTAACAGCAGTAGTCACTATAAAAACAAGCCTAGGACCTAAATAAATAAAAAGATAAACTGATCAACTTAAAACAATGTGGCTAAAGGATCCCAAATATTCACATAAGTCACAGATCTAGAGACATAGCTCATGGTCCCCCACACCCAGCTTTTTTGGGGGGGGATGAAGGGAAGAGAAGGAAGAGACATTTTTTTAATACATACATAAAACATTGAAATGTAATATAAATACAAAATGTATTAAATATAAATATTTTAAAAACCATTTTAAACTACACAACTAAAATTTGTATCTATTTCAGAAACTGAAGACTGAGAATGCATGTTTTGTACATTAAATACATATCACTTAACTAAATATCTGATGCTGTCTTGTAAAATCCACCCTATTTGGAAATTAAAAATTCATTTCCTTTAAAATATTCTATATATGTTTTTTAAAGTTGGCTCTTTAATTGGCTAATTGATCCATCATCAGGGTGACTACTACAATACCCTGAACCAAACAGCATGCTCAAGCAATATTTTAAGTTTCAGGAATTATTTATTCAGATACTGGACTAAATGGTTGTGTGAAATGTTTTTTACACACATTATATCAATATCCTCAGAATAACCCCATGTGATATTATTATTTCCATTTTTATTTAAAATGTTTTTATTGATTTTGAGAGAGAGAAGAAGGAAGAGGGATAGAGATAGAAACATCAATGATAGAGAAACATCAGCAATCAGCTGCCTCCTCCACACCCCCTACTGGGGATCGAGTCTAAAACCCGGGATCAAACCAGTGGTCTCTTGATTCCTGAGTCAATACTCAACTACTAAGCCACACCGGCTGGGCTATTTCTTTTTCTTTTTTTTTTTATTTCAGAGAAACATAGAAACATCGATGATGAATAGAGGACCATTGATCAGCTGCCTCCCACACACCCCCTCTACTGGGGATTCAAGCCAGCAACCCAGGTATGTGTCCTTACGGAGAATCAAACCATGACCTCCTGGTTCATAGATTGACACTTAACCATTAAGCCACACCAGCCAGGCAGGGCTTTTTCCAATTTTAAAATGAGGTGCTGAGAGTCTAAGTAACTTGCTCTAAGTCACACAAGCCAAAACAATGATTCTAAGCCAGATTGTCTGGCTCCAAGGCCCATGCTTGTCATCACTGCACTCAATGGCCTCTACAGTTACTCTGTAGCTCTAAATTCCCAGTGCTTAGTATTATTTTTTTTATTTTTTTTAAAATATATTTTATTGATTTTTTTTCAGAGAGGAAGGGAGAGGGATAGAGTTAGAAACATCGATGAGAGAGAAACATCGATCAGCTGCCTCCTGCACACCCCCTACTGGGGATGTACCCGCAACCAAGGTACATGCCCTTGACTGGAATTGGACCTGGAACCCTTCAGTCCACAGTCCGACGCTCTATCCACTAAGCCAAACCGGTCAGGGCAGTATTATTTTTTTTTTTTTTCATTTGTTATTGTCGCAAGCAGAAAGTATATGAAAATACCTAGCAGAAAAATTTTGGTGACGTAATCAAGAAGGCAACAGGAGAAGAATCGAAGCAGACAAAACATGGTAAAGAGCAAGGAGAACCTTGCCCTACAATTAAAGGCTTTTGAAGACCAAAGTTCAGTGCCAACACTTTTAGTCAGAAAAATCCACAGGGAGCAAATGAGGATGGGTTTCCATGCCACCTGTAGCAACCCTTCCCATGACTGAAGGGGAATACATGCCTTAGGGCAGCCTCTTCAAACCTACACAGGTAGACTCATTGATCACTGTCAGCATCAAAATCAGAAATAATAAAAGTTAAAAATTAAGGGGAAAACTGTACTTCCATAGCTGTGACTCCTAGAAAATTCTTCCAAGCTTCCTGGAGAAGTTTAGCAAAGGAGAGGAAGACCACTCACCCAAGAGAGGAGTGCAGCCACCCGGGTGGCATGGAGCGTCATCTTGGTGATACCAGGCTGTCACCCCAATGCACCTGGGACCAAAGAGAAGAAGAGCAGTTAATGATCTCAGATATCCATGATGAAGGAGAAGGGAAGAAACAGTTTCATTTACTGGTGGCTCTGAACATTTAAATAAATCACTCTTCACTTGTACTTAATCCACATCACCAAGGCACCATGGGAATCTTTAGAGAGCTGAGAGTATTCATCAAAATTAATATAAAACTTATTGCATCAGAGTGGACAATAAAGAATCCTGCATTTAATTCAATGTCCACAAGTTTTACACAATCTTTCTATTCTACAGAAAGTACAACATTCAAAGCTGGCCTTCAACCCTTAAAACATAGAACAATCATGGTTTTCCAGACAGATGTAGGTTTGAAAGGTTGATTTCTGGCTCTTTCTACAGGTACCCAAGTTCTACCTAACTAACAATAATAACTAAGTCCTTGGGGAACCTCTCCAAATTCTGAATTTTTATATCCTGCCCCCCTCCCAGAAATGTCAGACATGGTTCAAATGGGAGATTTGGTGAAGTCAAAGCCAATTCTGACAGAGAGCCCAGAGGACATTTAATAAAAGATTAGGTACTTGTCCTGGTATTCTTAACTCCAACTTTCCTTCCCACAGGGAATTGTCCATCTACTTGCCAACCTGCCCAAGAGACCACAGACCTGGTGACTAAATATTCCCCAACACCTCCTAACAGCCTCCACGATTCCCATAAATCTCCATGGGAGCAATCAGCCCCTCCTGCTGGAGGTGCTCTGTTTGTCACTACTCTATAAGGAAGAGCAAGAGTGGTTAAGAGCCACATCAACTATAACTCTCCCCACATATTAGCATCTCCCAAGTGTGGGTTCTGTGGAACCAACATTTACTAACATTCCAGCACCTTCTGTATGCAAAGTGTTGGGATAAGAAAACACCATTCTTGTCCATATGGTGCTTACTGTCTAGTAGAAGGACATACAGAAATCTCTTAGCCCTTTCTATGCAAGTGTACCCTGTTTATCAACCAATCAAAAAGGTTATTTTCTTAATCCTCACATGTTCATCCTGTGCTGGAAGCTAGATGAGAGTATACAACAAAATTACCTGAAATGGGAGACAATGACATGGTCCTTGCCTTTGAGGGTCTTACAGCAGAATAAGGAGTAAAATAAAACATACATGAAGCATTAAATAATGTAAGAAAATAATTAAATGCTAAATATAACTGAATGCTAATTATAATTGCTTCCTGACCCTGCAAAACCTAATATGATTCCATTTGTCATATCAATGTCAGTCTTGGAAATGAGCCAATTCACCTGGGCTTTGGCAATAAACAAGTGCAGTGGTTAAGGGAGCTTTCAGGAGGCAGAGAGGCTAAGGAGCCTATGTGTTCCTCAGTCTTGGATGATTTTCATGCAGGATGGTCTATTCGTGAGCAATAACTGCGTAGCTCCCTGGGGCCAGGCAAGGATGAAGGCAGATGGCTTCAATTACTACACTGCAAAAAGGCTGTTCTGGTGATTGGCTAGTCTAAAGTTAGAGGGACCATGCTTGCCATTTGTGGTAAAGGTGGCAGTGGCCAAATGCTTGACTGGTGCTTCTTGAAGAGAAAAATAAAAAGTCTGAGCTACTCAGGAACAAGGGAAATGAGTCCCAGATCACCTCCCCCTCATCCCCAATGCTGCCTCTAGACTTGATATTCTTTATTGTTTAAAGTATTACGTTAGACTTGATATCCTTTTGATGAGGCCCAAAACTTCAGTCAGAAATTTTATATGCAACCGGAGGTAGATCTTGCCCCCTCTGAGAGATTTCACAGCTGTGGTGCTAAAAATGACCTGAGGTTTAACCAACCTCTTCCCTTCATCTCAGAGACAAAACATACAACCCTTATGTTGTCCCAGGGGAGTCTATCTAAAAACTAGTTCCACTACTCAGGAAAACTGGTGTCAAGGCCAAATGTCTTCTTTTATGCTCCCAGGCACAGAAACAGGAGGAACCCAATACTCAACAACATGAAGAACTCTAGAAGGACCTTGTCAGTTCAAAGCCTGTGAAGGGCACTTTATCAGAGACAAGACACTGGGGTGAGAAACTTCAGGACAGCCCAGCAAGTCACTCTTCTTAGGCTAAATTGGGGTGAAGAATGATCGAAGCTGGTGGCACAACTAGTCCTCAGCACTGGGACTACAGCTTTAAACAGACCTTGGCTTGGAACCGGAGGGCTCCCAGCCAGAGCACCATCCTCCCCACCCTCCCCCTGAAATCTGAGGCAGGCCCCACCCAGAAGACTGGGTGATGGTGATGGAAAAACAGATCCCCACAATTGTAGCCAGGAACCATTTCACAGAGGGATCTCCTGAAATCCATTCTGACAAAATCAGGCATCCCCTGTCACCCCCAAATCAACAAACAAAGAAAACCTCTAATGCAGGTCTTCTGAAGGCACCTTCAGAGTTCTCATATACCTGGTTCTTTGCAAAATAGAGTCTCAGAATCCAAAACAGAGAGCTAATAAGATACCTGCTCTTTCCCCTGAGCTCAAGAAGGAACCAAGACATAGAAGCCGTTGCCCTATAAAGGTCTTGCATCTTCTCTACATTTTCAAAACTAACATAATGTAAACTCCTTCACCATCAAGATCAATTCCCACATTAACAGTAACCCCTCTATGTTTCCAGAGAATATATTATCAGGACAAGCAGGGACTCAAGAAACATATAGCCACCTGGCATGCACCCTCTCTGGGTCGTAAGGAGTTAAAACTCAGCCACAGTTTTCTATCATGGCTGAAGCTAATGCAAACCACCTGCTCAGATGCAAGGACCAATCAATGATAGGCCAAAGGCCAGAGGGTCTGAGTTGTGGCAGCGCGGCTTTCCTTACCCCGCCCCCCAGCCTGGGTGCCAGCTCCTTTGGAGACTGCCTTTTAGCCACTAACTGCCTGGCCTGAACACCAGCCCTGCCTCAAGATAACACCAAAGTGACCTTTGGTCCCAGAAAACTGCAAAACTGCACTGACCTCTCAGCTCATGCCTCCACTGAACCCTCATTCTCTTAGGGGCCAGCTCCCACTCCCAGAATTTTAAGGCCCAAAGCCCACACAAACTCCTATCTCAAAGGGTCCTTCTAGTCCCACCCTGGCTCTACCCCAAGGTTCCAAAGGCTCACAGCTCACAAGGGAAATGACTATCCTGTTTGTGTGCCCATGCTCAGTGGCAAATTTTACCACCATTTACACTGACAGCCTGCCTGCCTGCAGTCATAAGAATTCCATGTTCTGTACACCTTTCTAAAAAAGATCCTCCCACCAACTAAAGAGTGAACACCCTGGTCTTGGGACTCCTCCAACTCTGGGAGCGATAAGTCAGGAGGCATAGGCAATCAGGCACCCACACCTCACACCTTGTAGTTTACCCCAGAGAGGCCCAGCAAAAGCCAAATTATGTGATCAGAGGCTAACTCGAGAATAGGAATTATCTTCTGGTGTGTATCCTGGCTTGGAGGTGGTAAAAGGCCCAAGGACCAGCAGCCGCAAAAGAAGCCAAGGATGGAAAAAACAATCCTTTTCAACTCCTGGGGTGTCCTGAGTAGGCTGTCTCATCCACAGCCAAAGGGCTCTCTGCACGCCTGAGGTTGGGCCAAACCAGCTTGCTGGATGTATGCTCTAAACTCAGGCCTGCCCCTCTTCACACAGACCACCCTTTCTGAGTAGCCTAGAATTTGGCCCAGAGCTCCAAGGCCCTGGCAAAGAACTAGGGAGAGATTGCAAGGGAAACCAAGATTCCCCTGGTTTCTTGAAAAGTGGCTTACTGATATCTGCCCTTCCCCCCATGCTCTGTAGGGTCCAGATCAGAAGGATGTGGGCAAAAGGGTTGCAATCAAACAGGCCTAAAGCGCGCCCATACATACACACACACATATGCCCGCACACGTCCACACCCACTCCAGCAGTTCATCAGCACCTGCCCCCACAGTTATATTCATACACCCTGGTCCCTACCATCTGAAAAATGAACCTTTTTCATTCCCCACCACTGTATACACACCCAGGCCTCACTTGGGAATGGAGAAGCTCTCCTGAGCTGTCTCTACAGCTCAGCATGCAGGCACACACGCTTTCCCCCACTCTGAACAAAAACGCGCTAACATCTATGCGAGGGGGAAAGAAAGCAACCCTTTGCTCTGAAAGGCGCCAACTCCCGGATGTTGGCAAGCTCTGCTCCCAGTGCCTGTTTCTGAGTGTTTACTTGCTCTCCCTCTCCTACCCCCTCCCCTTTAAGGATGGCGCAGTAAAGAGAGGTGGGGGGGGGGGGGCAGACTCTACCGCACCACCCCCACGTCCATGTTTGAACAAAAAACCCGAGAAAGAGTGAGGAGAAAAAGTCTCAGTGCAGGAGGGCCTTACCAGATTCCTAAAGCCAAACGTATTTACAGGTTTTAATCCGCCATTAGCATTTAAATCTTGAAAGGAGAGGAGGAAGGGGGGGCTAGTGGAAAGTAACCCCACACACAAAAGAAAAGTTGTTGGTTTTCTTCTCAGTCAGCCTGGCAGGAGCGATCTTCCTGGCTGACAGCCAGAAGTGCGTCACAGCCAGGAGTCTGCTTTCTTTAAAGGCACAGCAAGCTTCCGCGATCTGGGAGTCCTGATCTGGGAGCCTCAGAGAAGCAGGGAACTCTCAGCAAGGGGTGGGGGGAAGGGTAGCAGCGGCGGGGGGGGGGGGGGGGGTTTGCACTGGAGAGGAGGGGAGTCCCTCCCTCCTAGTCTGGCCCACAAATAGGAGAATAGGATGTATGGGGAGGCATCAGCTAGCAGACAACAACACTGAGTTGCAACAGTGGCAAGAGCCGAGGCAAACTGTGGCATAAACACACAACACACACTCACAGTGGCCTGCCTGACAAACCTGATATTGCCCAGACACTCCCCCTTCACTCTCTTAAGACTGCAATGACAGCCTGTCCATCTCTCTGGCCAGCAACGGAAGGGCAGGGGAGAAGACCCGGGAACAGAGGCTTTGGAGAGCGAGCCAGGCCCTTTTAAATGGGAGCAGCTTCCTGCTGGCTCCTGGGCGGGCCATGTCTTTAAGCACACACATGCCGTGCTCACACACAAAGCGCCTGCCTCCTTCTGTGGGCACCGCCTGACCTGGGACAATGGCCACCCTCCAAGCCCATTCCTGAAGGGACTCTCTCCTGCCCATACCTTCTGCGTGGCAAGGCCAGGATGCTGCACTCCTCCCCCTCCTCCTCGGCCACCCAAACAAGAAGCCCAGGCAAATTGTGGGCCTGGAGCGCAGGCCTGCGCTGTCCTGTCCCGGTGGCTGCGTGCTGTTGTCGACTGTGGAATGGCCGCCAAAATCCCAGCTGTACTGCCAGAACCTAATCCCCTGTTCCGCTGAGCATTTGTGGGGAGGGGCTGAGGGACCAAAGCACGGGACCTAGTAAGGCAAGCACTGGCTGGAGCCCCTTAACAGATACAGGCACTGGGACTCATCGGCAGAACCTATAGGCTCTGCCTCTCCTACATGGTCAAAAAAGAAAAGATGTCTGACTTTTAAAAAAAAACACCACAGCATTTCCACCCATTGAACAATGACCCTCACCAAGACTAAGAGAGAAACCCACCAGTTATCAGGGACTCCCTCTTCTTCCTTTCACTTGCACCACATATTAAGTACATACTATGTGCAAGGCACTGTAGGAAGTATATAAAGATGAATTAAGCCTGGCATCTAGACTGAGATAGGTTATAATCCCACAGCAGATAAGAAATATGATTAAAAAATTATATTTAAAGACAGTATTTACGAACTCCCACAAAAAGATTTAAAAAATCTAACCAGTTTAGAGTAGGGAAGGACTAAGATAACAAAGTGATATTGAAAGGGAGCAGAAATAGGATGTTGGGGAACCAGTTAGCATTGTAAGAAATATTAATCATGCTCTGTTAACCATGACTGTTTTGTTCTAATTAAAGGAGGCACATTCTAACCAGGCTGGCAGCTGCACTCAGGACCTGGGAGTTCACCTGAAGACCCTAGGCTTTGCATATCGCTAAACCCTTTGAAGATCCCCAGCCCTTTTTGCGTATCTGTAAACTGCCCTTTTGCCTACTTTCCTTTGTACTTATACCTGTATAAGCAGCTGGCTTATGGTGGGCTGCAGAGCAGATTTTTGTGGACGACCTGCTGCTCTCCCATACTGCCAGCAATACTGGAATAAATGATCATAATGACTCAACGATGTCTCTGCTTAATTGACTCGAGTAGTGACAGGCAGCACGGACCCATTGTTTGTCCGGTTACAATATTTTAATCTGGATCTTAAAACATAGGTAGGATTCTCCAGATGGGAATGGAGAGAGGAGTGTGGAAGGAAAGCAGAGAGGTGGTGTGTTATTAGTAAGGAAACAGATCTGAAGGGTGAGTTGGAGAATCTTAAACTTTAAGCCAAACAATCAAATTAAAGATTTGCATGCTTAGTTTGTTGTTTTTAACAGAGATGTGATACGATGAGAACTGTACGTTAAGAAATTATTCTGGTATATATAAATAAATGAGACTAGCAGCAGGTAAGTGGGTCAGAAGGCTACCACATCAGACAGGAGACAATGAGGACATGGAGGAGAGTAAGGTAAGAGAGAATGGAAAGAAGGGAATAAGAGACATTCTGGAGATAGGCTGAAGAGAAGGGAATGACTGGAAGTAGAGGGAGAAATTGTAATGGAGAAAAAAGTGTGAGAGATGAAGGTAAGAGCATACAATGGGGTAAAAGATAATCTTCTTCAATAAATGGTGTTAGGGACCTGGCTGGTTTTGCTCAGTGGATAGAGCATCAGCCTGCGAACTGAAGGGTCCCAGGTTCAATTCTGGTCAAGGGCACATGACCAGGTTGTAGGCTCGATCCCCAGTGGGGGGCGTGCAGGAGGCAGCCAATCAATGATTCTCTTTCATCATTAATGTTTCTATTTCTTTCTCCCTCTCCCTTCCCTCTCTGAAATCAATAATAAATACATAAATAAATAGTGCTGGGAAAATTGGACAGGTACATGCAAAAAATGAAATTAGGCCAGCAACTTACACTATACACAAGAATAAAGTCAAAATGGATTTTAAAAGTTTAAATGTAAGTCACAAAACTATAAAAATCCAAGAAGAAAACATAGGCAGTAAAATATTAGACATCTCATGTAGCTGTATTTTCACTGATATATTGCCTAGGGCAAGGGAAACAAAGGAAAAAAATAACAAATGGGACTACATCAAACTAAAAAGCTTCTGCACAGCAAAATAAACCATCAACAAAATAAAAAGGGAACCTATTGCATGGGAAAACATATTCACGGATAATATATTTGATAAGGGTTTAACTTCCAAAATATAAAAAGAACTCATACAATTCAACACCAGGAAGAAAAACAATCCAATTAAATAATGGGCAAAGGACCTGAATAGACATTTCTCCAAAGAGGATATACAGATGGCCAATAGACATATGAAAAATTGCTCAACATCACTAATCATCAGAGAGATGCAAATGAAAACTAAAATGAAGTATCACCTCATACCTGCCAGAATGGCTACCATCAATAAATCAACAATCAACAAGTGCTAGTAAGGATGTGAAGAAACGGGAACCCTAGTACACTGCTGGTGGGAATGCAGACTGGTACAGCCACCATGGAAAACAGTACAGAGGTTCCTTAAAAAATTAAAAATGGAACTGCCATTTGACTCCCAGAGATCCCACTTCTGGGAGTATATTTTAAGAATCCCGCCCTGACTGGTTTGGCTCAGTGGATAGAGCGTCGGCCTGTGGATTGAAAGGTCCCAGGTTCGATTCCAGTCAAGGGCATGTACCTTGGTTGTGGGCACATCCCCAGTGGGAGGTGTGCAGGAGTCAGCTGATCAATGTTTCTCTCTCATAGATGTTTCTAACTATCCCTCTCTCTTCCTCTCTGTAAAAAATCAATAAAATATATTAAAAAAAAAAAAAAGAATCCCAAAACACCAATCACAAAGAATATATGCACCCCTATGTTCATAGCAGCGTTATTTACAATAGCTAAGATCTGTAAACAGCCCAAGTGCCCATCAGTAGATGAGTGGATAAAAAAAGCTGTGGTACATTTACACAATGGAATACTATGCAACTACCAAAAAGAAGGGGCTCTTACCCTTTGAGACAGCATGGATGGACCTGGAAAGTATTATGCTAAGCAAAATAAGCCAGTTAGAGAAAGACAAATATCACATGATATGACTTATATGTGAAATCTAATGAACAAAATAAACTAATGAACAAAATAGGTCCAGAGGGCCCTAGCCAATTTGGCTCAGTGGATAGAGAGTCAGCCCATGGACTGAAGGGCATGTACCTTGGTTGGAGGCTTGATTCCCGGCCCCAGAGGGGCACTTGCAGGAGGCAACCAATCAATGTGTCTCTTTCACATGGATGTTTCTCTGTCTCTCTCCCTTCCATTCTTTCCAAAAATCAATGGGAAAAATGTCCTTGCATGAGGATTAACAAAAAAAAAAATTAGAACCAGAGGTATGGATGCATGGAACAAAATAACAGATCTCAGTAGGGAGGGGACAGGAAGAGATTAACTAAAGAACATACTGTATATCCATATATGCATAACCCATGTACACATAGACAATAGTATGGGGAAGGCCTCAGGTGGGGTGGCAGTTGGGTGAAGGGAAGCAAAAAGGGAGAAAATAGGAGACATCTGTAATACTACTGTCAATAATAAACAAACAAACAAAGAGTGAGGAATGGCTGGGAGGACAGAAAGGCCATATATAGAATTGCCCAGCTAGCATGGCTCAGTGGTTGAGCATCAACCTATGAACCAGGAGGTCACGGTTCCATTCCCAGTCAGGGCACATGCCGGGGTTGTGGGCTCCATCCCAAATAGGGGTGTGCAGGAGGCAGCCAATCGGTGATTCTCTCTCATCATTGATGTTTCTATCTATCTCTCCCTCTCCCTCTCTGAATTCAGTAAAAAATGGATCCTCAGGATGCTTACTTTCCTTCCATTAGTATGCCTCTCTGGATTTTACTTTAAGGTCCAGCTCAAATTTCAATTCCTCAAATAAATAAATATACATATATATATATATATATATATATATATATATATATATATATATATATATATATACTTAATCCTCACCCGAGGATATTTTTCCATTGATATTTGGAGCGAATGGAAGGGAGAGAGGGAGGGGACAGAGAGAGAGAGAACATCGATTTGAGAAAGACACATTAATTGGTTGCCTTTCACTGGGGATCAAGCCTGCAATTATGTGCCCTTGACTGGGAATTGAACACAGGAGCCTTTGGTCCACAGGCCATGCTCTAACCCAGGGGTGGGCAAACTTTTTGACTCGAGGGCTACAATGGGTTCTTAAACTGGACCGGAGGGCCGGAACAAAAGCATGGATGGAGTGTTTGTGTGAACTAATATAAATTCAAAGTAAAGGAGCGGAGGGGAGAGCAAGAGAACCGGATAGAACAGCCGGATCTGTCCCGCGGGCCGTAGTTTGCCCACGGCTGCTCTAACCACTGAGAAAACCGACTAGGGCCTCAAATATTTAACAGATAACAATGACTATCTTGAGGAGAAACCAAGATGGCGGCATAGGTAAACACCTAAACTGCTGCCTTGCAAAACAATATCAAAACTACAACTAAAAGACAAAATGGACACCATCCAGAACCACAGGAAAACTGGCTGAGTGGAAATTCTACAACTAGAAGAGGAAAGCACATTGAGACTCAGAGGAGCTGCAAAAGGCTGAGGTATGGATACTTGCACGCGGAGAGGATGGGCGGCTGAGTGCAGGGGCGGCTGAGTGCACGGCTGGCTTTCTAAAGCGGGAGGGAGACGGAAGCTCCCAAATGCACTGAACTCCAGTTCCGGGCAAGTTTCTGGGAACCCAGACTCATTCGGGGAGAAACTGGACTGTCTGGCAGCAGGCGAAACTCGAGGGCAGCTTTCTCTCAGAGGTGCTTGCAGCGATTACCAAGGGACACTGAGACCCAGGGGCCTCATAGGGCAGGGCTGATGGGAAACCAAGGCTGTCTGCTCTGCCCTGAAACTCCACCCCATCCAAGCTGAGCACAGAGGCTTTTGCAATTTTGCAAGTCTTGTCTCATAAGGGTGTCTCCAGCACAGAAGTTCTCCCAGCATAGACACAGCTGATCCTCACAGCCAATTGGCCTAGAGGTCAATTCCTCCCAGTGATACCAACAACAATCAAGACTTAACTACAACAAGGCTGTGCACACAGTCCACAAAGGGGTGCACCAAGAGTGTCTACCTCAGGTGAACTGGGGAGGCCGACCCACTGGGCCATATAGGAAACCTACCACACAACGCTACTCTACCAACTCAGGGAAGCAGCGAAAATGTGGAGACAAAGAAACAGATCACAAATGAAAGAAATGGAGGAAAACAAATGACTGGATATAGAGTTCAAAACCACGGTTATAAGGTTTTTCAAGAATTTCCTAGAAAAGGCTGATAAATATAGTGAGACCCTCGAGGATATAAAAAAGGACCAACTAGAAATTAAACATACACTGACTGAAATAAAAACTATTATACAGAGACCTAATAGCAGACTAGAGGACCGCAAGAATCAAGTCAAAGAGTTGAAATACAAAGAAGCAAAAAACACTCAACCGGAAAAGAAAAAAGAAAAAAAAAATCCAAAAATATGTAGTGTAAGGAGCCTCTGGGACAACCTCAAGCGTACCAACATCCTAATTATGGGGGTGCCAGAAGAAGAGAGAGAGCAAGATACTGAAAACCTAATTGAAGAAATAATGACCAAAAACTTCCCCCACCTGGTGAAAGAAATAGACTTACAAGTCCAGGAAGTGCACAGAACCCCAAACAAAAGGAATCCAAAGAGGACCACACCAAGACACATCATAATTAAAATGCCAAGAGCAAAAGACAAAGAGAGAATATTAAAAGCAGCAAGAGAAAAACAGTTAATTACCTACAAGGGAGCACCCATATGACTATCAGCTGATTTCTCAACAGAAACTATGCAGGCCAGACGGGAGTGGCAAGAAATATGCAAAGTGATGAATAGCAAGAACCTACAACCAAGATTACTCTACCCAGCAAAGCTATCATTCAGAATTGAAGGTCAGATAAAGAGCTTCACAGATAAGAAAAAGCTAAAGGAGTTCATCACCACCAAACCAGTATTATATGAAATGCTGAAAGGTATTCTTTAAGAAGAGGAAGAAGAAGGTAAAGATAAAAATTATGAACAACAAATATATGTCTATCAACAAGTGAATCTAAAAATCAAGTGAATAAAAAATCTGATGAACAGAATAAACTAGTGAATATAATAGAATCAGGGGCATAGAAAGGGAGTGGACTGACAATTCTCAGGGGTAAAGGGGTGTGGGAGGTGCGGGAAGAGACTGGACAAAAATCGTACACCTATGGATGAGGACAGTGGGGGGAGGTAAGGGCAGAGGGTGGGGTGGGAACCGGGTGGAGGGGAGCTATGGGGGGAAAAAGAGGAACAATTGTAATAATCTGAACAATAAAGATTAATTGAATTTTTTTAAAAAAGCAATGACTATCTTGGGGAAGAGTTAGATTTTGGGGGACTTCCTACACTATGTTTCTTTTATATCTGAATTTATTTTTTTTAATATATTTTACTGATATTTTACAGAGAGGAAGGGAGAGGGACAGAGAGCTAGAAACATCGATGAGAGAGAAACATCGATCAGCTGCCTCCTGCACACCTCCTACTGGGGTTGTGCCCGCAACCAAAGTACATGCCCTTGACCGGAATCGAACCCGGGACCCTTCAGTCCGCAGGCCGACGCTCTATCCACTAAGCCAAACCGGTTTCGGCTGAATTTATTTTTTTATTATATGTTTTTATTGATTTCAGGGAGAGGAGGGGGGAGGAAGAGATAGAAACATCAATGATGAGAATCATCAATCTGCTGCTTCTTGCACGTCCCTGGCTGGGGATTGAGCCCAAAACCCAGGCATGTGCCCTGACCAGGAATTGAACCATGACCTCCTGGATCATAGGTCAATGTTCAACTACTGAGCCACACCAACCAGCCTGAATTTATTTTTAATAACCTTGTATTATATTGATAATCAGAAAAATGTGTCTACATTATGCATTTGGCACTTGTACTCCCTTGACTGTATATGCACGAAGTCTTGTCTTCACATCTAGAGTGTAAATTCCACAAGGTCATAACTAGTTCCATCTCTCTCTCTATGATCCCCCATAGTACCTAGCACACTAGGGCTCCCTGAATCCTCTATTAAACTGATGGGGAGCACATGAGACTTGGTTGGAAGGTTTGTAAGGAGGACATTCTGATAAAAAGGAAGTGAGTGGAAGGCCGCCTGCCCTGTTTATTGGAATTCCGACTTGGGGGAGTGTCGAAGGTGGTGCCCCTAATTATTCCTTGACCTTTCCAAACAAGTCTGTGCATATGCAGACCCCAGGGTGTTTACTGGAATCCTTATGCTTAATTCCTGGATGCCCTTGGCTAGAGGACAGTGTAAACACATGTGTCCTCCCAAAGTTACTCACCCTACTGATTGTATCTAAAGATAAAAATTCTAATAAAAGCCTAACAAGGTAGGCAATCAAGGCTGCCTGGCTCCTTCAGCCAGGCTGTTCCTTAGCCCTCTCCCCAACAGTGAAACTGTCGGAGTAATCTGTTCATCCATTGTTCAGGAGCTACTGGCCAGCCCCGGCACTAAACTACATTTGGATGGCAGGTTTCCACCAGAGAATGACTGGTGAATAGTGGAGGTACTATGGAGGGGGTCAGAATAAGGCCAACTACTGCAGAGAACTCGCATGGCCCTGTTTCTTCTCCCAGACCTGGTAGCTCACTCCCACAGTATCACTTGCAGTTGCTATTAGTGGAAAGTTCTTATTCAAAGAAGCACCACAAAGGCAAAGCAAAGGCAAAAGCTTTTATAGAAAAACAAAGCGGTAAACATAATGTAATGACTGGCACAATCAACATTCCAGAAACTGTATTACGTGAAAACAGGAGGCAGACCTGCTAAACTCTTTCTGGCCTCATCTAGCATTGAGTTAGCCCTGCAGCTCCCTAGCACATAAAAGAATTGATATTGTGTCTCAAAAGAATAAAAGAGGTCTTCCCCTCTACTCTTCTTTGGCTCTAAACTCAAGGCAGCAGCTTCTAGCTGTGCAGCCTCAGAGGGGCTGACCTGTCCTCTGGAACCTCTCCACCAAAATTGCCATGTTTCAGGGCCTTCTCCTCAGAACAACTCAAGGAGCCTGGCCTAAGGTCACACAGCTAGTAAGGGTTTGAGCCACTAAGAATGTGCCTCTTCCTCCCCTACCGCAGTGCAGTCAACCACTCCCCTCCTGTGGCAGAAGCAAAGAACTTCCCCACCCTTCCTCTTCCCAGCCCAGCCAGGCTCCTGACTGATTCCACAGCCCCTGCTCACTGTCTCCAAAGACTGGAAGACTGGGATAGGTGTGGTAAAACCATTTTTTTTTTAAAGTGGAGGTGGGAGGAGGGAAGGAAGGGGGATGAAAAAGAAAGAGGGAGAGGGAGAGAAAGAGCAAAGAAGTGTAGGGAGGAAGGAAGGAAAGGAAAATGATATAAATGACTAAAAATTCCAAATAGTGTTCAGATAGAGGTTGGAAGGGATTGGTGATGGGTGTGTGGCGCACAGGGTGTTTCAAAGGGTGTGAGAATATTACATCTCCTGAGCTGGGTCATAGGTGCATGGGTGTTTATTTTTTTTATTTTTTATTTTTTTATTTTTTATTTATTTTTTTTTAATATATTTTATTGATTTTTTACAGAGAGGAAGAGAGAGGGATAGAAAGTCAGAAACATCGATGAGAGAGAGACATCGATCAGCTGCCTCCTGCACGCCCCCTACTGGGGATGTGCCCGCAACCCAGGTACATGCCCTTGACCGGAATCGAACCCGGGACCCTTCAGTCCGCAGGCTGATGCTCTATCCACTGAGCCAAACCGGTTTCGGCTATTTTTTATTTTTTTAATATATTTTATTGATTTCTTACAGAGAGGAAGGGAGAGAGTCAGAAACATCGATGAGAGAGAAACATCGATCAGCTGCCTCCTGCGCACCTACCACTGGGGATGTGCCCGCAACCAAGGTACATGCCCTTGACCGGAATCGAACCCGGGACCCTTCAGTCCACAGGCCGACGCTCTATCCACTGAGCCAAACCGGTTAGGGCGCATGGGTGTTTATTATTCTTGTTTAAAATGTGTTATAGTTTTTTATGTATATTACCATTTTTTTAAATTTTAAATGAAAGACTGACAGCAATTCCCTTGAAATGGCCCAGGAATGAGGTGATTCTAATACAAATAATTTGCCTGGCATTCAAGAATGCCCTCCATGACTTGGCCTCAGTTTTACCTTCTTAGAGTCATTTATGCCTTCAGCAAAACCCTCCTGCCAAAATGGTCTTCATACTGTCCTTTCAAGTCTTTCTGAACCTACTACCTCAACCTACTAGCCTGGAGGGCTTTTGCTGCAGGAAGCTGTAGGCTAGGGCCCAATGAGAGCTCTCTTTCAGTCCCTTGAGGACCTCTCCTAGAAAGATAGCAGAAAAAAAACCTTTTGAATTCACTGCCTTATGCAATGCCTTGAAGCCTTTCCTCTGCCACTTGATGTCCTAGCATAATAAATAAAGTCTATCATTATTGTTGTTGCTGTTATTGTTGTAATTAATAGCCTCATTTAATGAGCACTTAGTATGCACCAGGCACTATGCTGAACACTTCCATGCTTTATTTTATTTCATCCTCACAATAACCCAATGATACAATAATCCAAACACTATGATTATTGCTATGTAACAGAAAAGAAAACCAAGAATTAAAAAAGATTAAATAACTTGCCTAAAGTCACACAATAGTAAGTGTTGGATACAAAATGTGAGCCCAATTGGGTCTGTCCCCAGAGTCCACCCTCTTACATGGTCATCTCATCTAATCCTCAGGACAATCTAAAAGGTAGGTTTTATTTCTATTTTAAAGATTAGGAAATCTGCCCTAACTGGTTTGGCTCAGTGGATGAAGCGTCAGCCTGCAGACTGAAGGGTCCCAGGTTCGATTCCAGTCAAGGGCATGTACCTTGGTTGCGGGCACATCCCCAGTGGGAGGTGTGCAGGAGGCAGCTGATTGATGTTTCTAACTTTCTATCCCTCTCCCTTTCTCTCTGTAAAAAAATCAATAAAGTATATTTGAAAAAAAAAAAGATTAGGAAATCTGAGGATCAGGAGTTAAGTGACTTAGTCTCACATAAGTAGTGAGCTATCTATCTGGTCTATATTATTCTTTACTGCTCTTCATAAAACAACCATTGATTGAATGAATAAAAAAGCAAGCACATTCTCAGTGGCCCAAAGAAGAATTGTACCTCTATCTCCTCATAAAAATCAACTTTTTAATCAAAACAACCAACCAGTTCTAATTTCAAAAGTAACCACTGAGAATTTTTTTCCTGAAAATGCAAGAGCTTTACCAACACTGAAGGACCAAAATTCCTCTGAAGTAGAAAGAATGGACAAAGTCTTCTACTAGAAGGGATGCTGATCAGATCTCAAAGGTGGGAAGCCATGAAGAAGGCTGGAAGAAAAGCCATCGGCTGGACGGAAGGACTGCTGTTTCAGAACCCTAACCTGAAGCCTCATTCTCCCTCTCCAGAGGGTAGTGACTGAATAATGAGGCAGTGTTTGTAAGCCTGCAGCTTCCTGGGGAGAAAAGCAGAGGGCAAATAAAAACCCAGAGAGGATTCATTATAACACCCAAGAGGCCCTATTCAATTCTCCCTCAAGGTCTTTCTACAAAACACCTGAGAACCAGTTCACCCTGTTCATTGTCACAGTAGTAAATGACTCTGTCCCAACAAGCAACATATCTACTACAATGTTTGCTCACAAACACAAAACTGATGATTACAAAAGTAAAAGAAACTAAAGGGGGAACAATTTAATGTAAAGATATGTAACTCTTAGAGAGCTTTGCTAGTGGTAGAAAACATACTAGATTTAGCCTGGCCGGGTGTGGCTCAGTGGTTGAGCATCGACCTATGAACCAGGAGGTCACAGTTCGATTCCCAGTCAGGGCATATGCCCGGCTGGCAGGCTCAATCCCCAGTAGGGGGTATGCAGGAGGCAGTTGATCAATGATTCTATCATTGATGTTTCTATCTCTCTCTCCTTCCCTCTCTGAAATCAATAAAAAATATAAATAGCCCTAGCCGATTTGGCTCAGTGGATAGAGCGTTGGCCTGTGGACCAAAGGGTCCCTGGTTCGATTCCAGTCAAGGGCACCTACTTTGGTTGTAGGCTCCTCCCCAGCCTGGGCCTTGGTTGGGTGTATGCAGGAAGCAACCAATCATTGTGTTTCTCTCACATCGATATTTCTCTGTCTTTCCCACTCTCTCTAAAAATAAATGAAACAATATCGGGTGAGGATTAAAAAAATAACTAATAAAAATATATTAAAAGAAAACATACTAGATTTAGTGTTGGAAGCTCTTGGTGGTAAGTTCTGGATTCACCTCCGTCCCCTAAATTTGTGGCTCTAGGCAAGTCACTTGCCCTAGCTTGGGTCCAGTGAAAGAAGAGGATTGGGTTAGATAATATCTAACCCAATTAGATAATATCTAATCCAAAAATTCCCATGATTCTTCCTCTGGGACACCATTCTCAACAACAAAAATCTTCAATAGAACTAATTTCCTTAGAATCTGGTCAAACTTCACCAGTATAGCTTCCTTTCCAAAAATAAAAATAAAAAAAATGGAATGGTGTCTAACATGCCCATGATAAAATAGACAAACAAACCTAACACTGAAACAGACTTTAAGAATTTAAGGAAGACTATGTCTCACATCTCAATTAATCCCCCCACTAAGAACCCTAACAGGCAAGCACATCTATTCCAATTTTATAGACTAGGAACCAAAGTCTCAGAAAGAAGAAAATACCTGCCTCAAGGTCAACTGCCAAGGTTGCAGAGCCAGAATGCAAGTCTTCTAAATCCAGTGCTCTCTCCAGCATTCCTCAGCCATATCCTATACCTTTCTCATCAGTATAGCCCTTTGTGTACAAAGTATTTATGCATTCCTCAAGCAAACAGCTTCTACCACAGCTCATGAATGAGCAGGGCAGATGTCATTTCCTCCATTTTTAAAGATGCTACATACCTTGAACAGCACTAGATAAAATAACATCCCATGTATCTGGCATCACTGAAAAGTACAAAATTCCTCACAATCAATTTTCCTAAAAACTGAAATTTCCCCCCTTTAGGACCATATATATATATATATATATATATATATATATATATATATATATATTTCTTAATCTATATACACACACACACACATACACACACACACACACACACACACACACACACACACACACTAGAGGCCCGGTGCACAAAATCTGTGCATGGGTAGGGTCCCTAGGCCTAGCCGGTGATCAGGGTCGGCCAGGGACTTCCTTCCGGCTGCCAACCAGGGCACCTCCCTTCCCCGGCTACTGGCTGCCAGGTGGGGCCTTCCTTCATTCCATGCTGCCCCCTGGTGGTCAGTGTAGTCATAGTGAGCGATCAGTCTCCCGGTCAAACTCCCATGGGGACGATTTGCATATTAGGCTTTTATATTTAGGTGTTTTTTTTTCAATCCACTTGAAGCCGACAGTGTGGCTCAGTGCTTGAGTGTCAACCTATGAACCAAGAGGTCAGGGTTTGATTCCTGGTAAGGGTACATGCTCAGGTTGCAGGCTCAATCCCTAGTGTGGGGTGTGCAAAAGGCAACCAATCAATGATTCTCATCAATAATGCTTCTATTTCTCTCTTCCTCTCCCTTCCTCTCTGAAATCAATAAAAATATATTTTAAATAAATAAAGTGACTGATTAAAAAAATCTATTTGAAGCACAAATTCTCCAAAATATATGTATGTATATAAAATCCTAAGTAACTAGTTGACCGGTCACTATGACATGCACTGACCACCAGGGGGCAGATGATCAACGCAGAAGCTGCCCCCTGGTGGTCAGTGCGCTGCTCAGCCGACTAAAGTGAGCCAGACGCCGGGCTCATGGCTGGCTAGCACAGCTGGCGCGGCGCGAGCCTCTTCCACCTCCACGGCAGCGCTACTGAGCAGCAGCGGCAGCAGGCGCAGTGGGGCTGGGATGAGCAGGAGCAGCATGGCACCCGGCCCAGGCTTGGGCTCCTCCCCAGCTGCCTGCCGCTTTGCGCTCTACTACATCCCTGGGGGGATGTCAGATTGCCGGTTTTGGCCTGATCCCCGCAGGCATTTACTTCCAAGTTTCCTTGCACACACTTACTCAAGGTGAACTGAACTGTAATTCAGATTTCAAAGATTTTCACATCTTAATTATTTAGCCTGTCTTAATATATTCTTGGTATACACAGCAATGTAGCAAACTGTCTAACCCATTCTTGGGTACTAGATCCTCTCCATCAGTCATGTTTCCTGAGCAGCTGGGTGGCTTGAAGGTGTGAATCACAGAGGCCTGAGGGAGGGATAGTTATCAGACTTCTGGTCTTTTCTCTGTATGTGTCCGTCTAGTCAAAGGACCACGGGCCATAGACTTTGTTCTGCATAGTTGCTATTTTAATGTGAATTAGGGATCAGGCCGAAACCGGCAGTCCGACATTCCCTGAAGGGTCCTGGATTGTGAGAGGGCGCAGGCCAGGCTGAGGGACCCCACCAGTGCATGAATCCATGCACCAGGCCTCTAGTAAGATATGTTACTCTTTATTTGGAATTAATAAAGTTTAATCAGGGACATTCAACTATAAACATGAAACAAACATATCTGTAACTCACCTTAATTATGAGCCCAAAGAACACAAACCTGGGTAATGCTGAAAGGAAGGAGAGAGAACATTGAAAAATCTAGTGGAGACCAGTAGTAACTTACTTAAGAGCAGTGGGAGGCACTGAAGTGTGCTAAGCAGGAGACTGGCATATTTGTGTGTGCTTTCTGAAAAGATAGGTTTGGTATAACACTGGGTCCAGAGGTAGAACATAGGGATAGGTAGCAATTGTAGTGGCAGAGATAAAAACTGCTGCTTCCAGGGCAGGGGCAGTAGGAACTAAAAAGAAAGGTACATTTGAAAAGCATTGTGGAGGTCCCAGCGGTGTGGCTCAGTGGTTGAGCATCAACATATGAACCAGGAAATCATGGTTCGATTCCTTGTCTGGGCACATGCCCAGGTTATGGGCTTGATCCCCAAAAGGGGGTATGCAAGAAGCAGCCAATCAATAATTCTCTCTCACCGAAACCGGTTTGGCTCAGTGGATAGAGCGTCAGCCTGCGGACTGAAAGGTCCCAGGTTCGATTCCGGTCAAGGGCATGTACCTTGGTTGCGGGCACATCCCCAGTAGGAGGTGTGCAGGAGGCAGCTGATCGATGTTTCTCTCTCATCGATGTTTCTAATTCTCTATCCCTCTCCCTTCCTCTCTGTAAAATATCAATAAAATATATTTTTAAAAAAAGAAAAAAAATAATTCTCTCTCATCATTGTTTCTATCTCTCTCCCTCTCCCTTCCTCTCTGAAATCAATAAAATATATTTTGAAAGAAAAAGAAAAAAAAAAGTATTGCAGAGGTAGACTCAAAGCTCTTAGAATGAGGTGTATGGGGAAGGTAGAGAGTGAAAAAGACCTCTAAGATTCTTGCTTTGCTGAAAAGACTTTAAAACTGCTGTTAAGGAGCTGTGAGGGACTGATAAACTCAGAAATGTTACCAAGGAAGTAACATTTAAGCTGAGTACTTAAAATTTGAGTAGGATGAGTAGGGTTTCACCAAAAGAGAAGTAAAAAAAAAAAGCATTTCTAGGCAGGGAGAACAGCATATGCAAAGACAGAGCTAATTACATTTGAGCAATGGCATACAGTTTTGGGAGGGTGTCACAGATGATGGGGATAAGTAGTACTAAATTCTGAGGGGCTTACGTCATGCTAAGGAATTCAGATTTATACTGTAGGTGATGGGAAACAAGGTTTCTAAAGGGAGGGAGCAAAGGGGAGTAACATAGATCAGATCTATGTTCCAGTCTTCATGAAATTCAGGCTGGAATGGCAAGAAACAAGAGGAGTGCTAATAAAGAGCCAATATGCAAATGGTCGTCATGCCCTCACGCCTAACGGCTCAGACACTCAACACCGGGGAGAGAGGAATGGGGACCAACCAGTCACAAATGAGCTTGTGAGAGAGGAATGGGAACCAGCCATGCTGCAGCCCGGAAGAGGGACAAGCTGCCTGCCCCGCGGTCCCGGGCACCAGAGGCTGCGCCTGCGGCCCAGGAGAGGGACAAGCTGCCCGCCTCGCAGTCCCAGGTGCCAGCAGCTGCAGCCTGGGCAAAGCTGCCCACCCATGGTCCCCTGTGGCTGCGGCTGCGGCTGGCCTGGGCAAAGCTGGCCCGGGTCCTGGGTGCCTGCGGTTGGCCAGAGGGAGGGAAGCCCGGGTCCCGGGTGCCTGCGACCAACCGGAGGAGGGAATCCTGGGTCCCAGGTGTGGGGCAAGGCAGAGGCGGTTAGGGGCGATCAGGCAGGCAGGCAAGCGGTTAGGAGCCAGCGGTCCCGGATTGCGAGAGGCAGTCGGACATCCCCCAAGGGGTCCCGATTTGGAGAGGTTGCAGGCCGGACTGAGGGACCCCCCCCTTGCATGAATTTTCGTGCACCGGGCCTCTAGTCTAACTATATAAAAGGCTAATATGCTAAGTGTCCGACCTCGGGGTAATGACCTCCAGTAGCAACACCTGGCTTCCTCTCCCTAATGAGGACTAGCCTCAGGTGGAAACACTTTACACTGTAACCAAATGTCTGTGAAACATTTTCCCATGCCTCATCTCATTTGATTCTCACAGACGTCCTGGAGTAGGTAGATAGGAGACTCCATGGAATCCTATTTTCTTTTCATAAGCTGAAAAACAGAGATTTAGAAAGCTCAGAAACTTGACCTGACTGAAAAGAAGTAAGAAATGGTGGACCTTGAAAATGACTTCAGGTTTTCTCACCACACAGAATATAGTCAAACACTACTGCAGTTAAATATTTTACCCTTTGTTCTCTCTGCGTGATCTACAATAATAATCTGCTTTGTGTTGATATTTACTGCTGTGTTGCTGACAATTACCTGAAAGAGAAGTTGGGGTGCTTCACAGGGCTGGAAAAAGTTTAGCTGCATCAGAAAGCAGGTCTAATTAAGCAAGTTTGTTCTATATCTATAAAAGGCTAAGTTGACTCGCGCATGTGCGATACATATAAAGCTCTCACTGGTGCCAATCGCACGCTGTGTTTCGATGTCATTGCTGTGAATTTGGTTGTTTTTGTTGACATTCTGAATCTGAAAGAAAGCTGCGGCGGCGGCAGCAGCACATGGAAGTAACAATGGCGATTAAATATGATCGTAATAGTGATCCAGGTAGATATAATTATTCCCATGTAACCGAAGTTGCCGTCATATTCAGAAACAAAGATGGAGGACCTCATTTTGAAAGGGACTTGCTCATTAATTGTAAACCAGATCCCAATAATCCGAATGCCACTAAAATGAAACAAATCTGTATCCTGTTTCCTACATTAGATGCAATGATGTATCCTATTCTTTTCCCACATGGTGAAAAAGGCTGGGGAACAGATATTGCATTAAGACTCAGAGACGAAAGTGTAATCAACAATAATACTAGATTCAATGGATGATGACGAAAAGGAAAATTTTCCCCTCGAATTTTTTTAAAATATATTTTATTGATTTTTTTACAGAGAGGAAGGGAGAGGGATAGAGAGTTAAAAACATCAATGAGAGAGAAACATCGATCAGCTGCCTCCTGCACACCTCTCACTGGGGATGTGCCCGCAACCAAGGTACATGCCCTTGACCGGAATCGAACCTGGGACCCTTCAGTCCACAGGTCAACGCTCTATCCACTGAGCCAAACCGGTTAGGGCCCCTTCGAATTTCTTAAAAGTATTACTCCTTCGGGAATGCTGTGTCATAAATAAGAATTGAAAGTAGGTGCGATTATCATGCTACTGAGAAATCTTAATAGTAAATGGGGTCTTTGTAATGATACTAGACTTATTATCAAAAGACTAGAGGCCCGATGCACGAAAATTCATGCAAGAATTGGGCCTTCCTTCCCCTGGCTGCCGGCACCACCTTCGCTCCAGCAGGAGCTGCCTTTTCGCTCTGGCCTGGAGCCACCTTTATGCCTTCCCACACTGCCCAGAGGCCTGGAGTGGCTGGGGCTGTGCAGAACGCCTGAGTCCCGCCCCTGGCCGCTAGGTGCCTGCATATGCAAATTAACCCACCATCTTTGTTTGGTTAATTTGCATACTCACTCCTGATTGGCTGGTGGGCATCGTGAAGGTATGGTCAATTTGCATCATACTCTTTTATTCATGTAGATTGCGACCTAACATAATTAAAGCCAAAGTATTAACAGCATCTGCGGAGGAGAGGTTTTTCTGATTCCAAGAACTGATTTGTTCCCGTCTGACACTGGCCTCAGTGTTACAATAAGTTTAATCAATTTATCAGTCATTGTTTTTATCAATATTGTTTTTATATCATGTTTTTGTTCTTTTTATATCATGTCTTTGTTGTTGTTACATCATGTTGGTATTGCTTATTTATTAATAAATTTATATGTTGTTTTCATATACATTTTACTAATTTTCTTTCATCTCTGGCACTTCTATTATAGAGAAAGGGCGAATAGAGATATTAAAATATTTCTTCTAATTAATTGCCTTTCAATGTGCACGAATTCGTGCACTGGGCCACTAGTATAGCATAATGGCTAAGAAGATGGGATCTGGAAACTACCTAATTAAAATCCTGGCTCTACAGCTTACTAGCTGTGTAACCTTAGGCAAGTTATTTAACTTGTGTTCCCAGTTTCCCCATCTGTAAAATGGGAATAATAATAGTACTTTCTCAGAAGGATCGTTATAAGTAATTAACAAGATGGTATGAATAAAGTATATGCACAATACCTGGTACAGAGATAAATGCTAGCTATTAGAGGTTGAAAGTTCATAAGCAAAAGTTACAACCACATATGGTCTAGTATGGTCCATGCTCTTCCTTTTACCAGAAGCTTTCTTTTGTTCTACCTCTTCACTTAGTTAATTCTAATTTATCATCTCTCAACTCAAATGTTATCTCCTCATGATAACTCCCATCACCTAGATTAGGTCAAGTTCCTACTATGCATAGCACCATACTCCTTTCCTTCATAACACTCAGTTTCTAATTACATGTTTCTGTATTTCATTAATTTCTTTTTCCTACTACCATATGTTCCATGAAATCATAGACTGTGTGCACACCACTAAATTATTAGAACTTCGAACAATGCTTGGCACATAGAAGGTACTTGATAAATATTTTTTTAATAAGTGAAAGGCTCCACATTATATTTTAAAAGAGAACCCTCTTCAGATATAATCTTTACATAGAACCCAGGATACAGATAAAAGTAGATGGTTTGAAGTAAAGGATGTTTGGAACCCTGTCCTCTCTGCTTCCACTTGGTCTCATCTACAAAGTATGTCACACGATGCTCACAACAGCTCTGCAAGGTAGACATTGTTTTCATTTTATCAAAGAGGAATGAAGTTCTGAAAAGTACCTTACCTAAGGTCACACAACTGAAAAGCAACAGGAACCAATGCAACTCTGATCTCCTGGCTTCAAAGCTGGAGCTCTTTCCAGCAGACTCACCCAAGATAACCATGAGCCATCCCACTTATGAACCAACAGAGTCACAATTTAAAAAGCAAACAGCAAGGGGATAATGACTGGAAAGGACCTATTGGGATTCTGTTCCTTAATGTAGTACTACTAGCTACACAGGTGTGTTTACTTTGTGAAAAGTCATGAGCTATACTATATCAATTTATGCACTTTTCTATATGTATGTTATACTTTAATTGAAAAGCAAACATCAGGCCCTAGCCGGTTTGGATCAGTGGATAGAGTGTCGGCCTGCATACTGAAGGGTCCTGGGTTCAATTCCAGTCAAGGGCACATACCTTGGTTGCAGGCTCCTGGCCCTGTTCAGGGGCATGTGGGAGGCAACCAACCGATGCGTCTCTCTCACATTGGTGTTTCTCTCTGTCTCTCCCTCTCCCTTCCACTCTCTCTAAAAATCAATGGAAAAAATATCCTCAGGTGAGGATTAAAAAATAATAATAATAAACAAAAAGCAAACACCAGACCACTGTTGGAGCATTGTACTATGCACCAAAAAGGTTGTGGGTTCCATCCTCAGTGGGGATATTTTCAGGAGCAACCCATCGATGTTTCTCTCTCTAATAAATATATCCTCGGGTGAGAATTTAAAAAAAAAAAAAAAGAACAAAAACACCAGGCAAAATCAAGATAGAGACTAATCAAAATTCAGGAGCACTTAAATTAGATGCATCAAGATCACATCTTTATTTATCTGACTTCTCAAGCAGCAGTTTCATATAAGACACCTACCAGTTAAGTAAGGATTCCCAACTGTTTCCCAAACTCCATACTGTTTTCCATAATAATATCAAATAATATCTCCACTCACTTTTGCTATCCAGAATGTCTAGGTGATGTGAGTCAGATGGATTTAGGAGAAAGGGAAGCCCAGGAAGGAGCCAAGATAACTGTTAATGAAAAGGAAAAGAAAAACAAGAAGAAAGGGCCCTGCATTGAAAAGTGGAACTATTCTATGTCATCAATAAGATATCTAAATTTTGGAGATAATAAAAATGTGAGAAAAATGGCCAATGACAATTAAAAGATGCCACTGATTATAAAATGCATCCTAACTTTAGAGTGTTAAAAAGTAAAAAAAAAAAAAAAAGTATTTGAAAATAAATGAAATACAATGTTCTAATCTCAAGAGATAGTTCAATTGTGAATCATAGACTCATGGGGTGTTAGGGCTAAAAAGGACCTTAGAGATCAGTGTCTCCTGGTAAAGGTCTTCATTTCAGAGATGAGGAAACTGAGGCCCTTGTTTAACAGTCAGTAAATGATCTTAATTTATTAAATTAAAGCTCACACATCAGAAAGCTGAGAACTACAAAGTTGGTTCTCCTGGTTCTCTTTCCACTAACCCGATTCCTCTCCTAAACTCAAGGGAAAATGTACATGTTAACACTATTTTGAATTTTATAATTTCTTACCTCATTAACTCACTGAAAAAAATTAAAAGCAGCTTTTAAAAATCAATTAAGATAAAAATATGTTTAGGAAACTACATTTCTTGCTCATACAAGTTATTTTCCTTGTTCTCTTAAAACCAATGAAGCAATACAATGGTTAGATATTAAACAAAATTAGTAATCTCTAGGCACTCCTCCATCCCCCTCCAAGTTCTTCCACAAGATAAGAAATAGTAACAGATTTTCCTATGTCCCAAAAACATAAGCACAAATTTTTTTTATATATTTAGAGGGTCTTTATTGTCTTCTATATTTAAAATACTAAGTTTATACTAACATTGCTCTGCAGCTTGTTTTTCTCACTTAATAATTTATCATGAACATCTCTCCAAGTTTCAATAATTAAAATTCCAACTCATACTTTTATTTTTTTAATCTTTATTGTTGAAAGCATTAAATAGGTCCTCCTTTTTCCAGCCTGCTCCGGTCCCCCCTCTGCAACCCCAGCCCTCACCTCCCCATTGTCTGTGTCCCCGGGTTTTGCATATATGCATACAAGTTCACTGGTTGATTTCTTCCCACCCACCTTCCCCTGCCTTCCCTCTGTGGTTCAACAGTCTAGTCTTGTTTCTATGTCTCTAGGTCTATTTTTGTTCATCATTTTATTTGGTTCATTGGATTCCACATGTGAGTGAGATCATGTGATGCTTATCTTTCTGAATGGTTTACTTCACTTAGCATAATACTCTCCAGGTCCACCCATGCTGTTGCAAATGATAAGAGTTCTTTCTTCTTTATTGCCACTTAGTATTCCATTGTGTAAATGTACCACAGTTATTTTATTCACTCATCTGCTGATGGGCACTTAGGCTGTTTCCAAGCCTTAGCTATTGTAAATTGCGCTGCTATGAACATAGGGGTGCATATATTCTTTCTGATGAGTGTTTCAGGTTTCCTAGAATATATTCCTAGAAGTGAGATCACTGAGTCAAATGGAAGTTCCATTTTTAATTTTTTGAGAAAACTCCATACTGTTTTCCATAATGGCTGTACCAGTCTGCCTTTCCACAAGCAGTATACAAGAGTTCCCTTTTCTCCACAACCTCACCAATGCTTGTGGTTGTTGATAGCCATTCTGACATGTGTGATGTGATATCTCATTGTTGGTTTTGATTTATATCTCTTGGATGATTAATTACATTGAGCATTTTTTCTTATGTCTCTGGCTGTATGCCTACTTTGGAGAAGTGTCTATTTAGGTCCTTTGCCCATTTTTTAATTGGATTGTTTGTCTTCCTTTTGTTAAAGTTGTGTGAGTTCCCTATATATTTTGGAAATTAACCCCTTATCGAATGTATAATTGGCAAATATGTTCTCCCATGTAGTGGGCTCTCTTGCTATTCCAATTCATACTTTTAAAAAGCTGCATAATACATGAACTGTGTTTGAAATTTCAACTGTAGTTGCTACCAGATACAATTATGTCCAGAAAAGCTGTTGCCAGCTAAATCTTAACATACTGATCCTTACTATATTCTAATGAATTTTACTTTGCTTCTTAAATAAAATAGTCAATTTAGCCAATTAACAAATGCTTAAAAATAAGACAATATTTTATAAAACAGGGTAGGATTTACAGCAACAAATTACTTATTTGAAACAACCATTCAAATTATCACAGACCCACAAGATTCACTGAAATTAGACCTGTCCAAGAGAAATCAGGATGGACTAAAAAATATTAACAAACACAAAAACAAACAAAAATCATATTACTAAAGTAATCATGTAATCCTATATAATAAAATAGTAATATGCAAATCAGCCATCACTCTGCTACACCCACAAGCCATGCCCACAAGCCACGCCCACCAGCCAATCAGGAGCGAATATGCAAATAAACCCAACCAAGATGGCTACGGCCACAGAGAGCAGGAGGGAGGCTTGGGTTTCCCCAGCAATAGAGGAAGCCAAGCTTTCTGCCTGCCCTTGCCGGCCTAAGCCTCCACTCAAGGCTACAAAGTTTCAATGATAGAAGATACATAAATCCAAGCAGAAATGGCGGCAGCCACAGAGCTGGAAAGAGCAGGAGGCTAGGGTTGCCCCGGTGATGGAGGAAGCCAAGCTTTCTGCACACCCTGGCAGGCCCAGGTCTCTGCTTAAGGCTACAAAGTTTCAATTATAGAAGATAAATAAATCCCAACAAAAATGGCTGCCGCCACAGAGCAAGCAGGAAGCTTGGCTCCACTCCAGGCTACAAAGTTTCAATTGTAGAAGATAAATAAATCCCAGATCCCAGGACCTCTGCTTGGGTCGCCGGAGGGCATGGCCGGCCTGCAAACCACCACAGGCCCCTCGCCCAGGGCTCCCCACACCCCAAGGGAACCCCCACCCTGATCCGGGACACCCTTCAGGGCAAACCAGCTGGCCCCCACCCGTGCACCAGGCCTCTATCCTATCTAATAAAAGAGTAATATGCAGATTGACCATCACTCCAACACACAAGATGGCTGCCCCCATGTGGTCAAAGATCCTGCCCCCATGTGGACATAAGATGGCCGCCACAAGATGGCCAGCAGGGGAGGGCAGTTGGGGGGTACCAGGCCTGCAGGGGAGGGCAGCTAGGGGTGACCAGACCTGCAGGGGAGGGCAGTTGGGGGGGGACCCAGGCCTGCAGGGTAGAGCAGTTGGGGGGGGACCAGGCCTGCAGGGGAGGGCAGCTAGGGGTGACCAGACCTGCAGGGGAGGGCATTGGGGGGGACCCAGGCCTGCAGGGTAGAGCTGTTTGGGGGGGGGGACCAGGCCTGCAGGGGAGGGCAGTTAGGGGTGACCAGGCTGGCAGGGGAGCAGTTAGGCATCAATCAGGCTGGCAGGGGAGTGGCTAGGGGGTGATCAGGCTGGCAGGCAGAAGCGGTTAGGGGCAATCAGGAAGGCAGGCAGGCGAGCAGTTGGGAGCCAGCTGTCCTGGATTATGAGAGGGATGTTCGACATCCCTCGAGGGGTCCCAGATTGGAGAGGGTGCAGGCTGGGCTGAGGGACACCCCCCTCCCCCGTGCACGAAATTCTAGTTTATTATACAAACTGGAATACTTGTGAGAATGAATGAGTCAAAATCCAGATGAAATCCTGAGTGAACTGACAGAAGTCATGATGGTCACAAGCACACTGGGATGTACAGTCACCTTTCCTACTGTTTTAATGTTATTATTATTAGCCACTCTGTTGGCCATCAATAATTTTATTTCATGACAAATTGTCTTATAGACATTATCAATGGTGGTCTGAAGGAGTAGTAATGGAAACATGAGGATTAGAGATTTTCTGATTTACTGATATAATACTATATGCCTGTAGTGCTTTATAGATAAAATTTAAAGTAAACTTCCCATGAATTCTTTACATATGAAAAAATAAAATAAAAAGCTGTATAAGTATAACCTATGGACACAGACAGTAGGGGGTGAGGGCATGTGCTGGGGGGTGGGAACGGCTGGGGAGAGGTCAATGGGGGAAAAAGGAAATATATGTAATACTTTAAACAATGAAGAATTTAAAAACAAAACAAAACTGTATAAGAATAGTCCATATAAAGAATATGCACCCCTAGCTGGTTTTTCTCAGTGCTTAGAGTATCGGCCCTCAGACTGAAGGGTTACAGGCTCAGTTCCGTACCTTGGTTGCAGGCTCCTCGATACCAGGCCCCGGTCGGGGCACAACCAATCAATGTGTCTCTCTCACATCGATTTTCTTTTCTCTGTCTTTCCCCATCCCTTCCACTAGCTTTAAAAATCAAAGGGAAAAAGAAGAAAAAATCAAAGGAAAAAGCATTCTTGGGTAAGGATTAACAAAAAAACAAACAAACAAACAAAAAAAGAATATACCATAATGTGTTCACATATTTTCCTATTGATGGACATAATTATTTTCAATGCTACCATTTCAAACAATGCTGTAATGAATATCTTTGTACATGTTTATTTTTAAATAAAAGGGGGAAAAACTGTTTCTACACACATATTTTCTTTGTTGTCCCATGTCTTGATTGCTTCTTTTCCTATTATCATCCCTGCCTCACTTGCTCACAGAATTCTCAGGACCAAGTGTGATAATGAAGAGCAAAGCAATTTGGAGAATGTTAAGACATGACATGTGATAGCTACTGTTGGCAAATTAGAGTTGGCCTGTCTTGGCTGTCTCTCCCAGCCATCTGCACACATTGCCGGCCCACCCACTCCCATACACGTTGTGCTCCTTGTTCTGGTCTCAGCAGCTGCTCCAACTCAACTGATGTGGGCAAAGCTGGCTTACGGAATTAATCCTACTTTGTCACACTCCTGACCCTGACAAGTGCAGATAGGCCCACCAGATACCCAAACAGGTAGGAAGGAGAAAGAATACATTATTGCTATGAAATAATACAATACAGAAGTATATAGAATAAAATGCAAAACTTATTCACCAAACCTTAACCAACATTCCCCAATGGCACCCCCTCCTCAGAGGTAACCACTGTTATAAATTTGTTGTGTAACTTTTTAGACTTTTCCTAATCATGTATACACACATATATATGCACATGTGTATATAATTAGACAAAAGAATGCATGTGTGTTTAGTTTACATATCTGCAATTACTGTATAATTTGTTCTGCAACTTGCCTTTTTCACTTAAAAATTTCTTTGACATGTTTCATATCCTATATAATAAAAGGCTAATATGCAAATCAACCAAATGGCAGAAAGACCAGTCACTATGATGTGCACTGACCACCAGGGGGAAGACGCTCAAAGCAGGAGCTGCCCCCTGGTGGTCAGTGAACTCCCACAGGGGGAGCGCTGCTCAGCCAGAAGCCTGGCTCATGGCTGGCAAGCACAGTGGTGGTGGCAGGAGCCTCTCCCACCTCCGTGACAGTGCTAAGGATGTCTGACTGCCCGCGCGGGGAGCGGGCCTAAGCCATTAGTCGGACATCCCCCGAGGGCTCCCAGACTGAGAGAGGGTGCAGGCCAGGCTGAGGGACCCTCCCCCCACCCCGAATGCACAAATTTCATGCACCGGGCCTCTAGTTAGTATATAATGGACTCTTCATATTTGTAAAAGCTCAAGAAAAAATGCCATAGTAAGACTATGCCAAAAACCTTATTTTCCCATTTTGCTATGTCTGAACATTTAGGTTGTTCATAGTGTTTTGTCATGACAAAGAATGTTGTATCAGTAATACTGGTACAGCCCTAGCTGGTCTGGCTCAGTAGTTAGAGCGTCAGCCCATGGACTAAAGGATCCTGGGTTGAATTCTGGTCAAGAGCATGTATTTTCAGTTGCAGGCTTGATCCCCAGCTCCAGTTGGGTGTATGCAAGAGGCAACCAATCAATGTGTCTCTCTCACATCGATGTTTCTCTCTGTCTCCATCCCTTCCACTCCCTCTAAAAAAAAAATCAATGGAGAGAATATCCTCAAGTGAGGATTATCAAAAAACAAAACAAAAACAAACAAAAAATAATACTGGTACACACCTTCTTTTACATACAAACTAATTTCTCTAGGATATGTACCAATAATTGGAATTGATGAAGTCCATACATGTTAAATGTCGATAGGTACTCCCAAATTACCAAAGGTGTACCAATTTTAGTCCCACCAACAGAGTATAAAAATTACTGTTTTTACACCCTTCCAACAACAGATGTTATTTTTGTTTGTTTTTTTTTTTTAAATATATTTTATTGATATTTCACAGAGAGGAAGGGAGAGGGACAGAGAGCCAGAAACATCGATGAGAGAGAAACATCGATCAGCTGCCTCCTGCACACGCCCCACTGAGGATGTGCCCGCAACCAAGGTACATGCCCTTGACCGGAATCGAACCCGGGACCCTTCAGTCCGCAGGCCGACGCTCTATCCACTGAGCCAAACCGGTTTCGGCCAGATGTTATTTTTATTTTATCAATATAAAGTGTAGAAAATAATAAATTAGTTTTAATTTGCATTTTCCTGATTTCCAGAAAAGTTAAATATCTATTCATATGTTTTAATTGGTCATTCTTATTTTTTATGAGAAGTATTGCCAGTTTGATTTTAAACATGAGGACTCAGAGATGCAAAGGTGACAGCTTGTAAGCAGCATAAATCAAAGCTAAGTTTAATCACTTCCCACGAAAGCTAGGCCTTCTGACCAGCCAATGTATTGCCCACTACCCAGGGATCAACAACTATGGCCTATGGGCCAGCTTCCCCCTATTTTGTGAATGAACTCTTATTGGAACACAGCCGCACACATTCATTTACATATTGTCTATAGCTACTTTTGTTCACCAATGGCAGAGGTGAGTAGTTGTGACTATATCGCCTGCAAAGCCTAAAATATTTACTTAGTCTAAATAAAACACTAACTCAAATTTAACACCTAAAGAAAAGTTTAGAGATTAATTGTTGTCCAATTGACTAGAGTGTGGCTATGTCAAACAGTATGGTTGATTTTTAAATAAATTTATATGCAGTATAGGTCTGATACGTAATATTGAAGAAAAAAAGCCCAAAACTCTCAAATAAAATCAAAAGACAACCCCATAATTCTGGGTTGGGACACAACACTAGAGACTTTCCTATGAGTTATTTATCTTCCTTGTGTCTTTAATTTCAACCAATGAGAAACTAAGTGTCCTAATGTCCTTCAGTAACTTTGAGGAGCAATATAGTTCCCACTTACATACTACAATGATAGTATGAAATTAAAGCAAGCCCCACTATGCCTGTTGCTAAACACCCATCTCCACATATACACACAACACAGGTGTCTCTCCTTCCTTTTTTTTTTTTAATATATTTTTAATTTCAGAGAGGAGGGAGAGGAAGACAGAGATAGAAACATCAATAATGAGAGAAAATCATTAATCGGCTGCATCTTGCATGTCCCACACTGGGGATCCAGCCCACAACCTGGGCATATGCCCTGACTGGAAATCAAACTGTAACCTCCTGGTTCATAGGTCAATGCTCAACCACTAAGCCACGCCTGCTGGGTTCTCCTTCCCTTTTGCTTGTAGAGAGAAGTTTCACTAGGAAGTAGCTGAACATTTCCAGCATATCTAGCCAACTGTTAAGAGCTAAGGCACTGACATTTGTGGGAAAGGAAAGCCAATTCTCCCCTCTAGATTCTACCTTTCTGAAGATCCTGGCCACAAAAAATAAGTAATTTCTAATGAGAATTTTAGGGCCATTAGGTTAGTGTAGGGCAGAGGGGGAAGTTGCCATCATTCCCATTTTATAAATGGGGAATTGAGAGTAACATCTCCATTCCCTTTCATTTCCAAAGGTAATTTTAGTAAATAGGGCTTCATACCAGTACTCACACACCACCACTTTCTCCTTCCGTACTCCCCCAACTTTTGATAGTATGTAATAATGCCAAAGAAGCTATCATACTCTCCAGGAAAGTTAACTTAGTCTAGTATTCTGAATGATAAATAACCAAAGAAAAAAGTGCATTTTCTCATGCAAGTAAACAGACATTCTTTAAGTGGTGCTCTGAAAAGAAATTTGGCAATACATACCAAGAATCTAAAAAAAAAAAGTTCATATTCAAACACTCTAAGTGAAATAAGCCAGACACGAAAGGACAAAAATTGTATGATTTCACTTGTGAGGTACCTAGAATGGGCAAATCCATAGAGACAGAAAGTAGAATAGAGGATACCAGAAACTGAGGGGATGGAGAAATGGGAATTATTGTTTATCGGATACAAAGTTTTTGTTTGGGGTGATGAAAATGTCCTGGAAATATATAGTGGTGATAATTGCATGACATTGTGAATATACTTAATGCCACTGAATTGTACACTTAATTATAAATTTAAGTTAAATTGTGAATCCAACACCTAACAATGCTTAAGATGGCAAATTTTGTTATGTAAATTCTGCCAAAAATTTTACAAGTGGGAACCAGGAGGTTGATTCCTGGTCAGGGCACATGCCTGGGTTACAGGCTGGTCCCCACTGCAAGTGTGTAGGAGGCAGCCAATCAATGATTCTCTCTCATCATTGATGTTTCTCTCTCTCTCTCTCCATCTCCCTTTCTCTATGAAATCAATAAAAATATATTTAAATAATTTTAATAACATGGGGAAATACTCAAGAAATGAATTCAAAAAGCGGGATATAAAGCTTTAGTATGGTATGAACCCAATTTATTTTTTAAAGTACATATACCAATGTGTGTATAATAAATACACCTGCATACTTGTGAGTGTGTATGTAGTTGTAAGGAAATATCCTATATAATGAAGATGTAATATGCAAATGGTCGTTATGCCTTGATGCGTAACGACCGACCGCGTAACAACCGGATCACAGATCAGCAGGAGGGTGGGGCAGTGAGCTACAAGCAGGCGGCAGAGAGCTACAGGAGGGGGGCAGGGCAGCAAGCTTTAAGTGGGGGTCAGGAGGGAGCTACAGGAAGGCGGGCCAGTGGGCAGAGAGCTACTGGAGGGCGGCAGCGAGCTACTGGCGCACATATTTGTGCACAGGGCTACTAGTACCAAATAATGTTTATTTCTGAGTTGTGGAATTATGGGGCATTTTTATTTTCTCCCTTAAAACCTTGTTTTCTAAACTATACCATGATATACAATCAGGGAAAACATTAATTCACATTATGTGACCCAGTAATCCACTTGCAGACTTATATAATAACAAAAATACTGACAAAAAATGTATGCATAATGTTCATGCACATTTATGCATAATAATTAATAATTTACTTAAAACTATTAATAAGTAATGGTTACCTCTGGAGTAGGGTTAGGATAAATGGTGAATTTACAGGGGACTTGTTATATATAATTTATATAAAAGTATTACTGTTTAAAATGAAAAACTGAAAGCACTATAAAAATCCAATATGATAGACTATTCGTACACAGGGGTGTGTGTCTCTCAGCCCAGCCTGCACCCTCTCCAATCTGGGATCCCTCGAGGGATGTCCGACTGCCCTCTCACAATCCAGGACTGCTGGCTCCCAACTGCTCGCCTGCCTGCCTTCCTGATTGCCCCTAACCGCTTCTGCCTGCCAGCCTGATCACCCCCTAACCACTCCCCTGCCAGCCTGTTTGCCCCTAACTTCCCTCCCCTGCAGGCCTGGTCACCCCTAACTGCCCTCCCATGCAGGCCTGGTCACCCCCAGCTGCCCTCCCCTGCAGACCTGGTCCCCCCCAAATGCTCTCCCCTGCAGGCCTAGATCCCCCCCAACTGCCCTTCCCTGCAGTCCCGGTCACCTCCAACTTCCCTCCTCTGCCGGCCTGGTCACCCCCAACTGCCCTCCCTTACAGGCCTGGACCCTCCCAACTGCCCTCCCCTGCTGGCCATCTTGTGGTGGCCATCTTGTGTCCACATGGGGGCAGTAATCTTTGACCACATGGGGGCAGCCATCTTGTGTGTTGGAGTGATGGTCAATTTGCATATTACTCTTTTATTAGATAGGATAGAGGCCTGGTGCATGGGTGGGGGCCGGCTGGTTTGCCCTGAAGGGTGTCCCGGATCAGGCTGGGGGTTCCCTTGGGGCGTGGGGTGCCCTGGGTGAGGGGCCTGTAGTGGTTTGCAGGCCGGCCACGCCCTCCGGCGACCCAAGCGTAGGCCCTGGGATCTGGGATTTATTTATCTTCTATAATTGAAACTTTGTAGCCTTGAGCGGAGCCAAGCCTCCTGCTCGTTCTGTGGCCGCAGCCATTTTTGTTGGGATTTATTTATCTTCTATAATTGAAACTTTGTAGCCTTGAGTGGAGGCCTGGGCCCGCCAGGGCAGGCGGAAAGCTTGGCTTCCTCCACTGCCGGGGGCAACCCAAGCCTCCCGCTCGCTCCATCTTGGTTGGGTTAATTTGCATACTCGCTCCTGATTGGCTGGTGGGCGTGGCTTGTGCGTGTAGCAGATGTATGGTCAATTTGCATATTACTCTTTTATTGTATAGTATTAGAAATATTTATAAAGAGTTTCAGCAACATTATTAATATATGTAAATTTATATAATGAAAACAATGGTAACTGAAAAAAAGCAGAATACAAATTTGTAGTTAATGTATGATCTGCATTATGCAAAACAGAAATATTAATAGGTACACAAAATATTAAAAGGAAATACTAAAATGGGAATAAGTGATTTTCTCCAAATGGTAGGGTTATGAATGATTTTTGTTTCCTTCTTTATATTTTTCTGTATTTCGCCTATTTCCTACAATGAATATTTACTATTTTTTGATCAGGTTCAAAATGTTGTTTGGGCCTGGCTGGCATGGCTCAGTGGTTGAGCGTTGACCTATGAACCAGGAGGTCACTGTTTGATTCCCGGTCAGGGCACATGCCCAGGTTATGGGCTCCACCCTGGGAGGGGTCATGCAGGAGGCAGCCGATCCATGATTATCTCTCATCATTGATGTTTCTATCTCTCACCCTCTCCCTTCCTCTCTGAAAGCAATCCTATATAAAAATCGACCGAACTGTGGCATGACCGGCAGAACAACTGGTCGCTATGACGTGCACTGACCACCAGGGGGCAGATGCTTAATGCAGGAGCACCCCCCGAGAGGGAGGCAACCGGCGGTGGCGATCGGGGCGGGGGGGGGGGGGGGGGCTGGCCAGTGGGCGCCCCAATCCCCCCACTCACTGGTTGCCCCAGAGATGGCCCTGATCACCAGCCAGGCCTAGCGACCCTACCCTATATATTGGGAACAGTCCCTTAGATTTAAAAATTAAAACCTGGCAAGGTTACTCTAACACTGAAAAAACAGGATGATGCAGCAATGACATGCATAGACTCTGGCTTGCACATTTTGTGGTCAGCCCTGATTCTGACACTTATAACTAGGTGACAAAGCCAATTACTTCTCTCTGCTTCAGTTTTTCCACCCATAAGATGGGGAAAATGGTACTACTGCCTCAGAAGGATCATGTTATGTACTATTTTTTATAATCAGGGCAAAAAAATGTAGCTGCCCATACAACAGCAAGATGCCTTTCACCTGTATGAAAAGTATGGTCACTGGTGCATGCAGCGTCCCAGATTACGAGAGGGATGTTCAACTGCCGGTTTAGGCCCGACATCCCGAGGGGTCCCGGATTGTGAGAGGACGCAGGTCGGGCTGAGGGACACACCTCCACCCACCCCGCGTGCATGAATTTCGTGCACCAGGCCTCTAGTAAAAACGTATTTTTTAAAAAATGTTGTTTGGTTTCCACTGTATACTCAGAAGCCCACCCATTATGAATTTTATCCTTAAAAAATTCACAGTAGCAAGCAACCCACTAGCAAGAAGTCTGTATGTAATGTATATGCTTAAGAAAACCTTCAACTTTGGGGGATGGGGAAACTTAGTTTAAAGGGACACTTCTGTAGTTGCTCTAGTAAATGTAACTGAGGAATCAAGTGCCCAAACATGAGATGTTTAACAAACTTTATACTCTAAGAACCAGGACCACCACCTTCTCCACCTTGAAATCTAAGACCTTACACTTAAAACAGACCAAGACCTAAGTAATGTGGATTGGGTCATGTTATTCTTTACATCAAAAACATTCAATAGCTAACTCCATGCAGAATAAATCCAAATCCCTTGGCATGACACTTAAGGTATCTTTTTTTTCCAGTGTCCAGAAATAAAGTTTTATTGGAATACCACCCCACTCATTCAAATGTATTGTCTACAGCAGTTTTTGCCCTACAGCAGCAGAGTAGAGTTGTTGAGACAGATCATATGGCCTGCAAAGCTTACTACCTGGCTTTTTATAGGGTAACTTTGCAGACCCCTGAGGCAGCTCATTCAGCTAAGAGACATGTTCCTGTACACCAGTCCCCTGCCTACCAGTCCAACAGTACTCAATCCAAACACATGTATAGCTTACCTCAAATTTCAGATTCTAGACATTTAGTTACTCATAAATAGTTGAAAAGTTTAATCTGTAAATGCTAAGGTAAACTTGCTTTATCAATAAAATGGAACATTACATAAAGTGATTTTTGAAGCGGCAAAGTGAATGCTTAAAATTTTCTATTTAGAAAGTGATAGAACTGAATCTATAAGATATTAAATGTTAACCCAGTTCCCGCCCAGCCCCAGGCCTTCATCACCCTATTGTCTGTGTCCATAGGTAATTCATATAAGATCTTTGGTTAATCTCTTCCTGTTTCCCCAACCCCCTTCCCTCTGAGATTTGTCTGTCTGTTCCATGTTTCCATGCCTCCAATTCTGTTTTATTCATTAGATTTCTTGTTCAGTTTATTTTGTTCATTAGCTTTCTTGTTCGTTTATTTTGATTTTAAGGTTTAATTGTTGATAGATTATGTATTTATGGCCATTTTATTGTTCATATTTTTATCTCTTCCCCTTCTTCTTAAAGAATACCCTTCAGCATTTCATGTAGTACTGGTTTGGTGGGATGAACTCCTTTAGCTTTTTCTTGTCTGTGAAGCTCTTTATCTGACCCTCAATTTTAAATGAGAGCTTTGCTGGGTAAAGAGTAATCTTGGTTGCAGGTACTTGCTATTCATCAGTTTGAATATTTCTTGCCATTCCCTTCAGGCCTACAGTTTCTGTGAGAAATCAGCTGACAGTCATATGGGTGCTCTGTTGTAGGTAACTAACTGCTTTTCTCTTGCTGCTTTTTAAGATTCTCTCTTTGTCTTTAACCCTTGGCATTTTAATTATGATGTGGGCCTCTTTGGGTTCCTCTTGTTTGAGACTCTTGAGCTTCCTGGACTTGTATGTTTACTTCTTTCATCAGGCAGGGGAAGTTTTCTGTCATTATTTCTTCAAATAGGTTTTCAATATCTTGCTCTCTCTCTCTCCTCCTTCTGGCACCCCCATAATGCGAATGTTGGTATGCTTGAAGTTGTCCCATAGGCTCCTTACACTATCCTCATATTTTTTAATTTTTTTTTGCTCTTCTGATTGGATATTTTTTGCTCCTTCATATTCCAAATAGTTGATTTGATTCTCAGAATCCTCTACTCTACTGTTGAATCCCTGTAAATTATTCTTTATTTCAGTTAGTGTATGCTTAATTTCTGACTGGTGTTTTTTTTATATATATATCTTTGACATTCTCACTAAGATCCTTGAAAGTCTCACTAAGTCCCTTGGAGGTCTCAAGAAGATTGAGTAACCTTATAACCATTGTTTTGAACTCTGGTATCCAGTAGCTTGCTTGCTTCCATTTCTTTTCATTTGTGACATGTTTCTTTGTCTCTGTTTTTTGGCTGCTTCCCTGTGTTTGTTTCCATGTATTAGGTAGAGCTGTTATGTCTACTGTAATTGGTAGAGTGGCTTTGTGTAATAGGTGTCCTATAGGGCCCAATGGCTCAGCCTCCCCAGTCACCTGAGCTGGGCACTCTAGGTGCGCCCCTGTGTGGACTGTATACACAGTCTTGCTGTAGTTGAGCCTTGATAGGCATCACTGGGAGGAATTGGCCTCCAGGCCAATTGGCTGTGAGGACCAGCTGCTACTACAATAGAAGATCTGCTATGCAGGAGATACCCCTATGGAGCAGGAATTGCTTCGGTGGGGCTTTGGTGCTGAGTCTGCCCCTTGAGTGTGTCACTTGTGGATGTGTAGAGTTGTAATCTGATATGGTCTGAAGCTGTCCACTGGGTCATTGTTCTGGGGCCTCCCAGGAGGTACAAAGTCACCACTGCCTAGGGCCACCCAGCAGGAGCTACAGAGAGATCTGCAGATGGCTGCTACTTGTATTGGGCTAGGAAGTGCTCAGATGAGGCCTAGCTGTGAAATAAGGCAGGCTGGTACTAATGCTGGGTCTTGAGCCTTTTATTGATAGGTGTGGGGCATGCTGATTCTAGCTGCTGTTTGTTTAAGAAATTTTGGCAAAGTCTGAAGCCTGAGCCAGGAAAGGTCGTTCATATGGAAAAGCAGCTGCAAACAGCTTGGGTGGGGCTGCAAATTGGATGGGGGGGGGGTCTCAGAATCACCAGGACTGAGTGAACAGTGTGGGCCACACTGATGGAAACATAGATATGGTTGCCCATCAGCTCAGCACAGGAACACTGACCCCTGCAAGCACCCCTGTCTGGGAGAAAGCCATCCCCGAGTTCCTGCCCTGATGCCAGACAGTCCAGTTCATCCCCGTATCCCCGTATGCCCCTGGATTCCCCCAAAGCCACTGCCTGGCACTAGAGCTCAAAGGAATTGGGACCGTGTAAGTTCGTGTGTGGGCCCTTTAAGAGGAACACCTGGGACACCAGCAGCCTCGGTGTCACTCAGCCACAGTCCCTACTGGTTTTTATAGCCTGAAGTTATGGGGACTTCTCTTCCCAGCTCTGGAACCCTGCGCTGGGGGTCTGGTGTGGGGCCGGGACCCCTGCTTCTCATGGGAGGCCTTGGAAAGATCCCTCCCAATTAAAGAAACACCACACATGGGTGTCAGACCAGCCCATTCCACGCCTCTGCCCCTCCTACCAGTCTCAGTGTGCCTTCTTCTTTACTAATCTAGTTGTAGGACTTCCGGTGGTTCTGAATGACGGTTGTTCTGTATTTTAGTTGTAATTTTGATGTGGTTGTAGGAGGTGGCAAGTACCAGCATTTACCTATGCCACCATCTTCAAGGTTCTTCTTTAAGATCCAACTGTCAGACTTATTTTCCAGCTTCATCTCCTGCTCATTCCTCTAAAATGTCTTCTATCTCAGGAATACTTTTTCCAAACATGCCAGGTATTTTCCAGGCTCTGTGCCTTTACCCATGCTGGGACCTCTTCCAAAATGCCCTTTCTTCTAAACCTACTGAACTCTTATTCACCTTTAGAATCTGGCTAAAAAAAAAAAGGGAATCTGACTCAACTGCATTCTCCCTTCAGAAGCATTCCTTATTCCCCCAAATTCAGAAACAGTTGTTTTTCTTCTGTACGCTCCCATATTACTTATTCCTCTACACACTCTATTTCATTCCCCTGTGGGTCGAAGCTAGCTGCATACATGTTTCACTTGACTAAGCTCCTGGAGAGAAGAAACCATCTTATTCACCTATCAGCTCCATTCCAGCACACTGCTTATACACAGTAGGCACTAAATAATCCTGAATGACTGAATGAGAGCTTCCATTCTCAACCTAATCTAGTGAGGCAGCTAGTAAAGCCAAACTGTCAAACAGAACAATCCCTCTAATTTAAAGTCACATACCTAACATGAGTCACCACCAGAAAATGTCATGGACCTGCCACTTTAAGGGGACTGGCAAGCTGACTGTGTTAACACAACCCTAATTAAGACTAAAGGGGACTAAGGCAAAGAAGAGAAATAGAGAGATTAAGAGGTGTGGATTCTACAGGCCACCTCCTCCTCTGCTTGGAGCTCAAATCTTCCAGCCTAGCAAGCTGTACAAGCAGCATATTCTCTCTTTGGGGTCACTATAGGATCTAAGAATTGTAAAGCAACTAATCAGGCCATTTTGTCTATCCAGCAACTGGCTCTGCTCTAGGGCATTTAACTTCTAATTGTGGTTACATGGTTTTTTTTCTCTAAATGAATCCCACTGCATCAATCATTAAGGGAATCCCTTTAAAGAAAGGTTTAAAATTAACAACAGCAGGGAACAAAGTCTCTAAATCTTCTAAATTACAATATCCACAGTCCATTTTGATGAAATTCAGCCCACCTTTTTCAAACAATAGGTCCTATCAGAGAATAACTTCTCAGGACCAGCATGCCCTGTGACTGTTTTTCAGGAGAAAGTTTCTAGTGCCTACTTCTCATTAAATAGCTAGTTCATGTTTGTTCACTCAGCTGTGACTACAAGTACACAGTAGTCACTATAATTCAGGTGCTAAGAAGGATTTCCACTCCTGCCCTAGTTTTTTGTTTGTTTGTTTTTTACTGATTTTTAGAGAGGGAGAAGGAGAAGGAGAGAAAGAGAGAGAGATGTATGAGAGAAACATCGATGGGTTACTTCTTGTACACACTCCCCTCCCCCTGTATGCGCCGCCACTGGGGAACAAACCTGCAACCTGGGCATGTGCCCTGACTGGGAATCAAACTGGCAACCTTTCAGTGCACAGGATGACGCTCCAACCAAAGGACCCACACCAACCAAGACTGCCCCTAGTTTAACAGACAAGCAGCATAGAACAATAGATACTTCCCCATCAAACCTCATGAGACCTACCTGTTTCAGACCTTGAACTCTTAGTATCTAACTTTTCAGTATAAAAACAAGGAAAACAAGCCCTTAGAGCAGGTGTGGGGAACCTTTTTTCTGCCAAAGGCCACTTGGATATTTATAACATCATTCCAGGATATTTATAACAAAATTATCAACTTAAAAATTAGCCTGCTATATTTGGTCAAACATTAATGTACTCACTCCTAATGCCTTGGCAGGGCCAGACCAAATGATTTCACGGGCCTTATACGGCCCTCAGGCCAGACATTCCCCACCTGTGCTATAGATGCTGAAAACTCTGATCCTCTTCCAAAGTTATTCCTGCTTTGGTAAAAACATGTGAACAGTCTGCTCTTGGATTTGCTTGGTCTTGATCCCATATATGATGGGATTCAGCATAGGTGGAACCAGAATGTAGACATTAGCAAGCAAAATGCAGATATGAGGAGGAATGTAGCGTCCAAACTGCTGAGTAAGAATAGTGAAGATAGCAAGCCCATAAAAGAGGATGATGATGCAGACATGGAAACCACATATTTTGAGAGCTTTCTGAGGAGCTTCTTAGGAAGACAGCATGGAGAAGCAGCACATGGGAAACAAAAATTAAAGGGCATCTAAAACCACTGTTTGCTATTATTACAAAAAGTCCATAACTGCCTTAGAGTAAGGAAGAGAATTATAAGTGATCAGAGTAACTTAGAAGAATCTGAGACCAGGCTGCCTAAAACCTTACTTTACCGACTAGCTATTAACGAGACCACCATTTCCAGTAACAGATTACAGGGCACTACAACCAGCCTAATTTAAATGCTTCCGAGCCCTTAGTTGGTTTGGCTCAGTGGATAGAGCATCAGCCTGCGGACTGAAGGGTACCAGATTGGATTCCGGTCAGGAGCACATGCCGGGGTTGCAGACTTGGTCCCCAGTGGGGAGTGTGCGGGAGGGAGCCAATCAATGATTCTCTCTTATCAATTATGTTTCTATCTCCCTCTCCCTTCCTCTCTGAAATCAATAAAAATATATATTTTTTAAAATAATAAAATAAATGGCCAAAACCAGTTTGGCTCAGTGGATAGAGCGTCAGTCTGCGGACTGAAAGGTCCCAGGTTCGATTCCGGTCAAGGGCATGTAACTTGGTTGCGGGCACATCCCCAGTGGGAAGTGTGCAAGAGGCAACTGATCGATGTTTCTCTCTCATTGATGTTTCTGACTATCTATCCCTCTTCCTTCCTCTCTGTAAAAAATCAATAAAAATATATTTAAAAAAAAATAATAATAATAAAAATAAAATAAATGCATTTGAGGTGCTTAGAAATGTTCAAGGTTACTTCTGAACCATAAATACATAATGTTTAAAGTGTACTTATAAAATAATTCATCTCTTGTATTTAGGAAACTATTTGTTATGTGCAAATTATTGTTAATGTTAACTCAGTAGAATTAAGCCAAAAGGCATGATTAGCAGTGGTCAAAATTTTTCAGTGTAATAAATAATACACACATTTTATTCCTTAA